>NC_037678.1:44228796-44953799 GCF_003255815.1 Theropithecus gelada | reverse complement strand
AGGTCAGGAGATCGAGACCATCCTGGCTAACACGGTGAAACCCCGTCTCTACTAAAAAAATACAAAAAACTAGCCGGGCGAGGTGGCGGGCACCTGTAGTCCCAGCTACTCGGGAGGCTGAGGCAGGAGAATGGCGTAAACCTGGGAGGCGGAGCTTGCAGTGAGCTGAGATCCGGCCACTGCACTCCAGCCTGGGCGACACAGCGAGACTCCGTCTCAAAAAAAAAAAAAAAAAAAAAAAGAAAAAAAAATGTTGTGGATGGAGTGAAAGATGAAACCTTCCAGGTGACTAGCTGCTGCCGTCAGAGAAGAACTTAGCATTGAGCTCGGCACTTAGTAGGTGCTCAGCAAGCATCGACTGCTCTGATTTTGATCTGTGTCTACTTGGGCTATACTCAAGGATTTCGGGGGATCTCCTTCTTGATTAGAACCCAAGACTCCTCTCTCCAGCTGGGAAAGGACCTCTATTCTGTCCTGACCACCTGAGGGACACAGTTCTGTCTCCAGGCCCAGCCCAGGACCTGCAGGCTGATCCGAAGGTTCAAGGGATTCAATTGTAATATGAAAGCCCCATGTAGATGTCCACGTTAGCCTGAAGAGTGGCTAATCCTTGTGGGTACCAGACACCCTGCTGGGATGATGTTACAGGCATTATCTCATCAGAAACACCAAGTGCCAGCATCTCATGGTGCCCGCGTCAACCTCATGCTAGGGACCTGGTGGTCGAGGGTCTGCAGGGGAATGACCCCTAGCAGGAGGCAGCTGGGGTATCATGTTTGGTCCATTGCTCTCACCACCGAGGAGTTACAAGCTCTTTTGGTTTCTCTCCAATTCTTCATAATATCTGAGGTTTTTCTCCACCAGAAAGGGCCCTGGGAAGGCAGAGGGTGCTGAGTTCTGTCCTGATCATGTGGGCTGCTGTCTTGGGCAGCATTCCTCAAAGCAGTGAGCTGTTTCTAGGGCCCTGAGGTCCAGATGCTTAGGAAACCCTGGGGCTGAGGCCAAATGGTGTCCAGTCCCTCATGGTGGTGGGGTCTTTGCATCTTTATATTGACTGATTAAAAATAATCTTAATCAGACATTAAAGTTGATTCAGTTGACCCTTGGAACAACATAGGTTTGAACTGTGCAGGTCCACTTATACGTAGATTGTTTCAATTAATGGATTGGAAAATATTTTGGAGGTTTACAGCAATTGGAAAAAACTCGCAGGTGGACATGTAGCCTAAAATATTATAAAATGTTAAAAAGGTATGTCATAAATGCATGAAATATATATAGATACTAGTCTATTCATGTGGCAATCGACTGTTTATTAATCGGTAAGGCTCCCGGTGAACAGTAGGGCTATTAGTAGTTAAGTTTTGGAGGAAGCAAAAATAAAGCATAAAGCCGGTGCAGTGGCTCATGCCTATAATCCCAGCACTTTGAGGAAGCTGAGGGTGGATCTCTTGTAGCCCAGAAGTTCAAGGCCAGCCTGTACAACATAGGGAGAACTCATCTCTATAAATAATAGACTAATAAAAAATTAGTCGGGCGTGGTAATGCACACACACCTAGTCCCAGCTACTCAGGAGACTAAGGCAGGAGGAATGCTTGATCCTGGGAGGTCGAGGCTGCAGTGAGCTATGATGGTACCACTGCACTCCAGCCTAGGTGACAAGGTGAGATTCCCATCTCTAAAAAAAATTTTTTTACAAGCAACGCATGAACTTTTGACAGCAGAGGGTTTCAGTGTGCCTTGAACCCCTCGTTGTTCAAGGGTCAACTGTAGAAAAATAAATGAGACAGTTTCTGTAGTGGTTACTGCAGGTGCCCCAGGCCCCATTGGAACCCTTTAGTGGGTCTGCGTAGCCCTCCCCCTGCCTCCATGAGCATTGCTAGTGGTTGACTTCTGGGAGGACAGTTCTGCAGCTTCTGAGACTCACTCCTCCATCTTGTGCACCAAGAGCCAGAAGGGTCTGGGACTCTACCTTTCCAGGGTCCAGAGCCCCGACAGGTCCCCTTGGGATCAAGTTGACGCTGGAACTTTGTCCACAAGTGTCTACCTTGCTCAGCTTCTCCCCCTCCTTGATCCTCTTCCCTGACTCCCTTAGCTGAAGCTCCCTGGGAGCACATCCTTAAAACGTCCTTAATCCCTTGTACACAAGACCACGTCTCAGGGTTACTTCTGGAAGAACCCTACCTAAGATAGTTTTTTTTCTTGCAGACCTTATCAGAGCTTTCGTCATGCTATGGGGAATAACGATTTCCCAAGAGGGAGGAAAAGTATGCAGTGTTTTGCAAAATCATTTAACAACAATGACCACCCCCTTTACCAGAACCTGCCTGAGCTAGTGTTTTCACGGGGCTCCCTGAATGCTGCCTGAACTAATAAAAGAGAAAGGTTGAATGAATTGTTCAAGGTTACACAGCAGCTCCGAGGGATCTCTCCCCCTCCATTGAATGCATCGGGGTTGTTGTAGAAACGGGTGGGGAGTGAGAAGAGCTACATTTGGCCAAAGAAGTGAAAAAGCCTCATTCCAAAGAATTGTAAAATTTATTGTATAAGTATTGCAGCTTTTCAGAATGTCATCATTGCCACTAATGATTACTGATACACAACAAGCAGTTTCTTCAGGCCTGTGGATTGGCATCCAAATACAGAGTCTTATGCAGCGGGGTGTGGGTGCGCGCCCCGCGTGCCACAGAGCGCTTACATAAGTTTAACTTGAACAGAGCTTGGGAAATGGAGCTGCAAAGGAGAGCAGTTCCCACGCCAGGAACCAACGTGAAAGCATTGGAATCAGCACAACAGCCATGGAATCAGGCAGGCAGGGGAGGACGGGCTGTGTCCTTCTGAGCTCTATAGTACAGCAAGATTTCAAGCAGTTTCCAGAAAAAAACACAACAACAACATTTTCTTTCCTTATCATCGGGATATTTCATGGTTCTGGAAGCTTCGTGTTGCACATAGGAAAAAAAATTTCTCTGAAACGTACAATTCATAGGGAC
This sequence comes from Theropithecus gelada, assembly GCF_003255815.1. NCBI lineage: Eukaryota > Metazoa > Chordata > Mammalia > Primates > Cercopithecidae > Theropithecus > Theropithecus gelada. Next base: position 44,950,805 of record NC_037678.1, on the reverse strand, counting down.
GACCAGTGAGGACAGGGCATGAACCCGGCTCTCCCCCAGCCCTGATTTTTGCTACATATGGGGTCCCTTTTCATTCTTTGCAAAAACACTGGGCTTTTTGAGAACACGGATGGTTCTTAGCACAATTCGCGAAATTGTCTGTGCAGAACCGGGCTTTGCAGGGGAGATAATTTTCCTCCTCTAGAGGAAAGGTGGTGATTGACAGGCAGGGAGACAGTGACAAGGCTAGAGAAACAGTGACGAGGCTAGAGAAAGTCACCCTCGGCCTTCCCTGAACCGGGATGGAACGGCAGATCCCTGAAACCAAGCTGGTCCCCCTCCAACTAGCCACTTCCGAGAGCCCCATCTAACTTCCTACTGGAAAAGAGGGCCTCCTCAGGGGCAGTCCAACAGTCTTCAAAGATAATGTGACAACTACCATCTAGAGGAAAGGGTGCACCCCCAGCAGAGAAGCGAAGAGCTTAACTCTGGTCATTTCCAGAGACGACCTGCTGGCTGTCTTGGGATACGCCCAGCCTTTGATAGGTCACCACCCCCATGAACTTCTGCCATCCGTTGGGCATGAAGCCGGGGACAATGGGCTTCAACACGGAGTTGTCACGAGAGGGACAGGCTCTGTCCTCAAGCCGGCTGAGGGCAGCAACCACTCTCCTCCCTTTTCTCATGCAAAGCCATTCCCACAAATCCAGACCATACCATGATGCAACGAGACCCAAACACTTTGGCTCAAGAGGATATGGGGACTGCCTCAGCCTGGCTTTGGGCTGATGCCATGCACACACACAAGGTCCACTTCTAGGTTTTCAGCCTAGATGGGAGTTGTGCACAAACCTTGGCAAAAAAGATTGGAGGAGCAGGAGGGGTCACCTCACCAAGCTAAGCACCTCCTCAGTGGAGAGAGGGTGAGGACGCGCGAGGACGATGGGGTGTCTGAAAAGCAGGAGCCCTTGGTGGACCCTGGGAGGGGATACCAGTCCCAGGTGAGTGAGGCACTGGCCAGGAATGTCCCCACCCTGCGACAGGAGTGTCACTGCTTCTTCAGTAAGGCACTAGAGACACGTCACATAAAGGAAAGATACGTTTCAATAATCTTTACAAATGTGTCCTTGTACCTTTCAGGATAACCTGTATTGATTTCTCTGCAGGACCTTTTCAAAGAATCCTCTTCTAGAGAGAAACAAATTTTAGGCTGACGACTTCACGGAGAGACAGGTTCTGCTGTTGCCAATGAACGAGAACTTTCTACTAGGCTGGCGGCACGCAGAGCCCACGTCTGTCAGCTGCCACCTTCTTAAAGCACATGTTTCACATGCATGCAGTTCAGGTGGCTAGAACTTCAAAACTGTGCTCAGGTTTTTGTTTTGGAAGTTAAAAAAGTTGTTCACAAACAATAGTTATTGCCTCTTATATCTTTCTTTTATGTTAGTCTGCTAGTCAGCATTCTGCCCACAAAGGAAAGCCACTCCCATGGGAAGGGAGGGGGTAGCAGCTGGGAGTCTGCTCTTCCAGCTGGGGGACCTCCCACCCCCATGGGAAGGAAACACGTCGAGCTCCAGCCCCAGTGGGTCCCAAGGCCCCACCCTTCATGCTCTCCTCTCGTCACCTCTATTTATGCTTGCGTGCCCCTTCCCCCCTTCACCTGCATGTCACCAGCGGGTCCCGCCAACCCCAAATCTATTTGGTGAAAATCTGAAGAACAAGAGCAGAGCCTAATAGAGATGTAAATGAAAACACAGATCAACAGACGCACCAGAAGTGAAGCGTTGTTTCTGCGGGGTAAGGAGATGGAAAGGTGGGAAGAGAAAAGGTGAATTCTGCACCCGCAGCTTGGGTTGGTGTTGACTCAACTGCTTTACTCACTTTAACCCTTTCACCTATCCTGGGAGAAACCTGGGCTTGTCACCTTTTCATGTTGGGTTATCTGTTTATTGGCCTCTCAAGTGAGAATTGATCCGTGAAGGGAAACAGACAGGATGAGGTCAGATTTCGAATACCCTGGGCCTTCCTAGGGTCCAGTGCGGCAGTTACCGCACCTGCCTTCACCAGTGAACCTTGAGCCGGCTGAACCACCACCAAAGCACCCTGCACAGACAGGACATCGAGCCCTGTGGCTTGTCCCTGGCAGCCCGTGCACCAGCCACTGTGGCTTGTGAGGGGCACCATGCTCCACCCCACGGGGACCTTCATGGTTGGAAAAAAGAAGAGGAAAAACTAATTCCTTCGGTAACAGTTTATTTTCATTTTTGGGAAAGGCAAAACCACTACGTGGAACTCCGTGCCTCCATGGTTAACTTTCCTATTTTGCTTGTGATTTAAAGGCTGTTCTGGGCCAGAGGGGGAAAAAATGTGTCTCCTTCGGTAGGGAATGTATAACGTGGTGATAACCTGTCACTAGGCAGAAGCAGCATCCACTCTGCAGGGACAGCGGCCCCTCGGGAAAGCCCGCCGCTCCCAGCCAAGGCCTCTCTGCAGACTCCACGGGGGGCTACCCTCTGCCGTCAGGCAACTCTGAAATTCCGACATTTCTCCCTTAAAGTCTCAACAGACACGAGAGAAGTTTCCATCAAGCAAGCACTGACATATTTATATTAAAAAATAGTGCAAAATCTCAACATTTATATAAATAACTCTAAACCCCTGCTTTGTAATTTTTTTCTTTACAAGGTAATACACACTTTCTGACTTGGCACTCAAAAATTGCCATTTTTTTTCCTCTTCTAGTTCAGAAAACAACTTTTTTTTTAATAGGCCTCTTCTAATACAAAAATACTCCTGCCCTCGCACATACAGTTTCTCTTATCTTATATATATTTATATATATAATATTGCAGATCTTTAAACAAAGGTTTTGTGCAAATATGTCTTTAAAGTTAAGTGAAATTATCATAAACAAAAGAAAATAAGCATTCACGCACGCAGCTCAACTAGAAACAAGAAAGACTACTGTAGAAACTTTTTTCTCTTTTGCCTTCAAGACACAGCTCAACAAAGAAACGTGTTTTTTTTTTCTTTTTTCTTTTTTGCAAGCTCTCTTAGCTTGTGCATTCAGACCAGACATCACATGTAAATATTTATACACAGGGAGGTGGGAGGGGAGGGTACACGGCGCATTGCTGTGCCCCTGCCTTCCTCTCACTCCTCTTCTAAGCAGCGCGGAGTGTCCTGCCTTTTCACCTGCGCAGCCCCAGCCCAGCCCCCCGGGGACCCTAGAGAGCGTGTCCTTTCTGTTTATCCTTCTCTTTGCTCCAGATGGCTGCACTCTCTAGGGGCGCGATGTGTGTGTGGTGGAGCCGGGTCCCCTCCAGCAAGGAGGGCGGCCCACTGCTCTGCTGGTGCTGGAAGGAGGACCCCGGGTAGTGGCCGATGACCTCGCTGTAGGTGGGCGGCGGCCCCTCCATGCGCCCGCCGCTGCCGTAGCACGTGGCGCTGATGCCCGAGTTACTGCTGGGGGGGCACGGGCCGCCCAGCCTGGCACTATCCATCAGGTCACTGTCGAAGATGGTTCTGTTTGGGGGTGCGCGCACCGACTCCCGGTTCAGTTCCAGCTGCTGCTCGGGGTCCCGAAGCTGGAGGGTGCAGGGGCCCTGGTAGGGTGGGGGCTCCTCCCCGTCCGACAGCGAGATGGTGGGGGGCAGGTCGATCTCGTGCTGCAGGTACGGGTAGGTGGGCTGGAAGCGGTGGAAGCGGTCCCGCTGGGCGAAGGGCGGCACGGCCAGGCGGTCGGTGGGCCGAGGCGGGGCGTAGACCTGCGGCTGGAGGAAGCAGAGCGGGAGTGAGGGAGGGCAGCCTTCTCAGGTCGGTCGTCCAGAAGCGATCCTGAGCTTGGAGTTCTGCTGCATGGGACTTGGCTCTCTGGGGAGAGGGAGAGGGCGGCAGGGCTGGCGGGAGCAGGAGCCGACAGCCTGATCCCGCGGGGGGCCCTGGCCTGTGGGCAGCACTGCAGAGCTGCACCACCTCCTCGAAACAGGGGCAGCGTCCGGGCTCCCATGTGCAGAAAGCAGAGAGCTGGACTGCTCCCTCAGGGGCAGGGAGCAGATTATCTCGGGCAAGGAGGATCCCAGCAGCAAGGACACTGCAGAGAAGCGCGGAGGGGTGAGCCTTTAGCAGCCCACACTGCTTTCGGGGAGCAGCCCGGGGTGGGGTGGGGCTGTTGGAGGGGAGGTCGAGGGAGGTCTCACCTCTGGGATTCCGTTGCCTGACACTGTGCTCTCGGAGGGCCACAGGCATCCTTCCTGCATGGGAGGAAAGGTACAAGCAGGGTCAGTGGGGTGGGCAGGAGGGACAGCAAAGGCTCAACCCAGATTCGACTCTTAGGCCTTTACCCTGGAATCAGCTCTTGAACCACCCACCTCTCTGCTTCCGCACCAGCTTCCCCAGCCCTGGCCCTGGACGCTTTTCCAGGACATGACCACAATCGCCTCCTCACTGATCCCTACGGTGCCCACTGCTGTCCCCCGAAAATCCAGCCTGACACTTTCCGAAACATACACCAACTCGTGAAGCCCCCTTCTCAAAGCCGGCCGTAGCTTCCCAGGGGCCTTAGTGGCTTCTCCGGAGGCTGAGAGTGGCCTCAGCCCCTCACCCCTGGCCCCACTCCCCTGGGCCTGGGCCCCCTGCTGGCTGTGTGACCTGCAGCAAGTTATTTAATGACAATGCTGCAGTTTCCGTACCTGAATTATAGTACTTGCGGTTAGAGTACTTGCCTCACTGAGTTGCTCAAGCACTTGCTGAATTTGAACATAAAATCCACCCGGAGCCCACGTGGCACTCAGGTAGCATGTGAATGTGCTGGGAGTCACCTCCAGACTCCCACCAGTCACACTCACTGGCCCCATGGGGCCCCAACAAGCTGAGCCTGAGCCGCAGGTCCTTTGCACGGCCGCCAGGCTGCACGGCCAGCTCCTGTCCACTTTCAGTTCCAGCGTCCCCTGCAGACCCGTAGAGACCAGCATGTAAAGGGCCTCTTGGGAACCTTGTCATCTGTTGATTCCCTTTCTAGCACCTGTCCTACCTTAATCATTGCTTCTATGCATTTATTTCTTTACAGTCTTTCTCTCCCTCGATCTAGTGAGCCCATTATTACTGATATCCCAGTTCACAGGTGAAAAACACGAGAGTTGAGGAAAGTCCTCAAGGCGGTTGCTCTGCCATAAAACAGTGATTCGGTCTCCGGCAAAGGAGGAGTGTGGTTCCACTGCGGTGCCAAGCTCTGGTCTGGGTGCAGGGGCACAGCTGCCACTTCATGAAGCTTATGCCATCTGCTCTGAGATTATAGCAGGGGCCTGGACCTCCTCCCAGGAAAATGAGACCCCATGCCAGGGCCAGTTCCTCTGAGTTTCCCCAAATGCCATGACAGTGAGCCCTGGGCCTGGGGAAAGGGATGTCTGTTACTTTTATAGCTTCATTGAAATATAACTGATATGCAAATAAATGGACATATTCAAAGCATACAATTTGGTAAGCTCGGGCATATATTTATACCAAGAACCTCTTACCACAATCAAGATAATGAGTATGTCCATCACCTCAAAAGTTCCCTTGGGGCAGGTTTTTTGAGGGTTCCCAGGTAGGATACCGCTCACCTGCAGCCTGGGTAGGAACAGCTAGAGGGCGGTAATTTCCCATATGGCCACTAGGAAGCTCTGTGGCCCTCAAAACTGTCCCATCAGGAACACTCCTACCCCTTAAGGAGGTCTTATCCTGCCTTGTCTCCTGATTTAGTGAATGGGCTCTGACATTCTTCAAGTTGCAAAGCCAGATCCACGGGATCATTCCTGTCAGCCCCTCTCACCATCACCCTTGTTCCACCCACCCACCCTTGATCTCCTCTTACTTCTCCCTCTATTAAACAGTTCTATCCACCTCTCTCCCCAGCATCTGTGCCTAGTAGACAGCAAAGTCCTCTGGAACCAGCGCCTCCACGTGCACACATTCCATCTGCAGCCTGCAAAAATACAGATTCTGTAGCAGGAGGACTGGTGAGGCTACGTGTCTCACAATCTCCCAGAGGCTGCGAGTGCCGCTGGTCTTTGAGGTCCTTGAGGGGTCTTCCAGGGTCTCCTCCTCCACTCTTGCCCTTCCCCATGGCCCTTCCTCCTCACAGAAACGGGAACATCTCCCTCACACCCCCCACCCCACACCCTGTCACTCCACTGCTTAAACCCTTTGGGCCCCCCACTGCCTCCAGGAGAGAAAGTTCCAACCCCTTACCGAGACCCATGCCCCTGTAGATGTCCATGGCTGTAGTACAGCTGTTTCCTTTAACGAGTTTTCCTATCTGTATAGCGGGCTGATGACAGCACCTGCAATGCACCGTACAGTGTGTTCTGTAAGGTGCCCAGGGAACACAGACTCTCACGTCTTGCCTTTGGATTTGAGCCCATTCTGGGCCTGGACCAATGGCCCCTCTTTCCTCCCTTTCCTGAAGAACTTTGACCTTCCCCTCATGCCTCTCGAAGGCGAAGACGTGCTAACCCCAGGCGAAGACATGCTAACCCCGGAGCTCTCCGTTAGCCCTCAGGCAGATCAGGCACCTCCTCCAGTCTCCTCCAGTCCCCTCCTGCACCAGAGTCTTTGTCCCTTGCCCCTGGTAGCCTATTCATGGGTTTCACTCGCCGTACAGGAGCTGCTACCATTTCCCCAATGCCAGGCGCCGCGTGGTATGCAGTCAGTGAGTGCTCAGGTTGCTACTCGAGTGGGAAAGTTGCTGGGTGACCTGTGCAAGTCATGTTTGTGGAATTAAGTCCCAAAGTGACCTGAGAAGTGGAGGGAGGGGGGCTCAGCTTCAGAATCATCTGGAACCTTCCCCAGCCTCTGGCTATGTCTGGCAGTCATCCCCAGGTGGAGGACAAGGACAGGTTCCAATCCTATAGCCACTGCTGACAAGCCCCCTGCTCCCAGCAATCTCCAACCACTCCTAGGCTGCAAGGGCTTGGGGTGGACTCCTCTTCTTGGAAGTGGGTGCACCCAGTCTGCCTGTACCTTCCCCATCTAGAGGCTTCTAGACCAAGGGTCTGAAAACTGTTTCCATAAAGAGACAGAGAGCAAAATATTTTCTGCTTTGTGGGCCAGCGGGTCTCTGTCATACCACTGAACTTTGCTGCTACAGTCAAGCACAGCTATGGGCAAACGCACTGGAAGAGACTTCATTCACACTTGGAGAAGACCTCAGTGACAAAACCAGGCAGCTGCAGTGAGCTGACGCTCAGGCAGCTCCTCCCTGACCCCTCCAGAGTCTTAACACCACGAGGCCAGAACGCAGCTCCCCATTCTTCCCCTGGAGTCCCCAGGCACAATCTTCCCATCCCAGGGGACGGGATGGCCTTCCATCGAACAGCGAGGACTCAGAGCTGTTTCTAAAGAGTGAAAGATGATTCTGGCCAGGATACAGCCCAGCACAAGGGGCCTGGGGGAATTCAGTATGTCCTGAGGCCATGGGAGTGGACGCAAGGTCCTTGGTTCCTGCTGCTGGCAGATGGTTGCACACTGGCCTGGCCACAGTCTTGTCCTTGCCCCTGGGAAATGGGCCCTTGGCGGGCTGGGTTCTCTCGGGAGCAGGAGACCCACGCTGAGGACTGATTTGGGGATAAAGAGGACAAAGGGTCACCCCATCGAAGGCCTGAGTTCCTGGTCCGAGCAGGCCTTGGGCACGAAGACTGGGATTGCCTTTCTGGATAAACCTGAGGTCTGGGCCACTTGGTGGCTGGGCGGTCACTGCAGTGACGTTCTGCATCACGTCCCGGATACCCTCGGAGCAGTGCCAGGGTGGAAGCGCCATTCCTGGCCGAGGGGCTCGCCTGTACTGCAGCCTTACCCTCAGAGGGCAGATCCTTGCCCAGTGTCACACAGCAAGGAGGTGACAAGGCCGGGACCGGACCTCAGAGCTCAGGGTCTTACCCGAGATGGTGAGGCAGGTGGGTGGGGCACAAGCTCTTGTCTCCATACAGGCAAGAGGGGACCCCCAGGGTCACCCTGAAAAGGGGCTGTGGTCGGATAGTCATGCCAGGAGCAGAGCATGGGTGGGCTGGGGGGATGTAGACTGGGCCCGGGGCAGAGAGGAGCTGTGTGTGGATCTCTATGGAAGGCCACAGGGCACAGGGACGCCTGTCTGGCAGGGGGTCCCCAGGGGAGCTGCCACATTCTGTTTTAGGCCTAGTAAGACTCTGTGTTTACCCAGCCAGGCACCCCAGGGGCTGTGCAGGTGGCTGGGTAGACAGTGGGAGGGGACTTTCTATTGGCCGCAGGTGTCCGAGAGCCAGGACAGAATTCTACCCCCTTCCTGGCAGCAGGATCCCAGGTGCTGTCTCCCACTCCACAACAGCGAGGCCCCTCCAGTCCGCCTCTGGGAAGGTACACTCTCCCCTAAGTGCATCCTCCCCATGACCACGGGCCGCACACGTGTAGCTTCTACCCACTGTGGAGATGCACACACTGAGGCTTCCAGGGGCAAGGTGAGCCCAGCCTGGAGTGTGTGCCCCTCCAAGGCTGGTGCCTTCTGGAATGTCCAGGGCACCGTCACTCCCCAGCATCTGAGGGAGGACAGAATAGGCTGTGGGCTCTTCAAACCAGCAGTGACAAGTAGTGTGGCCTCAGGCAAATGTTCCACCTCTCTCATTCCCAGTTTCTCCTCTGGAAAGTGGGGTGAACCCTTGAAGTCCCTGATGACATCCCTGGGCAGATGTAACCGGTGCTTGTGGTTGGAATGGTAGCAACAGCAAATAAACACGTAGGTGCTTGAGAGCAGTAGGTCTGCAGCACGCCCTCCAGACAGCATGCTGGGATGCACAGTGGGTCCCGGGTCTGGGGAGCCTGGCATTCCCATCAGAGGTCCCAGGGTTGATGCTCCTTGCCCTGGCAACCTGGTGACGCACTGAGGCTGAGGCCTGACGCAAGCAGAGGTGCCCAGACCTGCTGGCTTGGGACCATGGCCAATAGGCTCCTCAGCTGACTTGGCTCAGCCCAGGGACTCTGAGCACCGCCACCAACCCCAGGAGTCCCCGGAAATGTGGAGGCCACACCCAGTGCTGCCTATTCTGTGAGTCCTCCCCACACCTGGCGAGTCCCGGCTCAGAGACGTGCCGCAGCCCCGGGGCTGGCCACGTGCCACCTCCTCCCCGCAGTTCCCAGCCTGCTCTTTAAACAGCCGCTTCCCGCCCCTCGTTGTTGAGTTACATATCCTGGGTGCAGAGATGGAAGCCATTTGGAGATTAACTCTGCGCCAGCCTTTGGTCCACCTGCGGAAGGATACCCAACGGCAGGGTTTCAGGCGGCCGACGCGGAGCCGGGAGTTCACCGTCAGAGGCAGGCAAGTTCCCACCCACCTGGAGCTGCCCTGTTTGCCCCTGACTTTGTGGAGGCTTGAAGGGGCAACTCTTGGGGTTTCCAGAACGCCCATCAATTCTCACAACTCTAAGAGATCAACACCCAGGACTGTAACGGAGAGCAGGGTCCCTCCTGAAGGGCTCTGTCCTCCTCACACTACCGCTCCGACTTCACCTGGTCCTTCGCAGCTCGGCCTCCAGAGCAGCTCGCCCCGGCTTCCCAGCCACAGCCCTCGGCTTCCTTCATCCATGCACCTGCTCTTGTCTGCACCCATCCAACTCACCAGCAGCACCCCCTGGGACTGGCTCACAGCCACTTCCCAAACGCAGGGGGAGTTCTGCGTACCCCATGTGTGTGCGCTGGGTAGAGATCGGTCGGGCAGATGGATGGATGGAAGTGCTTTTACAGCCAGTAGTGGCCGGACCCGTGCTCTATGCTAAAGCCCTATATCTCCGGGGAGGTGGACGCGACTGTCAGCCCATTTTACATGTGGGGGACCTGAAGCCCCATTTTGGGGATCAGGGACAGGTCTGAGGGCACGTGGCCAGTACTGGTGGAGCTGGGATTAAACTCGGTCCCCAGGACCTGGTGTCCTGTTGCCTCTATGGCTCTCCACGGCACTGTGACCACATGACTAGATGTCAGCATAGCACAGGCGCGAGGGCAGGGCTGCCACCTCCCTTCCGTCTGGGTCAGGGCTGCAGGACTGCAGGCACCTTTCCCACCACTACCCCAGTGGGTGTAGAGCCAAATGCCGGCCCCTTGTCTCCACCATCCTGTTGCATCAGGCCTCTGTGTGGGCCCAGAATGCCTTCCTATGCTGCCTGCCCCAGGTGCTTCCCTGCTTTCAGTCTCATCCCTCTAGGTCTGTCTCCACTCAGCCCTGAGAGATGTGGGTCAGGGCAGGGGTCAGCTTGCACTGCTTGTGAGCCCAGCCCTGCCTCCCCAGCCGAGGGTTCCTCGCAGAGGCTCCCCCATCCCCCAGTGGTCACATCTCCCGACGCATGGCGCTATCACCACCGGGTGTCTCCTCATCTCCCTCCTGGAACGTCAGCTCCGTGACAGCAAGGACCTGTGTGCTGCCCACTCCTGGGGCCTCGCAGAGCCTGGGACCCGAGGCTGCTAGAAAGTCAGCTGAGTGCGTGAGTGGATCACGAAGCCTCTTCCCAGTCCAGCTCTTCATTCCCCACGTTCCTCCAGCATCTCTGAGGCCCGCCTGGCGGGTGCTTTCCTCCCATTTCAGGGGAGGAAGCTGCTAGCAGGTGGGCTCCTCAGACCCTGTCTTCCTGCCCTGAATCTGTTTCCTGCAAACGCCGCCATTGGATCCCGTTCGAGTTTTTACAAGGGGCGTCCCACTGCCGCTGGGGCCTCAGGCCACAGACAGGATGGTGGGGCACTTACTGAGGACAGGGCATCTTCTCTCCTCCGCCCCTGGCTGTGCCGGCTGATGAAGGACCGCGCAGACAGCTTGTAGTGGCTCAGCAGGCAGGTGATCACCACCACCATCACCATCATCACCACCACGATGATGATGATCTGAACAAACTCCAGCTCCGCTGTGGAGACAGAGAGGGACACGTGAGCGCCTGGACACCCGCAGGCCGCTGTGCTCAGCGCTCAGCCCTTTTGAGCTTTTGTACCTGCCTAGGGGGACGAGAGTGCAACCCCGACTCAGGAAATCCCCCGCCACTGTCCTGGCAAGGTCACAGGCGATGGCTGAGGCTGGGGTACGTGCAGGGAAGCCGCTCTTATAGGGGAGGAAGGGGTACTGCTGGCTGGGAGAGCACCTCAAAGGAGTCCTGGGACCCAAACACCCCCTCTGTAGGGACTGACCCGAAGGAGGTAATGGGACAGGCAGGAGGAAGGCCCTGCTCTCTGCTGTCAGAGCCTCCTGGAGCTGTTCTGCGGATGCACGGCGTGATCTGACCGGCAGAAAGGGAGCCCTGCGCACTGGTTCCTGTCGCTGGGCAAAGGCTCAGGCAGATGGTCACAGACCTTCAGCTGTCTTAGGTGCCCAGGGAGAGAGCAGTTGGTAGGAGAAGGGGACCCGAGTGCGGAGAGAGGAAGTTGGCACCGAGTTTGGGGGTGGAGCTTTGTGGAATTAAATGAGGAGGAGCTACACGTGAACGTGTGTACACAAACCTATGCAAACCTGACACTCCTACATACACATCAACACCCCAACATACACACCCCAACACTCCTACACACACAATACACATGCCCCAACACTCCTACACATACAATACCCCAACACTCCTACACACACATCAACACCCCAACACACACACCCCAACACTCCTATACACACACCAACACAAATGACCCAACACTCCTACACACGCAACACCCCAACACTCCTACATTCAAGTTAACACCAACACACACCCAACACTCCTACACAAATAACACTCCAACATGTACCCCTAACACTCCTACACACGCGTCAACACCAACACACATGCCCCAGCACTCCTACACACACGACCCAACCCTCCTACACACATACCAACACTCCAACACACACCCCTCCACAGTCCCACACACAAGTCAACATCCCAACACACACTTCCCAACAGACACAAACACAGTGCACCACACGTACCCACACACATACACATCTATGCCACGACTCACAAATACACGCCATGCTCAACAGGACGGGGGTGTCAGGACCCTCCTCCTGGTGAAACGGCCTCAGAAAACCCACATTCCAGATGGCTGCAGATGTTGCGATTCACATTTTCTAAGGTTGGTTTTTTTTTTTTTTGGTTTTTGATTTGTTTTTCCCCTAGAAGGCGGAAAAACCCTCAAGTGCTGGAATAGGAAGAAGGTTATTTTGATCCTGCCTGAGCCGGGCAGTTTCTGCTGACTCAAGCGGGTCTGTGCCGAAGCGGCCTCGGCAGCTGGCCGAGCACGGTGCCAGCAGAGCCCCCAGCAATGGGCAAGACGCCGGGTCCCTTGGAGGTGACATGGCAGAGTGGGCACCAGCCGGCAGCATCCAGGGCTATAGCTCCTCCAGCTTCGCCCGGCCCAGGACACCCTGCCCAAGGTGTGCGGGAATGTGACTCCCCAGACCCCGTCTGGCATGGGGGCAAGGAGGACTTCCCAGGGCTCCCTGGCACTAACAAGCAATTAGCCAGGCTCCCTGGGGGCCCCAGTTCAAGCCCAGTGCCACTGACTCAGCTCCTCCTCCTCCTAGGACCGAGAAACCAAAGCTGGGGGAGGGGGACTGGGGTGGGCAGGTGTCAGGTGGGAACTGGAGAAACAGGCCGTACAGAGCCGATGCCAGGCGCTTGGGCCATCAGACGGCCCAGGCAAGTACACTCCAAACCCGGGAGGGCCAGCCACCTCCTGCCACTGGTGTTGCTCTCCCCAGGGCAGGAAAGCAACCCATCCTAGGTGGGAATGTCACTGTCTGGGAAGCGGCAGATGCCTCTCCACAGAGAAGCACTCCCACATGTGTGTCCACTGCCACCCCTTGTTCCCCACCAGGTTTTCCAGCACTTCCCCGTCTCGGGCACTTTATGCATCTGCGCAACCGCTCAGGGCGCCCTTGTCTACACTGCCATTGAGCCCGTGTTGCTCACCTGGGGCCGTGTCTGCACCCAGGGAACATGTGGCAATGTCTGGAGACACTTTTGGTTGTCACAACTGGGGGGTGCTCCTGGCATGCAGTGGGTGGAGGTCGGGGCTGTGGTAACCGTCCTGCACCGACAGGACTGTCCCCCATGACAAAGAGTGATCCGAGCCAGTCAGTCGTGCTGCGGGCTGAGCACACACCTAAGAACAGGCGTTTTTATTATTATTCCCGTTTCACGGGTGAGGAGACACAGGCTCAGAGGGAAAGTGATTGCCCTCAAGAAGTCCAAGCCCCTAGAGCTGGCGGGTACCCCCACTAGGCAGCCGGCCTCTGCACCAGGAAATTCAGTCTGAGCCTAGGCCTGGGTTGGGGTTCCCGGGCGAGATGCGTCCCCATCTCACCCTGGTGGGGCCAGGAGGAAGAGGATGAACCAACCAAGGGCTTTGGTGAGGCTTTCCCGAGCCCCGAGAAGGCTGCGGCCCTGCCTGCTGGGAACTCAGGCCCCAAGCCCTGCGCCGCCTGTGGGATACCCACATGTTCCTGGTCAGGAGAGATCAGGCTTCAGACCCAGGTCGCTGTGGCCACACCTCCTGTCTCCCCAGACAGGCAGGTCCAGGGCCGGGGCAGCCCGGCCTGATTCTGTAGGGCCCAGGTCCGTCTGTTAGCACTCAGGATAAAGCCGCATTCAGGGTACACACAGGGCTGGCTTTGTGCAACACCCACGCCCCCCCACCCCCGGGGCCTGCAATTCCCTGCCCCCAAACCCTGTGCACTCTTCACCCCAGTCCCCCTCCCCAGCTGTCTCCAGGGACCCTGCCCACACCAGCCCTGGAGGGAGGGAGGTGTGTGGCTGTCTTTGTCCCTGTCCCGGGCCCTGGCAGCCCGCAGGACCCAGACAGCAGCGAGACAGTAGCTGGGGCTGCAGGGCCGGCGGGACGCAGGGGCAATGGAGGAGGCCCCTGCAGACTGAATGGGTGTGGACAAATCCTCATGGCTCTCCTGGCCCCGCCAGGCTCAGCCCCAGGGGCAGGCGGATCTGACTTCTGGATGCCTGTATCCACAGAGTGAGAAAAACGCTCCCAGAATTGAGCACCGGGCTCAGCAGGGCATAAAAGCGTCACCCTGGTCCCTGGGGCACCAACCCCCACTGAGTCACAGGCCCAGGAAAATTCACACAGGGGAGGGGAGGGAAAAACTCTCCAGAAAAGAGGAACTACGACTGACTGCTGGTGAGACCTGGTGGGCCAAGGGCCCGGGGCCAGGCTCAGGGAGAGGGAGATCTGCAAGGGTTGCCGAGACTGCGGCTCAGGAGCATCCTGGAGAGGCACAGGAGGTGACAGGGAAGCACAGTGGCTAGCTCAGAGGGCCCGGGCCCCAGCCTGGCTCTCGAGGGCACGCTTTGAGTCCATCACAGTCACCCTGTGTCAGCGGGGGACAGTGGGCAGCAGCATGTGCGGGGGGCACGTGCTCAGCGCGTAATGCTCCCTGGAGGTGGACCCGGACACACGGGGCGCTCACTTCCACCCCGGCTCCACCAGAACGAGGGTGGCCCAAACCCATCCACCCTCAAAGAACCGACCTGTGCTGGAATCGCAGAGGGAGCATCTAATGGGAGACCCTGGAGGGCTCCCTGTAAGGTGGGCACTGAGGCTTTTGGTGCAGGGCATGGAGGGAGAGGCAGAGGAGGGCACAGGCAGAGGGTGTAGGTGAGCAGAGGCTGGAAGTCGGATCCTCCTGGATGCCCCTGGACATGCCCAGACATGGAGGTGCTGAGGGGGGCAAGAAAGGTGCCCCAGCCAGCAGCTGGGTCACCCCCACCCATCAGTAAGGGAACACCCTGGGCTGAGTATTCTGGCCAAGGAGACCCCGAGATCTCCATCCAGCTCCAGTCAAGCCCCACCGGCCTGGATGCTGTGCGGGAGGAAGGCTGGTCAGGCACAGCAGCATCAGGGCCCACAAACAGGTCCAGTGAAAACCACCCCGGGCATGGGGTGAGGGGGCACCTCCCATGCACTTTTGCACCCCTGGTGCTGCTTCCAGGGGACGCTCAGCTTTAGGGGACAGGAGCACACTTCTCTGGGGAGTGGACCATGCAGTGCCTGCTGGTGAGGTCGGTCGCAAACTGGAGACCCAACGGCATGTGCACCAACCATCCCTGGCCCCAGCCGTGTTCCCACCTGGCATTACAGGAGCAGGGCTGTGGGCGGCCACCCTCTCCACAGGTCTGGTCCCAGGACCCACCTGGCCTGGGGCAGCCATGCCCTGACACTGCCGCTTCCCCACCCCACACTACCCCGGGATGCCTGAGACTCAGCATACGGGCCTCTAAGGTGCACTCCAGGGCTCACTGCAGGCTGAGTTCATCAAGAATGGGATCCCTCCCCCAACACATCTCTCTGGGCAGGCACTGTGAATTCACCAGCAAAGACCCCTTGGGGGAGAGAAAGGTGCCTCCCCACAAGGGCCTCGGAGTCAAGTTCAAAACATGATGTGTGCATGAAGCGGCACCAATGTAAACATGGCTCTCCACCCACGGCAGCTCACAGAATCCTCCTGCGCGCCTGTATTTGTCCCGAGGAGTGCAGGGAGGCTGGTGGGGCCCATTCCCAGTCGCAGCTTGAGAGCCGGACTCTCAGGATCAGATGCCTCGCGGGCAAGGGAAGGAACCCCAGCGGGACTGCCAACGAGAGGTGGAAGGAGAGGTGGCCCGGCACGGCCACATCCCTCCCTCTCTCCAGAGGAGCTTGGAGCCGCTGTGAAGTTGTGGTCCTTTAAGGCTGGAACTTCATTCAAGAGTTTTAAAAGGGCCAAGCAGGCCACACCCAAGGCATCTGCAGGGAGGGCGGCTTCAGGATTTCTGGCCAAGAGTTGGGCCCCAGGTCACTCAGTGACTACCAGCAGATATGGAGCCACACCAATCCTGCCTCAGTTTCCCTAATCTGACAGACTGCCCCTTTACCAAGGCATGGGCAAAGACATCCCAGGTCAAATGCCCAGTATGACACCTGCAGGGGTGGGTCCTACCGCTGTCCCTGACCTAGGCTCAACTCTCGTGACCACAGGACTCACTGCCAAGCAGTCATGGACCACAAGGGACAGAGCAGGAGAGGGCAGGTGGTCTGGTTCATACCCAAACTCACTGTAGTCACTGTAAGTATTGTCATGATTCTAACACATGACCCGGGGCCACTGAGCTGAGCCTCCCCAGTTTAGGTACCATCACCATGCCCATTTTGCAGATGGAGAAACTAAGGCTTAGGGAGAAGTAGCCCTAGATGATGCAACTAGGAGCAGAGTTGAGACTTGAACCCAGAGCCGTCATATAGGAACTCAAAAGGGGGAAGGGTTTCATTCTCCTGCTAAATTTTCCTAGCTCGCCCACGGCGTTAGTCCGCCCACCCCTGCCCCGGGAATCTGAGGATGTGGTCCTCGTGCATCCATTGTCTGTGTGATGCTGTACGCATCTAACTCTGTGAGCGGAAGTTACCTCATCTGTAAAAAACAGAACCAACCAGGGGCAGGGGTGAAATAATGGATGCAAGAGCTCAGAACAGGGCAGAACACAGCACACTCCACTGTCACCATTGTCACAATTACTGACACTCCTCTGGGGACAAAAAGCATCCCTCGTCCCCATGATGCTCCCTGGAAATGCTGAGGTTTGCCAGCCTGCAGAGTACAAGCCTGCTCAGCCCGGTGTTCCCTGACTGGCTTCTGTCTCCAAGGTGGGAGATTTGAGCTTGAGTCAGTCCCAAAAGGTCACCCAGGATGGTGGCTGGACCCAAGGTCTCCTGGGAGCTAACAGGCGCTGGACCCCGCTCCAAGAGCCCACCGTGGGAACAGAAGCCGCTGGGAAGGAGAAACATCCCGTCGCTCTCATTTCATTCCGGGCATCAAGCCTGTGCTGGTCACTTGGAGGGCTGGGGGGCTCCTGCCGTTTTTCTTCATAATTTTTCCCTTGGGGAGGGTGGTGAATGCGGCAGGCTCTTGGGGGTGACCAAGCTCATCTTCCACACACAAAATAAGGTCACTCTAATTTAGTTTAGTGTCCTCTTTCCTTGTGAATAATTTCACATTAACAGGTTCATGTGCCTTGCTGGAGAGGCCCCATCCTCCTTTTCGTGGTCTCCTCCAGAGACAGGCGCAGTCCCTCTGGGAGGTGCGGGCACAGTTCTGCCTCTGTCCTGGTTTGTCCTACACTGGCAAGGCAGGAACCGTGAGCTGGCCGCTCCCTAGATGCCAGGCAGGGGGGCCGAACCCTTTACGCACGTCGTGCGATTGAATTCTCACTGTCGTTCTGTGAAGTCGGTGCTCACAGGACCCCCACTTTGCAGAAGAGGAGACAGGCTGGGAGAGGTGAGGCAACCGCCAAAGACCACACAGTGCAGGGCTCAGCACTGAGTTCCTGTCACCCCAAAGCCTGAGTGTGTGCCCGACCCCCAGCAGTCCTCAGTGTGATTATCCCAGAATGTCAGAAACAGCGGGAGATCGAGCCAAGGGCTTGTGTTGAATGTGATTAAACAATTGTCTGGCGTGTTGCCTCCAGCGACAGTCCATGAAGCTGGTATTTATGGGCTGTGGTGCCCACCTCCCCGCCATCGCAGAGCAAAATCCGGATGGTGAAGAAGGAAGCAGGTGCCAGGAGTTCTGGGCACCTGCCATGGCATAACATAGACGCTGACAGCTGCCCTCTCCTCTGCCACTTCCTGTGTGCCAAGCCCCTCACCACGAAAGACTTCACCTGTCTCTGAGTTTTTCATGGCAAGCCCCAAGGGGCAGCACTGGACCCAGTTACAGGCGAGGGGACGGGCCAGGCCTGCTAAACCCCACGTCCGGGGCTTCCGAGTCCTTTGCCTCCTCTCTCTGGGCGCCCTCAGTGGGGGAACAGCCTGTGGACCCTCTCTCATAATACAGTGCTGAAAGCACATTGCTTTAAAAAGGAAGCCATTTATATGAATAGTTTCCAAACTCCGAAGCGGACTTGTGACACGGGAATGACACACAGGATGGCACGTGTGCGCCACAGAAGTATCATCGCATTAAATGACCTCGCAGTGGACACCCACAGGGTCCAGAGCTGGAAGGCCTGTAAGGGACACGGACCTGTGGAGGGAAGCCGGTGGCTCCCACCTCCAGCTGTGTCTTTGGTGCAGTCCAGGTGACGATGGTCAGGTGCCTGCATTTGGGATCCAAGGGGACCCCACCTTCAGTTAGAGCTCAGGTAAGGCAAAGACACAATTCTTTCCCTTCCAAGTTTCTGGACCTCTGTTCTTGGGGACAGAGCCTGGACCTGAACTGAGGGCAGAGCAGGGGTCTCAGGGTTCGGATCCCTGTTTGGACGTTTCGTGGCTGTAAATGGGGCGGGGGTTGCTGGAGAATGTGTTAATGTGCAAGAAGAACCCGCCCAGCCCACGGGGGCACGGGTGGGGGTGCGGCAGCGACTGAGTTTCTCAGAAATAACGGGGGCGACACTGGGGTGCTGGGGCTCATTTCTCTCTCCTCAGCTGGGGAGCTGGGAGCAGAGTCCACCTGGTTCCTGTCGGCTCCATGGAGGTTTCCAGACCAGACGACCCCCCTCCACAGCCACCACCACAGTCTGTCCCAGGGGAGGGGCAGCTGGCGTCCTTCCTGGTTAACAAGCAGCCCGTGCATGCGGCCCTGTCTGGCCTCCTGGCCGCACACCGAGGAATTAGGAATTGGCGCTGTCTGAAATTTATGAAAATCTAATCTTGTTAGGCCTGCCTGGATGAGACCCGCCTGGCAGGGCCTCATTGTCATTCTGCAGAACCCCAGCAGCCCTGGGGTTCCAGTCCCTTCATTTACTGTCCCCTCCCCCACCCACCCCCACTACATTTGAATGGGAACCCACCTCCCTGCCCCCCCACCCCAGCCCCCCAAATTTTAAGTACAATCAAACCAGCCGTCAAAGGAATAACTTTCTGATCGCTCCTGGTGCCATTTCAAACACCCCCGATGGCACGTCTGTTTCTTAGGGTAAGACCTTTTATGGATAAAAAAATTTGCTCTTTCTCTTGAGGTTTGGGGGGCGGGCGGCAAATCTAGGCCGGTTTTCTCGTTTTTAAAACCAGACTGTACTGCTTTCAGAGTGCTTGTTCTGTGGCAAGCACACGGCTGAGCGCCTGGCTCCCGGACAGGTGAACCTGGGACACTGTCCCATGTCGGGGAGGGACGCTGAGAAGGGAGAAGTCACATGGTCAGCAAGGGTGGGGACTGGGGCCCACATAAGGGCCTGCACTGGCTCCCTGCCCTGCTGTTCTTGGTAGAATCTTAGGATAGAGGTTAAGAGCATGCAGCTTGCACCCAGTGGTCCTGGGCTCAAGTCCTTGCATTGCCATTTGCTGTGACCTTAAGTAAATCTCCCCATACCCTCATCTAAGAAGAAAATGGAGAGATAACTAAGTCCCCTGTACACAAGGCTGTAGCAAGAACTACTTGGGTTAACCTCCCAGATGGAACCTCTTGAGTCAAGAGCTCCAAGCTCTGGGCTAGGCTCCTCCTCTGCCTGTTCCCTCTCCCCACAAGCCATGAGCTGCAGGCATCCAAACTCACAGTGGGCGGAGAAGGTTCCCTTAAGCGGGCCCCGTCCAGCACCTTCACTTATGTGCAGTGTAAGCTGGAGCCCCTCTGCAGAGTGAAACAGCAACCTCTGGACATTTTCGGGGGTGAACCTTTGCTCCGGCATATCGACAGCTGGGGAGCTCATCACCCATTTCCAGTTCCCCCGGGCTCCTCCCCCATGTGCTCTGTTCCAGTCACCTGTCTTCTGTTCTATAAAACACCATGCATGACCCACCTCAGGACCCTGGCACGTGCTGTTCCTCCTGCTTGGAATGATTTTCCCTCAATATCTGCATGGTTTGCTCCCTTCGTTGCCTTGATCCCGGCTCCCACGTCCCTGTCTCGGACTAAAACAGCCCTCTACCCTGCAGCCTCCAGGACCCCCATCCCTGTGCCCGCTTTACTGATCTCTGCAGTCCTGATCTGGAATCCGTATATGACCCACCCAACACTGCACTCTCTGCCTCTCCCCTCTGGAATATCAGTGACACAGAGCGAACTCATTCTCTGTGGTGTTCTCAGCACCCGGAATGGTGCCGTCCCCAAGGCAGGCACGCAGTGACTACGTTGAATAAAAAAGCACATTGATTTTTTTTTTAATTTTTTTTTTGAGATAGAGTCTTGCTCTGTCGCCCAGGCTGGAGTGCAGTGGCACAATCTGAACTCACTGCAACCTCCACCTCCAGGTCAAGCAATTCTTGTGCCTCAGCCTCCCAAAGAGCTGGGACTACAGGCACCCGCCAACACGCCCAGCTAATTTTTGTATTTTTCGTACAGATGGGGTTTCACCATGTTGGCCAGTCTGGTCTTGAACTCCTGACCTCAAGTGATCCACCACCTCGGCCTCCAAAAGTGCTGGGATTACAGGCATGAGCCGCCGCGCCCGGCCCGAAACATTTATTCTGGTGTGCACAGATGAGTGTGCAAGAAGGCCCCCTGCAGGTTTGCACAAAGGTCACAATCACCCGGGAACCACTGAAATGTCCCCGGCAGGGCTGACAGCACCCCGGGAAGCACAGCCACCGGTCAGTCTGTGTCCTCACAGGATAAGCCCAAACTGGGTTAGAAAAGAGCCACAAATATATTTTTAAAAATACAGGTGAAATCTTCTGATACACACCTGTATTAATGAGTGACTGTCCATGTCTGCATAGACCAGGAACCAGCAGGGCATGCGTGAAACTGCCAGCTGTGGGTCCCTCAAGGAGGGACCACAGACAGCAGGGGACATCCCCTTCCATGTAACATACTTCTGCGTCTCAGCATTTTAGGGCACATATAATCATATTTATAGTAAAAGAGGGGAAAAAAAAGATCTGAGAAGCATCTGTCAGTATCCAAAACAGACAGCTGCTCCCATAATGAGGTTTCCCAGGTGGTCTCTGCGGAGGTGCCGTCACCCTGGGCTGACAAGGGCTGCTGGCAGAGGGGCTCGGAATTAGGGTGGGAAGGCCGGACAGCCTCTGCCTGACCCTAACAGCACAGATACTGCACTGGGAATGGGTAGGGCAGGGAGGGGCACCTGACCACCCCCCACGTGCCCCTGGCTGAGGGCCCCAAGGTGACGTCCAGGTACCAGTCATCTCAGCTGCCCAGGCCTTCCCTCTCCTGGCCTGGAGGTAGGAGTGGGGTGGGGTGGCAGTACATGGAGCCAGGCGTGCAGGCTGCCCTGTGACACGCACGGGTCCACTGTCTCTCCTTCACCGGGCCACTCCAGGGAGGAAGGTGTCTTTGCTGGGCCTCCGTGGTGCGGCACAGCAAATGGGCTGGCAGATGACGGTTCTGAGGGTGCGGTCTCACCACCCTGCCTCAAGCCCCAGGATCCGCACTCATGCCCGCTGTCTACAGACCACTTCCACCTTTTCCTCACCTGGCCGACTAGCCTCCCTCCTAGGTGCCAGGATCAAGGCTGACACGCCTGACAAGCCTCCACCCTCAGGTCGCATGCACACCTGCGATGCCCTGTTGGCCTCGTTCCTCTCCTTCCAGGCTCCCACACTAACTCCCACTCGGCCCCCTGCCCTATGGCCTGAGCCTCTCAGGCCGGGTGTGCCTGACTCAGGGTTGGATTCCGTCCCCAGCCAGCACAGACCCAAGAGAGATTTCAGAGATCAATAAATGGCACATACCTGGCCTGTGTGTGCTTCTCCTTTCACTGGTACCCTGTTCTAGTTTACAAAGGGCCACTCAGTTTAGGGGTGAGCTGCCTTTTTATACGACACAGGGAGAACTGTGCAGAACGCCATTCATTTCTGAAGCTTTGGGAGTTTCTGAGCAACACAGAGAAACACATTCTTCCCCGCCGCCCCCTCCCAGCCCCCAAATGGTGTCCCGAGTCATCGCGCAGGAGGTGGATGCAGCTGCAGCCGTGGGTGAGCCCTGGGTCTGAAAGTGCGTTTGGGGAACAGGAAAGTAAATAGTCCCTAGAATCATTTTAGAACCTGATGATTTTGGAATACTCCTTCAATAAGAAAAGACAAAGCTGTGCCTTTTATCCTTCTTGCTATTATCCAAATGGAAAGAACTAATGGGATTTTTGTTTCTATTGTCAC
This sequence comes from Theropithecus gelada, assembly GCF_003255815.1. NCBI lineage: Eukaryota > Metazoa > Chordata > Mammalia > Primates > Cercopithecidae > Theropithecus > Theropithecus gelada. Next base: position 44,928,770 of record NC_037678.1, on the reverse strand, counting down.
TGACATCGAACACCTTTAAACATCCACCGTCAGCAAAATATCAATCACCGTTTGAAGTTATTGGCAGAATGGAGTGAATTCACCGTGAGCGAGCAGTCACTGGACATGTCGGAGGTGCGTAACATGCGGAAGTTATTTAAAACAAACCAAATGTGTTTGTTAATTGAGGAGAGTGGACGACAAATGGGGAATGGGTGGGCGTGGGTGAGTGAGTCTGTGGTGGTGTTGATGGCCACAGCCGCCCTGGAGGATATTGAGCAGTGCCTGTCAACGTTACACATGCACTTGACCTTTCAACCCAGCAAGTTCAACTTCCAGAATCATATCCAATGGAAAAATTCACAGAAGGGCCCAAAACGTATATATAGATATACACAAAACAGATATATACATATACACACATATATATATCCTTGTTCATATATATATATATATATATATATATATATATGAACGAGGATATCATTGCATGGGGTGTTTTTTAAATGATCAACCAGAGACCATCTAAATGCCACCAAATACACCTTGGTACATCACATTATGGGATAATGAGGCCATTAAAACAGATGACAGAAATTTACACTGAGCTCTGAGCAGCGGACACTGAGCTTGGAGCTGGATCATCTCTGTTGTGGGGCCATCCTGTGCAGCAGGGTGTTCAGCAGCAACCTGGACTCTGCCCACTAGAGGGTAGAAGCACCATCACCCCCCCATTGCCACACTCAAAAATGTCTCCAGGCATTGCCAAACGCCCCCTGTGGGGCAAATCGCCCCTGACTAGGCCCTTTCGGTCCACTGTCTGGTTCCCAGGAACTGAATCCAATGCAGTCAGATAATGGATGGATGCTGGCAATTACTGTGGGGCAGTAATAATGAAACTGAAACGGTAAATAAAATATGGATCCAGTTTTACAGCAAAAATGAGGATAAAAATTAAATTGTTCATGATGACTTCTAGATGAGTGGGCTATCCCTTTTACTTTTTTGTATTCGTAAATTGTTTACATTTTTATAACAGGCATGACACTTTTAATTTTTTCAACCATAACAACATACCAGAAAGACTCTCGCACGTGCACGTGTGTGCCTGCATGCACTCACATGTGTGTTTCCAACCGGCCGGCAGTGACGCACGTATGCCCTCGCCACTCGGCAAGCACCTCGTGCTCCTTGGGAACCAGCAGATGTTTCTCTCAATTACTGATTTTCAAGAGCCTGGTGTTTCCTGACATGAGCCAGGATGGCGGGCGGCGCCCGGGGGAGGGGAAGTGAACCGGGGCTCCGTTTCCAAGCCTCTTGGACAAAAAGCGAAGCCCCTAGATCAGGAAGCACAATGCAGCCGGTATTTAGCTGCTTCTCAATAGTGCCTCATTCAATCCCTGGGGCCTCATTGATGCCCGCCGCGTGCTAGAGAGCCTCTAAGGGTCAGCCGGTGACGGGCACCGTCTGGAGGGGTCTCGGCGCTAACCCGGGGTGGCTCTGCCTTTCGGGAGCAAGAGGGGCCCAGCTGTTCTTGGTCTCCCCTGGGGCAGAGGCAGGGAGGCGGGCGGATGGGCAAGGTCAGAGTCAGAGAGGTTGGAGGAAGCAGTGAGGGTCTGGGCAGGCCCCTTGCACCATCGGGCTCCCAGGAGTTGAATTCAATTCAGTAAACACTCAGCAGAGTAGCTTAGTGGTTAACAGGAACCCTGACGCTGGCCTGCCTGGATCCAACCCCCAGCTCTCCCCATGGCCAAACACGGGACATCAGGAAGTGATTCACTCACTCTCTGTGCCTCAGTTTCCACATCTGGAAAAGCAGGATACCATTAGCACCCATGCATGGGTTGCTGTGTGGATGCAGTGAAGAGCCATTACATGCAATGAACGGCACCTGGTGCACACTTAGGTGCGCAGTAAGTATCAGCCGCTAGTAAGAGGGCTGCTTGCCGAGCCCAACATACCGGTTCTCCTGGGCCCCCGCCCTGACTTCACCAATTGCCCCTGACTGTGGTCCATGCCTCTCGGCCGCCAGCACCCTGGCCGCCCTGGGAGCAGAAGGCCTGCCTTCCTGGGGCCACACCTTTGCCCAGGCTGGCCCACCTGCCTGGGGTGCCCGCCCTCCTCCTGCTGCCCATTCTCAGTGGCCCGCGTCTACCCCATTTCCAACGGCCCAGCCCCTGCAGCCACTTCCTTCTCTGGCTGTCTCTGGCGGTTTTAAACTCTTCCATGTGGTGGTTAATTTTGTAAATACCACCCAAGACATCTGCTATGACTTCTAAGAAAATGTCTAAGTCATGACTTAGCCTTTCCTCGGTCTATGTCTTGCTGCCATCGTTGGTCTGGCCACTCTGTCAGATGCAATCGCCTCGTCCTGCAGCCTCCTCAAAGCTGGCATAAGCCTGGCATGCAGGAGTCCTCCGGTCCAGTCTCTAACTGGTAGACTCCTCTTTAACCCTCAAAGCCCAGGGCTGGTCGCCTGAGAACTGCCACATCCTGCATAGTCGTAGTAACTACTGTGGTATCAAGTGCACGCCACCACCATGTGCGACCCCCAGCTACAAGGAAGAGAGTGTCCCATCACGAGTGTCCCTTCACCAGTGTCCCTGGCACCTGCTCCACAGGCAGCAAAAAGACCCACAGCCAGTCAACACACGATCAGCCAAGCTACTACCTCCAGAGCAGTACAGGGGCTCAAGGTGTGAACCTGGATGTGGCATACACCTGCACACCAGTCCGTACCCTGCTACCTGCTACCTCAGTGCTACCCTCCCCTCTCTGGGCTTGCTTTCCCACCTTCAGATCCCATGAGCAAATGGGGTCTCACTCATGCAACCAACATGAGAGTTCCATAGTAAATGCCTCTCCCTTGGCCGACAAGTGGTAGCCACTATTGGGTTGTTGCTAATAGTAACATTATAGAGGTGGCCATTCCCACCTCCCTTCTCAAACTCCGTTTGGAGCAGAAAGCAAAGGACCTTGTGTTATAAACCTCTGTGCCCCTCCAACATATATTGAAGCCCTGACCCCTGGTGTGGCTGCATTTGAAGATGGAGCCTCTATGGAAGTAATTAAGGTTAAAAGAGGTCATAAGGGTGGGGCCCTGAACCAACAGGATTAGTGAACTGATAAGAAGAAACAGCACAGAGCTTGTTCTCTCCCCCCACCCCCTGTGCTGGCACCAAGGAACTGCCATGTGAGGACGCAGCCAGGAGGTGGCCATCTACAAGTCACAAAGCAGCTCTCACCAGAACCCAAACTTGCTGGCCCCTTGATCTTGGACTTCTTGACCTCCAGAACTGCAGGAAAACAAATGTCTACTGTCTAAGCTACACAGTCTGGGGTTATTTTATTACAGTGACCTGAACAGAATAATACACCTTGTGTAGACAGACAGAGGGGGCCGAATGGAGGGAAAGGAGCTGCAAGGTGAGGAGGCAGTACCCCTGCCCTGGACGATGGACTTGCAGAGTCCCAGCTGCACCCCTTTGGGACAGAATATCAGCAACCTGCCCTCTGTCTCCATGCAGGGATGCCCAGGGGAGTGTCTGATTTTATTTTCCATGAAAGACATTTTCTTCTGTCATCTAAATCTATCCTCAGGCCCTTTCCCTTCCTATTTCCTCACTGCGGCAGCACATATATTTATCATGCCTCTGCTATATGCCAGGCTGTGCACAAGGGCTGAGGATTCACGATGACTGACGCCAGGCCCCAGGAGCCAGGGCATGCAAATTCTACTACGATCTGTCCTCTCTGGAGCAGAGCAATTTGATTCTGTACCCTAGAAATCCGGCTGGACTTATATCTGGAGAGACGAATGTGGACATATGAGGAATAGCTTGGACTCTTCTAAAGCCGTGCTGACCACAGTGAACGTGCAGCAGGTACAGTGAGCTCCTGCTGTGCTTCATGCCCCGTATGAAGGGGTTTCTGTCATCTATCTCATTTACTTTTCTCAGCAGCTTCCCAGGAAGTACGCTTCTCTTATTATCATCCCATTTTCGTGATAAGGAATCTGAGGCTCAGAGAGGTGCAACAATGTCAGCGCCCATCCCCCTCCCATGCCCAGAAAAGTCACAGAAGTTCAGGTGGGAGGGTCAGACTTTCCCTGTGCCTGGGACACGGAGCCCGGTGCTGTGACAGCTGTTCTCACTAGTCACAAGAGTGGACAACAAACTCAACACAAACCCACCCTGGAAAGCAGCCTCTAGCAGCCCCGACCCACCAGCAGCAAAGGCCTGAGTCCGTCGGGAGCCCCACTGAGCTGGAAGGTCACTGCCGTCAGGACCCATGTGTCCCCCGACCATGCCAACTTGCTGACCCTGGCCTGGAGCTTGGCTCGTCACCTTCATGTGTGGCTCAGAGGCCCAGGAAGACCCCTGGCCCACAGGCGGGACACTCCTTGCTACAAGTGTTTTCCGGTTTGGGAGAGGAGGGTCTGGGAAATGCTGCTGGCCCCGGAATGGGCCGCTGGGCCCGGCAGCAGCCCGAGGAGGGAAGGAGCTCAGGTGGGAAGGGCGACCTCGCTACAGGGGGGGGCTCCGGGGCAGCAAACGTGTGTCCAAGGGCGTCTGTGTGTCTGCCTCCCACCTTCGATTGTTTGGGGGTGTGTCCTTTCCTCTGGGACGTCTGTCTGTCTGTCTGTCTCCGGTGTGTGACTGTCTGGGGTCTAAATCCGTTGAGTCTTTCCCTGTGTCTCCATCTGTATGAGTCTCTTCCTCTTTCTTTTTCAGGCAACATGAAAAACAGATTCCAAGAAGGAAGTTCTAAGCCTCTCAGACATCAGCCGCGTCTCCCTGTCCCCGCCCCACGGGCGAGGCTATTCCAGCCCTTGCTATCACTTCCTTTCCAAGCAGCATCTTCCAGAAGCAGAAAATCCCAAATTCCGGGAAGACGAGGTTCTGACCAACTGTTCTGCGAAAGGTTCTGACCAACTGTGCTGCGAAGGGAGCAGGGGAAGCTTCTGGAGGTGTCTTTTCTCTGAGTGTCGAGACGGGGCACAGCAAAGCTGCGGAAGGCAGGCAGCCTGGCTCTGGATTCGAATCCAGATGCAGCCACTTGCTGTATGTGTGGTGTCTGCGGTGACCTGGCCCCTTGCCTCAGCTTCTTCACAGTAAGGCACAGTAAGGCACGAATCAACAACAGTACCGGCCTCACAGGACTGCTTCAGGGTGAACTCAACAGGGACATAGGTACCAGCTCTCTGAACGCTAGCTGGTACACAGCAAGTGCATAATAAATGGTGACCATCATGACATGGCAAAGTAGGCATCCTCGCCTGACCCAGCGAGCATGGTGAATGTGTCAAGGACATCAGGCGCACGTTTATTAACGATCTGGAGTGGCTGATATTGAGCAGGTAAATTCCATTTATAGAATCACAACAGGTACAGAAAGAGGAAGCAAGAGACATGGTGAGAAAACTCAAGAAACCAGAAACATCCATCAGAAGACAGACCTAGATGGGAGCTCATGGTCCAGCTGCAGAGGCTCAAGGGGCCGACTGGCTGGGGATGAGCTCTCCTGCCCTCGAGGGGCGGAGCTGCGGGACAGTCACTCCGAGCTGGACCCCCCACGAGGAGAGGCCTCCCTGCACTGCTGAGCACCCACACAGGAACCCTGTGGGCTGAGGAGGAGAGAGAACCTCGGGGCTCATCCCTCAAGAGCAGAAGGTTTGTCCACGTGGCGTCCTTGTCTCCCTACTTCCTCTTTTGCAAACACAACCCCAGCCTATTCTGCACCCTGCAGCCAGAGCAATCTTTAAAAATAATCAAGTCTCTGACTTCTCACACTATGCTCAGGTTAAAACCCTGCGAGGCCCACCCCACCTCACCCCTGCACCTCCCATCTCCTTCATGGCTCACCATGTGCCAGCCAGCCTGGCCTTTTGCCTGCTCCCACCCCAGGGCCTTTGCACATGCAGTTTTGGCTGTGGGAAGACTTTCCCTGGGTCTGTCATCCCACATGTGCTCTCATCTCTTCTCTTACTCTGCATCGCCTGGTGGCCTGTCTTGGTCACGAGGGGCAGTGCAGGGTATGGTGAGGAGCATGGATTATTCCGGCTGTGGGAGCAGCTGTGTGTCTCCACTTCCTTGTCTGTACCATGGAGTGAACTATGGCCCCGTCTCATTGGGTTGTTTGAGGATCATAAAGAACCCAGAAAGCACCTGGTGTGTAGGAAGCACTGAGTAAGTGTTGGCTGCTATGAGAAACCATCTTCCTTCTACGTGCTTGCTTGTTCATTGTCAAGTGCACCTCACCAGCAAGAAAGTGCCTCAATGACCCTTATTTATCCTGGTGCTGTATCCATGAGGGCTAACACCATACCTGACACAACAAGTGGCCCTCAATTAATATGTGAAAGAGGAAGGAATCCATGCATAATGCCCGCTCCCCAGCACTCATATCTTTCCACCAAAGCCAGAGACCAGAGGAAGGCATGGAGGTGAACGGAAACTGAAGGGTCTTTCAAAAACTAAACCTGCAACTACCATCCGACCCAGCAACTGCACTCCTGGGCATTCACCCTAGAGAAACGAAGACTTAATGTGCACACAAAAACCTGTGCCTGAGTGTTCACAGCAGCTTTACTTTTCATAGCAAAAAACAAAAACAAAAACAAAAAACTGGAAGCAATCCAGATGTCCCTCAACAGGTGAGTGGTTAAACTAACCATGATGCGTTCATACCTTGGAACACTACGCAGCAACAAGAAGGAATGAACTATTGATACCTGATGTCTTCAGAGAATTACGTTAAGTGAAAAAAGCCAATCTCAAAAGGCCACATAGTGTATGACTCCATTTCTATAACACACTTAAAATGACAATATTATAGAAATGGAGAAGAGAGTAGTGGTTTCATGGGTAAGGGGGTGGATACAGTTAGAAAAGGGAAGAATGGGCCGGGCGCGGTGGCTCAAGCCTGTAATCCCAGCACTTTGGGAGGCCGAGATGGGCGGATCACGAGGTCAGGAGATCGAGACCATCCTGGCTAACACGGTGAAACCCCGTCTCTACTAAAAAATACAAAAAAAAACTAGCTGGGTGACGTGGTGGGCGCCTGTAGTCCCAGCTACTCGGGAGGCTGAGGCAGGAGAATGGCGTAAACCCAGGAGGCGAAGCTTGCAGTGAGCTGAGATCCGGCCACTGCACTCCAGCCTGGGCGACAGAGCGAGACTCCGTCTCAAAAAAAAAAAAAAAAAAAAAAAAAAAAAAGAAAAGGGAAGAATGAGAAGTTCTTGTGATGGGACTGTTGTGTCTTGACTGGTGGTTACACAAATCTATGCATGCAATAAAATTGCATTGAACGAAAACACACAGACACACACACTCGAATGAGTGCGTGTAAAACTGGGGAAATGTGAGTAAGGTTGATGGTTTGTGACAAATGTCAACTGCTGGCTTTAGCACTGTACTACAGTTATGTAAGATGGTACCACTGCGGGAAGCTGGAGGATATCTACATAGAACCCTCTCTGTATTATTTTTTACAACTGCACGCTAACAAACAATTGTCTCAAAATAAAAAGTTTTCTGAAAACAAGTGAACGTTCTGGGAGTGCCCTGTCCCTTGGCATCACTAGAATCCCCCTGGCAGACTCTAAGGCCAGCAGCCTTAAGCGGTCCTTAGGGCCTGGCCCAGGCCTGGCACTGGGGGAGGGGGTTAGTTTCCTGCAGAGGGAGGGTAAGAGCCGAAACAGAAGAAGCTTCCCTCTCTCGCAGCCTCCCTCGCCTCCCGCTCACAGCATCTGCCATCTGGCTGCTGCAGCCACACGAAACCCTCTCTCGGCTGTCATCTTTCCACTTGCAGGTCTGGCTCCCAGGTTTGAAGATTAAATTCTAAACACGTCATTTAAAATTTAGAAACGAGGAAAGGAGATTTTAAGTAACCTGGAAGCATTGGCTCCTACTGTCTGCCCCAAGCAATAAGCACGGAACCTCCAACCTCTGTCTTAAAGGTGACAACAGCCAGAGGAGGGAGGGCAGCTTGGGATTCCCCGATGTAAAGTGTCACTGCCTCCCCAGTACAATCAAATACTCCCAGTAGGATGTCCCATACTACCACTACATCCCCAAGAGAAAGTGTCACTGAAAAGTATCAACGTATTGCTCAGGAAGAACTGCAAACTTCTCTGCCAGTGAGCACTTCAGGTACACAAGAGTCAGGAACTGCAGGGAACTCTGAACAACACGAGTGTCTTTGAAGAAGAGTCCTCCTGTCTTCTCCAGAACATGGAACAGAACAAGAGCAGGTTTGTGATAATAAGCACCTGGGAGGGGGGACCTCCTTAGATGATCCAGTTAGGGACAGCCTTTCAGAGGAGGTGGCTTTTCAGCAGAGAACTTCAAGATGAGGGGAGCTGGGGAAGGAACACTCCTGGCTGAACAAAATGGCAGGGGCAAATGCCCTGAGGTAGGAACCTTTGTCTCATTCAAGGGCAAGAAACCCTACCTCCTGGGGCATGGCGTGAAGATGCAATGAGGAACTAATTGGGGCTTGGCAAAGCTGCATTGAGACTTCCTGCAGGTGGCTGTGTGTGTGTATTGGGGCAAAGGCAACATAGACAACGTGAACTTGAAACGATTCAGGTATCATTTTCCAGTGTGATTTTCCAAGCATGGCACACATCAGAACTCCTGGGGAAGCTCCTTTCAGGCAATGTGGGAGCCGTGTCCAACAGGTTGAAATCGACATCGTTCAGTGGTGGGTTTCGGGACCTGCCGGGAATGGCCTTACAAGTGCCCTACTACAGATGAACAGATTGTGACCAGGCGCTTGCTCCCTTAGTGGAGGAACCACCTGTTCAATCATGAAGCCCAGGATGTAAAAGCAACTGCTGGAGCCACATAGGTGAATTTGTTATGGTGGAAGGGGGTGGTCACCTGGCACTGTGAGTGGCTCAGAGATCCCCAAGTGATCAGAATTGTGAATGACCCAGGGGAAAACCTTGGGAAAAACTCACCCTCTTAGATGCTGAGTCTCTAGGGGAGGAAAGTGGCTTAGAAGCCCCTAAAATGGGTCAGATGAGAAAAGGATGGGGCCAGAGATGGGGAGTTGCCCAGAGACACAGAGCAACTGAGCAAAGCGGGCCAGGGCCAGAGCCTGCACCTTCCAGTTCCTTGGGTACAGGCAGTCCACGCTGGCATTCCTGGTGGGAGTGAGGGTCACAATGGCTGTGACCTTGACCATCTTTGCAAGGTGAGCCTAGCTTGTGGCACGGAGTCCGGCTTGCACTGCAAGCCCCAGGGAACCGTGGAGGGGATGAGTGGATGGTAAAAACGACTTCTGCCCATCAGACACTCAGACACACCAGCGGGGAGAGCTGCAGCCACTCCAGCTTTAGCCGGGTCGTGCTAAGAGCTTTAAGTGCATTATATCATTCAAAGCTCCCAAGGAGCCGCTTTGAGGAGTCCCATCATCACCCGCATCCCGCAGATGAAGGGACTGGGACCTCAAGGGCAGCTGCTAGGGCTAAGGTGTAGTTCTTATACCGGAGATGATTGTGCCCCCAGGGGACATCTGGCCATGTCTGGAAACATTTGTGGTTGCCACAATTGGGAGGGGGTGTTACTGGCATCTAGTGGGTGAGGGGAAGTAGCTAAACATCCACCCTGCCATGCACAGGAAAGTCCCCCACAGAAAAGAATTATGCAGCCCAAATGTCAGCGCCAAGGTCGAGGAACTCTGGATTAAATCAGACGATAGTGAATATCTAAGGCACAGTGCCGGGTGCATAGTGCTTGCTCAATAAACATTAGCCAGGCAACAGCTGATTCCTAATTAGGCCTCAATATGAAGACAGCAGCAGGGACTTAAATCACAGACAACCGGTTTAAAGTATAACAACTTAGTCTAAAAAAATCTACTTTGAAAGCAAACGCTTAGGAAAGGACACTTGTTCATTTCACACTTGGATCGTACATTTCCGAAGGTTGGAGTCACAACTACCTTGATCAACGATCAGTGCACACTAGCATTCGTAAATGTTTGTGAAATGAACACACGGGTGAGGGAACGTGGCGGAAAGCAGTCTGCGTGAGGACGTAAGCACTGCTTCACAGGTCCTTCTCTGGAGGCAGGAGAACAAAAATCATCCCACGGGTCGGGGCCAGGTCAGTGAGGAAGGGAGGGAAGTTCTGAGAATGTCAATCTGCAGGAAAACTGGAGTCTAGGACAACTTCTAGGTTCCACCTTTGGCACAAAGGGCAGTCACTGAACGTCTTTTTACCCAAATGCATAGGAAACCCTAAGCTAAAGGGATTCTAAGAAACCAAGGGCCTTCATTCAGTCTGTATAAAGACCTGGAATGGCCCTGGGTGGCCTCCGAACTGCAGAGCTGTGCTCTGACTGGCTGGAAGCTCCCAAAGGCGATCTCTATTGCTGGTTGTTCAGGTGATGGGATTTCCAGGCACCCCAGGGCCTGGGAGTCCCCATTCATCTACCCCGGGTGCTACCAGGGACACGGCCCAGTGTGATTCGTGATGCCTGCCTGAGTGCTGGTGGGGCAGGTGTGAGGCAGGTGCCCATGTTCCTTCCTGACCTCTCCAGCATGCTCCATCCACTTGCGTGGAATCACGGCATTGGGGAATGAGAAGCACCCTCCATCACTGCCACTGGGAACCCCCACCCCTCGAAACCTGCCACCTGCCTGAGCTCCTGAGGGCACCCTCACCCTGCATGGGTCTCCTTCCTGCCAGGGAGGGAGCCCTGCGCTAGGCAACCAGGAGTTGCCCTGAAGCCAGTCCCACTTCTAACATCTATGGGTGATAGCCAGAGACCTCTCTAGGGCGTTCCCTTCCTGGGACGACCGTGAGGAAGGTGCAGCGCTGCCTTGAACAAGGGTGGTCCCAGCATCGAGAAGGGGACCTTTCACTGCTTAAAATAACCCACTTTTTAGTTTAGCAACCATTGTCGTTTCACATTCAATTTTGTGAGAAGTAATAGAGCTCTCCATACACCCTCCACCGCTTCCCCTACCAGCAGCACCTTACAAAACTCGATTCTCTGTGGTTTTCCTAGAATCAGAGCTTGTGTACTTTTTAGTCACCCCCTCATTTTACAGAAGAAGGAACTGAAACCTGGTCAGCCCCCTCAAGGTGACACGGCCAGCTGGGAACTGGACATGGCCACCACACCTAGCTGAGCACACCCCACCCTCCCAGCTTCTCCTCTCTGCCTGAGGTACTCCCCCCAAGGTCTTCCCACTGCTGACTCCTTCTCATCCCTCAATTCTCCGCACAAGGTCTGCCCTGCTGAGAGACCCTCTCAGACCTCCAGGAAAGCAGCCCCCAGGCACAGTCATGTGACGCTGTCGAGTCTCCTCCTCCATTCAGTATCTGACTGTTTCCAGACAAGTACTCCCTGAGGGCAGGCTCAGGCCTGTTCCATTCACCAAGTCCTCCCATCTCCAGTGGCACAGGGAAGGAGCTCACCTACTGGATAAATGAACAGGCGATGGGTGATTCACCCAAATACCAGGTCTGTCCTCCTTCCTTAGGTCGCTATTATATACAGACAGACACGGCTACCTCTGATGGGAGGTGACGGCGTAGCAAAGCCTCCCAGTGGGAATGAAGGCTTGAGCTGACAGTGAATGGTGCTCAGTTCCGTGCGTGACCTTGGGGAAGCTGTTCTTTAAGCCTCGGTGGTTTCATCCATAAAACGGGGAAATGACAGCCCGCCGCCCTTGCACACCTAAGCACAAAGTCACTGGTAACTAGGGGCCCAGGTCCTGGCTCTCCCTGGAGTGTCGGGGTCCTAGCCACCGGCCCAGAGAAGTTTCAAAGTCAGTCTTTAACTGCCCTCCCAGTAAAGAGGCTGCTAAACGCTACAGAGCAGGCTCCCGTGGCCAACGCCCCACACCTGGAAGACGAAAGGACACGAGAAGGAGAGGCACAGCTGCGTCGCTGGCTGTGACCCACACTCCTCCAGTTTTTGATTTAAAAAAAAAATCCCTGAAACAGCACCCACTCCCTATCAAGTCTGTGTCCCCATCGCCAGCAGAAACCAACTCCTCCTGGAGGAAGGAAAGTTCAATGGATGAGCTATAAATATTTCTGCTAGATGCTGCCTGGGAGCTGGGCTTTCTGCATGAGCAGGCCCCGCTGAAAAGGAAGGCGGCTCGCCAGATTTGTTTCGAATTATGAAAATAGATGTTGTCTCCCCACCACATCTGTTTTGCCTGACAAATGAGCAGCAACTCGCCTCCTAAATAAGGCAGCACAACCAAGACGGTCTTGAAACTCTGGCTTCTACAACTCTTCAGAAAAGAAGAAGAAGAAAAAAAAAAAGAGTCCAGGCCTCCCAGGTCTGAGCTTTAAAAGCCAGACCTTTTTCAATGTCGTCTCTCACGCCGCAATCTCCTGGGGCATTTGCGCCATGCTCGTCCTTAAGCTCAGATCTCCCTGAGCAGGTAGAGGCTGCTCACGTTAGAGGGCACGGATATCCCCCACTGCTTTTTAAAAAGAAAAAGAAGGCCAGGAGACACGCGATCAATTATAAAAAGTGCAAAGAAAGAAAAGCTCCCTAAACTCAAGCCAAGGGTGTGTTTTTGATGTGCTGAGAAAGGCCAATTTTTGGAGGGAAACGTCAATACGGATGCCATTCAGTTCTCCATGCCATGCCCGCCTGGTGACTGGGTTAATATAATCATTTTCCTTTAATTACTCCAAGACAGACCCAATTACAGGGCAGACGCATCTGCCAGCCTGAGGATCCAATATTTAATAGCCCATCCTTCAGGAACATTCCTGCTTGGGAGCTTCCTGGAGCGGGCAGCCCAGCATGCATTACAAACTTGCATTACCGTACTAACTCGGTGGTGCTGTTCTGGCCGGTGTGTGTGTGTGCGCGTGTGCGCACGTGTGTGTTTCTTTTAAAAGTCTCTTCCCCTGAAAATACTTCATGTTGATTTTTCTTCTTAAAGACGCTGTAATTATGAGAAAGAAACCCCTGCAGAAAGAAACCCCTGAATGATTGTATAACTTGAAATATTACAAGCTCAGTCACCCCACTTCCTCACCCCCGCGGGGAAATTTACAGGTTTCCAGGCTGCCACGAAGAGGAAAGGACTAGAGCCCAGCAGCTCTCAGAGTTCTCGGCCTTTGAAGCATATTGTCCGGCCACCTGCACAAAGCCCGTCATAAACCCATGCGCGCACAATGGGAGTAGGGGCTCAACAGACCACTCCTGCCTGTGGGCTGTCTGTTTTGGGAGTAGAAATAAAAAGATCTGGCCAAGAAACCCGGAGTGTTATGGGACGTCCTCCTCTATCTCCTGCATTCGAAACGTCCCACTGCGCACCACCCTCCGCCCAACACCGCGGTAAAGGAGGCTGATAGGTTAGACTCGCTTCATCTGGCAGAAATGAGATGCAGTTTAGGGATCCCAGGAGACATCTGGTCAGCTGCCCACCCCTGACTCCCCCTCCCCACCTTTTGTGCCCCCTACCAAGTAAAAACCGGAGGGCAGATTGATGACTGCGGGAGGGGAGGTGGGTGGAAATTTATGGCTTTGCAGCAGGTCAGTGGTAATGGCAATAGTTTTCAGGGGTGGAGGTGGGGGAGTTAGGGGTCTAGCTGGGAGCAGGGCGGGCTGACTTCTCTCTACCCCGCAGCCCTCGCTCCAGAAGGGGACTCTGAAGCCTGCTTCCCTCCCAACCTGAATATGTAGCGGGCCTGGAAGGCAACTGAATTTCCCAAGTCCACTGGGCTTTGTGGCTGCCTGAGAAGGAGCAGGGGCTCTGAGAACCGCCCCCACCACCCACTGCAGAGTCTGAGGGAGTCAAAGTGGGCCCACTTTCTGGTCGCTGGCAGGACAATGCCTATTTGGCCTCTGCACCGGTTCCTGTGGGGCGCGTGATAGGTGACTGGGGGGCCCGGGAGACCCTCCACCCCCACAGCTTGCCCCTTGGTCACTGCGGTAACAATGACCTAGTCGCTATGGCAATGAGGTTAATTGACGCATCTATTTGGCAGAACTAAAACCTCGGACGCATTCAAGTAGCCCTGATATTTTCATCCTTAAGAAGCCAACCTCTGGTGTTTTATTTGTCTAGGCATGTAGGCATGCCACAAAACAAAACATCACCACAAAAGGAGGAGCTGGAAGAAGAAACGGGGGAAGTTGTGGGGAGGAGCTGGGAGGGGTCTCTGCCCACCCCTCAGAGAGAAGAAAACCTGGAATGTCACTTTTCCTTTTTTGATGATGGTATAAAATTAGCACAGTCAAGTCAATGTGTTATAAACACAAAGAGGCTGCCAGGAGGCAAAGTGCCTTAATTTAAGGAAAGGAAGAACGGCTGAGGGGAGTTTCAGGAAGGGGGTTGGGTGGTCAAATGGTTGGAGGGGGTGCCGTCTGCAACCCTCCCAAGTACTGTAACCAGAGGGAAAAGCCATTTCCCCCGAGAACGTGCATCTGCAGAACGTCTAGACAGTCATAAAGAGGACAATTAAAAAAAGAAAAAAGCTGCAAGCCGCAGTCACTCTCCTCGCCAGGGTACCCACCCGGCTGCAATCTCCAGCTAACTGCCCGAGCAGGTGAAAAATTATAAAAGCAAGAAAAGCCAGTGTGGGCTAGGAAGAGGCCGGGGAGTCTGGGCCGAAAACAGTTTATGAGCAAGTGTTTTGAAATCCCGCTTTAAATAAGCTGGTAAATGAATTCAACCTTGTCAGATCTCTCTCCCCTCACGCAGACCAAATATTCCGCTGGCGTGCTGTCTAGACACAGATAACAAAGGACTTTTTACAGCGCGCAGAGACGCGCTGACAAAGTAGCCATTTAAAGATGCAGTATTGCTTTCTCGGCCTAAAACGATTTGTCAGATGGACTCAAATGAAAATGCTAAGTTATCGGTCTGGTTTGGGGTCTGCTGGTGGACTGGCTGGGGGCAGGGGGCTGGCTGCTCCAGAGAACTAGAAACCATCGTCTGTGATTGGGCTGCCCTCCAGGTCGCTCTTAAAATAGGACTGTACGTGGCCACCCAGCAAATAATTCTGGCTCTTCTTGTTCTAGGAAGGCGCCTGCTAAGATGTTTCTAACACCTAGTGGCAGCAATTTTGTTGTAGAACTGTTCACTTAAAGGGGGGTGTGTGGTAAAAAAGGGTTACATGGAAATGCATGGGGGAGAACTTGTTTCTACCTGCTCTGGGTGGACCAGAACCAAGAGGAGAGGAATCTGGTCTCACCTCCAACTTTGTATTTCAGCCCTTGTTATACAAAGGGTCGCTGTAAAATGAGTCACCCTTCCTTCCCAGGAAAGAAAGACAGGGTTGGAGGTGGGCTGACTGCAAGGGTGTGGCCCAGGGGCACACTCAGGTGACACCTAAACACCCTCTAAACTGGGGAGTGGGCCTCCATGCAGCCAGTGTTTCAAGGGTGGGTTCCAAGGGAGGAAGAACTGCATCCAGGAGCTCCTGGAGCCTCAACACAGGCTGTGCTCTGACCTCCTCCAGGTTACACTCCGGGTTAGCCGGACAGGGGTGGCTCTCCTAAATGGGGGAACTAGTTTCTTCCCCTGGGACTGTCAGCTTCCAATCTAGAGAAAGACCTGCTGCCTGCCAGATGCCCAGTGAGGGCTCATTCACTCCACCGACCTTTCTCTGATGGGGTGCCGGTCAAACGGTTACTTCCTTTCGATGCCTGCCCTGCTCATGGCAGCTTCTATACGAGACTGGTCTGCTCTCCTTCCTGCCCTCCCTTCATTCCTTCTTCTCTCTCAAATGTTGTAAAGCCCAGATGCTGGAATCGGGCAAAGCCCCTCTCTACCACCTTCAGGCTGTGTGGTCGAAGGGAAATCACCTCCCTGAGCCTTAGTTTACCCAGCTGTGAAATGCGGTCTCAATCACCTGTCCTGAAGGGCTATTGTGAGGATTAAATGTCCTGATGCATTTAACCCACTAACCAGCCACTGGCACAGCATCCACTGGCCTCTTTCAACAGCGAGGCCCTGGGCAGGCCCCTTCCCCGTCTCTGGGCCTCGAGGCCCTCACCTGTGAGATGGGGTGACCAGAAGTACCTGCCTCAATCCCATGCAACGAAGAGGAGATGGTAGTGCACGCAAGAGAGTGGAGCTCAGTGCTGGACCCGCAGCAGACACCCCACAAACAAAACCATGGTCAGGCTTAGGATCCCCACCAAAAACAGGTGTCTACACTAATCCTGCGGGGACAGTGCACCAGGGAGATACAACCAGAGGACCTCTCCAGCTGGTCCTTACAGCAGCCCCCCAAAAGGGTGATGGGTTATGTCAGAGGACTGAAGAGTTTTCCCCCATTTCTGATTTTGGTTTCTGCACTCTCATTTTTAATAATTGCTTTTAAATTGTTCCTAATCTTCACTCCTCTTGCAGCAAGCAGCCCACGAGCTCTGCCATCTGTGGGCACAGCCTCTGGTTCTGCCCCAGACATAGATGTGTAGGTTCTAGAAGGGATCTGCCAATGCGGAGGAATGAGCTCAAGACATGGAGCAATGTTCTTTTTCCGTTAAGGGGTTCAACTGAGCAACTTCCTTCTTCTCCAGGTGATCTCCTGTGCCTGGGGGAACCTGTGGCTGTGGCTGGTCCAAAGCTCCACAAGATAGCACATCAGTGAAGTGACCCAGAAGCCACTGACTCAGCATTGCCATTTAACAGAGGGACCCCAAGGCCAGAGGGGACATGGCTTATCCACAGCAACCCAACCAGGTCAGGAAAGAACCCAGGTGCTTTTTGCATGTATGACTTCCCCTACACATACCTACAGCCACTCCCTGCTGGCAACCATGGCAGACATTACTAATCAATTGCCACACTCCTTCTCAAAGAGCCCAGCCCTGCCTCCAGGAGCTTCCTCTCCCCACTGCACCAGGAAGGCTCTATCAGGCAAATACAACTTTTTTGGCCAACTCTTCCCCAAACATAGTCATGGGGTAGTTGACCTGAAAAGAAAGGATAAAGTATTCAGAGGAGAGATGAGAAATCCAGAAGGACAAGATCAGGGGCATTCTGGGAGCAACTGACACAGCTGGGCTCCAGGAGTCACCAGAAATACCCACAGCAACGTCCGGCCTCTGCACCTGTGCCACAGGGCCCTGCTTGGCCTGCCCTTCTCAACTCCAAGCTGACCCAAGCTTGCCCAAACTCATTGCCAGCCCACAAGGGTCTCCGGCAGGGCTCCTGAGCCGTGAGCTCTCTCTAGTCTATGGATTCCCTGCCCAGGGACATAAGTCTGACCCTGCGTCTCGATCGGGTCCTGACATTGCATCCACCCTGGGTTCAGTGTGTTTCCCTCTTCCCCTCTCACAGTGAGCACCATAAGGTCAGGCCAGGTGGTTCAGGCCTCTCTGCCACCTCTACCCTCACCTCGGGACAGCCTCAGCTCAGACTCCATCTAGGGACGGCCTCAGCTCAGCTCTCACCTCAGGACGGCCTCGGCTCAGCCTTCATCTCAGGAAGGCCTCAGCTCAGCCTCCACCAGCTTTGAATTCCCCAGGGGAGCGGGCACCTGAGTGTTTCTCCCCATTCCAAGATGTCTCCATTTTTCCTGCTCAGGTCAGTGCAGCCGTTTTCTGTCCAGCCTCATGTGAGCAATTATGGAGGAGCAAGAGCAAGTTGGAGAGGGGGTGTCTGGGGCCTGGACTGAGTTAAATCAGGGTTCCTCAACTTCCATCTGCCTGACCTTAGGAAGCAGACACTTCTTTTTGGGGTGGGGTGGGCTGGCATGGGCACTGCAGGCTGTTGAGTTGCATCCCTGGCCTCCACCCACTAGATGCCTATGGGGTGGGCACTTCCTCCATACCCCAGGTTGTGATAACCAAAAAGTCTCCAGACACTGCCAATGTCCCTAGGGGCCAGTTGAGAACCCCAGAGTTAGAGTATCAGGAAGCTACAAAGCACGGCCGGCAGCAAGGGCTGAATGACGACCACATCATCAGCCTCAGCACCCAGTGGTCGACCTCACGCTGCCAGGCAGGGAACTTGTTGCCAGGCAGAGCCTCACATTCATTCTCCCTAAGGAATCAGGGCAAACGCTCACATCCACATTTGACAGATGAGGCGAATGAGGCTAAAAGAGGTACAGGCCTTGCTAGGCAAGAACTAAGCCTAGAGCCAGAGAATCAAACTGGAGATTCTGCCTCTCACCTGGGGCAGCACCTGGAGCTTCCTGTCACTAACGGCTGTGAGGACAAGGTGGCTTCAGGGATGTTCCCGCCTGCCCTCCCCTTTATGGGGCACCCAGGCATGGTGAGCATGCCCTGAGTGGGTGGGGGTGGGAATTCTGCCTCTTTCCCCAGGGGTTTCTTTGGCTCAGACCTGGCTGAGCGCTGCCTCCAGGCCTTCGATCCCGGCTGGCAGCCCGCCCCAGACTTATTGGCACAGGCTGTGGGGTTTTATTTAGACGGTGTCAGCTAAACAGCTCTGGGCGCATGGGCCCGAGTGGGCGTCAGCTTGATTGGGTTTCAAAACGCGTTTCTGTTTGGGAGCTGCCTCTATCGTTAGAAATTGGTGCACGTTTTGTTGGTAGGGCTGGTCACTCGCCGGGCAGGCGGAGGGAGAACCGGCTGTCTCCTTTGAAGCCAGTTTCCCCTCACGCCACCCACCCCCTCTCTTCTGTCTCGGCCCAAATCCCACTTTCTGGGGCCCTCCCCCAACCCCTGACCCTTCGGAACAAAGGGAGCATGAGTGTCTAGACCGCCAGTCTGAACGTGAGAAGGGGGTATTGTGTGACCAGGACAGAGGCCTGGCCTTCCCAGGCAGAAAGGTCGGTCGGGGAGTGGGGCGAGGTGAGGGGTGGCTCTGGCCTGGTCCACCTCTGTGGCATCAGACACTGCCCCGGTCCTCCTGGGGAGTCCAGCATCGGACCCAGCACCGGGAATCAGACCTAGGTCAGTGCCAAGACGGGACAGTCTCCAAATGAAACTCGGGGAATCCCCTCTGTCCGTCGCTAAAGGAACTAGTTCAAGGAGAGTTCTCACAACTGTGCCCACATAAATAGCTGTTTCTCATGATGATCAGCTAAGAAGCTTCGAGTACATTCCTGGCGCGGGGGACAAGGCGACCCAGGGGCCGCCCTGCATCTGCCTCCCAAGACCATGGGGAGGTGGCTCCTGCCTCCTACTCACCCTCTCTGGGTCTCAGGGACCTGTCTGTAAAAAGAGGCTGTGGCCTTTCAGACATGTTTGACCGCAGAAGCCTTCAATTGTGAATCAAAGTCTGATTCAGCAGCTCCATATAGCGAAGGGATGTGGACACAGCGCTGCTCAGGCTGACGTGGATCCCAGGGGCCAGAGGCTGCATCGCCCGGCAGCAGCCGAGGTCCACGGGGCACTTACTGTGTGCTGGGAGTTTGCTGAGCTTCTCCCAACACCTAATGCACTCCTCACCTCAGCTCCATGAGGCAGGAACTGTCAGTGTCATCCCATTTTATGGATACGGAGGACGAGGCTCTTAGGTGAAGGCACAGCTTGCCAGATTTAACCCTCCCACCTGCCTGGCTTTCAGCCCGGGGGCCTCCATGTGAAACCCTCCCTGCCTTTGCCAGCTGGGCTGCCAGGGAGTCCAGAAAAGTCCCCAAGTGAGCCTCTGACCTCACCCCTTAGGGAAGAGACACTGGGCAGCGGCTGGGGGCACAGACCACCCGGCGGGGCTGGGCCCAGTGCCTGCACCCACCCCCACCACTGCCACCCACCCTTCATCAGCACTACACATGCAAATGCTCCTGAGAATATCCCCCATAGAAGAAACTCACCTCCATGTGCTGGAATTGCAGGCATTTTGACTTTTCGCCTGTCACTTATCAAATTCTTTGAATTTTTGGTTAAATAAGGAGTGTATATCACTTTTTACAATCAGAAGAGCCATGGCATTTTTATTGTGAAGCAAAAAAGGTTAATTAACTGTAGCAGGAGGCGGGGTCTCCACTGCTATGTGGGGTGTACAGGGTCATGTGCAAACAGGTGGCAGGGGCCTGGAGAGCAGGCACACACCCCAGCCTGCGCTTCTCCTGCTTGGGCTCTGTCCTGGGAAACACTCACTGGGGATGAAGATCTGGCTTCTTCTGAGTTTTGTAAGTGACCCGCCCAGCTGACCCCCACCTGCTGGACCTCTGGGGTGGAACCTGGCCGTCTACTGCTCACCCACCAGTCGGGGAGGATCCAGAGGCTGGGGATTCTGGAACTTGCACCTCCTGGGAGAAAATGTGTGAGCATGCAGGTTCCTGCACTCGCCCCATTTCAGCTCACATCCGAGGGAAGAACTGTGCCTGATAAATGCTGATGCCTCTACACCCTGAGGCCTGGGGATCCTGCTTACAGGGCTACCAGAGAGGTGGGGTTAGAGAAAGTTGGTCCTGGTGCCTTCTCCTCGTCCCTACCAGCCCCTCAGTCTTTTCCTACAGGAGTTCTGAAAAGCTGTTCTACAGTCATTGGTTTTCTGGCCAATTTCCTGTCTGCCACGCTAGAGCTGGCCTGTCTTTTTCACGGTTGTGTGCGTCCAAAACACTAGGGCCACCACATAGTAGGTGCTCAATAAATGTGTCAGACGAGTTCACGAATGGCGTGAAATATTGAGTAAAATTACCCATTAGTGAGGTTCCTAATTGTGCAAAATGGCAAATGCCACCCAGTCTTCTGGTGTCCCCCCCATTAACATGGCATGAGGGGAGTCTCCTTCTCCCCAACTCTTCCGAAGGTCCCTCCAGCAGAGGGGCTGCGCTAGGGGTTCTTGTGCGGGATCTGAAGGAGGAGGAACAGACCGAGGACCAGCCAAGGCCCCAGACTGACTGAGAGTCGAATCACAAACAGTCTCTGGGCCAGTCTAGGAGGGCGAAGGTGCCCAGGCTGCAGCAGCCCCAGGGACAGGCACTACTGGCACCACTCCTCTCCCCTGAGCTGATGCCAGCTCCGACTCCCCAAATCTCCTTTTGTGTTTCCTCAAGGATGGGGTAGGGAGAACGTTTTCCCCCGAAGAAAATCATTACTCTGCTGTTGGGGGTTACACAGGTCACAGTAGAGGTGGGAATAAGACAGGGGAGGCAGGACCCTCACCCTCACTCTCACCCCTCTCAGAGGAAGACGCTGCGAGCTAGGGCCGGGTGCACCATCTCCCAGTCCAGACCGTGTCCATTTCATGTTCACGGGAGCTCAGACCCACCTCACCGGTGCCTGCAGCCCTTGTTTCAGAGCCACCCCCGCTGTGTGGTCTTGAACAACCGCCTCCATCTGCAGAGTGGGGGAAAAGAACCCTGGGTGTGCCTGGGAGGGGCTGGTTCCTGAAACCTCCCCCTGGGTAGAACTCCTACTCACGCTGCAAGCCTCATTCTCACATCTCCTTCCCCAAGGAGCCTCCCAACTTTTCACATCCCACCACCCTGTTCTCCCTTTTCATGGGTAGGTCCCGGGGCTTACAGAGCCACCGCTCCCCGAGTACTGGCTACGTCTTACTAACAGAACAGGCTGCGTTTCTCGAGCATTTACAAAGCACCCGGGACTGAGCTGAGCCCTTGCCAAAACTGTCTCATTTAATTCTTACGATGCCCCTGTGTACTGGGTGCTTATTACAATCCCCATTTCACAGATGAAGAAACAGAGGCTCATAGAGGAGATGCAACCCGGAGGACACTCTTATGTGGTGACCACTCACTCCCTATGGAGGGGGTGTGGCCTCACCTGGACTTCGGCAGCTGCAGGCACCAAGGCACAGCCCACCAGGTGTGGGAAGAGTCATGGGGGCAGGTAAGCATTAGGCTGTCAGGGCTGGTGGCAGGAACTCACAGGGCGGCTGGGACAGGGGACTGAAGCTCCCACCTCATGACCAGGGTACCCAGTACTCCTGAGCCCGGTCCCCCGAAGCCCCTCCCTGCCAGGCCACTGCTCCTTCCAAGGGCCCAGGTCTGTACCTGGCCTGTGGCTGGGGGGTCACAAGCATGGCCACTTTTGGCCCCAGGAGGATTTAATTCCTTGAGGGCTGAGGCTGTCAGATGCAGAGGAGGCCAAGTGGCTGTCCCACCCCATGCCAGCGGGTGCCACTGGCAGGGCGGCCTGTGGAAGCCATGGTCACCTGGAGCCTGAGCAATCTCCATCCACCTCCTCTTGCCTCGATACTCTTCATTGTGGAGAGAAAAGGCAGAGATCCTGGCCAGGCTAAGTGGGAGGATTCTGTACTATAGGACAGCACTCAGCAATGTCTCAGGGCATAGGGGGGCTGCCTAAGTGCTGCTGGTATTAGGACTATTTTCTGGCTTTCACAACTCATCATAATCAACTGTTTACCTCAATCCCTGTTCTGGGTCAAGGTGTCCCAGGAAGTGGTCAAACCAAAACCTCATCAGAATTAAGCTGGCAGAATCAGGGCATAAGGAAACATGGCAAAACCCAGACAAGTCCCGAGGCGGCAAAACCACGATGTCCACACTCATGCTGTGAGGAGGCCAGGGGGCGGCCACCTCGCTCCGCGTCCCTGCCCAGCAGCCAGGAGCTGTGTCTGAAGCCCGCCTACCCCACGCCTCCCAGGGCCAGGATCTCACATTCCAGCCGACCTGCAGTGCCTCTGTGGGCTGCAATAAAAATTCCTAGACAGGTAGTCAGGTAGGAGGCAGGCCCACAGGATGAGCAGAGAGACTAGGCACAGAGTGCCAGGTGCCCTCCCTGCCCCACACAAGTCAGAGCCAGTGGGCTCGGGAGCTGCCTCCTCGACCTTTCCCCCTAGTTCTTGTAGGATGAGACCCAAGCCCAGGATCCGAGACCTGCGTCCAGGAAGGTCTGCCAAACCGCAAGCCAGACAGGCAGCAGAACCTCCCCAACACCTCCCCGCCCCGGGACTTTTCCTAGCAGTAACTGGGTGAAGGTGGGGGCCAGCACACGGCAGGTGTAATTGCAAGGCCTGGGGCTGGGACACACCTGAGCCCTTTTCTTCACTTGCTTCCAATTGTCTTTCCCTCTCCCCAGAGCTAAAAAGGTACAGGAGGAGGCTAGATAATAAGTCACAGACCTATTCTGCAGAATATCCACCCATTTCAGACATTGTAAAACAATTAAATTATGGAGTTTTTTGTTTTTTGGTTTTTTTCCATTACAAAAAGAGAACGCTGAGATCTTGGTTAAAAATACACAGAGATCAGGATGCCACACAGCTGTGACCTGGGGCAGGATACAGACACTCTTTGAGTCTCAGCAGGCTCTTCTGCAAGCCTTGTGAGGTGTTGGGTGGTGACGGGGCACCAAGGAAGTACCCAGGGAAGTGCTGGCCTGTCCATCATCACCAGCAGGCTGAGATTCAGGCTGGAGTCCCATCACCAGCTGGGAGCATCTCTGAGCTTTCTCTGCAGGTGAGGACAGGAGGTCCTTCTCCGTCCACACCTCTCCACCTCCCAGCCCTGCAGCAGGGCCACAGAACTCCATCTACCACTTTCCTGAGGGCAACATGACCCTGTGACCTTGATCTCATTAGAATCGAGTTGCCCCTGACCTTCACATAGCTGGGTGACCTCCAAAGGCCAAATAACAAAGTGCTTCCATCCTGCAGGAGGAGCAGCGGATCTGTAACTGCTGATTAAAGACCCACGAGGGGCTTGGGACACAGCTCCCAGATGACACTCTCAGCCTTCCTGATTTTTGCCATACCCAAGTACTCCATTAAAGGAATTAAAATTCTTCAATATTTTTCTTTTCAACTGAAAGAAAATATTCAATTGATTTACTTATTACTTAACCCGATGTTA
The DNA here is from genome assembly GCF_003255815.1 of Theropithecus gelada. Classification (NCBI taxonomy): domain Eukaryota; kingdom Metazoa; phylum Chordata; class Mammalia; order Primates; family Cercopithecidae; genus Theropithecus; species Theropithecus gelada. Next base: position 44,905,095 of record NC_037678.1, on the reverse strand, counting down.
AGCAATAATACTCATGAAATCGACAATATACTTGTTATATTTTTCCTAACATACATTCACGTGAGTATGGAACTATTACATTTTAAATGCTCATCTACGTGCCATCTCCAATTTTCTCATGGGCTACCGTTTGCTTTGTGTTTGTAGATTTCTTAGAACTGACATGGGAGGGTGGCTACGACACAGGTGGGTGCAACGGGTTCCACATCCAGCCGAGCCAATTACGAGTCATGCACCCTTGGGCAACTGACTTCTGCCCTCTGAGCCTCAGTCTCCTTATCTGTAAAACAGGTCTAGTAGCTCTTGGAGGGTTGCATGTAGCGCCATGTAAGACAGGTCTAGTAACTCTCGCAGGGTTGCATATGGTGCTGTGCCTGGCACATGGTAGGCACTCGGGAAATAAGGGTACGGGGGTCCATGTTGCCCTCACAACAGGAGGAAGTCAGGACTGCTTCCCGGCACTTCTGTCTCTAGATGAAAAACAGGCCTGAGAGCCACAAAGCTGGTAAGTGAGGCTGCCGTGACTGACCTGGCATCCCAGTGCTGCAGCCACACTGCTCTTTTCTTTTTCTTCTTCAGAGCATGCTAGAGTGGAGAGCAGAGGAACCACTGCCTGTCAGCCCATCTCACTCCAACGAGGCTCTTCCAACACCCCCGTCAGCAGCCATGCCCCAAGCCCAGGACACGAAGCTCCACGCTGAGGTCCACGCTGTTTGGGAGGAAGGCAGCCTCGGTGTTCGCCGCCTCTGAGTAACCACCTCCCCAAGACATGATTCATACCCGTCTGGGGTCACCCACATCCTCGTTCCCTACAAAGGAATGCAGGCCAGGTGAGGCCGGCAGGCGGTGGCTCTGGGCTGGAGCCCAGCGCGGCTGGCATCAGTGGCTGATGGGCTGACCCAGCCCCAGAGCTGCTGGAGTCTGTCCAGTCTCCAAGGCTCTGCCACCACCCTGGGCCCCCTGGCCGGGGCTAGGACAGACGCCCAGGTCTCTGGTACCCGTTATGGGCCCAGATTCAGGTTACAAAATGTTTTCCCCACAGAGGCACCTGGCATTTCACCGCTAGAGAATCAGACCTCCAGCCCAGCTTGGCCCTTTCACAATCCGTCTGCCCTGCTTAAAACTGCAGGCCTGGCCGGGCGCTGTGGCCTGTAATCTTTGGGAGGCTGAAACGGGAAGATCACTTGAGGTCAGAAGTTCAAGACCAACCTGGCCAACATGGTGAAAACCTGTATCCCAAAGTATTGGAATTACAGGCGTGAGCCACCATGCCTGGCCTAGCAGTACTCCTCTGATCAGCACCAGAAGGATTTTGTGGCTGAAAAGTGGCCTGAGTTTCCTCCCCCCCATCACCAGACCTCAACTTACCCATCTGCAAGCTTGGGGCTGGGGGCAGCTCAGCAGGCTTGACTCTGCCACACCCTGCGATTACTTGGGGGGTTTTAGGAAACCCAGCTGGCCAGGCCCCATCCCAGAGGTAGTGGGTCTGGGGTGCCGCCACAGCCCCTCAGGTGGTGTTAATATGCGGCCAGGACTGAGAACTACCACATTTTGAAGAAGGCTAGAGAGGGTCCCTCCAGTCCAGATGTTCTCTGGACTCTCTCCTCACCCCTCCTGGGGAGCTCAGATCCTGCCCAGGCACCCCACTGGTCACAGGGACCACTTTCTCCCTTCAGCTGCAACCTGTTACCGACAATTTCTGCTCCCTCCCACTCTGAGCCCAAGGGATCGCTGTAGGTACACTTCTAAGGAGGGAAGTGTGTGGAGGATGGGAGGAGAGGAGGAAGCAGCAGAGGCCCCCAATCAGCCCATCCCTTAAACCAAGAGACACGCGGTTCTGAGGCTCAGGGGAAGGTGGGCTCATCCCTGCCTAGCCGAGTGAGGCACAGGCTTCAGGAAGAAAGAGGTATGAGCCCGGGCGCCCCTGGGGCTCCAGGAATGCCAGGAAAACCTTGTGTCCAGAACTTTCCCCTTTGACCATGGGCTGGCCAGTGGTCCTGCTTCTCTGTGACTCTCCCTCCCATTCTGTGCCAAGACACTGCAGCCCAAGTTCAAACCCTGCTCTGTGGTGTGCTGGGCAATCCCTGGCAAATGACTCAGCTCCTCCTCCTCCACGCGACGGGGTTGCCATGAGGATGAATGAGACAGAGTGTGCAAAGTGCTCAGTGAGCACCTGAGCCACTGTCAGTAGGAATCACTAGGGTTCAAAACGCCACGATGTCACAGGCAAGAACCCAGAAACACAATCAAGGAGATAAAGTTGTTGGGTGTCAGGTTCATTCCCTAAATACTAACTGCTTCCCAGATTCTCCCCTTTCTTGTTTTTGTTCCTGAACCCCACCCTCAATTCCCCCCTGAGTCTATTCTGGGAAAAGGATCCAGAGCTCATTCTCACTAGAGTGAAAGGGAATGCCTCGAAGAGCAGAGCTCAGGACTTTTGTGTAGAAAGGCTGGCAAGAGAAAATGGAGGTCTCTGTGCATATTTCCGTTTTCACCCTTGATTTTAAAAAAAGAAAAATAACATACTGTCAAGGAACCAAGGATAACGCTTACTCCGGGCAGTCATGCTCTTTGGGGAGCCTTGCTCTTGGAGTCACACTTGGATGCTGCTTCACTAAAGTGCTGGAAGGTCCCCGCTACATGGCAGGTGAAGTGTGGGGCTAGGCCATCCACAGGTGGGGAATGTCCGTAGAACTCATGGAAGGAACTGCCTTGGGACTCACACAGGGTGACAAGGAGGAGCAGATGGGAGTTGGTCCTGGTGGCTGCATGCACCAGGATTTCTGCAGCCCCCACTAGTCTTTTAGTCAGCTGTTTGTCCGCACAACTTCCAGTTTTCTCCATAAGGATCATCCACATCCCGATGGCCAACAGGTGTCATCACTTGAGCCCTCTCTGAACCCCGACTGGGAGCAGGCACTGGGAGTACCACCTCGGTGAGGATCTGAGCCCAGCAAGGATGGAGGGTGCAATTGATTAGCAATGTCTGCTATGGGCAGCAAATGGGGGATGCCGATCGAATGCCGTGCACTCAACATCCCTCATCTATACTTTGAAAGTCACCAGACAGCTCAATAAATACTGGCTGGATTCTACAGGGTTACTGGCAAATTTCTCCTCCAGTGAACTTTCTCATAGCCATCCAGCCAGCAGCTAGACAGACACCAATGGAATGCTTTGCACTTGGTCCTGAGCTAGAAGCTGGAGATTCAAAACTACCTGAGACAGGCCCTTGTTCCCCGATGCAGAGTGGAGGATGCAGTGCAGCTATGCAGATGGGGAACAAACCAGAGGAAAGCATGGCAGGAAGAAATATTCCCCTTGCAGGCAGAGCCTAGATTTATATGGACAGTTGGAATTTGGACTCATAATTACACCTCTGGGCCATGTGGCAAGCAACTCTGATTACCCTCTAGATGGGAGGACAGTGACAATTCAGGGCCAAAACAACTAATAAAATCAGGCAAAATAAGTGGCACCATGTGTAAGTTCACAGTTTGGAGAATAATGCAGAGAACTAACAACCGCAAACATCTAATAATTGTCATTGTTGGAGAAATGAGTGGGAAATGGGGCAGAGGCTCCCTTACACGTGAGCCTAAACATTTAAACATGTGTTTCATGGTAGGTCCAGCTGATACATTTTTTAAAGAGGCAACATTCTTTGCATCTGTGGCTTATGACTTGAAACGTCCCTCCAGGTTTGGCGGGGGTATCCCTCCCGTGTCAGCCTCCCGTGTCAGCCTGCTCAGAGATCAAGATCCATAAACACAGGGAGAGATACACCCGAGATAGGAGTGCATTGAGCTGCGATCTATCCTAACAATCAACAGCAGCAAATGGAGTGGTGTTTAAAAGCTGGTTGGTGTTATTTCATCGGTTATATTCACCCATGTAATGACACCCTCTCCATCATTTCAATACACCCGCCTCTTTCTCCCCTATCATAAATAGATTAGAAAACCAGTTTCCTCCTATGGCCGTGACCCTATTGGCTTCTAAGCTCAGCTCCATATGAATCAGCCCTGGCTCACTGAGATGGCATCTGAAATGACTCAATAACGAGGAGGCACAGACACCAATAAATGAATCACGCCTTCCGCAAGACCAAACCTTTGGCTTTTACAGACACCAATTACAAAGTAGAAAGAAAAGAACAAAGAAATTACTCAGGGTGTTTGCGCAAAGTTGATTCAGAGGTTTATAGAATTATTACCGACTAAATTGTTTTTAGGAAGGCAATTAGAGCTCTGGCCAGCTACAGACATCAGCTCAGCCCGGTGAGGGGAATCTGCGGAACAGGCGGGGCAGGCACCAAGTTCCTGCAGGGTTCCCAGACCTGCGCGAAGTTCCCTGGCTTCACTTTCCACCTTCTTCTGGAAAAAGCTGTTCCGGACCTTGCAGAAATCCTAAGACGTGAGCACGTACATATAGATATACACACACACAGACTTGGCAAAAGTCTCTGTATTAACTTTTATTTTTTCTTCCTTAAATGTAGCAGCCGTAAGAGGACATTGAGATTCTCCCTTCTCTGGGAGTCTGAAGCACATCACTGACCATAATCCAACTCTCACGCCATCTCTCAACTGACATCCACGAAGTGTTTCAGATCGAAGTTCCGTTACCTGCTGCATAACTCAGGGGAATGAAGAAAGGCGTTTGCTATGGCCCCATGCAAATTCTGAGCCTCCCTAAAGGAAGTGTGGCCTCTGGGATGAATCACCCCACGGGCTCAAACCGAATTTTGTTGTCTGGGCATCTGAACCTTACGGGACAGCTTGTGCAGTCTGTGGGTGTCACCCATATCAGGGATGTGCAAGTCTAGTGGGCAGCTTGATGCAAGAGGGAGCCAACCTGAGCTCCACTCAACTCACACTCTCGGGCAGCCGGCCCGCTTACCACCAATCCCTACTTACCATCAGCACCAACACCCTCGTGGCCATTTATTGAGTATCTACTAAGAATCAGCCCTGTGATAGGTGCTTAAAAGACAATTTATTTAATCACCTCTGTGCAGCAATTATAAATCCTGGTTTATAAATGAGGCAGCCAAGATCAGGGAGCGTAAGGAGCTGACCAAAGACTCCACATCTAGAAAGAGGCTCAGCTGTGTTAAAAAGACCCTGGACCCTGCCACAGTCTCTCTCCCTGCGCAACTACCAGGTGCCAGGACTGCCCCACAGGCTGAGCAAGGCGTGTGGGGTGCAGGGTAGTCTCTCGGATCTGGTCTAGATGAGCAGAAGGGCAACCAGGCACCTGCGACCACTGGTGCTGAAAACCTCCTGGGGGAAAGAGCAGTTTGCATTTGCTCAACATTTCTGAAAACTGATTCAACTTCCCACTTCTCTTGCTGCTGAGGACACAGCCTGGAAAATCTGATTTCACCTGCCTGGGGGAACCCAGGGCAAAGCGGGGAGAAGGTCAGGCTCACCTGAGCTCGCCCTGTGACACACCTGTGGGAGGTGGGATGCCCATGGTGGACTCCAACAAGGGACCTCAGAGAAGCCTCCCAGCCTTGGCAGTTGGAATTCACATGTTTTGACAGTCCATGTTTTACATATATCATACATAAAATGCAAATGTATACTGTATATACTTGAAGATACATGGCTCTAAATATAAAAACACACCTTTTTATATTCTTAACCACTGACGCTCAGACAAATTCAGGGCTGGATTTGTCACTTTCATGCTCCCAAAGCCAGCGATGGAACTGGCCCCTCCTGGAGACCTTAAGGACCAACAGAGACTCTTCCACTCCTGATGCTGATGCGACCTGCATACTGGGAATCCATGACAACCTGCCAATGACAATAGAGGCTGACAGCTGCCACTGACAGACCCCACCACAGGCCCACGCTTTACAGAACATGTTCTGGGGAACAGGGAAACTGAGGCACACAATAATTCTGCTTCCACCAACTGTCAAAATATTTATTGATCTATTTGGTGTCAAGATCGTGCAACTTTTATCAATACAAGTAAGCACTCGGTACAGCCACCTCCCCTGAAACTCCAAAAGCCTATATTGGGGGGCAAAGGATATAGGACGGTTGCTTAGGACTTAAAAGGCAAAGTGGCATCTCGAAACTGCATGACCGCTAGCTGGTTCTGGCTGTGGCCGTCCAGCCGGGGGGGGGCCTAGCACCACTGCCAAGGAGGATTGGGAGGTGTTTTTTGCTGATGGTGAAGAGTTGGTTTGTGGAGGTCACAATCAACCTTTATCCACCATCCAGATCCCCGAGCCAGTGGGGATTTTCAACTTGCTACCAATAATTAAAACTCTCTTTCCTGCCATAGAGCCATTTCCCAAACCCACTGAAACAATCACAAAAGATTTTAGTTAAAAGACATCAAAAAAGGGGCCTGGCATGGTGGCTCACACCTGTCATCTCAGCACCTTGGGAGGCCGAGGTGGGCAGATCACCCGAGGTCAGGAGTTTGAGACCAGCCTGGCCACCATGGCAAAACCCTGTCTCTACTAAAAATACAACAAATTAGCCAAGTGTGATGACTCACGCCTGTAGTCCCAGCTACTTGGGAGGCTGAGGCAGGAGAATCACTTGAACCGGGAGGTAGAGGTTGCAGTAAGCTGAGATCGCACCACTGCACTCCAGCCTGGGCGACAGAGCGAAACTCCATTTCAAAAAAAAATAAGTAAATAAAAATAAAAATACATACATAAATAAAAGACATAAAAAAATAAAAAAGAAGAAGAAAACCAGACTATACTTCTAATCTTTCTGACTCCTTATTAGTTTATGGCAGGGACTGATTCCGAGCCACCTTTCTTCCTACCCCCATCCCCATTAACAACAAATACATACTAGAATGTGCTGGAGCATTAGGAATAGCTGATCACCACCTGATACCACCGAAGTTGAGTCATAATAGCTGCTTAGCTTGGTTCAACATGTGGCATCTCAACATCACCTCTGAGCAAACTCCACCTTCCTCCATGAGGAGGATATTAACCCCAGGACACTCCCAGTCTGCAGCAAGTGTGTGCCAAGAAGAACCATGCTAGGAATTCTCCTTCTGGGGGCATGCGGCAAGCCCTGGCAATGCATTTTTGCCATTTGATGGCCTTTGTAGAACTAAAGCCATCACTTGTGAAACCTTGGCCACACAGGACAACTGAAGCAGGTGCAGGGGAGGTGGGTCCGCATTGACTTCTGTACCTGTCCCTTAGCTCTAGAAACTCAGGCACAGCTTCCTGCCCCAAATAGTGGAAACTTTGGAGCATTAAAAATCACATTTTGTGTCAGAGGTGCTTTTCAGGTAACAGTCTTGACACCCCCATAAAACTGATGTCATTCTTCCACCCCCATAAAACTGAGGGTCAACTGGAGGCTCAGGAGGATACCATGCTCACCCCCGAAACGAAGGTCTTCAAAGCCTGTATCTTGAACACAAGAATCTGGAATCTCTTGCAAGTTCGCCTGCCCACTTCCTCCCTTCATCCAATGCATATTAGACTCCTACCAGGTTCAGGACACAACCAACAACCACTCTGTGCTTGGTGCCTGGGGGGAAAGCAGACATGGCACAGCTAATGACACAAAAATTGGAATTACTGCCATGACAGGTGTGACAGGAGGAAGACCAGGGTGCTCGTGGGCCCCAAACAGGACACCAGGCTGGGGGTCTCCCTAGGCGAGGCCCTGAAGGTGCCTCTGAGTGTGGCCTCTCAGCTTCCCTTCTGAAAAGACTCGTGTTCTTTCACCTGTCTCCCTACAAGAGCGGCAGCTTGCAGAGGGCAGGAATTCGTCTGTGTCGTTCCCTGACATTCTGCGGCCCTGGGAACAGCACAGGAGGTCAGATGTGCGTGGCAAATGGTGCTGAACGCCAAGCCCCTGCGGAGGCTGTGTCTAGTGATGTCCCCTATCAAGCCTACATTTGATTTCCTGGGAACGTTCCCCAGCTGCTCCCTAAATCTCTGCCACGACATCTGTTGGTGCTGGTATGTCAGAGATGCACAGAGGAGCTGGAGACAGAGACACCGGCTCCTCACACAGCCTGGCAAGGCACGTGTGTTTTGGGGAGGCATTTTCAATGAATGTCAGCCAGTGTCTTGCCAGAGTAGAATGGACCCAATTGCTCTGAGAGGTGGCCAATTCTTATGTGTTCTTCCCTAACAAATGGTCCAATATGGGCTTGCACTGTTGGGAGCCTAAAATACCACTGCAATGGCCAATCTTGCAAAGAAAGCCCTGGAGCTCAGGAGGTCGGTGTGGTGGAAAAGAAAGCCTGGGAATGTGGGCTGCAAGGTCAGGGAGCTTGGGTTTGAATCCCAATGGAGCATCAGTTCCTGGCTGTGTGACCTCGAGCAAGTATCTTACCCTCTCTGATCCCATTTTTGTATTCGCAAATTGGTGCAGTAGCTCTCTCAGGGTTGTTTTGAACACTGAGAAAAATGCGTCACTAATACCTGGCACATAATAATCTCTTCACATTCAGCTAGGAAAAAAAGCAGAAGCACAAAAATCCATCAGTCACCCGGGGAACAGAAAAGAGAAGCCATTCTGTGGCTCTCGGATAGCTTGGGGATGCCCCAAGCTCTTCCAGGTCCACCCCAGGGTGCTGAAGCCCCTGCCCTGGCTGGTAAGTCATTCTGGGATTCTTCCCAGTTTGGTGACCAACAGTTCTGCCAGTGCCTGACAAGACCCTGACAAGACCCCTGAGGTGTCAAGGTTTGGCTTTGTAGTGTCATCCAACGGGAAAATGAGGTTGACTGTCAGTACTCAGCACTATCACAGCTTCGCAAAGGGGTGCAACCCACCCCGGGGAGCAGGCAGGAAGGAGTGCTTGGAGCAGAAGTGAAACTGAAGACCGGCCCCTCCCCGACCCTCCCGCCGCTGCACCTGTCGATGGGGGGTAGGGGAGATTAGGGCCTTTCTTTCAATGGTTTGCCTCTCATACGCTCACCTGTTAAAAATTTCAATTGATTCTCAAAAAGGGGAGCCCCAAACCATCAGAAGCTACTGTTTTGTGCCTTGCCTTGTACCCCCTCTTCCAGCCTCTGTCCACCAAGCCTGGCAGTGGATTAAGGGAACCCTGCTGGCAGGCCCGAAGAGACTGTCTGGGGCTTCCTGGGCCGGCAACAGGCAAGCTGGGGTCGTTGCCAGCCAGGTTTGCGGTGGACCTGGCAAGGACAAGGAGTATTACACAGATAGTCAATTACCTCCATGTTCAAGGCCATGGGCCCCAGATGGGCCTGTTGATTCCAACCTTCCCAGCCAGTCCGAGGGTGGGCAATCTTTCTCTGGTGAAGGCCTTCTCATCACTAGGCACTCTGTTAGAGAGTGACCGCTAGGGAACCAGGCAGAAAGAACCATCGAGTCCAATCCACCCCACCACCGCCCACCTCCACGAACACACAGCTGCGCCAGACACCAGGCCACACACAGCCAGAATCTCTCGGCACCCTCAGCACAGGGGCTATTATCACCCCACTTTACAGACCTATCAGGTGACAGTGAAGGGGAGCACAAAGGGGATGGGACCAGCAAGTTTTGACATCTCCATCCCTCTGGCCCTCGGTCACACTCCTAACCCACCCACAGCAGGGCAGGTCACTTGATGGGACAGATGGGGTCTGCCAGCAGGTTCTGTGGGGCTTCTTGGTGACAGGGGAGACAAAAGGAACTGCCACACTTAAAACCCAGGAGTTTTATGTCAAAATCTAACCATTCAGCTGCCCTGGAATGGAAAGATCTGGCCACTCAGGGCCCACGTGGCAATGGTGGGCTGAGCAGCGGCCACAGTGCCTTTAAACTGGACTCTTGCCCCCGGTTCCCTGGAGACCACCCCAAAGACAACTGAGTTTGCTTCCCTGAGCCATGCTCCCCCAGCCTCAGGAAGCCCCTGGCATGGCATGGTACCATCCTCGTCACTCCAGAGGGTGCATGAAGAGCAGGTCCTCCTCCCGCACAGCTCCCGCACGTGCCCCAACCATGCGTGCGTTACGCAACACTTTGTAAAAAGCAAAAAATGGGCCCTCGGCTTCAATCTCCTTCTCTCAGCATGTGCACCATACAGAACCCAAGGCTGGCAGCAGCACAGCCTCCGAAATTCACCGTGTAAGAGTTCCTTCTCTTTGGGCAGGATCCCAGACACCGGGGTGCCTGCAAACTTGGTCTCTGGATGCTAACACCTGAAGCGAGAAGGCCACACCAATCCTCAGGTTTGGACCCTGCCACCAGCACCCTCCTCCAAACATTTTCTGGCTTTTAAACTATTGACCGGACTATAAACGTTTAAACTCCCTGGCCCTGGGCCAAGTTGGGAGTGGAGATGGTAGGGGTAGGCATGTGGGAACATCTGACCCCGTGGCTCTGGGGCAATCTGGTGGCGAGTGCATCTTGCAGCATGGAGGCTGCCTTGGGGCTCCTGAGGGAGGCAGCTCTGCTGTAGACGCTTCCAGCCTCCACGGACCTCCCGACAGCCTCACTTCTCCTGGGCAGCAGCACACACGGCTCCACTTTCCTTCTTTTTCGGACAGAGTGCATACGTTTGCACCACTTACAGGGGAGAATGTGCACTCTTCCCCCTTCTTACGTGGCCAGAAGTTTTAACCATTCCCAACCCAAAGAGAAGAGGGCAGGAAAGACCGACAGGAGTAGAAGCTGTGCGTGCCTGTGTATGAATGTGTGTGTGCACGTGTGTGTCTGCATGTGTGCGCATGCAAGCACCCACTCACAGGCGTGTGTGTGTTTGTACAGGAACAATTAGTTATTCTGTGCCTTGACAAACGCTAAACTCACCTCGACCCTGGGTCACACTGGGCAGTGTAGCTGGCTTAACCCAGACCTCCTGGGAAGCTGCGGCCAACTGTCTGACCTAAGACTCGGGTCACAGAACTCAACTCCCTTAATAACTCCCTTAGTACACCACAACCTAAAACCCAGACAGTCAGAAAACCTGCGGGTGAAAAGTCCCAGGGTTTAGCAGGCCCACAGGGGAGAACAGCTGGTATTAGACGTCTGTATTTTAACCCCGATCCAAAACATCAGCTTTCACTAACGCCGGGGTCTCTCCTTAGAAACGCAAATCCAAGATGAAAACGGGAAAACTTCATCTCAAGAGCAAGCCCCTGTCTTTGCTTCATGGCACACAACAGGCACTCAGTAAAGCTGAGTGGATGAGTGGCTGCGGAGTGGCCACAGGCCTTCACAGGGACGGACGTCTGATGGGAACTGAGGGTCTCCTGGCAACGCAGATGCTGCCCTCTGGCCCTCAAGCCCCTTAGGAGAAACCACTAATTGATTAAACAGTGGTCTCAGTAAGGGGCATTTGACCATGTCTGGAGACATTTCTGGCTGTCGAACCTGGGAGAGGGGTGCTGGTATCTAGTGGGCAGAGGCCAGGGGTGCTGCTAACACCTTACAGAGCACAGGACGGCCTTTCCTGCCTCCCAACAAAGAATTACTGGGCTCAGAATGTCACAATGCCAAGGCACTGTCTCTATACCCTCACTTGATTCAAGCAAGTGTCAAAACAGCATGTGCCAGGCAAACCCAGGGAAACCTGGGTGTCCTGTGAGTTTCTGATATTTTCTCATATTTGTTTGGAACAGGCTGGAGAAGAGGAATCAGAGGCTCGGTGACTCTGGCCAGTGGGTGGTGTTAAAAAGACAGCTGTCACCGTAGATACCACCAGAGATGGGCCCAGGGCAGGGGCACCTCCCAGGACCCTCAGGAAACGCCTCCCGCCTGAGCAGACACCGGATGGCCCCAGGTTCAGTCTTTTCCCGAGAGAGACAACTTAGCATCCATCTGGGCCCCAAGTTTGAGATAACAGTCAGAGGAGAAAGACCAGGGAGTCATCTCCGAGACGCAGCTGAACTGAAATGAGGTAGATGAGGTTGCCAGGAAAAGTGGGTGCCAGGAGTCCTTTCCTCAAAAGTAGCCGCGTCAAGCTCCAGGCTGTCATCTGTTAGGCTGTCACTCGTGCTGCCTGCTTTTAATCCCAGGACCCCTGGCTTTTTAAAAGAAAGGGTTTTCCCACGGGTATGTTTTGGGAACACTGAATTGCCACCAGACAGCAACCTCATCCCTTGACTGTCAGAAAAAATGGGGCCCCAGGAGTATCCTGTTACAGTCAAGCCCACTCCATTCAACATCCTGAGAGCAGACACGAAGGGGCTCTGACAATTTCAAGGAGGACCTGCCCTGGGGCCCAAGTTCCAAATTCAAGAGGCACGTGGGTGTGCAGTCCAAGAGAAACCACCCTGGCCTGGGGCTGGTGTGGGTTTTGGACCTTGGGCAAAACTTTCCACAGTGGGCTTTCCTCATCTATAAGCCAGGGATGTGAACCCCGAGCTTGCGCAGGCTCCTCTCAGGTCTGAAATTTGGGGTAGCTGAAGACCACACAGGGGAATCGGCAGTGGGTGGGAAGCCGGGTCCAGCCCACTGACCTCCAGCCAGGCTCAGCAGGGCAGAGACCCTATCTTAAAAGACTATAGAATTTTAGATTTCATCCATCACGGTCTCATTCTTCAGGTGAGGAGAGTGAGGCCCATCATGGCTTAAGGACCTAGCAAGGTATCTTACAGGATAGAAGCCACGTGGACACTGCCTCAAAGCCCAATTCCAAACCATCCATCAAGTTCTAGTTGCAAACAACTCCCAGCATGTACTAGGTGAAAAACAGCAGCCACTACTAGTTAAAAGAAAAACCAAGTAATAGCTTTTTTCCTTTCTTTTTTCCTCCCCTCGCTTCCTTCCTATCTTTTGGTATAAAGAAACTCCAGGAGACACCAGGCCTGACTACTTCCTCACCCTAGTCCTTCAGGGAAATCTGATGAAAACAAACAGTTACAGTATACCTGAATTTTAAAGACTGGTTGGTTCCCTGGCGCCTTGCAGCTTTCTTTCAATAAGTAGGGGGCTGTGTATACACAGAACACAGGACTAACTGGGGCACCCAGGGGCCAGCTGGAACCAGCCAGGGTTCCAGGTATTAACCCCAAGGGTCCTACTCACTTAAAGGCTGCCAGGGGCGGCCGGGCAAAGTGCAGAGGGTGGCAGCAAGGCATTTAGCAAGAGGCCTTGATGTCAGGTCAAAAACATCATGAAGGACTGAAGAGCCTAAGAGAGGACAGAAATAAGAACTATGCTTGTTTTTTTTTTTTTTTTTTTAAAGTCCTGAACCATAAAGAGAGACAAGAGCAAAATGCTGCACTGTGCCCAGCCCTTGGAATAAGGGTGACACAAGGATGTGTGCCCCTCGAGCAGGAGGTCCCCAAGGCAGCTTTACAGAACAAAGGGCAAAAAGTGAGGCAACGAGGGCCCTGAAGCAGCAATCCATCTAAGGCAAGACTCTCCAAACGTGTGCGAACAGATTTTCATAACATCCTCGTGCATTTCATTAGCCTCCTGAGTTCACAAAAGGCCTCTGGGAAGGCAAGTCGGTTCCGCAAACGCTGGCTCTGGGCAGGTCCTCCTGGCACCTCGCTGGTCTGGCGCAGGCCGGCTGGAGGGGGTAGGGGGAGAGCTATCCGTTCCCAGGCTGGGATGGAGTGTCCAGGTGGATGGATGGAAGGACCCACAGCCAAAGCCCGGCGAGCCTGGTTATTTTTACCACTCAAAGCTCACTGTATAGGCTCAGGGGCCACAAACTGGCAGCCGCCTGCGGACACTTGCTTATGAGCTGCCCAGACACTGCCTTCATTCCACGGCGGCTGCTTTCCAGCTATGGGCCCCAGCTAGGGGCAGCCTGGCCCCGGCAGGGAAGGGCTGTGTGCCCCTTCACCTGGGGTGCTTCTTGAGAGTGGGAATGGGGAAACGAAAGCTCTGGGAAGCAAAAGGTCCCCGAAAAGATGGGCTGGGGGACAAGGTGTAGGCTAGAAGCTAGAAGCCAGAACCCGGGAGGTGGTGGTTCAATTCCCTGCTCAGCCAAATGTCCACCTAGGTGGGCTGTGTGTGCAGGAGGTACGGACTGACTTATCTGAACTTTTGGGTGCACAGGCGGCTGCGTTAGCTACAAGGTTCAAAACCCCACTCCCCACCGTTGGTCCACTAACCCCTTTTAGGGCCAGGCAGTCCCAAACACAAACAGCCCCAAACTTTGACTCCTTTGTAACCACGGCTTCAGCCAGACTGAACCAAGCTGTCCAGACAGAGGCTATTTATAGGTGCGTCGGGGACACAGACACTGGCACAATGACACACACACATTCAAGATCCACGCTGGGCCAGACGCGCCAGCGCTGAGCCCTGGATTCAGACACCTGGACACACACGGTCCGCAGATCCGGCCCAGCCAGACCAGACCCCCAGAAAGACGCACACGCTCAAGAAAGGCACCCCGGCCCGGACACGGGAAAGACACACAGAGAGAGGCAGGAAGACTCGGAGGCACGCACTTTTGGGCAAGACCGCGACTCAGACCCCCAGACACCCCGAGAGACGCCAAAGACCCAGACAGAGCCACGCAGCCACGCACACTCCACAGACGCACGGACATCCACTCAGAGCCTGAGACACAGCGCCGCGAACACTCCAGACACACGCCCGGAGCCCCAGACACCTCGCAGACCAGACAGTGTCTCACACGCCCCTCCACCCCCGCCCAAAGTTGATAAAGAGCCGGCCTAATTGCTCCATCGCGACTGCCCCTTAGGGAAATAAAATGGAAACTTCACGGATCCGCCCGCACCAGCCCTCCCGCGCCGTGCGCCGCCGCTGGGCCCCGGGTCCGAGTCAGGGCGGGCGGGGCGCGGACAGCGGGGGCCGTGCCAGGCTCGCAGCGCCGCGGGACAAAGCCGGGCCGGCCGCCAGCTGCCGCGAGCCGGGAGGGCGCGCCCGGGGCGCGGCGGACGCTGCCGGGGCGCAGAGCGTTCGGTCCGAGGGGGCGCGCACGGCCCGGACCCCCGCCCGCAGCTGTGCCCCGACATAGGGTCCGACCCCAACGGAGTCTCCGGGGAGGGGGGCGTGGGGTCACTCACTGATCTCCATGCTCTGGAACAAAGAGCGTTTGCAGTTGCACGTGCAGGAGACATTGGGCTGCCCGGCGGCGGCGGCGGCGGTGCTGTTGACCCCCATCAAGCGGTGCATGGACGGCGCGGCGGCGCGGGGCGGGGGGCGGGGGGCGGGGGGGGGGCGGGGGGGGGCTCCGGCCGGCGCCCGGAGCTGGGGCCCCGCATGCAGGAGGCGCGCGGCGGGGGAGGTGCGCCCCGGCTCGCCGGGCTCGGGTCGCCGCCAAGTTCCCGGGGCGCCGCGGGGCTCAATGCGCGGGACCGCGCTCCTCTGCGCCCCCCCCGGCCGCCCCTCGGCAGCCCCGGGGGCGTCGGCAGTGCCCGCGGGTGGCGTCCGGAAAATGGGCTGGCAGCGGGGCGCGCGCTGCCGCCGGGGCTGAGCCTCTGCCGCTAGCTTTCCCCAGCCGAGCGCCTCCGCCGCCGCCGCCGCCGCCTCCTCCTCATTCAAGTCCAAGGAGATCGGGTTTCGCTCCGAGACCGCGGTCGGAGGCAGGCAGACGGTCTGACGTCAGCGCTAGACGGGGCTGCCGGTTCCCACCGCGCGGGGGCCGGGGAGGGGGCGCGCGCTGCGCCAATCCCCGCCGAGGTTCCCCCGCACCCCCTCCCCGAGCCGGGGGGCGGGGTGACGGGAAACGGGGCGGGCTCTTAAAGGGCCAGAGCTAGGCGGCCCACGTAGACCCGGCACCCGCGCAACGGAGGAGGGGCGCTGTGCTCTCTCCCCAACGGCGGTCAGCTTGGCACGCCAGCCCAGCGCACGCCCGCGGCCAGGGAGCCGAACTCGGTGCCAGCCGCACCCGGGCAGGTTGCTGGTGCGCCCTCCCCTCGCCCCCGTCCCTGGGGTCCTTGACCCAGGCTTTTGGGGCTAGCCTGTCTTCTGAGGAGCACAAGGTCCCTGGGGGCTCAGGGAAGAGAAATTGGAGAAAGGGGGAGGAAGCCCCCAAGATGGATCACCCATTGCCTGATTTCGCAGGAGACTGTCCGCCTTCAGTTCTGCAGCAGCTCGGAAATCATGGCCCACTGAGCCCCCAAGCGCTTTCACCCGAACCCAAGGAGGAAGACCAGGAAAGACGGGAACTCGCGTAGACACGCCCGGAAGCCCTTGTCATGTAAATAGCTGTCGGGGACTGGTGTACCGTCGCCGCCCCAGCCGGCGGGACCTGGGGCGAATCCACACCCATTGTCTGCTGCCCGAGGGGCCACCGACTGGGGGGCGCGGCGCCGGAGTTCAAAAGGGATATGAGCGGGAGGGGTGTACTTTTATTTCATTAAGTTTTAATTACAGGAGTGCTACAAGAACACATTCTTCTGGTTTAAAAAGATATTAAAATATTACATAAGAGACCTCCCCTCCCTGGCCCACCTCCAGCCTCTTAAGAATTTAGTGGGTCGCCTCTTAGACACTTTCTCAAAGCTTCACTTATTTAACAAGCACTTAAGGAGCACCTACCTGTGCCAGAAACTCTCCAAATACTAACTCAACCTGACACCGACTCAGTGTGGCCGAATGTCATTCTCCCCATTTTACAGAGCGGGAAGCTGGTCAGGGAAGTTGCTTGTTGAAAGTCACACGGTGGAGGAGCCTGTGTTCCAACCCAGGACCCTGGGGTAGCTGCCTCTCCCTCTCCCACATAGTCCTGATTCTTTAAATATCCACATATTCCTGTAATGCCTGGAGTTTTAGTAATTAGCAGGGACTTAGTGTGTGTTCAAAGCAAACAAACAAAAAAAGCTTTTAAAAAGTGTTATTGTGTTGGTAAACAGTTTGGATAGAGAAGGAAAAGCTGGAATTTGGGAAATGAAGGTGGCCTCAGGGGAGAACTTACCTAGACCAGAGTAAATTCATCCTTCAGAGAAAGCCGGTGCAGGAAGTGGGTTCCTGCTCTCCCTGCACAGGCACAGAGATGCCGCCAGAGCTCCCCCAGAAAGACTGGGAGGCCTGTTCGGGAGAAGTCAAGCCCAGGGATGTGGCTCAGGCTGGTCCAGGCTCTTTGGAGGAGTCCAAGAATGCCCAGCCCAGAGGGAGGTTCAGAGTCACTGACCATCTTCTGTTTGAGAGGAGACGCTCACTCTTGGAGCCACAGCCAACACTAGATCAGGACCCAGGCCCTGGCCCAGGAGTGGGGCAATACCCAGGGTCTACCCCAGATGGCACCCTGCTGTGAGCTGGGCTCCCTCAGCCCCTGCCTTGAGGAAGGTGCAGTATCATCGCCGTGTCTTTTATCAGGGGAGATATTGCTGCAGTTTGGCCTCTGCAACTTAAGAGAAAAGCTGAGGGGTCCTGAGCGGCCCTTGGGGGACCACTGCAAATATTGGCTGGGCCTGGAGATAACCTGGGTCCCATTCACTTCCTAGGGTAAAGGAGGTCATCTTTACCACTCCTGCTTTCAGCCATTTCTTCATTCATTCAATCAACTAACTCCGGCTGAGCTGCAACCCTGAGCCGAGGGAATTCAGCCATGCCAGACCCAGCCCCTGCCCTCCGGGAAGTCTCGGGAGACCTGGCTAGTCTGGCTGGGAGAAGTCACACGTTGATTGTCTTGGAAGTGAGATGGCATTTACACAATGGAGGCTGCACTGCCAGCAGGCAAAAATAACCAGTTAATTCAGTGGATTAAAGAAACCAAACCTACCCACAACACTTGACCTCCCATTGATCTGTCTGCGACAAAGGCAGTGGCTACCATTTATTGAGTGCTGATGGTGTCACCTGGGATTGACTTAGTGGTCTCTGGCGCTAGTTCCAAAGTTGATTCTGTCTGGAGAGTTTAAGGCAGTGTTCAGAACTGAGGGTCCAAACCTGAGGGTCACCCAAAGATGAGTGGGACATAGCTGTGTCACCTTGGCTGAGTGCTTTCACCTCTGCAGCCTCAGTTTCCTCTTCTGCAAAATGGGTGGCACCTTCATGGCACCTTCACATGGTGTGATTGCGAGGAATGAAGGGATTGATGCCTTGCAAATAGAGAAGAAGGGGCCGGATACATCTTAGTTGTTATGTTAATCATCTTGGCAACCCTGGGAGGGAGGAACCACTATCATTTTATTTTCCATTTTACAGATGAGGAGAATGATGATTCCAGCACAGACAGGGCCCCTGACGGGGCAGTAGGAAAGGAGAATTGCTTTGGAAGGAGCATAGGCTGGACTGCCAGCATTCACAGGAGGCTTCGTGTGTGCCCAGGACTGCCAGAATTAAATACAGGACACCCAGTTCAGTTTGAATTTCAGATAAACTATGAATAATGTTTAGTATAAGTATATCTCAATTTAACTGGATAGCTTGTGTTTTTCTTTGCGAAATCTGGTAACCCTAGATGTGCCAGGGATTGTGATGCCGGCAATTTGGGCATGAGGGGCAGAGCCCACTGTCAGGCACAGGCAGAGGAGGTCACAACTCCCTGATTCTACCCAGGGGAAATGGGCACAGCCAAGGTGTTAATGGGCTGAGGAGGGAGGGCTCACCGCTGGGAGTGGGAGTGGGGAAGGGGCACCACGATTGGGCAGGCCTGAGTCCCTGGGAAGAAGGCCACAAGTCAGAGGTAAAAGAAAGGTTTTGTTCACTCATTCAACAAACATTCTGCTCCTAGTCAGTGTGAAGCTCTGTGCTGGGTATTGGGCACAGGGCTGGGAAGAAAACAAACTCCCTGACCTCGTGTGACATTGTGAGGGACAAAGGGACTAAAGACACACATGCAAACTCATAGGCCAATGTGGTCAGGAGGTCATTTCAGACATGGTGATGACAGGCCAAAGGCCAGAGTTGGGGTGAGATCACGGAAGCCCTCTCTGAGGAGGTGGCATCTCATTCCACCTGTAGTTACCGACCACCCACAGGTGCAGCCCCAGCCATACTGAGGCTCACAGGTGAGGCTGACATCACATGTGTAAAAAGATGAGTCCAGGTGGTAATTTCAGAGAGACGAAACCTGGGAAGAATATAAAGGGGGAGGGTTTGGAGGTGACTTGAGCCCAAAGGGTTGGGTTTCCTCTCTGGGGAGACGTGGGCTGCGCATGTAGGAGACAGTGGAGAGGGGGTGCCAGGCCGGTGGGGGCATCAGGAACTAGGAGACTCTCATGGTCCCAGTAGGTTTAGAGTTTGGGACACAATTCCCGGGCTGGCTGTGGCCGTGGGGTTGTGAAATGGGTGTGTGAAGCAAATGGATTGTGAAACAGGTGACTGCAGAGACAGGCCTTTCTGGGACTCCAGACAGTGTGTGCCACCATCCGCCCTGCCCATGGGTTTAATCTGTGGCAGGGGGGATATTTCCAGAGGAAACGTCCTGTTTCAGCAGGTAAAGGGGCTTTGCTCCCAGCGGCGCCGCGCCTCTGTGCTCTGCCAGACTTGGGCGCAGAGCCAGCTTTGTGGGAGGGCAGCCCCCCTGCACTCGCCAGGGCCACATGCTCTGAAGGGTCGGGGGTTTATTGTATTATTTTATTTTATTTTTTGGTTTAGTTTACTTCTCTACTGTTGACCTCTTGAAATTCCTAATAGTTAACAATTTCTAAACACGGGAGCCTGCAAATCTATAACCAGTCCTGCTCAGATGCCAGGCCCCCACTGGCAGCCAGTTGGGACCCCGTGGAAGTCAGTGTGGGTTTTGGCCACAGCCGAGGGTGGCTGGCAATGTCCTGACTGTGCCCGCTGGCCGAGGGTGGCTGGCCACTGTGGAAAGTGCCTGGCTGAGCCAACAAAGGTCCTGCTTGGGGAGCCGGTTGTGGGCACAAGGCAGAGGCCCTTCTCAGGGCCATCTGTGCCCTGGTCTGCCTGCCACCCCCTGGCCTGCCTGGACGGAGCTGCCTCTGCAGAATTAGTCTTGGGAAACCTTAAGCAACTTAGTGACCTCCCCTCCCAATTTAGCACCTTCGGCAATGGCATCCAGCAGGCCCATTTTGTTCCTTAGGTTGGGGTTAATTGGAGCTGTCAACTTTCACAGGTTAGCAACTTTGGACTTCATTTGTGTTTTGTTTTGTTTTTCTCTTGTTTTACTTTTAAACATTAGTAAGAGCCAATGTTTATTGGGCACTGCCCATGCACCGTGCCAGGCCCTGTTCTAACCACTTCACATTCTTCCACTTAGTCATTCAACAAATATGCATTGGGATCCTACGGTGAGCCAGAAATTAGCTCACTGGATCCCCACAGCAACCCTCTGAGGTCCAAACTAATATTATTCCCATTTGACAGATGGGGACACTGAGGCTTAGGGACCCAAGGATGAGGTGGAGCTGGGATGGGAATCCGGTACTTGGGCCCCAAAGCCCATGGGTTAGCCTCAGCAAATGACGCCTTCTGCACCCCCTCTCCCTCCTCACTGCCTCTGACTGGGTCCTTCCTAGCCGTCCTACTGGACTCGGTTGGCACTGTCCCCCTTGGCTCCATGGAGGCTCCCTGGGATCCACCACTGGCCTTACCACTGGTGGTGTTCGTTCATAAAAACTCATTTCCGACAACGAGGGCAGCTGACTCTGCAGCGGAGTGAGGCTGGAGGGGCTGGGGTGGTGAGAGAGGCCCCATCAGCACCTGCTCTGGATCCGGCGTGGGCGGCCTTGGCAGGCTGCTCAGCTCACTGAACCCGCATCCCCTCTGCCACTGAACAGGGAGGAGCAGGATTTCACAGTGAGGGAGAGGCAGCGTCGGGAGGCCTTAGCACAGGGCCCAGCGGCCCCTGGACTCGGTGTCTGTGAGTTCAGCATCCCCTCCACTTGATTGGTAGCTCCAGCAGGCGAGCCAGTCTGGCCTGCAGTGGGTGCTTGGCAAACCTCCTTGGAGTAAATGTGGGAGGGGCACCTAGCCACAAACACACTCAAATCCCATTTTTGGCTGCCTTCATGACCAGCTAACAAGTCTTCCCGCTCACTCACCCTCTCCACCTCCAAGTATCCTTCCAACCAAGTATCCTTCCAACCGAGCATCCAGAAGCCAGTCACCTGGGCTAGCACCTACCGAAAAGAGCGAGGAGAGTTTGTATGATATCGACCAGAACCAGAAGTCTCAGCCAGAAAGACGTGTTGTGCATGTGTGGTCTGCACTGTGAGCTTGTATGTGTGTGTTGCATGTATATGTGGGACGTACATGTGCATATTCATGCTGTGGGGGTGTTTGTATGTGTGTGGTGTGTGTCGTCTGTGTTGAGCATTTGAGGGTGCATGTGGTGTTGTACATATGTGTGGGGTACACATGTGAATACTTCTGCCGTGAGGGTATGCGTGTGTTGTGCGTCATCTGCGCGTGTGTGCACATTTTCTTGGTTGCATTTTGTTTGTTTAGGCACTGATACATGAGCTTTGCTGCTGGACAAATGTCAGATGGTTGAGTTCTCCAACAGCAATCCAAAGAAGCTCAGCTAAATTGGCCACAGATGACACCCCCACCTCCACCCCAGGGTGCCATCTCATTCTCTTCTGTCCAGTTTTTCAATTTCAGCAGGGAACTGGATTCTTCCCGAAAAGACAGGGCTTTGGAAGCCAGGCAGGGAGATAAGGGGTGGGCAGAAGGAGAGGACAGAAGGGAACATTAGAGCCAATTTGGACTTCTGACAGATGGGTAAACTGAGGCCCAGAGAGGGCCATGACTTGGAGAAGATTCAAGGTGCCAGAGAAAGGCAGAGCTGAGCTAGGATCCATCCAGCACCTGACAGCGGCCCAGGCCCCGCAGGGTCTTTGGTTACCTTAAATAGCTTAATACACAGACCTTTCTAGCACAGGTTGAGCTTGAGAGGGAAATGGAAGATTCCAGATGTTTAACTCATGTCTGAAACACTTTCAGAAAGAACTATTAGTCATTCAAGCTGACTTCATGGACCAGAAACAACCAACCAAAAGTGTTCTGCGTCTCTCTTGTCACAAATGACACATTGTACTCTTGTTAGGGGTAATTAATAATATAAAACTATGCTTCTCAATGACATGAGAGAGATTTAGGAGAGGTTGGCCCTTTGTGTTCCGCTGCTGGGTTTGAGGGGAAGCAGGTAGAGTGGGCTGGGTGTGACAGCAAAGACCACACTAATCACAGAGGACTCCGACATGACTGTGTCTGCCTGGCTGTGTGCAGTGCTAATGCTGGGCACCTCACCTGGCACGGAGGCTATTCCATACCTCGTGCCAGGCGCTGCAACAAGCCGTGGGACTGCACAGTGACTAGCGCAGGCCAGCTCTGCCTCCACAGTTTCCCCTCTGATGGGCTTACTCACTCATCTGCCCATTTCCCCAAAAACTGAATTCTGCATGCGGAAAACGGCGGGGTCAGGCAAGTATATGTTACCACTTCTGTGTGCCCTTGCTGGAGAAAGTGAATGAGCTACTCTGGGCCTCAGTTTCTTCAACTTAAAAGTGGAGATCTGACAGGTATCCACACATAGGGCAACTGCAAGAATTACATGGGGAATTCACGCAGGGCACTGAGCACAGGGCCTGGCTTGGAGCAATCTCTTGAAAAAGTTAATTACAGTAGTCCCCCCGCCCCCACCACCCCATGCATGGCTTCCCTTTCCAAGGTTTCAGTTACCCATGGTCAGCCGAGGTCCAAAAATAGTGGGTACAGTACAGTAAGATATTTTGAGAGTGTGAGAGAGAGAGGGAGAGACGATATTCACATAATTTTTATTACATTATATTGTTATAATTGTTCTGTGTTATTGTTAGCTGTTGTTGTCAATCTGTTACTATGCCTAATTTATAGATTAAACCTTATTGTAGGTATCCACGTGTATGAAAAAACAGAGTATATAGGGTTCGGTGCTATCTGAGGTTTCAGGCATCCACTGGGAGTCTCAGAATGTACCCCCCACGGATAGGAGGGGAGACTGATTAACACTACACACTGTGCATTCCAGGGGCTCCCCGTCCTGGACAAAATACAAACAGACCCTTTTCTTCCCTTTGGAGAACTTATCCCAAATTATAATTTTGTGTGTGTGAATTTGTGAGTGGCTTCTTTCAGTATCTCGCCCCAGCTAGACTGTGTCCTGTGTGTCCCCAGTGTCTGGTCTAGGAACAAATGCTGAGATGTCTGCAAAGCATCCAGAATGCCAGGCAGGCACTGTGGGAGCCCAGAGGAACAGGGCATGACAGTGTCCAACAGTCCCCGCAAGGGGGTGGCACCAGGAAAACACTCTGTGCCCCTCACCTACATCTCTGTGCCAGGGTTGGAGACACGGTCCTGTCCCATCTGCACAGGTAGCCCTCAGGCCAAGTGAATCTGTCCTCAGTTTAGGGCTTGGGAATCGGTGTCCAAGAAGAGCTGGCTTCAAAGGCAGTGAAACTGGCATTGCGTCTTTGAAGGCAGCACGGGCTACATCTGTCTTATTCTCCGTGTCCACAGCCCCTAGCAGTGACTGGCATGTGGTCACGCCCAATAAATATTTGATAAATGAATAAACGCAAAACAATTTTGCAATGTGGACTAGTCCCTTAAAGTATGAGTATTTGCAACCGGTAGGTCCGTTTCTACCACATATCTTAAGGAAATAATCAGAGAAGTGAACAGAGTTTTAAGGAGAAGAACGTTGATCCTGTCTTCATTTGTAAAAGCAAAAGTGCAATGAAATTAAAAACAAATAGGGGATGCGTAAATAAGTCAGTGATCATAAAACTGTTCAAAACCATGTTTTCAAAAATTGTCTGACGACATAAAGTCTCATGTAAACTAAATTTAAAAATAGGCTGCAGAACTGATCTCAACTTTGTACAAAAATATTATTAGAAAAAAGACTGAAATGATATTTGCCAAAATATTAACAGTGGTCAGCTTTGTGTAATGGATTAAATGCAATATATTTCTCATATTGTTTGCTATATTTTCTACGATAAGCATTCATTTAGAAAAATTTTTAAAAATTTTTACTTAATAGCGCCTCTGAAGCAACTCTCAAGTCCTACCTCCTGCGGCTCCTTTAACAGCAGTCAAGACACCGAAGGGGGGCGGGGTGCCAGACAGGCTGACGTCATGGGCAGCCCGAAATGACACAGCAAGCGGGCCAATCCCAAGTTGGGATTCCGGGAGAAGCAAGATCTATTGGATACAAGTGCTGGCGGCCTCGACCAATGGTGGGAGAGGGGCCGGAGCCCGGCGGCTGCGTGGGTTTTAAATCCACGTGGTGGCTGCGGGGCTGGGCTCGGGGCTTCGGGGTTTAAAGGCTCAGGGTCCGCAGGGGCTGCAGCCCTGCAGCTGTGGCTCCGAAGCGCTTGTCCTTTTCTGGGAAAGGCGATTCCTCCACCACCTCTTAGGATCTTGGGCAAGTCACTCAGCTTCGCTGAGCCTGTTTGTATCAGTAGGGTTTTGTGAGGCTCCAGTCCTTCAGCAGACGTTTCCTGGGCATCTACTGTGTGCCTGGCAGGGCCTTCTTAGATCAGGTATAAGGCAGGAGGGAAGCGTCAGGAGTCCCAGGCCTGCTGCGTCTCTAACCATGGGCAGGTGGCTCAGCATTACCTCCCCTTCTTCCCCACTGCTCTTCCCCATCCTGGCTTTTATTGTATCTCCTCTAAAAGGGTGTGAGCTCCACGGGGAGGTACCCATGTGCCTTGAGGAAGGTCTGCCCCAGTTTGTAGTCAATATGTACTTTCTGAATAATTATTGCAAAGACTAGTTCTCAGCAGAGAGCTTAACACATAGGAGGTGTTTGATAAATGGCAATTGTTCATGCAATAAAGAACAACAGCAGGCCAGGCGCAGTAGCTCACGCCTGTAGTCTTAGCACCTTAGCACTTTGGGAGTCTGAGGCAGGATTATTGCTTGAGCCCAGGAGTTTGAGACCCCTGGGCAACGGTAGTGGGACCTCATCTCTTAAAAAAAAGAAAAAAATGAAAGAAAGACAGGTATATATCAGCCAGGTGTCTTGGTGCATGCCAGTCGTCCCAGTCAATTGGGAGGCTTAGGCAGGAGGATGGCTTGAGCCCAGGAGTTTGAGGCTGCAGTGAGCTATAATTGTGCCACTGCACTCCAGCCTGGGCAACAGAACGAGACCCTGCCTCCAACAGCAACAACAGCAAAGAAGAACAGTTAGCACTGATGAAATGCCTATAATGTGTAAAGTGGTGTTCTGGGCATTTCACATGTATTACATGCAATTTAATATTAACAAAATTACAAGTCTTATATAACTTAATATTCACAAAAACCAAATTAGGCACCATTATTATTCTTATTTTGCAGATGTGGAAACCAGGGCAGAGAGAGGCAAGGTAACTTTTCTAAGGTCTTGTGGCTAGGAGGTGGTGGGGCTTGATTCAAATCCAGGTCTGTCTACTCCCGGGGCCCTTGTTCTTAACCACTGTACTATCCCAATACTTGTCTAGTACTCAGCGTTTCTTTTCCAAGAATGTTCTAAGTTAGGCCTGTGCTAGTGGGAAGTGGGAGAGAAGAGGGGGATAGGAATCAGGTGGGTGAGGCAGAGCCAGGTGAGCTGGGGTCCTGCCCCCTACGGCAAGGCCCAGCCCTATGGGGTGGCATTGGACAGGAAGAGGGGCAGTGAGACAGACAGGCATTGGGGCCACATGTCCAGTAAACAGGCTACCTCCTTGCCAGGCCCTGTGCTGGGCTGGTGGGGCGCCGTGCTGGGCATGACATACCCTCCCTGCCCTCAGGAGGCTGTCAGTCTAAACCAGCTACCATTAACGCTGACCTGAACACAGCCTGCAGGAGGGGTTTTGGTTTTGCCTGCATGGTATTTAAACATTTTTAAAACATGAATTGCCTCGGTCCACACCCCTCCCTAGTGTCACACGTCAGCTTTACTCATGTGTCCCACGAGCTCATGAATGCCCTGAGCAGCTTTGTTCCCTTGTCTCCCCATGCCAGCAGCCCACGGAGGGGGGGCCCTCTGTGGCTGGCACACAGCGATTGCCCTGGCGTTCTTTGCTTTGCCTCCTGTCTGTGTTTGAAATCCCGAAATCACCACCTTGAGCTCTGAATCCCTGCGACTCTGAGGCTGCAAACCCCTCCACTGGCCCCAGATGTGCAGCCTGCAGCTTGAATCTCTGAGGACTCTGGTGGTGGATGCCAACTCCGAGTGAGTCAGACTTAGTTTCAAGTCCCAGCATCACTGCTAACCAGCTGAGTGACACAGGGTAAGCTAATAAAATCTGTGGGGTCTCAGTTTTTCTCCTCTGCCAAATGGGGTTAATAGCTCCCTCTTCATCTGGTTATGGTGAAGGGTAAGTGCGTTGATGCAGGCTGAACACTTGGCACAGAGTAACACTTTTTCTTTGGAGGCAGCTCATTTAGAGCCATCGTCACTGGCAGGAAGTCCTTCCATACATCAGGCTGCCTGCTTTATAACTTCCATAATTCGTTTTCCTAGCAGCATCAATTCGTTTTCTCTTTCCATAGAACGGTCCCTCAGTAACTAAGGATCATGCTAAACATCATGGTGTTCTATTCAAGATCTGCTACCTCATTTGTGGAGCCCAATGTAAACAAAAATGCCAGGCTCCATGTTCAAAAAATCAGCAAGAACTTCAGGATGGTGACAGGCGAGCTCTGAGCCTCTTCTGAGGGCAGAGCCCCACGTGGCTGCACGTTACATCCCTTGAAGCTGGCCCTGTTCTCACTGGGGGTCCGTGGTCTGGCAGCATCCTCCAGTACCACAAGACAGGGTCTTTCCACAGCTGAGCAGGGCAAGAACAGTTTCTAGCTGGACCCAGGGAAGGCCACCTGCAGGTGTGGCCTCTATGTCTGCAGTTCACAGTGGGAATCTGGCTCACAGGACCCAGCCTGCCACCCTCCTGGGAGCCGCGGAGATTTTGGGATTTCTCCTCTGCAAAACGGGGAAATAGCTGCCTCTTCATCAGGTTCTGGTGAGGGGTAAGTGCGCTGATGTAAGTTGAATGCTTGGGCAGAGTAGTGTTTTGTTGTTGTTGTTGACGGCACATATATTGAGAGCAAAGCACACAAATCCAAAGTCGATAGTTTGATGACTTTTCACGTTGAATACACCTTGATCCTCCCGGATCAAGATCGAGAGGCTTCCCATCACTCCAGAGAGTTTCCCGTTACTGCCCACCTTGTTTCCAGTTACTGCCCACCTCGTTTCCAGTTACTGCCCACCTGTGTCCCTGCTGAAGAGATAACCATGATTCTGACTTCCTTGACAGTAGATTTATTTAGTCCATTCTTGACTTTCTATTGTTTAATTTTATTTTTGTATTTTTAGAGACAGGGTCTCACTTTGTCACCCAGGCTGGAGTGTAGTGGTGTGATCATGGCTTACTTTAGCCTCCATCTCCCCTGGGCTCAAGCGATCCTCCCACCCCAGCCTCTCAAGTAGCTGGGACTACAGGTGCACGCCACTATGCCCAACTAATTTTTAAATTTTTTGTAGAGACGGAGTCTTGCTATGTTGCCCAGGCTGGTCTTGGACTCCTGGGTTCAAGCTCCGACCATGTCCTTCCAAAGTGCTGGGATTATAGGCATGAACCAAGGCACCCAGGCTTGACGTTCTGTAAACAGAATCCTGTGGTATGGATTCTTCTGGGTCTGACTTCTTCAGTCACGGTTAGGTGTGCTAGGTTCACCTTGCTGCTTTGTTCCTTTTCATGGCTCTGCAGCTTTCCTTTGTGTGCAGACACCACGACTTGTCCCTTCTCTTGTCATGGGCATGGGTTGTTCCCAGGTGTTGGCTCTTGCAGGTGGGGTTGCTGCGGACACTTGTACCATTGTCTCCTGGGTTGCTCCCTGCACACTTGTTCTCCTTTCTCTGGGGTCCTTTGCCAGGACTGGGAATGCTGGCAGAGGGTGGGCTTGTGTTCAGCTTTAGTGGATATTCCTGATCAGTCTTCCAAGGTGGTCGTACCGACGCCCATTCATTGCCACCTGCAGTGGACGGAGACTTCCTGGTATTCCACATCCTCCCCAGCACTCGGTTTGCCACTCTTACTAATGTAGCCATTCTGATCAGCATCGCCCTTGGATTTTGCAGCTGACCTAAGGAGGCTGAGTGCCAAGACCCGAATTTGCTGCTCCTCACTGACTACTGGCGAGAGCTTCTCAGCCTGTGGCCTTCACCCTCAGCCCCTGGGTGCCCCTTCCCCTTGGAGACACTTGCAAATCTGACAAGCGTGGGTTCTATCACTTCATCTGAGTGAATGATGAGCACCCAGAGGAGGACAGACCCCACTGCAGAGAAAGCTGGGGCTTCCTCTTAGACAAGCCCCTCCCAATCGTTGCATCTTTCACTCATGTCCTCTCCCAACAAAAATGTGGAACAGAAAGGTATCTGCTCTTCACAGCATCACATGCTCTATTTAAAAACAACTTTTGGGCCGGGCGCGGTGGCTCAAGCCTGTAATCCTAGCACTTTGGGAGGCCGAGACGGGCGGATCACGAGGTCAGGAGATCGAGACCATCCTGGCTAACACGGTGAAACCCCGTCTCTACTAAAAAGTACAAAAAACTAGCCGGGCGAGGTGGCGAGCGCCTGTAGTCCCAGCTACTCGGGAGGCTGAGCCAGGAGAATGGCGTAAACCCGGGAGGCGGAGCTTGCAGTGAGCAGAGATCCGGCCACTGCACTCCAGCCTGGGCGACAGAGCGAGACTCCGTCTCAAAAAAAATAAATAAATAAATAAAAACAACTTTGGGGAGTAGAGGAGGGAGCAGATGAGATGTGTGACCATGTTAAATTTACACAGTGATTGTAGGTTGCAGCCTCCTGCCTGAATGATTAAAATATGAAAAAAATGCATCTCAGAAACACAACAATTAACAACCCCAGCCCTTATGGCGTACTCGCTACAGGGAGGCGCTGTGCTGGGGGCTTCGTAACCGGAGTGGCTCCATGTCAACTTCTCAGCAACCCTTGGAGGTTGGTGTTATCACACCATTTGACAGATAAGCTATGACCTCCAAGCCTCAGTTTCCTTATCTGTAAAATGAGAGGGAGGCAGAGGGAGATTCAACTTGTGCAGAGGAGGTGGCCACGGGAAGACAGAAGCAGAGACCAGGTAGAGGCAGAGAGCAGGCAGATGGAGGCAGAGACAGAGACCGGGATGGAGAGGGAGAGGTAGAGACCGGGGTAGGGGGGAGGCAGAGACTGGAGGCAGGGACTGGAAGCAGAGACCAGGCAGGGGGAGAAAGAAACCTGGGAGGAGGCAGAGACTAGAGGCAGAGACCTGGAGGAGGCAGAGGCTGAAGTGATGCAGCCGTGAGCCAAGGGACACGGGCACACAGGCAGCCATCAGGAGCTGGCAGAGGCAGGTAGGACCCCAGTGGGGCCTCTGGAGGAAGCCTGGCCCTGCTGACACTTTAATTTTGCTCCTGCAATAACTGATTGTGAACTTTCGTCCTCTGGAACGGTGAGAGGATCAACGCTGCTTGAAGCCACCAGTTTCTGGGAATTTGTCACAGCAGCCCAGGAAACAGATGCGCAAAGTTTGGAGATCGGTCTTTCCATGTCTAGGGTGCGTGGTGCCCATTTCAACACTCTCTGCCCTCAGTGGCACATTTGGGCTACGTTGACTTCGGCAATGGTGAGGGAAATGCAAAGGTGAGCCAAAAATACCTGGTCCCTGTCTTTGCGTAAAACAATAGCAGCTCATTCTCTCGCAGTCCAGGAGGCCAGAAGTCCAGAATCACGATGCCAGCGGGGCCGGCCCCTCTAGGGGCTCCAGGGAGAATCTGTCCAGTGTTTCTCTCCCGGCCTGGTGGTTGCTGGCTCCTTTGGCAATGTGTGGCATGTGGACGCGTCACAGAGATCGGCAGGCAGATCTCTGCCTCTGTGCATGGTCTTCCTCTCCGTGTGTGACTCTCTGTGTCTTCACTTTGGCTTCTCATAGGGACACCAGTCACTGGATTTAGGGTGCGCTCAAATCCAGTATGACCCATCCCAACTCAAGACATTTGAAAAGACCCTATTTCCAAATATGGTCACATCTGAGGTTCCAGGTGGATATGAAATTTGGGGGACACTACGCAACCCAGCACCATCCCTTTTTGCGGGAGTCACCCTCTTTGGTTTCTGAAATGGGGACACGCATTACGGTGGAAATGAGCACTCGGGGCTGCCTGTCTCGGAAAAGTTGTTGAATCAATGGCACGTTGATTGCTTCAATGATCTAGGAAATACTACGTAAGTTTTCTTCAAACAATGCCGGTATGGCCACAACACCGCCCAGAATTCTACCATTCATTCATTCGCTCACTCATTTACTCATTCATTCATTCATTCATTCATTCAGTGTTCAGTCCCTATGATTTGGTTATGACCAAAGCAGACACAATCACTGACCTCAAGGAGCATGTGTTCTGGTGTAAGAACTGACGCTGAGGTACCCCTGACTCTTTGCTTATCCCTCTGACAGCAAAAGTTCTCAGGAGAACAGACAGAAACAAAACATGCCCACTCTGGACTGAATTGTAAATCTTATCCCTTTCTCCTCACCCAAAGCCCAACAAAGCAATTTGAAATTCCAAACCTGCGACCACTGGACAAGATCACCTTTCTCCCACTGAGAAGCAGATCAGCGTTGGCTCAGGCTGAGTCTGGGAGACAGACAAGGTCTCCTTTCAACATCGTGCCTCCAGGGAAACCAGGCCAAGTATCGGCCCTCCAGAGGCAGCTGCAACCCTTGGAGACCTCCCCACTGAGTCCATACCCCTGGCCCAGGGCACTCAGGCTGCTTGACCAGCCCTGCCCCCTGGCCAGCCTCATTTCCTCCTGTTCTCTTGCTTGGTGCCCCTAGCAGCAGTCTTGCACCTGGTCCACTGCCTCCCACGCCAGGGCCTTTGCCTTCGCTGTTCCCCTGCCTGGCATGGTCTTGTCATTCAGGGCTCAGCCTGAATGTCACCTCCTCCTGGAAGCCTTCCCCTTGTCTCATTATGTCCTACCCTATCACCCTGTTTCTTTCCCTTGGGTCACCAGTAAGAACCTGGATTGAGTGTGTGCAGCTGTCTTTTCTTGTCTTTGCCTCACTAAACTGTAAACCCTTTGACAATAGGGATCTGTCTGGTTTGTCTGCCGTGTAACCCCAGCTTCCAGCCTAGCACAGAGAAGGCTCCATGGAGACACTGACTGTCAGATGACTGCAGACCTCCCCACAAGGAGGAGGGAAGCTGGCCTCCAAGGAGGTGTATCCCACGGTGCAGTGGTCTCTGGCCGGGGTGGGTCATTACGCCGTTGGTTTATAGCGCCATTTGCTTCGGCCCCTTTTGGTGGCATCCCAGGGTTCAAAGTGACCAGGCAGCTAGTGTGGGGAGATGGGACACAGTTGTCCGAGGTGAGGGGGTCTGTATGTGCCTCTCTGGCAGGGAACAGCCTCGGACATCAGAAACCAGGTTTCAGCATTTAGGATGCAGCCAACAGCCAAATTGCTTTCTTGGTTTTATATATGGGGGCTTTTTTTGGTACCGTAAGGGCAGGTGGACAGGGCTGCCTTTGCTTCCTGGAGGGTCTGGTTCCTTTCGGGGAAGGTCTCAGTTGGCCAGTGGAGAAACAGCACTGAGTCAGCCCATGTGGCCAGCGAGCACCCCTGTGCTTATGACTGAGGACAGGCTGTTACTCTGTTCTGCAGGTCTTGAAGTCATTTGGTCAAGTGGACTTGGGAAGGAGAGAGAGAAGGGCAGACAGCATCCATGGAGACTGTCACAGAGAATGGAAAGAGAATGGGATCTGCAATCTAATGGGCTGGTATATCTCAGCAGCAGCAGCAACAACAATAATATGGAATTCAGGCCAGGCGTGGTGGTTCACGCCTGTAGTCCTAGCACTTTGGGAGACTGAGGTGGGCAGATCGCTTGAGCCCAGGAGTTTGAGACCAGCCTGGGCAACATGGTGAAACCCCGTCTCTACACAAAATACAAAAATTAGCTGGGCATGTTGGCATGTGCCTGTAGTCCCAGCTGCTTGGGAAGCTGAGGCAGGAGGATTGCTTGAGCCCGGGAGTTGGAGCCTGCAGTGAGCCATGTTTGTACTACCATACTCCAGCCTGGGTGACAAAGTGAGACCCTGTCTCAAAGTAATACTAAATACTGAGTTCATCTTGCATTCCTGCTACACGCTGAGCACTGCTCAGGCATTCACCTGAATTACTGTACACAGTTCTCGTGAGAACCCTATGAGGTAGGTCTCAGTACTGTCCCTTTGTACAGACACGGAAGTGGACGCCCAGAGAGGGTCACTTGCTCCCTTTTTTTTACTTTTTTCTTTTTTTTTGTTTTTGAGACAGAGTCTGGCTCTGTTGCCCAGACTGGAGTGCAGTGGCGTGATCTCTGCTCACTACAGCCTCCACCTCCCAGGTTCAAGCAATTCTCGTGCTTCAGCCTCCTGAGTAGCTGGGACTATAGGCGTGCACCACCATGCCTGGCTAATTTTTGTATTTTTAGTAGAGACAGGGTTTTGCCATGTTGGCCAGGCTGGTCTCGAACTCCTGACCTCAAGTGATCTACCCGCCTCGGCCTCCCAAAGTGTTGGGATTACAGGCGTGAGCCACCACAGCCAGCCGTCAGTTGCTCACTTGGTGAAGTCAGGATTCTAATTCTGGCTATTGAAGTTTGAAACTGAAGCTCCTATCCATTAATGGAAGAACCCAGATTTGGGAGTTTCCTGGAAGACCCACCTGGGGTGGGAGGTGAATTGATTGGAGCAACACCGACAATGCCCACAGTAACAACCCCAGGGATGCTAATAGCCTGGCCGTGGGAGCAGCTGCTATGAACCTGGCCCGGAGCCGGGCCCTGGATAAAGTGCTTCATGTACTTCATTCCACGTTCCCAGCAACTTCCCACAGCCAGCACGTCACGGGTGCTTGGGAGGTGTTACTTGCATATTTGTTGACTCAATCACTGAACAACTCTAGGCGGCCGTTAATTTTATCGCATTTTGCAGAGGAGAGCACTGAGACTCAAAGGAGCCAACTTGCCTGGTGACTGCCCCGCTCAGCGCCGTGGACCACTTCTGGACTGGGATGGCATTTCCATCAGGCAGCTGGGAAATTAGGCCAACCGGAAGATGTTGTGAACTTTTTGCAAAAAGAACTATTATTTCTGTTGCATTGATGTTAGAGATTCTCCTATGAAATGATTTTGATTGCAGAAAGTAACTTTAAAATGTTATTATTACTAACCTGTGGTGGTCTCTTGCCACCCCCTTCTGAAAAGTCATGCCAGTTGGTGAATTCTGGACATGTGGGAGCCACTTCTCAAGGTCACAGCATCCGGGTACCTGGAACGTGAGCCCAGGTCTGAATGATCACACAGCTCTGCCACCTAATCAGCTCCATAAACTAAAGGTGGGTGGTTTCGCCTTTCTTAGCCTTATCGGGAAAGCAAGGCATTACAAGAACCAGCTCTGGTACATGACTGAGAAACCAGGATGAAGTGCGGATTCCAATGCCGTTTCCTGGCACATGGTAGACACCCTAGTGTAACCCCAGGGTCCCCCAGGCCTGAGGGCAGGCTTAGAAATGTCAGAAATCAACCCAGAGCAGAAAAATTAAGAGGGAGAGGCAAGCATGTTTGTGGGAAAAAAAATGCCTGTGGGGTGGAAGACTACAGTGATAAATGAAGAAGCAGAGGGCTTTGACTTCTGGTAACAACAACAAAAACTAAAGAAAATGGTGATGTACATGCACAGTTTGTCAGCGGAATGTCCCAATGCTGAAAGTAAGTAGGAATATAAGGGAACACTGGGATTGGCACCGGGGAAAATACCTCCAGGCTGGGGGAAGTGATCCAGTGGCTTGCAAAGGTGGAAGAGGCAAGTCCAGCCAAAGTCGAGGGTTGGAGGAGGTTGCCTGGAGGATCCCTGGGTCTGACCACAGCTTCACTCTCGAAACTTGATCATCTCAGCTGCCTCAGTGGGTCTGGTTTCCTGAAAGCCGGGACGACTTAGCGGAGGTCCTTGGGCAAATCACTTCACCTCTCTGGGCTCAGTTGGCTCCTCTGTAAAATGGGTGGAAACATACAAATGCTGTCATGGGGTAAAGCCCTCGGAGCAGTGCAAGGCACCAAGCGGCCACTCAGCTCTGCTTCCTGTCCCTTGTAGGAAGGAGACAAACCCCTAGTCCCTGTGGGTCCCTCCCCAGCACCTGCACACGGGGTTGGGCAGACAGTGGGGAGAGAAGGGACCGTCCTGGAAGGTGAGGGGAACTTCAGACAGCAATTTCTAGAATCCGAGTTCTCCTCTGGGTTCAGTCTTGGGTTGGCAGCTGCCAGGCACTTCCGGGAAAGGCAAATAACAGAATTGCTGGTGTTGAGCGGTGAAATAATACAGTCCCAACAGTGCACGCATGTGCTTTGTAAGTCAAGAGATTTTGATATGCTTCCGGCTGTATCCTCAGGATACACAGCACTATGCACTGTGCCTGGTGCATAGCAGATGCTTAATTAACAACTTGAGTCAAAAATTGAATATGGTTCTCAAGGGTGGCAAAGTACAGCCTGTGGGCCACATCCAGCCTGGTGCCTGTCTTTGTACTACCTGCCAGCTACGAGTGGCCTTTACATTTTTAAATGGTTGGGAAAAGGCAAAAGAATAATATTCTGTGGTACATGAAAACTATATGCAATTCAAAGTTCTGTGCCCATAAGTAAATTATTCTGGGGAATGCAAACAGGCTCATTTGTTCACATATTGTCGATAGTGGCTTTTGAGCTATAAGGGTAAAGCTGACTAGTTGTGACAGACCGTTCAGCCCACACAGCCTAAGATATTTACTCTCTGGCCCTTTAAGAAAAAATCTGTGGCTGGGCACAGTGGCTTATACCGGTAATCTCAATGCTTTGGCAAGCCGAGATGGGAGGATTGCTTGAAGCCAGAAGTTCAAGACCAGCCTGGGCAACAAAGCCAGAGCCCATCTTTACAAATAAAATAAAATAAAATAAATTAGCCAGGTGTGGTGGTACACACCTGCAGTCCTAACTACTTGGAAGGCTGAGATGGGAGGACTGCTTACGTTCAAGAGTTCGAGACCGCAATGAGCTATGGTTATACCACGGCACTCCAGCCTGGGCAACAGAGGAAGTCCCTGTCTCGAACAAAAAAGAAAAGATTTGCCAACCCCTGATCTAGACCAATTGGTCTCAACTTTGGCAGCACGTTGGAATCACCTGAGAGCTTTAAAAATCCCGATGCACAGGCTTCAGCCTCAGAGATTCCGACTTAACTGGTCAAGAGTGCAGCTGGGACGAAAGATTCTGATGGGCAGCCTGGGCTGAGAACACTCCCGAAGTGCTGGCTGTTAATTAGGACTCCTCTTTTTGGTTGTCAGTACCTCCCAAGCATGAACAGGGCATCAGAGCACCATGGGAAGAGCAGCGCCAGGCTCCTTCCAGAGATCCCTGAACTCAAACTTTCAGACTCTCAGGCTTGTGGGGCCAGGCAGGAACCTACATGGCGGAGTGGGCAGGTAACCGAGCACGGCCTGTCTCAGGTCCTCTGTCTCCCTCTGGTCTTGGCAGATGGGCTCAGGAGGGTGTAGATGCAGGGCTGTGTCTCCTTTGTGGGCCAGCAGCATCTCTACATGCTTCCTGGCACCTGGTACCGTGTGCTGAGCGCTGGCCATCATGTCCATCTATTTTGGTGGTGTTAGAAGCAGCTCCCAGGTATCGAATGCTCCCTCTGTGCCCAACAACTCTGTGCCACCCTACGAAGCGGGGAGCGTCTTTCCTTCTGCTGGAGAACTTTTCTGAGGCTTGAGGAGGGTAAATCACATTCCCCCAGCTGCCTGATTACTGCCAGCCTAGGGTTTGAAGTCAGACCCGTCGGGCTCCAGAGGCCACTCTCTGAGTCCCTGTGTGCTCCTGCCAACGGGAGGAAGGGAGAGCTAAGCCCGTCTCTCTCCTGGGAGGCTGGGGCGTCTGGTTTCTTAAGTGATGAGCACCGCAGCAGTGGCGGCGGCACCGTCCTGTGGCTTCTTTCTCACAAATCTTTTATTTTTGGCCTGAGACAGCTAATGCGTGGCCAACGTATCCTAGGAAACCAGGATGCTTGGAGCAAGCTGTACCAAATCTCCATGCTAAAACCATCAGACGGCTAATTTGGGCCTCTCTAGTTATTTATTTAATTATTTTTAGACGCCTGTGTATCATTTTACACACTTTCTTGACAAAATGCAAGCGTCAGGCACACGCGTGCAGGGCATTGGACCATGTGCCTATTCCTGTGTGCACGCGCTCACTGTTCCTCTCATTGGTGAGCCTCCCGGGGCTTGCGGGTGAGGCAGGATCTGCCCAGGCCTCCCTCTCTTGCCTCTTTCTCACTCTTCAGTGGCACATCCCAAATGTCAGGCCCTGAGGTCTAGCTCTGGGTCATGGCTTCTCAACTTTGGCACTGTTGGCAACTGGAGCCGGGGAACACTGCCCTGTGGGGCTGTCCGAAATGAGACCTGCAGTAGTGTCTCTGGCCTCTACCTCCTAGGTCCTAGTGGCAGTCCCATCCATGCCCCATACCTTACCCCTCACCCCCTGTTGTGACAATCAAAAATGTCTCCAGGCATCACCACATGTCTGTTGGGGTTTGAGTTGCCTGATAAAATACAGGACAACCAGTTAAATCTGAATTTCAGACAAACAGGGAATTATTTTTTAGTATAAGTATGTCCCAAGCATACACATAAGTATAGCATAAGAATGTCTTATGCAGTATTTGGGACACACTTATACCAAAAAATATTCATTGTTTATTGAAATTCAAGTTTGACTGGATGTCCTGTATTTTATTTGCTAAATCTGCCAATCCTAACTAGGGGGCAACATTGCTCCCAGTTGGGAACCACTGTGCTAGAGCCTGGGTTCTTCACCACAATGCCTCAGTTTCCTCACCTGTACAATGGGTATGATATTAGTTCCGACCTTGTCAGCATGTCCAGGCTCTAACACAGCCGAGACAGGAGGGGAGGCATGTGACATGCTCAGTGAAGGCCAGAACATGCTGTGGGGGCCTCAGTGATGCTTCTGGGCCTCTTTCAGCCTCCCTGTTCTTCCCCCTACTTTCTTCTGCTCTTTGTCCTGGATCTCCCATGGGTGACTTGACCAAGGAAACACAGACACCACCCTAAGAATGGGCAGCAGAGGACAGGCCCTGCAATCTAAGTACATCTCGCGTATTAGTCCGTTCTCACATTGCTATAAAGAACTACCTAAGACTGGGTAATTTATGAAGAAAAGAGGTTTAATTGGCTCACAGCTCTGCAGGCTGTATGGGATGCATAGTTGGGGAGGTTTCAGGAAACTTAAAATCATGGTGGAAGGGCGAAGGGGAAGCAGATACCTTTTTCACATGGCAGCAGGAGAGAGAGCACGGGTGTGAAAGGACAATGCTACACACTTTCAAACAACCAGATCTTGTGAGAACTCACTATCATGAGAACAGCAAAGGGAAACGCCATCCCCACGATCCAATCACCTCTCACCAGGTCCCGCCTCCAACGCTCGGATCACAATTCAACATGAGATTTGGGTGGTGACACAAAGCCAAACCATATCAGGGAACCAGCATCTACTGCACAAAGCTCCTTGTGCCTAGTTCTGTGCTAAGCACTGGGAACAGTGGTGCTAAAACACAGATCCAGGCCCTGCCTTCCAGAGCTCCCTGGTTCCTGGGTCCCACTGATGCCTCCCTCCTTCCCCGCACCCTCCACATCTCATCCATTGGCAAATCCTGGAGCTCTACCTCTGTTTTAAAAATAGCTCTATTGAGGCATCGTTGGCATACAATCAACTGTAGCATTTGGTAACTTTTGATCTATGTACGCACCGTGAACCCCTCACCACTGTCCACATGCTGAATATCTCTGTCACTCCCGGTGAGCTCTCTCTCCCGCCCCCTCTCTCCCAAGCAGCCACTGATCTTCTCAGTCACTATAAATGACTTTGTATTTCCTCGAGTTTTATATATAAATGGAATCATACAGTATGTACTTTTTTGGGTCTGGCTTCTTTCCTTCACATAATTATTTTGAGATGTGTGCACGTTGTTGTGTGTATCCGCAGTTCATAGCTTTTTATTTCTGAGTAGTAGTCTGTGGCATGGATATACCCCGGTTTGTTTATCCATTCACTTGTTGATAAATCTACCTCTTTTTTACAATGCAATTATGTATTGAAGTATAACATGCATGCAGCAAAGTGCATAAAACATTCATGATAGTTTGATAGAAAAATAAGATCTAGTGTTCGATGGATCAGAAGGGAACTGGAGTTCATAATACTGTATTGTATATTTCAAAACAGCTAGAAGAGAATAATTTGAATGTTTCTAGCATAAAGAAAAGACAAATATTTAAGGTGATGGATATTGTAAGCAGACTGATTTAATCTTGTCTAATGATATGAATGTATTAAATTATATGTACTGAAAAAAATGATATGTGACCAGATGAGTGAATTTTCATGAAGTGCACACCCTCATCCATGTAACTAGATAGCACCAGATTAAGAAACAAGACATGGCCAGACCCCAGAATCCCCTCTGAGCCCCTCCCTGTCTCTGCCTTCAATTCCCCTCTGTGTTCTGACACACAGATCACACTGAGGGTTCTTGATCTGAATGGATAACACGATATGTTATTCTTTTGTGCCTGGCTTCCTCCACTCTATATTATGACTGTGAGATTCATTCTCGGTGTTATGTATACTGGTAGCATGTTCCTTTTTACAGCCGAGTAATATTCCACTGTGTGAATACACCACAGTTTGTTTCTCCGGTCCCCTGTTGCAGGACATTTGGGCAGTTTCCAGTAGTTGGCCATTTCAGATAATGCGCCTGCGGACATTGCAGCCATAGCTTTTGTGCCTGTGTTTTCATTTCTGTTGGGCTGTGCCCAGGAGTGGAGGTGCCGGGTCCTAGGATGTGCATAGGGTCAGCTCTACTAGATATTCTTCCTCTTAAATTCCTTGTAAGACCATTCGCTCTCCAGCTGTCCACCACCATCCTAGCCCCAGACGCTGCCATTTGCACCCGGGTGACTTCAACAGCCTTTGAACAGATCCCTGTTTACCCCTCCCCAAACCACTCTCCACATGGAAGACAGAGTAAGCGTTCAAAATGGCAATTTGGGTGATGTCATTGCCCTGTCTTCTCTTGGGCCTGAAGCCCATGAGGCCCTGCCTCGTCCCACCCCTGACTGCCCGGATGAGTTTCTTCTGGCTGCTGTGACAGATTGCCATGAACTCCATGGTTTAAAGCAGCACACATTATCCTAAGTTCAGGAGCTCAGACGTCTACCACAGGCAGCAGGACCCATCCCTTTGAGGGGCTCTAGGGGATAATCTGTGTCCTTGCCCTTTTTCAGGCTCTAGAGGTCACCTGCATTCCTTGGCTGCCTGCAGGCCCCTTCCTCTGTGGCCTCCATCCTCTAATCTCCTCTTTCACTGTGGCTCTCCTTCAGCTCTCTTATAAGGACCCCTGTGCTTGCACTGGGGCCCCAGCTAGTCCAGGATAATTTCCTACCTCCAGGTCCTTCACTTCATTACATCTGCCTGGTCCCTTTGCCTTGTAAAGTTGCATATTCACAGGTTCTGCAGATTAGTTCATGGACATCGGGGAGCCACTGCCTCTCTGCCCACGGCCCTCTCGTCCCTCTCTGGATACACTGGCCTCCCTGCTGCCCCATCTCAAGGAACAAGCCTTCTTCTCCTTCAGTTTTGGCAGATGGCCCTGGCTTTTGCATACCTGGTCTCCCTCTGTTCCTATTTTCCACTTGTCTGCCACTGCGTTGCCCAGCATGACCTTGTTCACTTACCTGTTCGAACACTTCTGCATCCCCATCCTACTCCCTCCCTACCCCTGTCGGTGCCCTGAGCAGGGGCCTTGGCTGTTTGGTGCCCCGCTGTGGCTCTGGCTCCTAGGCATTGTGTGACTCATGGAAGGTGCACATTCGTTGCCTGCCTAGGGCCTCCTGCAGTGCCGAGCACTTTACTCATGCTTTCCAGGTCAACTCTAACAGCAACCTCTGCGGTGAATGCTAGTAACAGGCATGAATTTGCAGGTGAAGAAACCACAGCATTAACAGGTGAAGTGACTTGTTTGAGGTCACACAGCTTTTAAGTGGCAAAACCAGGGTAATTTATAAAGAAAAAGGTTTAATGGGCTCACAGGGCCACGTGGCTGGGGAGGCCTCATAATCATGGTGGAAGGTGAAAGGCACTCCTTACATGGCAGTGTCAAGAGAGAAAATGAGCCAAACGAAAGGGGTTTCCCCTTATAAGACCATCAGATCTCGTAAGACTTGTTCACTACCACGAGAACAGTACGGGGGAAACCATCCACATGACCCAATTATCTCCTGCCTCGTCCTTCCCACAACACGTGGGAATTATGGGAGCTACAATTCTAGATGAGATTTGGGTGGGGACACACCCAAACCATGTCACTTGGTCATCCAAGGTCACGTGGCTGGAAGGAGGGCGATCGGCAGAATCCCAGCCTAGATTCCCCTGACTTCACAGCCTGATCTCATTGTTTATTTATTTGTTTGTCCAACAAATGGTGAGCTCCTACCATGTGCTGAGCAGTGTTTCGGAAGCTGCAGATAGAGCATGGAATGAAACAACCAAAGTCCTTTTCTTCAAAGAGCTGGCATTCTTGAGCAGCAGAAAATAAATGCAAAGGTTCTTTACCGCAAGGTTGAGCCTGGTGAGACAGAACACTCACACAGGAAGTCAGGCAGAGCAGACGTCACTCCCAGATAGGCAGCGAGAACAGGCAGAAACCTAGGACCCAGCAAGCCAGTTGCTCGCGGCTCAGGAAAGCTGCCCAAGGCGGAAGGTGTTTCATCTGTGCATGCTCCACCTTGCACTACAGCCAAGGGACCCTGAAAGCACCCTACCTCAGGTTTCACATCCCAGGTGACACTGGGATTGCTGAGTTCCGGCATCGAGGGACACCCTGATCTAGGAGGAATGAGGATATATACAGCCCAGGCTGGTCTGGACAACTCCTTCTAACCTCAGGACATTGGATTTGTGGCATATTCCACGGTGAACCCGGGTACCAGCACTGATCCCCTCTCCCCTCCTCCCAGGGAATATTTTTGGTTGTCCATTCTCATTCATTCGACTTCTTAAACTGTTGGGAACCACAGGTCAGGTTCTGAGAACACCATGGGAGGAGGTGGGAGAGCTGTGTTAGCCAAGGCCATGTGAGGCTCTGTCCTCCTGCAGTAAACAAGCCCATCTTATTGACACACACACACCCCCACTACACCCTCTCCTTAGGGACACACACACAAAGCCTCTTTCTTTGTAATAATTACAGCAGAAATACCACGGCTGGTGCTCATTGGCCTGGCTTGTGTCACATGCTCATCCCTGAACCAATCACTGTGGCTGTGGGGATGGAGTCAAGCTTACATCACATTCCACCCCCAAAGCAAGATAAACCGTCAGACCCACCTGGGCCACAGGGACTGAGCATGGGGGTGGGGTGAGGTCCCAAGAAAATCCAGGTGCTCTTATTGGAAGGGACAGGGATGCTGGTAGGCAAGAGGTCCAGTAGTCTTGGCATGTCTGTGGGTTGATGACTCCTCCACACTTCCCCAGCCCAAACCCACCCTTGAGCCCTGGACCCACAGTTCCAACTCCCTCCTGGCCACGTTTGTTTGAAAGTCCTATGGGCACCTCGAACGCAGTGCCTTCCTCCCCACAGCAGCTCCCTCCCTGGTGTTCCTCGCTCTCAGCAGAAACCTGAGTACCTTCACTGATCCCCTTTCCCCTCCTCCCAGGGAATATTTTTAGTTGTCCACTCCCATTCGTTCTACTTGTTAAACTGTTCAGAACCACAGGTCAGGTCCCACCTGCACCAAAGCATGCAACAAAATGTTTTCCTGTTGCTCTTGGAACAAAGCCTTGTCCAGCAAATTTCACACAGGCTATGTGCTCTGAGCCCTGGCATCTGGGTGATTTCAGATCCTGCTGAAACGCCCCTGCTCTCAACCCTCTGGCCACGCTGACCCACGTGGGCAGCACTTAACAGGTGTCTGGCACAGATGTCTGAACAACATCTGGAATGTCCCTTTGTCTCTTGTTTCTCCCTTTCTCTTCTCTAAGCTTTTATGAGCATTGCCCTGCTGCATGGAATATTGCCTCATAACTAACCTAGCTAAGTCCTTCCCATCCTGCAGGCCTCAGTTTACCCATGGCTTCTTCCAGGAAACTTCTGCCCATCTTCTAGGCTAGGTGTGTGTACTCCTCTCACAAGCCCTTGTACTTCACCTTAACATGGTGCTGAGCAGATGGCATCATTTCTATCTAATGCCTTTTCTTCTTCCCTCCCTTCTTCCTTCCTTTCCTCCCTCTGTGCTTTCTTCCTTCCTTCTTTCCCTTCCTTTTTGCCTGTCTTCTGCCTCCTTGTCCCCTACTGGACCATAATCCCCTTGAGGGATAAGACTATATCTTACTTACCTTTGTACTGGGGTGCCAAGAATTGCAGAGTCATAGGCCCTCGACTAAACTCTTCCAAAAGAGTGGGCTTATTCCCATTAGATGGGAGAACATCAAGGAGAAGTGGGTCCAGCCTTCCACTGTTCTCTGCTGGGAGTCCTGCAGGATTTGGGGTATGTTCTGGCCCAGGAGACCTGAGATGTAGGAAAGCTTCGATTTAGAGACAGTGATATGGTGCTGAACATTAGGGGTTGCAAAAGAAGCACTTGGAAATTGGCTTCGTCTTTACCAACTTGACCCTGGAAAGCTGTTTCCAGGGAGTCCCCGGGTTTGCTGCCCAAGACCTGTTCAGCAAAAAGTTGGGATATGCTCAGCCTTCTGACCTCGGAGAACATTTTTTCCATAAGGTCTAACATAGGGTGGCCAGATAAAATATAGGACACCAAGTTAAATTTGAATTTCTAATAAACAATGAATAATTTATTAGCATGAATATGTGCCAAATATTGCATGGGACATACTTATACTGTTGACTGATGATTCACTGTTTAACTAACATGCAAACTTAACTGGGCATCCTGTATTTTTATTTGCTAAATCTGGTGCATTTCTATCTGGTGGAGCTGAGTTGGATGAACAAACTAATGAGTTTGTATTAGTTATCTACTGCCCTGTAACAAATTACCATAAACTCAGCAGCTTAAAACAACACACATGGATTGTTCTGCAGCTTCTGTGGGTCAGGAGTCTGGGCACGGCGTGGCTGAGCTCTCTGCTTCAGACCCTCCCCAGGCTGAAATCAAGGTATTGACTGGGGCTGTGGTCTTATCTGAAATCAAGGTGTGGAATTGGAAAGCAATCAGCTTCTAAGCTCTTGCAGGCTGTTGCCAGAATTTATTCCTTACGGCTGGAGGACTCATGGTAGTTTGCTTTTTCAAAGCTAATAAAGAGAGTAAGATTCCAGAGTGAGTGCTGGTGGTGGTGGGGGGGGGGGGTCTCATGACATGACGTCATCATGGGAGTGACACCCAGGAGCTTTGCCATGTTCTGGAGGTTTGCAGCAAGCCAGAAATCCCACCCACAATCCAGGCGTGGGGATTATATGAGTATGGCCACCAGGAGCTAGGGATCATAGGGACACCTCAAAGTCTGTCCTACACAGTTTTGTTTCCCACCACTTCATTTTTGCCCACGCAGTTCC
Source organism: Theropithecus gelada (assembly GCF_003255815.1). Lineage (NCBI taxonomy): Eukaryota > Metazoa > Chordata > Mammalia > Primates > Cercopithecidae > Theropithecus > Theropithecus gelada. The sequence goes on along the minus strand of NC_037678.1, from coordinate 44,861,607 downwards.
TCATGCCAGGGATACAATTTCCTTTTCTGAGTGGACACCAGATGTTATCCTTCAAGGCCCCCCTTAAGAGCTTGGGCTTCTGAGCCGGACTTCTCTGCCTCACTTGGGCAGGTTTTGCCTCTCTGCATCTCTGTTGTCCCATCTGGAAGCTGGAGAGGAACAGTTCCCGTCTCCTAAGATGGTTTGTTGATTGTGACAATTCAGGAAGAATGCTCAGCTCAGGGACAGGGAGCACTCAGTAGACATAAGAGCCTCACGAGCTCTGCCCCAGGCAGTGCCCAGGAACAGCCCAGGGTCATGCCATTGGTGAGTTTCACGGCTGTCATTAGACCCCAGCGGCAGGCAAAGCCAATGCAAAGTGGAAACACTGGTGGATGGTGTGCTGGGTGATTTTTCTTAACAGAAATAAATACATTTCGAACTTGGTTTTATTTTTGGTGTCTGTGAAGGTGGGCAGTCAAAGTAACTACATGCCAAGCGCTTTCTGTGTGCCAGGCCCTACCTCAGCACAAAGACACAGCAGTAAACACTGGGTGTCAAGGGCTAAGTCTGGCATGGCTGATCCGTGGAATTGGCCTGTGGAACTCTGAGATGTTCTAAGGTCCAGGCCCTGCCTCATAGATGCCCTTCATTGGTCTGGAGTAGCCATTTTCCAACTTCAGCAGGTTGGTGAACCACCGGGGCATCTTGCTCAAAATCAGACGAGGATTCAAAAGGTCTAGGGTGGGGTCTGAAGTTCTGCATTTCTGAGCAACTCCCTGGTGCTGCTAGTCCATGGGAGTTACAGTGGAATTGGAAGAGTTGATATTTATTAGGCTACCCCAACAGTGATGGTCTTGAATTAAATCCATAGGTTCTTTGATACTCCTCCCTTTAAGAGGTAAAACTGACTCCCCCCACTGCAACCTCTTGGAGTTTGAGCTGGACTTCATGCTCTTTTGAAGAGTAGAATATGGTGGACGTAAGAGTGTGTCTCTTCTGAGACTTAACTCATAAAAGGCACTGGGGCTTCTCTCTTTCTCTCTCTTGGATCACTTGCCCTGGGGGAACCAGATGACATATTGTAAGAGCGCTCAAGTAGCCTTCGGAGAGGCAATTAATGAAGGCTGGGAACATGCCCATGGCGGGACCTAAGGTCTGCTGCCAACGTCTAGTGAGGAGCTGAGGCCTTCAGCCAACAGCCACACAGTGGATCCTCTTGGAAGCAGATCCTCCATGCAGTCAAGTCTTCAATGGCCATAGCCCTGGCTGCCATCTTGACTGCAATGTCAGGGGAGACTCTGAGCCAGCTCCATCCAACTGAGCCACTCTTGATTTCCTGACCCACAGATACTGTGAGATAACAAACACTCATTGGTTTAAGCTTCTAAGTCTTGGGTATAACTAATATACCAAGTGATCTGAATGTGCAGCTGGGTAAGAGAACTGTTGTAATGGAAGAGACAGATGGTAGTCAAGCAGTTATTGAAGTCAGTGGTTCTTAAGCCTGAGTGTGCCTTAGAATCAGCTGGAGGGCTTGTTAAAACACAGATTCCGACTGGCCACAGTGGCTCACACCTGTAATCCCAGCACTTTGGGAGACCAAGGCGGGCGGATCACGAGGTCAGGAGTTCAAGACCAGCTTGGTCAATATGGTGGAACCTCGTCTCTACTAAAAATATAAAAAATTAGCTGGAGGTGGTGGCGTGCGCCTGTAGCCCTAGATACTAGGGAGGCTGAGGCAGGAGAATCACTTGAACCTCGGAGATGGAGGTTGCAGTAAGCTGAGATCATGCCACTGCCCTCCAGCCTGGGTGACAGAGGAAGACTCCATCTCAAACAAGAACAACAATAAAACTCACCAGATTCCTGGGGCGAGGACTGCCGCTGAATAAGTAGCTTCCTACTGGGCCAGGTTTACTGCCCACCCATCTTCTCTCTCCCTGCTCACTCCCCACTCACCTCTAAAGCACCCCCTTGTCTCAATAAATGGGGGTACCATCCCCGAAACCTTTCTGATCTAACCTTGCCTAACTTGATGATCCATGACTAGGGAGATGGTCAAGTAAATAGCAATACCTCCAAGCTCCAGAATACTGTGCAGCAGTAATAAAAAAGGGTTTGGTTTCTATCTGTGGATCTAGAGAGGTGCCCATGATTTATCTTGAAGTACAGAAAGCAAGTTGCACATTTTTCAAAATGAAAATAGCTAAATTGTTTTTCACATCTCCACCCGCCCCCAATTATAAAAGCAATACATGCTCATGGCAAAAAATAGAGAAAACAGAAAAGTATAAGGAGAAAGAAAGTGGAAAGGATCCAGAATCTTACTGCCCAGAAACACTACTTTTAACATTTTGATGCATTTTCTTCCAGTCTCATTTCTATGCATATTTGCACACATGGGTGTATATATATATATATATATAAAATATGTATATGTATATATATATATTTAAATTTATATTGAAGCAAAAATAGAATCACACTACGAATGCTATTTAGTGGATTGCTTTTTTTCCACTTAACTATCACAGCTTTCCATGCTAATGAATATAGATTTATCATCATCTTTCATGGCAGCAGAGCATTTGAGTTTGACTACAGCCCACGTTATTTGAGCAATCCCCTGTGGATGGACATTTAGGCTGTTTCTGGATTTTCATGACTGTGTAAACAGTGCTACTGAGGACAATGCTCCACTGTACCTTACCCGCTGGGTACTGGCTTGATCCTCGCCTTGGGATCAATTCCTGAGTGTGGATTCGCTGCTTCAAAGGTTGTGCACAGGTGGCTGTCTTCACAACGATTCTAAGGGTGGGTTCTAGAGCCAAGGGCTTGGGGGTGAGTCTGGGCTCTGTGCCTCTGTTTTTACAACTGTTTTTATCTGGGGCACGTTCCTTAACCTCCCGGTGCCTTGGTCTCTTCCTCTCTAAAATGGGAATAACAATTGGATGTCCTTCCTGGAGCTGCTGGGAGGAGCCGATGAGATGGAAAGTGATTAGGGCTCAGGACTGGTGCCAGCCGGCTCCTGAGTGAAGCCAGAGGGCCAGTTGGGAAGGTGCCTTGGGGACCTTGGTACCTCCTTGAAAGTGGAGAATTGGGATAACATAATGCTGGCTAATTGTGCATTTTCCCTGCACAAGGCACTGTTTGCAACCCTTTGCTAACTCACCTCATCCTTATATAAGCCCATGAGTTAGGCACTGTTATCCCATTTACAGACAAAGAAGATGAAACACAGACAGGTCAGTGTCACGGGTGGAGGAGGTGGAGCTGGGACCCAAGCCTGGCGGTGAAGCTCTAGATCCTTCATCCCACTGTGATGCTGGGGGACAATGATGGAGAGGAAAGAATCACTGGGGTCAGAGAGATGGGATTCAAATCCCGGCTCTGCCTCCTCACAGAAGGATGAGATGTTGAGTGTGAGTGGGCGTTCTGTGAGGGAAAGGGGAAGTGGGGGAGGAGATAGGCAGTAAACAGCAAACACATGTGTGATAACTGCAGATAACTGGTGCTACTGGGAAGGACATGGACAAGAGAGTAAAAGGAGGGATTGGCATGTCTGCAAGATCCTCCCTGAGAATAAGACCCCTGAGCTAAGACGAGGAAGACAAAATGAGGAGTTACCTCTGGAGAGGAGCTGGGTGTGGGGAGGATTCTGGCATGTGCAAGGGCCCTGGGGTGGGCGAGACCTTGGTGAGTTTGAGAAACTGGAAGGACACCCGTTCTGGGGCCACTGGAGGAAGGAGGAAAGTTGTGCTCTTGGCAACCCACTTGATTGCAGGGGAAACTGAGGCACAGAGCGATAAGTGGTTTGCCAAGTCCATGGGGCTGGTAAGCGCAGAGCAGTGCTTTTGATGCAGGTGGTCGGACGCCTGAGCCTGGGCCCTTCATGAGGCATGTGAGTCATGTTCACTGGCCTTCTGAATATTCAAGAGAAGCTGAAATGCTGATTTTTGTGTGAAATGTCCTTATGTTTAAATTTTGGTAGCCACTTAAAACATAAAGTAAAATAAATCCTATGGAGATATGACTATGTTTGTTAAGCCAGATCCACCCAAGGGCCATGACCTAGTGTGTTCTGATGTCACCTCTCTGTCCCTTTATCTAACCTCTGTCTGTTTATCTAACAGTGCACACGATGCCAGTCCCTACCTCATGGGATTGCCAGAGCCTGTTAGAGTTATGCAAGCGAGAGCTCCAGGAGGGGGCCTGTGTAGCCCAAGGCTGAGGTTCCACTCATGAAACATGGTTCCTATTTCCTCACTCCCCACCATCTCTGGCAATAGCCTAGGCGAGGTCATGTTTCTAGAACGGCTTCTGTCTTTGTCCCCAAAACGACAAAGTAGCAGCAACTGATCCCTTGCTGTCCCTCCCAGCCGCTGCTTTGCAGAAGCTTATGATTTGTGCATTTAAAACCTGACTAGAAAACTCTCAGGGGCACCTCCTCCATTACCTAGCAAGCCTGGTGGGAGGAATGTGTCTCCCTGGCACAAATGCCCAGAGATTTGAGTAAGAGATAATATTAGTCCGTTTTCACACTGCTGATAAAGATATACCTGAGACTGGGACATTTACAAAAGAAAGAGGTTCAATGGACTCACAGTTCCCTGTGGCTGGGGAGGCCTCACAATCATGGTGGAAGGTGAAAGGCAGGTCTCACATGGTGGCAGACAAGAGAAGAGAGATTGTGCAGGGAAACTCCCCTTTATAAAACCATCAGATCTCATGATACTTATTCACTCTCACTAGAACAGCATGGGAAAGACCTGCCCCCATGATTCAATTACCTCCCGCCAGGTTCCTCCCACAACACATGGGAACTGTAAGAGCTACAATTCAAGATGAGATTTGGGTGGGGACACAGTCAAGCCATATCAGAGATTGACAACCATTGTTTGAAAAGTCAAACTTGGGAAACAAACTAAATGCCCACTTAGTGAGGACTGAGTAGTTGACAGCACAAGTCAGTGAATACCTAGGAGCTATCCATGAGGGCGGGGCTAGAGCAGGGCTGGCAAATGTTGGCCCTCAGGCCAAGTCTGGCCCACAGACTGTTTTCCTACATAAAGTTTTATTGGCACCCAGTCACACCCATTTGTTTACACATAGTCTAGGTCTGCTTTCAAGCTACAATGCTAGCGATGAATAGCTGCATAGTTGCGATAGAGACCATATGGCCCACAAAGCCGAAAATACTTACTTTTGACCCTTTTCAGAAAAGTTTTGCTGACTCTTGGGCAGCATCAATAAACACCAAGGTGGAAGGTTCCCCTTGACCGACTGCTATGTGGGAAAAGACCAGAAGGGGAAGGGGGAGGGACAGGAATGCGAATAGGGTGGCTTCAATTTTGTAAAGAACAATGGAAGGCAACAACATCACAGAAACATGCACACAGATGTATCTTGTAGGTGAACAAACGTCTGAAAGGATACAGCCCAATCTGCTAATCATGCTACCTCTGGAATTTAATAGGTAATATACATTATTGAGCATGAACTAGATTCCAGCCACTATGCTGAAGGCACAGATTCTCTCAATTTTACAAGACTGATGCCCTTTTCACAAGTGAGAAAATGAAGGCACAGAGAGGTGAAGTCACTTGCCCAAGGTCACACAGCTTTTGAGTAGCAAAGCTGGGATTTGAACCCAGACCTCTTTGATTCCAGACTATGAGGGAAAAGGCAAATACATACTTGTTTTTGTCTTTATTGTTTGATAAGCATGAAAAAGATCAAACATGATTTGTTTAGCATAATTTGGATCAAGAGCCCTCTCAACACCCCTCTCCTATTTCTTAGGGGCGTTCCTCCAAGTGGGGCTCATTGTGATTTGCCAGAGAGGTCACAAGGCAACAACTGCTCTAGATAATAGGTGAGAGGCTGGGTGGGGGCAGATGCTGAGCCCTGGGGTAGGACCCGCACGCTCTTTTAATTTGAGGCCTGCCAAGCCCAGGACACACATTCGCATGGGAGCTGAGAGCTCACCTATTCTGCCCAGATTTTCCAAGACATTGCATTTTATGAGTGCTATCAAATGGTGACATTTGGGAGCACAAGTCGTGGAGTTGTTGCTAATACTGATTTAATGGTGCTAAAATGATTAAGCATGGCAGGCTTTTAAACAATGAGGTTCATAAAAGGTGTTAATAACCTCTTAAGTACCTTAATAATATCCCCACCTACCATAAACTGCTCCCAATTAGGCCTCTTTACTTTTCTTTGCCCCAGGAATGAGTCAGGAATCCACTGGAAGGCTGGATGGAGCCTTCTGGAACAGAGGAGGACTGTGCCCAGTTTGGGAAAGTCAAATAGGAAGGCCAGGAAATGTTCACGTGCGTTCTGAAGGACAGCCCATTTCAGGCTTTCCAGAAAGAGGACCGTGGTCATCCAGGCACCAAGAATGTGGTGAAGGGGGTGGGGGCACAGGCTCTGGGGCCCGACAGCTCCACCTGTGACTGCTGTCAGTGGCAAAACCGAGACTGCAGTGATGGAACGGAGGCTTAGTGTCTTGGCTGCTGCATGTAGACCTGACTCTACCTGCTCTCGCCTAGTCAGTGTGGTCAGTTTGCCTCCCTCCGTGCACTGCACCGATGCAAAATGCAACTGTGCAGCCCTTTGTTGAAAAGTTACTAAAAATTTCAAGATGGCAACAGCAGAGCCTTCAACCAATTGTGGAGCCCTTCTGAGCCTGGGGCCCTGCATGACTGTGGATTGCAGCCACGAAGCCAATCCCTCTCTGTGTCCTATTTCCCCTTCTATAAAATGAGTTAAACATATATATAATTTAAAAATTTTTAGTAGTCCCATTTAAAAAAGTAAAAAGAGGCCAGGCATGGTGGCTTATGCCTATAATCTCAGCATTTTGGGAGGCCAAGGTGGGAGCATCACTTGAGCTCAAGGGTTCAGGACCAGTCTGGGCAATATAGTGAGACCTCGTCTCTACAAAAAATTAAAAAATTAGCCAAGCGTAGTGGTGTGTGCTTGTAGTCCCAGCTACTCAGGAGGCTGAAGTAGGAGGATGGCTTGAGCCTGGGAGGCGGAGGCTGCAGTGAGCTGAGATTGCGCCCCTGCCCTCCAGCCCGTCTCAAAAAAAAAAAAAAAAGAAAGCAGTAAAAAGCGACAGGTGAAATTCTTCTTAATAATATATCTAAAATTTAAAATTATGTTTAACATAGTATATCCAAAATATTATAATTCCAACATGTAATCAAATAGAAAATTATCAATCAAATATTTTACTTTAAAAAGAAAATACCAAACGTGTGGAACCCAGCACATATTTTACAATGACAGCACAGGTCATTTTGGAATAGCTGGATTGTGGGTGCTCAATAGCTACTTGTGTCTTGTCATTGCCGTGTCAGACAGCACAGATCCGGATAGAGTGCACCACTGTGTTCGGAACTCATTTGTTTCTGTGCCTCAGTTCCCTTAGTTGCCAAGGGCGCATCATTAGGTGGGCCTGGCAGGGCCATTCCGGACTCCCTGAGACAGCATGCTTGATGCACAGTAACTGGCAAGTCCATCACTGTCGCCAGATAGGAACTGCCGCACTGTGCATGCCAGCCGAGTAAACCTGGGCACGTTTCCCCTCCCCGGCTCAGGGTGTGGAATGCATCTGCCAACCACCGCCTCACAGGCTGCTGCGGGGACCAAAGGAGATCCAGGCAGTGGTGAGGGTGTCGTGTGGGCAAGGGACAGGACGTCGCGCACGCACAAGTCAGCCACTGGTGTTCACAGGCTTTGCTTTCTCTCTGCAATGCCTGCCCCCTCTAGGGATGCCTTGAATCTCCCACCTGAACATGGAGGCAGTGACCATCCATCCTGGCCTCTCAGTGCTAAGACTCTGGGAAGTATCATCATCTCTTCATATTTACAGCTCCTAGAACCGTCCTTGGTATGCAGTAGGCACTTAATAATCATTAAGTAACTGAACGAATGAATGCACGAATAAATGAATACCTATGTGAAGGGAGCCACGCTGCTGTCTTGTCGTTTGGGAAGGGCACAGATTTGAAGCTGGGTGGGGACTCGGGGGCTCCTCCTACCTTTGCCTGATGGGCTCGTGATCTGCTGGGTGAGACCACTCAGGTCAACTGTCAAAGCCCAGAGCCATTCGGGATCTGCTCTAGTTCTACCAGGGGGTTTCACCCTCCCTGGCACTGGGCTCTGGGTGGACCAGGAGGCCTGTGTACTCCGGGAGGGGCCAGCAGAGTGGCCTGTGAATGACCTCTCCCCCACCCCCACCCCAGCCAGGTCTGTTTACTCCTAATGCATTGGATTTCCAGATGGGAATCATGTGGGCAATTGTGCACTTTTATATCCTTGAAAGGAAAAGAGAAAATGGCAACGCTTCCCTTTCTGCCCTTCCCCTCAAGGTCTGACAGGATGACATCAGACCCCCAACCTCACCAGGGGGCTTCCATGGGTTGGCGGGGACCAGAGGGGCAGAGCTTTGAGGGAGGCGGGAGAGGGGGCCTGCCCCTCCCCTTGCTTCCCAAAAAGGAAATCATGAACTTGGAAATGTTGGAAGCATGTCCTCTGTTAACCTTCTGCACACCTCAGTCGTCTGCACTTCACCGTCATACTTTCTGCCGTGGCTGGGTGCCACTCACACTATTTCTTTGCTTTTTCCTTTAAGATAACTTCAAAAAGTTTTTATATAGCATTAAAAATGTTTTCATTATGGAAAATTTTAAATACATGCAAAAGTGGCCTGAATAATATAATGTGACCTAATCTAATACAATATGCTCATAATATATAATGTATGTATTATATATAACATGTCATATTAGATATGTTGCAATATAAGATACAGTATTTGAAATTATATGTAAAATACCCATCACCTCGCTTCCAAAAGTGTCCACTCGTGGCTGATCTTGTTTCTTCCATGTCTTCACTCACTCCTGCACTCCAGATTAGTCTGAGGCATACCCCAGACATCATGTCATTGCATCCACAAATATTTCGGTATCTCTCTGCCTCTGAAATGTTCAACTAACTCACAAAACCTAATTTGTCTTAACAGTGAACTCTGTATCACTATCCTAAGAGGAAATCTGGGTAACTTTCCAAAACTAGATGGAAAAATAAACACCGAGAAAGTAAAATAGCGTTATCCATGTCTACGTGAGCGTGAGCCTGCTCTCTTGGTTCAAAAAGAGAATCCAAGTGCTTAGAGAGTGTTGAGGACAAGCTAGCACCCAACTGACACTTTCTCTGTGGCAGATAATTAGGAAGGGTGAAAGACAATTGGAAGGGGAAAACTTTCTCTCTGTTTGGTTCATTGTTACCTGACATTGAACCATAACCTCACTCCTACTGGCACATCTGCCCAGGGTGCTGGCCACTCCTGGGTGCCACAGCTGCAAGCATGGGCACCCATGGGCAGGGCTGGCTTTCAGGGAAGTGCTGCTGCTGGGAGAGGAGGAGCCCAGTCTGTGCGGGAGTCCCCCCCCCGGTTCAGATCCTGGTGTAACCCTTCCTGAGTATGTGAGCTTGGGCACACAGCAAACTCCCCAGCCTCAGTTTCCTCATCAGTGAAATGGGGGCAGGAGTAGTGACACCACACATGGCTGTTGTGAGGCTCACATGAGATATTTCAAGTACAGAGTTTAGAACGGAGTCTGACAGAGCAAAATCTCAATGAATGGCAGCTGTTGTTGTTGTTCTTATTGTTATTATTACTAGCAGCTAAGTAGGCATCCCGATTTCTTCCAAAGTGTCCCCTAAACAGTGGAGCTGGAGTTACCTTTTCTCCCTCGTCTTCCTGGTGGGGCCTAAGCCTTGCCCTTTCTCCTACCCCAGGCATTTTGGTTTCTGAATTCCTGGAACTTTGCACCGCAGCGCTGGGGTTTTCATGATCCCCTGAGCCACCCAGCCTGCCAGCCTGTGAGTCACCTCTGTCTCCTGGGGAAAACCAAGCAGCCCAGAAAAAAATCCAGACTCCCATGGGCGTCCCCAGCTGCCTGCTGCCGGGATGAGCAGCGCCACCGCCACCCCCATCCCTGCCAGACAGCTGGGCAGGCTGCCAGGTCCGCGGCTCACACCCAGGATGGCAGCAGACAGCCCCACCGGGCTGGGCTCTGCGTGTGTGTGCGTGTGTGTGCGCGCGTGTGTGTGCGCGTGTGTGCGTGCGTGTGTGCGTGCGTGTGCGCGCGTGTGTGCACGCGTGTGTGTGTGCACGCGTGTGTGCGTGTGTGTGCGCGCGTGTGTGTGTGCGTGTGTGTGCACGCGTGCGCTGCGTTCTCTCCCCTCTGCTGGCCTGGGTTGTTTTGCTTTGGGCTGCGCATTCATTTTTAGATTCCGGCCTCCTCCCTCCCCGCCATCTCCCGCTTCTATTCTTAGAAAGCAAACTGGGGTGTGCTTGGGCTTCGCAGGGAAGTCAGACAGAAGTTTGCCCACGTGCTCCGGCCGCCTGAGATATGGAGTTAATTAAAAAGGAGGCTTTGAGCGGCAGGTTCATTGGCCGGAAACGCAGCTGGCGGGGGCCAGGGCGAGCCTGGGGCGCATGGCCCTGCTGCTCTAGGTGGACTCGGGGAGCTGAGTGGAGGCTCTGTCCAGCCCAGCTCCCAGGGCCTGGGAGGGCAAGGCTCCTGGGAGGGCCTGCCCTGCCCGGATGGGTTGGGGTGGCCGTGAGTGTTGGTTAAATATGAACTCTTCCAGCATGTTGAGCTGCTGAGAGATTTTTAATTAGATAAATAAATTGTAAAGGGTTTGGAGGAGGGTTGCCTTCAGGAAGCTGAGCTGGCTGAAATCTGCTGTCTGCGGAAGGAAGCCGACCTTCCTCAGTGCCAGCCTGGCAGTGCAAGGGTAGGAAGGCAGGGAGAGAGGAGAGGAGGGAGGGAGGGAGGGGTGAAGGGAGAGAGATGGGAAGAGGAGGAGGGTCTGGGAGATACTGGGGTGTCTCAGTGTCAGAGGCATTGGAACCAGAGCGACTCCATCTTGAGTGAGGGCTGGAAAATGAGGCTGAGACCTGCTGGGCTGCATTCCCAGAAAGTCAGGCATTCTGAGCCTCTAGATGTTTATGGTTAAGGAACAAATCGATAATGTTTGCTAAACAGACCCATACTTGGGAGTGTCCAGATATCCTGATAGCTGGAGAACAAAGGCATTCCTAACTTTGCTTTAAAGATAATAATATTAATTCTTATAAAATATAGTAAGTAAGAAAATTAATCCTTTCTCACAAACCCTTGTAGCAGAGCGTATCTGCCCATACATACAAGCACTGTACCTAGGGTGGACGTGTTCCTCCCCTCACTTTCGGGAACGTCCTCCTCTGTCTGTGGAGTAGCTGTCCTTTCACCACTTGACTTTCTCAGTAAACTTGCTTTGACTTCGCACTGTGGACTCACCCTGAAGTCTTTCTTGTGCAAGATCCAAGAACCCTCGCTTGGGATCTGGATGGGGACCGCTTTCCTACAACAGCAGAAGAGAGTGAGCAGCTGGAAGGAAATGTGCCCGAAGAGAGAGGGAGCGCGTGGTTGAAGGAACCAGCCTGAATGGGTTCAAAATCTTGGCTCTGAATTTTCCAGTTGTGTGACCTTGGGCACGGTACTTAACCTCTCTGTGTGTCCATTTTCTTCTCTGTGAAATGGGGACGTTGATCATAATGGTGCCTCTCTTTAACTTAAGACAAAGGGCTCAGCACCATCTGGCACAAAGCAGTGATTATGAAGTCACCCAAATTTATGTCTGCAGCAGGGAACAGAGGAAAAAGAGAGGCAAGGACCCGATGGTGTTTAGAGACAATGGTTACCCCTCTCCGTCTTAGCCTAGCAAATCCCAGTGGCATTGCACGTAGGAAGGGGAGGCAGCCCTATCAGGACTTCTCCTATCTCCTTGGAGAAGAAGCAGGTGAGACCTAGAGGGTCCCTTTTCTGGGGCTGATCCTCCATTGACTGAAAGAGACACAACATTGTCTGAGAGCTCAGATGCCTTCTTCTCCAGGAAGCATTCCCTGACTGCCAGCTCCGTGTAGTGGCTCCCTCCTCTCCCCTTACCATACATTGTGCTGTAGGACAGTGTCTCTCTCTTATTTAAAGTTGTGTGTTTTCTCACCTAAGACATTTTCACAAATGTATTGTGCCAACACTTTCTCATTATAAAAAATTAAAAATTTCAGAAGCCTGAGGAATAAAATGAAGAGGTCTTATCCAACCTCATTCTATACCCCTCTCGACAGTTTGATATGTAACTACTCCTTATATACCATTTTATTTTGTGCATAAATGTGATTGTACTATGCATATTAGGCAAACCAAGTGAGCTTTAAGATAATGTCTTGATATCACTTCATGATGGTGCTTATCTAACTTATTGTTTTATTTTTAATTTTTATAAAGATTTTCCTCAAACCTATGTATAGACATATGTAAAAAAACTATGCAAAAGGATAAAAAGTGAAAATGAAGTGTCTTGGCAATGCTGCCATTTCTCTTCCCCAGAAGCAAGCCTGCTGCCAATTTCTCATGCATCCTCCCGGAGCTGGTCTGTACACATACGGGCACATGTTGTGTCTCCATCCCTGCTTTTTCTGTGCACATTAGTAGCAGCACATACTATCTATGCTGCCCAGCTCCTAGCTTATTTTCACTTAACTCTGCATCTTGGGAGATCATTCCTCATCAATACAAAGCCTCCTTTTTGATGGCTGCCTAGTATTCCTTTGTACAGTTGGGCCATAAGTTATTCAACAACTAGTGCTGGGTGTGGGATTTCCAAACACATCACCACATCCTTTGACATTCCTCCTCTGGAAAGGTAAGGTCCATATTCTCTCCCTTGAGTGTGGTTGGGCTTGTGACTGCTTCAGCTAACAGAGCATGGTGGAACTGAGGCCATCTGGTTCCTTGGTAGGTGGCAAGTGGCCAGAGAGCTCCTGCCTTGTCTGCTGAGCCACTCTGAGCTCGCCATGCTGTAAGGAAGCCCAAGCCACACAGAGGGTTTCTGTGGAGGTGTTCTGTTCCCCAGTTCTGGCGGGGGCCAGCCTACCAGGTTCCCCAGCCCAGGCGCCAGATGTGTGCGTGAAGAGGCCTCCAGAAGAGTCTCTGGCTGTTTGAATCATCTCAGCTGAGAGCCCGAACACCGTGAAACAGAGACAAGCTTGTGTTCTGTCTGAGTTTCTTACGCATAAAATTTCTAGCAAAATAAAATGAGTGTCTGAAGCAGCTGAGCTTTGGGTACTTTGTTACCCAGCAATGCATGATCAGATCAACGGGCTTTAGCGTGTCCTTGCCCACTTTACTTACTGGTTTGCCTTCTCTGTGATTCCTCAGAATAGGGATTATCTATTGATTTTTTAAAAATTGAGGTGAAATTCACATAACAAAATTAACCACTTTAAAGTGAGCTGCTCAGTAGCATTTAGTGCATTTACAATGTTGTGCAACCACCACCTCTATCTAGTTCCAAAGCATTGCATCCCCTAAAAGGAAACTCTGTAGTCATGAAGCAGTTGCTCCCCATTGTCCCCTCCCCCAGCCCCTGGCAACCGCAAATTGACTTTCTGTCTCTACGATTTTGCCTGTTAGGAACATTTTGTATCAATGGGATCGTGCATCGTGTGGTTCTGTGTCTGGCTTCTTTCACTTGGCACAATGTTTTTGAGGTTCATCCATGTTGTAACATCTATCAATACTTCTTTTTTTTTTTTTTTTTTTGAGACAGGGTCTCACTCTGTCACCCAGGCTGAAGTGCAGTGGCCTGATCATGGCTTACTATAGCCTTGACCTCCTGGACTCAAATGATCCTCCCACCTCAGCCTCCGGAGTAGCTGGGACCACAGGTGCTTGCCACCATGCCCTACTAATTTTTGTTTTTTGTAGAGATGAGGTTTTACCATGTTGCCCAGACTGGCCTCAAACTTCTGGGCTCAAATGATCCACCCACCTCAGAGTACCTTCCAAAGTGCTGGGATTTACAGGTGTGAACTACTGTGTCCAGCTAATACTTCATTTCCTTTTGTGGCTGTGAATGATAATCCGTTATATGGATATACCACAGTTTGTTGATTCATTTGCTGATGAACATTTGGGTTGTCTTCACCTTTTGGTTACTGTGAGTAATGCTGCTATGAACATTTATATGCACATATTTGTTTGAGTACCTGCCTTCATTCTTTTGAGTCTATACCCAGGAGTGGAATTGCTAGATCATATGGTGATTCTATATTTAACTATTTGAGGAATCACTAAACTGTTTTCCACAGTGGCCGAACCATTTTCTATTTCTACCAGCAATGTAGAGAATTCCAATTTCTCCATTTCCTCACCAATACTTGGTACTGTCCTTAAAAAAAATGATCCTAGCCATCCTAGGGGGTGCGAGGTGGCATCTCATTATGGTTTTGATTTGCATTTCCCTAATGACTAATGATGCGAGCATCTCTTCCTGTGCTTGTTGGCTGTCTGTGTGTTGACTTTGGAGAGAGTATTGATTTTGTATTCCTGGTGCCTCATGCAGGGCCTGTTACGGACCCAGTGCTCCAGACGGCTCTGCTGAGTAAAGAACAGGAGAAGAAACAAGTTGCGTTCCCCCTGCCCTGGTCCACGCTGGGCTTCTTGTGGACACACCTGTCTCATGAGGCAGTGAGACCCCCTTTGACACTCCAGCCTGGGTGAGTCTTACTGCACTGCCCTGTTCCCTTTTATCCTGACTCTATGATTGAGCTAGAAGCCTGCTTTGCTTGCTGATGCCCAGGCCACAGCCCAGAGCTCTGCCAACGCTGCTGAGCTCCACCTGGGTCAATAGTGATTCAGTCCGGGGACTGTTGAGAACAAGAGGGAAAATTTCCTCCTTGCTCCCAGGAGGGTGGACTGGAGCTGGGGGCCCACATGGGCTCAACAGAGCTTGGGGCTGCCTGAGAGAGAATTGGTTTGCCCGCTCCCCTTGTGCTGCTCTCAGGCAGTGTGGGAGCCTTCAGCTGCTGCAGGGGGCTGTGCCTTGCGAGGTGAGAGTGGGGGTAAAGGAGAGGAGGAGCGGGAGAGAGCAGTTCTCCAGCGGTAAATGCCAGGGCTCTTTGCCAGAGGGCGGGCTCAGGAATGAAGAGGAGGCCCCAGGAGCCAGATGGCTTGAGCTGCCGCATCTATTTTTAAAGTACATTTTAATTGAGGTCTAGAGTAAAATTAATTAATCTTATTTGTACAGCTTGATGAATTTTTCCATATGTGTACACCTGTGTAACCATCTCCCAGAACCCCAGAAGACTCCTGCACCACCATTCCCGGGCAACGACCCCCTCCCAAGATAACCACCATTCTGACGGCAATCACCCATCGCTGTCAGTGAGTTTAGCCTGTTCTTGAATCTCATACAAATGGAACCATGCTCTGGGCCCTCTTTTGTTTTTAGCTTCTTTTGTTCAATGTCATGTTTTTGAGATTCATCCATGTCATTGCAGCATTGCCTGTAACCTATACCAGTTATCTAGTATTTCCCTTCCTCCCTCCCTTCCTCCCTCTTTCCCTCCCCTTCCTTCCCTTCTTTCACTCTGTCACCCAGGGTGGAGTGCAGCCCTGTGATCTTGGCTCACTGCAACATCCACCTCCCAGGTTCAAGCAATTCTCCTGCCTCAGCCTCCTGAGTAGCTGGGATTACAGGCATGTGCCACCACACCTGGCTAATTTTTAGTATTTTTAGTAGAGATGGGATTTCATCATGTTGGCCAGGCTGGTCTCAAAGTCCTGACCTCAGTTGATCCACCCTCCTTGGCCTCCCAAAGTGCTGGGATTACAGGCATGAACCACTGCACCCAGGCCTTCCTCACTTCTTCCTTTCCTCCTTCCTTCTCTCCTTCTTTTCTTCCTTTCCTTCCTCCTTTTTTTTTTCCTTCTTTTCTTTCTCTTATTGCTCTACAGCAGCGGTTCTCACTGGGAGGATTCTACCCTCTGGGGACATCTGACAATGCCTGGAGACAGGTTTGGTTGTCATAACTGGGAAGGGGGTGCTTCTGGCATGTAGTGGGTAGAGGTCAGGGATGCTGCTAAACATCTTATACCGCCCAGCACCCCCCCAAAAAAAGAATTCTTCATCCCTGAATGTCTGCAGTGCCGAGGTTATGAAGCCCTGCTCTACAGTATCTCATTGTAGGGATAAACTACAATTTATTTATCCCACCTGTTGTTGATAGCCATTTGGGTTGTTTCTAGCAATTATAAATAGTGCTGCTGCGAGCACCCTGGTACGTAGCTCTGAGCGTCTCTGTGTGCATTTCTCACGGGTACTCTCCTGGGAGTGGAATTGTTGGCAGGCATATGTTTCACTTCAGCAGATTCTGCCAAACAGTTCCCCAAAGTGGTCATGCCATCTTAACTCCCACCCTTATGTGACTGTTCCAGTTACTCCACTTTCTAGTCAACACTTAGTATCGTCTGTCTTTCTAATTTTAGCCATTGGGTGGGTGCGCTCTGTGTATTTTTCAAATGTGCAAACTTCTTGTCCCAGACACCTGAGTCCTCACACAGTGTTGGGGGTGTCATTTTTTGGCTGCCCAGAGTCTGAGCTCTTCCCTTATGTTTGGAGAATCCCCTACATTATAAATCGTGGTGGGAGGTAGAGTTTCCGCATTCAATCCCTATAGATCAGATACTCACTTTCCCAGTCTCCTTTGCAACTAAATTGTGGTTACTTATTCCCCATGACATTGCTGTGGGGTAGATCCTAATCTTAGCTTCAGCTCAGCAATGCTCAGTGAGGTGAGGTTGTCTGCTTGGGATTATACACTGGCAGGTGGTGGGGGCTGGCGATGGATCTAAGGCTGTCTGCCTCCAAAGCTGGTGCTAAACAACATCAGGATCAGGGCCTCGGCAGTCCCACTGTACATCTCTCCCTTGCTTGTTTAGCTGTAGGTTTCCCCTTTGGGGCTATCGGGGCCTGATTTAAATTTGTGCCTTCAAACCCAACACTGCGTGTGCTTATTGGATGAATTAGTGAATGTTTCTGGTCTTGGGACATCTTCACAGGTCTTTTGTCTCTCACTTTTTATTACATTAGAACAGACTGTAAGTCCTTGAGGTCAAGCCCTAAGTTGGTCTTCTTCAGTGACACAGCCCCAGGGCCTACCACAGGCCTGGCACAGAGGAGTCACTCAAGAAACCTATGTTAAGTGAAGGAAATAAACAGTTTAGCAACCTACATGGAAATAGAAACTCTGAACAAGAAGATTTAAATGAGAAAAAGAAACTTATTATCTGAAATAATCAGAAGTCCAGAGAGAGGGAGGGCTTCAGGCCTGCTGCGATCAAGGCTCTGGTTCCATTTTAGCTGCAAGTCTCCCGGCTCTGCCCTGCTTCATGTGTTGGCTTTGTTCTCAAGCTGGCATCCCTCACATCATAAGATGCTGCCAGCAGCAGCAGGCGTTCTTGTTCCTCTCCAAGGGGAGAAGGAGAAAACCTGTCCTCCAATCATGGGACCCGAGTCCCCCTTTTCTTAGGACTGACTGTGTTAATTTATGTCACATGCCCATCACTGAAACAGAAATAGTTGCCCAGGGATTGCTATGAGCTGATGGGCTAATTGAACCAACTTCTGGCAAGGGAAATAGGATTACCACAACTGGCTTAGGTAGGTTACTGAGGGACTGTCTCAGTTACTATATCTAGGGAGGGGCTCAGCTTTTCCTCAATTACAGCAGTGGTGGGGGTCCTAGGCACCAAAATAAAATTAAGGTTCTATTGAGAAAGAAGAAGGGGCAACAGTTACTACTAGGCAGCCAAGAGGGTCTACTGTGTTACTCTTTACATGAAGTCTCTTGGTAACACGGTAAGAATAAACTCCACAGCCATTTATTCAGTTAACCAACTGAAAACTTATACTAGTTATCTAGTGCTACGTAATGAGCTTCCCCAAAGCTTAGTAGCTTAAAACTTCACGTGGTTGCAGTCTACACGTAGGCTGGGATTGTAATCATCTGAGGCCAGAATCTGCTTGCAAGATGGCCCACTCACATGGCTGTTGGCAAGAGGCCTCAATTCCTTGCCACATGGCCCTCTCTGCAGGGCTGCTTGAGCATCCTTACAAGATGGCAGCATCTTACTCAAGTGCCAGTGATCTAAGAGAAAGAGCTCGGAAGAAGCTGAAATGCCTTTTCTGTCCTAGTCACTTCTGCTATATTCTGTTTGTTAGAAGCAAGTCACAAAGTCCAGCCCATACTCAAGGGAAGGAAATGAAGCACTATCTCTTAATGAGAGGAGAATTTGTAGATGTATTTCAAAACTTCCATGGGAGCCATCACCTCTCAGCTCTTTCCATGTGAAAGTGTAGAGAACGGGCCTCCTCCTGCAAATTCTCTACTCTTGGCTCTGACACCCACATCCCATCTTCATACAAGCCTGGAACTTTCTCTGGGTCAAGGGGCTTTCTGCCAAAGGTTGTCTCTGCTGGATTAGAGAGCAGACACCATGGTGCCCTCCATGGGGATTTTCCTGGTGACTTTCTAGATGAATTTGCCAAAAGGCCAGATCCTAGTGGGTAACTCTTGCAGGGAAGCTCTGGAGAAATTATTTATTCAAGTGCCTACCTTGTGCCAGGTAATTTGCATGTATTTCTCTCATTGATCCTTGCACTGTCCCCTGAGAGAGGGACGACCTTTGTTATTGTCACTGAAGGAAGCTGGGAAACAGACAAGACGGCTCACCCCAGGTCGCCTGGTATGTGTGATGCCAAACCCAACTTTTTGCCCCACATCAATCCCATGTGGGAGAAGTTTCTGTTTAAGGGAATATCTTGAATCTTGATTCTTGTTGATTGAAACCAGCTTGGTCATGTTTTAGACTTCAGGGGCCCCTTGGAGAGATGGGACAGGAACAGGCTGCACAGGAACCACTCTTCCATATTTAGAGGTTGATAGTAATTAATATTTGCTAAGGATGTTTGCTGTACTTGGCACCATGCTATGGTCTTTTCTGCCTCGTCTTATCTCTTCTGCACATCAGTAATATTGTAAGGTAAGGATTTCTACAATCCCCCTGCCAAAGATGAAGAAAAGAAGTCTTAAAGACATTACATAATATGCCTGAGACCTGGCTGCTACTGAGTAGCTGTGCTGGGATTTCTATCCAGTTTGCCTTGACTCCAGCCCCAGTGCTCCTGACCACTGCCTAATGAGCAGCCCAGTGAATGCTGAGGCTCTAGCACACAGTCCACTGTCCCGAGGCAGCTTCTGCATCCTTCAGCAGGAGCTTCGGCTTGGTGCTGATTGGTGGCATCAGCAGGATGTGGATGGAGGGAAAATGATGGGGAGAGGCATTTGCTTGTCAGCTTGTAGATACTCAATCAGCTCCCAGGCACACAGAAAAGGCCTCCCTTCCCAAATCACATCTATATTCATGATGGGGCCGACAGGCTGCAAGGGCAAATTACACATATTTCCTTCTGATTTTTCATTTATTTCCTGGTGATATATTTCATCTCGGCAAAAAGCAGGGGTTCCAAGCTCATGCAGAGAGGCAGGCATGCCATAGCTAGACTGGGCATCAGAAACTCTCCTGCACAACTAAAGGAAGCATAGCGAGCAATGCCCGGTGCTATGATTTGTCTATTTTGGGAGGCTGCAGGGCCCGAAGGTGCTTCGAGGTCATCTTCATGTCTTCATTCTCCATCGATGCTGGTGACCACCCCATCCCTACCCCTCCAGCCCAGACCTCTTCCCTGAGCTCTAGACCAGCACTGTCCCCATAGAACCTTTGTGATAATGAAAATGTTCATTCTCCTCTATCCAATACTGCAGCCACTGGCCACAGATGGCGACTGAGTCCTTGAAATGCGGCTAATGCAACTGTGGGACTGAATGTGTCATTTTATATAATATAAATTCATTTAAAAGTAAATCTAAACAGCTGCATGTGTCTGGTGGCTACTGTATTTGACAGTGTCATTCTAGGCCTTTATTTCCTTTATTACCTTGCCTTAGAGTGAGCTCCCCAGAGGCAAGGATACACGTGGAAGCCATTTATAAGGGTAGCACTTCCAGAAGAAACAGGGTAGGAAGGGAGGCAGCAAGACAGAGGCAGAAACCAGGGCAGGTGCAAAGGTGCAATTTCAGGGCAAGCCCAGCCCTGGCCTCATCCTCTGGAGTCTGGAGTGTCAATTATGCCTCTGAAATAGTTCTGTTTGGAGTTGGGGGAGTTGGGTGTTCGTGGTCTCTTGGACAATCAATGGCTACGACTTGCCCCAGGATAGGGGAACATAAACTTTCAGGCACTCCTGACTTCCTTCATGTCTGCTAGGAACAGCTTCAGCTGTCCATGGGAAGTCCTGTAGGAGTTCTACAGGTGCACGGTGTTGGGAGAGTGGCCAGAAATGGGGTAAGGGGTCCCAGGGATTGAGCAGATCACTGGCAATATCCTCTGCGTCACTCCCATGTATCCCCTCACACTGGAGGGTCCACAGCCCTGTAAACTTGGCATGTCCAAATGTAGACTCCTCATCTGTATTCTTTTTTTTTTTTTTCTTCTGTCTCACTCTGCCACCCAGACTGGAGTGCAGTGGCGTGATCTCAGCTTATTGCAGCCTCTGTCTCCTGGGTTCAGGTGATTCTTCTGCCTCAGCCTCCCGAGTAGCTGGGATTACAGGTGCATGCCACCATGTCCAGCTAATTTTTGTATTTTTAGTGGAGACAGGGTCTCACCATGTTGGCCAGGCTGGTCTCGAACTCCTTACCTCAAAAGATCCACCTGCCTCTGTTTCCCGAAGTGTTGGGATTACAGGCGTGAGCCACTATGCCCTGCCTCTCATCTGTATTCATTTCTGATTGCTGGTGTAACCAATCACCACAAAGCAAGTGCTTTAAAGCAATAGAGATTTCTCATCTTACAGTTCTGTAGGCCACTGGTCTTGCTGGGCTAAAATCAAGCTGTCAGCAAGGCCACGTTCCCTTCTGGGATCTCCAGGGCAGAATCAGTCTCCTTGCCTTTGCCAGCTTCTAGAGGCCCCTGCATCCCTCTGCTCATGGCCTCTGTTTTTGTCAGAGCCAGCAATGCCCAGTGGGTCCTTATCATGTTGCCTCTCTCTGATCCTCTTCCTTGTTTCATCTGTTTCTGACTCAGCTAAGAAATGTTCCTCCACTTTTAAGGCCTTATATGACTAGGTTGGGCCACCTGGATGGGCCAGACCATTCTTCATCTCAAGGCCTGCACCCTTCATCACATCTGCAAAGTCTCTTCTCTCATGGAAGGCACACAGCTTCTGAGAATTGAGGTGTAGGCATCTTTGAGGGGCATTATTCTGCCTGCCACATTCCCTAAGCTCCCAGAATGGTGTCTACTCTCAAGTTCTCTTTCTTGGTGAGTGGTCCCCTCCATTGCCTTCATGGTGTTTAAGCTAAACCAATTCCAGTCACCCCACAACCAATATACTCCCAAATCCTATTAATTCTACCTATTGATGGTCCTCAAATCAGTGCACTTTTCTGGATCCTAACTGCCTCTACGCTTGTCTTGTCTGAACGTCTGTAACATCCTCCTAGCTGGTCCTGCCACCTTTCAATCTTTCCTTTAAACAGCATCCAGAGGGACCTATATCAAATGAATATCAGGGTATATCTGTCAGGATAGGCTGGATTACGCTGAGTAACAAACAATCCCTACACTGCAATGACTTAACACAACAAAGGGGTGTTTCTCACCTATGCTGCCTGTCAGTGCTGGTCAGCAGGAGCTTCTGTTCCTTGCAGTAACTCAAAGATGAAGGCTGACAGAGTCTCCATCTGGACTCATGTTTCCACCATCACAGCAGTGGGAAGGGAGAGTGGTAAAATCGTACACCATCTCTTAAAGATTGTGTCTAGAAGTCACACGGTACTTCTGCTACCAAGTGATTGGCCAAAGCAAGTCACATGACCATGCCTAACATCAAAGGGGGTGAGGAAGTTAAGTCCTCTCCACAAGTCCAGAAGATGGAGAGGCTGAATATTTGGTCATCAGGCTAATGGCTGCCATGTTGGGTGTGTCCTTCAATGGTGCCTGACTGGCTGGTAAATGGAATCTTAGTTCCCCCATTTGACCCACAATTCCCTCTGGACCTGATCTTTTCTTGCCTCTCCAGCCTCACCTCATGCACCCTGTCTGGCTCCTGCCACCCTGGCTTCACAGTGTAGATGCCCAGCCCTGCAGCTCACCAGTCCTCTCTGCACCAACCTCCCTCTGGTCCTTTGACCCCAGGTTCCGGAGCCCTAGACTGAACAGCATGTTCAGACTTTTGGCCTCTCATCGACTTTCCTTGAAGCTTCGGCCTCCAGCCCTGGACTGGTATAAACCTGCTAAGCAAGGCGAGTTTGAGCTGCACAGGGTCAGCCTGCAGAGGTGAGCATGTGATCGTGAGTCAGCCGACAAATACTTGTGAAGCACCTACAATTTGCCAATCACTGAGATACACAAATGAGAGAGAATCCTTATCTTCAACTTCAAGATTTTATATATATATATATATATATATTTTTAACCGTAGAGACAGGTTCTTTCTCTGTCACTCAGGCTGGAGTGTAGTGGCATGATCGCCACTCACTGCAGCCTTGAATTCCTGGGCTCAAGTGAACCTCCCACCTTAGGCTCCTGAGTAGCTGGGATCATAGGCACACACCACCATGCTTGGCTAATTAAAATTTTTTTTTTTTGTAGAGATGGGTGTATTAGTTAGTCTGTTCTTGCATTGCTATAAAGAACTACCAAAGACTGGGTAATTTATTTAAAAAAAAAAAGAGGTTTAATTGACTCACAGTTCTGCAGGCTGTACAGGAAGCATGACCGGAGACACCTTAGGAATCATGGTGGAAGGTGAAGGGGAGGCAGGCACTTCTTACATTCCTGGAGGAGTAAGAGAGAGCAGGGGGGGTCCCATACACTTTTAAACAAGCAGATCACATGAGAACTCACCATCACGAGAACAGCAAGGGGGAAATCTGCCCCCATGATCCAATCACCTCCCACCAGGCCCCTCCTCCAATGTTGGGGATTACAATTTGACATGAGATTTGGGTGGGGGCACAGAGCAAAACCATATCAATGGGGGTCTTTCTATGTTGCCAAGGTTGGTCGTGACCTCCTGGGCTCAAGCATCTGCCTGCCTAGGAATCCTAAAGTTCTGGGATTGCAGGCATGCGCCACTGCACTCAGCTGGAGTTTATATATCTTATTGAGAGAGGCTGGCAAATGTAGTAGTGTTAAATTGGAAGTTTTGGCCAAGAGGCTGAGATAATGGATTCTAGATGGCAAAGTGAGTCAGCAGAGAGATCTTGAAGCACCTCCCCAAAGGAAGTGGCCGAGAATCCAAGTGGGGACTCTTGAAGTCCTCGCCTTCATCAAGGGCATGAAAGAATCTGGGATGTGAGACTAGGAAGAAGCTGGTAAAAAAAAGGATATTAGCAGGAGCTGCTGAGGCTTTGGGGGTGTCTTCCCATGCATTTTAGGTCAAGAAAGAGGATGTGTAAGGAGATCACTGAAAGCACCCAATATATGGACCCTGCTGTTTGGAGGTCGTGGAGGGCAATGCCTGACTCCTTCCTCCCTCTGGAGATTTGCAAAGGGGAAATGCCTGCGCAGCAGCTCCGCTGCAGAGAGTGAAGAGGTTGCCGCAGAGGGCATCAGCCTGCTGCCCAGGGTGTATGGGAGCAAAGAACCTGTGTGTGCCATGACTTGGACAAAGACCTGCATGCAAGAGCCAGTGCAGGGCTATTCAATGTCCTGACTGAAAGGCCACCTGAGGATGGCATCAGTGAACAGACCACAGAAGAAAGCAGCTGAAGAAGCACTGGGCTTTCCATGCATTGCTACAGGCTTCCTAGGGAAGAAGTCTCTGGCAAGAACGAAGATAACTTTACACTCTACAAGGGAACTATAGAGAAGAGACTTAGCAATTGGAGGTGGGTGTCTCCAAAGTGCTCACCAGGAAGAGTCCGTGAGGCTGTGTCACCAGACAAGTAAGGACTTCTTGGGCCCCTTACCTCTCCAACTGCATCCAGACTCCAAATCATCAAAGCCAGGTGAGAGAGATATGGGACAGCAGGTAAGCCAACAGACAGGGCAGAGCCAGGAGGGAGCATCCTTCCAAGTGGACAGACTCCCCATCTGCAGCAAGCCTGGAGCTGGCAAGGGGCAAAGCTTCATATTAAACGAAGGTCAAGGTTTTGACCATCACATGGTCTGGCATTTGGATTATAGGTGGGAGGACTTTGTATCTGGTCATTTAAGATGACCAGAGAGTCATGGGGCCTGTTTTAAGTTTTCTTCCAGGCTAAAAAAATAGTCCCACTGAATAAATTTAAACAGAGGGTGGGAGACAAAAATAACACGACTTTATGAGTACATCTCGAGCTGTGCCTGCTCACTGTGATATTTACACAAATAAATAAAACTACAGAGGTACTGAGAAGGCCAATAAAAAATTTAAAAGGATTTATATGATGAAGTGACAGAGAAATTGCTTTAGCCAGAGTAGAAGGGGAGACTCTCTGAGGAGGTGACACTGGAATTGAGGCTTCAATCATGAGAGGGAGCTGGCTGTGGGAAGGTCCAAGGAAGGGTGATCCAAGCAGAGAGAATAGTTTGTGCAAAAATCCTGAAGCAGGAGCAAGCTTGCAGCAGGATATGGAAAGTGAGAGGAGGATGGGAGAAGCTGAGGTGGAAGGAGAGGCTGGAAAAGAGCACCAGGTGGGGTCAGAAAGGGGGGTTGTATCTCAAGTGTGATAAGAATTCATTAGATGACTTTCAGCAGGGAAAGAACTTCTGATTCATGCTTTAGAAACGTCAACTGGCACTATTAGAATGGGCAGGAGGCAAGGGCAAGATTGGGGCTGCAGGGAGCACAGCTTGTCCAGAACAGGATAGAGATGATGGTGGCTTGGACTATGGTGGTTGCATAGAGGAGGTGAGAAACATCAGGTTTAGACTATAATTTGGAACCATAAAGCTCCATGTGTGATGTGAGAGGGTTAAAGGTGAGGATTAAGGAGAGTTCTGAGGTTTTTGACTCATGCCACTGAGTAGATGTTGGTGCCATTTCCAAGATGAGAGAGAGTTGGGAGGAAGCAGATTTACACTGGGGAGGGGAGTGTATTAGTCCGTTTTCACGCTGCTGATAAAGACATACCTAAGACTGGGTAATTTATAAAAGAAAGAGGTTTAAATCACTCACAGTTCCACGTGGCTGGGGATACCTCACAATCATGGCAGAAGACGAAGGAAGAGCAAAGGGATATCTTACATGGTGGCTGGCAAAGAGAAAAATGTGAGCCAAGTGAAAGTGGAAACCTCTTATAAAAACATCAGATCTCATGTGGCCGTATTCACTACCACAAGAACAGTATAGGGAAAACCGTCCTCATGATTCAATCATCTCCCACCAGGTCCCTCCCACAACACATGGGAATTATGGGAGCTACAATTCAAGATGAGATTTGGATGGGGGCACAGCCAAACCACATCAGGGAGTCAACAATTCTCTTTTCACTGAGTAGTATGCCCAGGCAGTCCATTACTAGATAGTGAGGAGGCCAAGAATTAAGGCTCTGGTGTCAAACAATTTGGGCTTAATTGTGTGACCCTGGCCACATCAATTAACCACTTTGAGACAAATTTTCTCCACTACAAAATGGGAGTAAAAATAACAGTACGTATGTTCCAGGTTTGTTATGGGGAGGGAAAGATCTGCAATGGGCCTGGCACACCATAAGGGCACAAAAAATGAAAGCAGTTATTGGCTCCTTGTTTGCAAAGACCGTACTTATGAGTGCTGCTCTGTGTTGAGTGGAAAACTGCACTTAGGAAAGTTTCATTTTTGTCTGCCATACTTCTGAAACCTTCAGATCCTGGAGTCAACCTGCAAGAAAACCAACTCTTGCCATCCCTCACTAACATTCCTATGGTAGGCTACACTCTGGCCTGGCATTTTCTTTGTGGGAAAGTTTTGTGGATGCATTCCGTTTATTTAAAAGATGTAGGCTATTCAGATTTTCTGTTTCCTCTGGTGTCAGTTTTGGCAAGTTATATTTTAAAAGGAATCTGTCCATTCCATCTATATTGTTGAATAAAAGGGCATGAAATTGTTCACAGTACTTGCTTATAATCCATTTAATGTTTGTGGGATATGTAATGATGTCTCTGCTTTCCTTTTTACTAGATCAGGCTTATCAATTTTATTAATCTTTTTACAGCACTAGCTTTTGATTTATTGATCTTCTCTATTATTTTTCATTTTTCTATTCCATTGATTTCTGCCCTTATCTTCATAATTTCCCCCCTCATACTTACTTTGGCTTTAATCTGCTCTTCTTTTTCTAATTTCTTAGCTCATAGAAATGCTTGAGATTTTTCCTCTTTTCTTATATAATTATTTAAAGTTTTCACAGACTCTAGTGGCTAGGAAAAAAGAAAATAATAATAATTATTATTTAAAGCTATTAATTTCCCTTCAATCATTGCTTTAGCTGCATTGGACAAATTTTGATATGTTATATTTAATGTTCATTCAGTTGAAAATAATTTCTAATTTCCTCTGAAGTTTCTTCATTGCCTGCTGTTAATTTTACAAGTATGGGGGATTTTAAAATTATCTTGTTATTGATTTCTAATATAATTCCTTTTGTTTTTTGTCCTATGATTTCAGTCTTTTAAAATGTATTGAGACTTGTCTTATAGCTCAGCATATGATTTGTAATTGTAAATATACCATTAAAAATGTGCCTTTAAAGTCCAGGCATGGTGGCTCACAATTGTAATCCCAGCACTTTGGGAGGCCAAGGCGGGCGGATCAGGAGGTCAGGAGATCCAGACCATCCTGGTTAATACGGCGAAATCCTGTCTCTACTAAAAATACACAAAATTGGCCAGGTGTGGTGGCAGGCGACTGTAGTCCTAGCTATTTGGGAGGCTGAGGCAGGAGAATGGCATGAACCTGGGAGGCAGAGCCTGCAGTGAGCCAAGATCGTGCCACTGCACTCCAGCCTAGGTGACAGTGCGAGACTCCGTCTCAAAAAAATAAAAATAAAAATAAATAAAAATAAAAAATAAATTAAAAATGTGCCTTTAAAAAGACACATTTAAAAAGAATGTCTTCTGCCATTTTTGGGTATAGTGTTCTACAAATATCAATTAAGTGAAGATGATTTTTAGTGATGCTCACATTTTTTATGTGCTTGATAATTTTTTTTGGCCTTGTTGTTCTATCAATGCCCAGAGAGGAGCATTAATAATCTCCATCTATGATTGTAGTATTATTTATTTCTCCCTTTGATTTTGGTACTTTTTGCTTCATGTAATTTGAGGCACTGTTATTAGGTACACATACATTTATGATTGTTATGTCTTTCTGATTGATGGACCCTTTTATCATTTTACATGAAGTTGTCCAGTATTAACTGTCAGTAAAACATTAAAAGTTAAGGACATCTATTCTAATCTCTATAGCAACCATTTAAAAAAACGCAGAGAAGTATATTTCTTCTGTCCATCTTTATGGACATAAAGAAGTGTCTATCTTTATCTCTGATAATACTTTTTGTCTTGAAGTTTATCTGATGTTAATATAGCCACGTTCTTATGTTTACTGTTTGCATGTTGTGTTTTCCATTCATTTACTTTCAGTCTATCAGTGGTTTATTGTTTTGCTTGTGGACAGCATATAGTTTGGTCATTCTTTTTTCCTATAATTTTGTATGGACTCTTAATTTGAGTGTTTATTAGTGTTTAGTGTAATTACTGATATGATTGGATTTGGGTCCACCATTTAATTATTTTTCTGTTTTGTTCCAAAACACAAACAGAACATCTGAATAGTTTTTAGAATTCCATTTTAAGGCCAGGCATGGTGGCTTACACTTGTAATTCTGGAAATTTGGGAGGCTGAGGTGAGAGGATCGCTTGAGCCTAGGAGTTTGAGACCAGCCTGGGCAACAGGATAAAACTATATCTCTACTAAAAATTTTTTAAAACATTAGCCAGATTTGTGACCACACACCTGTGGTCACAGCTACTTGGGAAGCTGAGGTGGGAGGTTTGCTTGAGCCCGTGAGGTCAAGGCTGCAGTGAGTCGTGATCATGCCACTGCACCCCAGCCTGGAAAACAGTGTGAGACTCTTCTAAATAATAATAATAGAAGTCTCATTTAAATTTTCCTATTGATTTTTTAGCTACACTTGTCTGCATTTTTTAAATGATTGCTATAGGGATTAGAATAGATGTCCTTAACTTCTAATGTTTTACTTACAGCTAATGTTGTACAACTTCACGTAAAATGTGGAAACCTTGCAATTGTGTCAGTTCATATTTCTGCATCCTTTATGTTATAGTTGTTGTATATAATATGTGTGTGTGTGTACACAGACACACACACACACACACATACACATTATAAACCCCACAAGGCAAGGTTATAGTTTTTTCTTTAAATGGTTCTATGGTTTTTAAAGAAATTAAGAGGAATAAAGAGAAAAGAAGATAATTATCTTTTGCAGGCACCCAGATCCTATTTTCTGAGGATCTGAGTTTCCATCTGGTGTCATTTCCCTTCAGGCTGAAGAACTTCCTTTAGAATTTCTTGTAGCGCAGATCTGCTGGCAACAAAGCCCACAGCTTTCTTTTATCTAAGATATATTTGTTTTGCCTTTATTCTTGAAAGATATTTTCCCTGGATGTATAATTCTTGGTTGACAGTTTTGTTTTTTTCTTTCATCACTTTAAAGATGTTTTTCCACACCTTCTGGCCTCCATAATTTCTGGTATGAAGTCAGCCATTAATGGAATCATTGTTTTCCTATATGCAATGTGTTATTTTTCTCTTGTGGCTTTCAAGTTTCATTGTTTAATTTGGCTTCAACAGTGTGACTAGGATGTATCTTGGTCTGGGATTCTTAGTGTTTATTTTGCTTGATGTTAATTGAGCATCTTGCATCAGTACATTTCTCTCTTTCACCAAATTTGGAAAAATTTTGGCCATTATTTCTCCAAATATTATTCTGCCCCATTCTTTCTCTCCTCTCCTCTAAGACTCCATTTACATGTGTGTCAGACACTTACCTATTTAAATGCGTTCCTGAGGCTCTGTTCATTTTTTTCTTAAATCACGGTTGTCCTTGTGTTTTGCATGGAATAATTTCTATTAATATGCTTTAAGTTCATTTAATCTTTCCTCAGCCACCACGCCCGGCTAATTTTGTATTTTTAGTATGGGGTTTATATTTTAGAGATGGGGTTTCTCCATGTTGGTCAGGCTGGTCTCAAACACCCAACCTCGGGTGATCTGCCCACCTCAGCTTCCCAAAATGCTGGGATTACAGGCATGAGCCACCGCGCCCGGCAAGTGCAGTTTTTTATAGCCGTGTGAGAGCGGACTAATGCAGATAGCCACATCCTAATCTACAGCACCTGTGAATATGTGACCTTCCATAGCAACACGGACTTTCTGTATGTGATTGGGATTTGGAGATTACCCTGAATGATCCTTGTGGGCCCATTATAGTCACAGGGTCCACTATAATAAGGAAACAGTAGGGTCAGAGGCAGAGAAGGAGACGTGACAATGGCAGGAGAGGTAAGAGTGATGTGAGGAGGAACCACAAACCAAGAAATGCAGGCAGCCTCTAGATGCTAGGAAAGGAAAGAAAATGGATTCCCCTAGATCCTCCAGAAGAAACTCAGCCCTTCGGACCTGCTTTAGTGTGAGATGGTCAACGTGTGTTTTTAAGCCATGAGGTTTGTGGAAATTTGTTACATCAGCAATAGCAAATGAATACACCTGGATAGAAGGAACGCTAAACTGTGACCATTCTGGGCTTCTTCTCTGATGAGTGCTATTTCTTGTGTTTTAGCAGGCAGTTACCTTGGTGGAATTTGAACTTCAAATCCTGTTTCAAGGACGGCATTTCCTGTCTCAGTTCACATCTTTATCTTACCTGAGCTGAGGTTTCCGATTATGTGGCCGGAATCCTCCTGGTGTCCCTGTGGCCTGGGGCCTGCACTTTGTCAGCCACCCTTAGCCTCAGGCCAGAAGCCACAAAGAAAAGCCCTTGCTTTAAGCAGTGGCCTCCTCTCCGGCTCTCTCCACTCTCCAGCCTTTCAGGTGTTCAGATCTGGGGGCACTTGGAGTGTTCTCTTGTTTCTGAATTGGTTCTCAGAAAGACAGAGTGGAAAAGATGACAACTTTTCTAGCACTGGGTTCCAGCCTGGTTTCGTTACTTACTCGCTGCATGACCTTGGGCAGCTGAGCCTTTGTCAGCCTCAGTTTCCCCATCTGTAGGACTCTACATCAGAGGATAGTGTCTGCATCGACGAGCAAATGCACATATTTGTACGGTGCTGGGTCCAAGGTTGGTTTCTTTGTTATTTTCCAAGCATCTCTCTGCTGCTCATGGAAGGACAACCCCAAAGCTAAGTGCTGGACAGGTTTTCAAGCCTCATCAGTTCATCCAAATGGTTACCTCTAAGTTTCTTTCCTGTCAGAAAAACTAAAACTTTAAACAAGGATATGGAGCCATGAGTTGTTATTCAGGATTTTCAAATTTTATTTCCCCAAACGAGCTTTGCTACATAGGCTCTGCTCCTAAGCTATTGCCCACAGCAAACAAGAAGGGATCTAGAGGCCGGGCATGGTGGCTCACACTTGTAATCCCACTGCTTTGGTAGGCTGAGGCAGGAGTTTGAGACAAGCCTGGCCAACATGGTGAAACCCCATCTCTACTAAAAATACAAAACAACAACAACAACAAACCCGTCTCTACCAAAAATGCAAAACAACAACAACAACAACAAAAACCCATCTCTACTAAAAATACAAAAAAAAAAAAAAATTAGCCAGAAGTGGTGGTGGGCATCTGTAGGCCCAGCTGTTTGGGAGGCTGAGGCAGGAGAATTGCTTGAATCCAGGAGGTGGAGGTTGCAGTGAGCGGAAATCACACCACTGCATTCCAGCCTGGGTGACAGAACGAGACTCTGTCACAGAAAAAAAAAAAAGGACTTGGAATGGAATGCTTTGTGGGAGTGTGGCAAGGTCTCCGAGCCTATGGAATCCATCCGGTTCTGGAGCTGGGCAGGGGTTCCACTGGGCTCTGCAGTCCTGGGCCAGGGGTTGGCTCATTTGTTTATGGGACATTTACTTCCTGGGAGTCTACAGCGTGTTGGTCCCTGCCCTGGGTGCTGGACACAGCAGCAAACAAGGCAGACACAGCTCCGTCCTTGGAGCATGGACATCCGCTCACAGCGCTGGGCACATGCCTGGGTGTAAAACCACAACTGTGATCAGGGGAATGGGCGGGGGTGTCCTGTGAGTGTCTGAGATTAGCATTGATTGGATCCTGGAGGCTAGTGGGCCATGCTGAGGTCTGATGGCTGAGTAGAATTTGCCTGGCCAGGTGGGAGGGAAAGGACAAAAGGAAGTGGCAAGAGCCTGTGCACAGGCCCTGTCGGGGGAGGGGGCATGGTAAGTTCCAGAACTGGAGGAAGGCTTTGGAGGACTGGAGCTCGGAGGAGGGCGTGTGGGGAGGATGGGAAGTTAGGGAGTGGGCAGTAGGGTTGCTAGACTTAGTAAATGTAAATACAGGATGCCCAGTTAAACTTGAATTTCAAAAAAAGTCAAATACTTTTTTAGTATAAGTGTGTCCCAAGTGTTGTATGGGACATACTCATACATACTTACACTAGGAAAGTTTTCATTGTTGAGCACAGCATGGTGGCTCACTCCTTGAATCCCATTACTTTGGGAGACTAAGGTTGGAGAATCACTTGAGCCCAGGAGTTCAAGACCAGCCTAGCAATATAGCAAAAGCCCCCATCTCTAAAAAAATCTAAAGAATTATCTGGGCAGGGTGGCACGTGCCTGTAGTCTTAGCTACTCAGGAGGCTGAGGTGAGGATCGCATGAGCCCAGGAGTTCAGGCTGCAGTAACCCGTGATCACGCCACTGCACTCCAGCCTTGGCAACAAAGCAAGACCCTGTCTCAAAAATACTACTACTACTGGGCTGGGCGTGGTGGCTCACACCTGTAAGCCCAGTACTTTGGGAAGCCAAGGCTGGTGGATCTCCTGAGGTCAGGTGTGGTGGCATGCACCTGTAGTCCCAGCTACTCAGGAAGCTGAGGCACGAGAATTGCTTGAGCCCAGGAGGTGGAGGCTGCAATGAGCCAAGATTGCACCACTGCACTCCAGCCTGGGTCATAAGAGTGAGACCCTGCCTCAAAAAAACAAAACAAAACAAAAAACTACTACTTCTGTAATAATAACTCATTGTTTATCTGAAATTCAAATTTACCGGCATCTTGTTTTCTATTCGGTAACCCTATGAGCAGGGTCTTGCAGAGCAGGGCAAGGAACTTGTTTTCAAACCAGGAGCAACAGTGGGCTGCAGGGCTACGCTGGGAGCGGCAGTATCCAGGCAGCATTTTAAGGTCAGCTGCGTGCTGGGGAGAATGGATGGGAGTGCATGAGGGGCATTGAAGGCCTGGTGGAGCCTGCTGCTGTGCCCAGGAAAGCCCCTGGTGTCGGAGGCTTGGGGAGGCCCCAGGTGCGGCTGGGCAGAGAAATACACTGAGTGGAATCCTGCCTGTGTCTGCTGCTGGAAGGGAAGCTGTCCTTTGTTACAGGGCGATTACTCACTGGGTGCCAGAGGATGTGGTACTGATGAAGCAGCCAGGCTGGGATCCTTGCTTGATGTCACTTGATGGCTCCTTGATGTCACTAAGAGCCATCATCCTGCTCACAGCCCCTCCCCACCCTGAAATGAGAACTGCTCAGCCCAGACAGACATCTTACCCTCTGCTTGTTTTTGTGATTCAAAATGAGTCATCCATCCCAGGCAAGAGCAGACTGAGGACATTTTCCTTGGCTGGGAGTTTGGGGGGTTGGGTGGCTCTTCCTGAGGCTACAGAGTTCAGTCAGCCTCCTGTCTGCAAGATTAGTTCCTTCCGGTGCAAGAAACTTAAAGGGGCCAGATGCGGTGACTCACACTTATAATCCCAGCACTTTGGGAGGCCAAGCTGGGAGGATCACATGAGCCTAAGAGTGCAATATCAGCCTGGGCAGCACAGCAAGACCCCATCTCTTCAAAAAAATAAGCAAAATTAGCTTAGCTGAGCAAGGTGGCATGCACCTGTAGTCCCAGCTATTCAGGAAGCTGAGACAGGAAGATCGCTTGAGCTCAGGAGTTTCAGGCTGCAGTGAGCTGTGCTTGTGCCACTGCACATCAGCCTGGGAGACAGTTCTGTAAAACGAGAACAAGAATAGTGCCTGATTCCTGGGGCTGTTCCAGGATTAAATGAGATAGAGCTTATGAAAAGTCTTGGGATATAGTAGATGCTCAGTTAATATTATTTGCCTTCTTCCCTCCCTTTCATGTCGACAGAGAAGCTGGCAAGGTGAGAGTCAAGAGCAGAAGGTCAGCAAACATATTCCTGTAAAAGCCCAGATGGAAAATACTCTAGGCTTTGTGGGCCAGACAGAAGCCGCCACAGGCAACACGCAAATAATGAAGGAGGGCCGTGTTCCCATAAAACTTCATTTATTGAACATGCCGTTTGAGTTTCAAATAATTTTCATGTAATTTTAAAATGTCACATGACATTAGATTTTTCCCCCAGCCATTTAGATATGTAAACACTAGTTTTAGCTCCTGGAGTGCACAGAAACAGGGTATGGGCTGCACGTGGCCCTCAGGCTGCAGTTTGCACCCCCTGCCGAGAGTGAGGTTACTGTCTGGCCTGGCTGGGGCCAGGACTTGCTGATCTGTGAGTTTTCTGACTCTATGAGGGAAGCGGTGAGGTTGTCAGAGTCTTGAACTAGACAGAACCAAACTCAAAATTTTATCTTTTCCTACGTTTCC
Organism: Theropithecus gelada; assembly: GCF_003255815.1. Lineage (NCBI taxonomy): Eukaryota > Metazoa > Chordata > Mammalia > Primates > Cercopithecidae > Theropithecus > Theropithecus gelada. The sequence goes on along the minus strand of NC_037678.1, from coordinate 44,827,819 downwards.
AGAACCAAAAATATTCCTTGTGAGGCAACCTGAACTGCAAAGATACTGCTATATTTTCTAGAATTCTTTACTGGAAGCTCCCCACTGTTCCTCACATTGTACCTGAATCAAATCAGTGAGTCCTGCTGGAGTCCCTGGAGCTCCTGGAGTTGGGGCTTAAAAGGATGAGAAGGGCCTGGGGCAGACCTAGTTTTTACTATTGAAAGTCCCACAACTGTGGGACCCCCTCAATCCAAGGCAAACTGGGCCGGTTGGTCACGGGATAAGTGGATTAATTTGTCCTCTCAATGGGAGGGGAATTTGAGGCCACTGGATGCGTTCCTTCCCCATCATCTCAGGGATGTAGCCCTCTGGGGACCCTGGAGGCTTTCCTTCCCCATCATCTTGGGGGGAGCACCCTCTGAGTGCTCAGGTTCCCAGTGCCCCGTCCACCGTGGATAGGGGGCCCTATCGCTTCTTGGCCTTTTGGCTAAGATCAAGTGTGGAAAGGGGGCCCTGTGTGAGGCTCATTTTCCAGCAGCCACAGTCTCCAGGGCGGTGTGGGACCTGCATCTGGCCCCGCAGGAAGCACAGCTCATTGCAGTGGGGGTCAGGGGTGACGGGATGGCCTGAAGGGCAGTTGTGGTGTGTGGGATGGGGGACCTAGAAGGTTCCTTGTCCCTTAGCCTTGACCTGTTGGCTGGGAGATGGAGAGAGGGCAGGAGGCTTGAGCTTGGCTTTCGAGAGGCCACCAGGGTGACGGACTCATCCCAGTTTCATCCAGTTGGGATTGACTGTCCCACTTTCAACAGTGAATGTCCTGCATCCTGGGAGCTTCCTCAATCCCCAGCAAACTGGAAGAGTTGGTCACCTTAGAGGTCACCTTAACCTCTGGCAGGAGACAGCGAAGCCTGTTACCAGTGCCCTGGCTGCTCCAGATGTCTTGGGGACCATTGGCCTTGTAGGTGCTGACTGTGAAGGCCTAGAAGGCAGGCCTACCAGGGTCCAGCCTCTCTTCTTCATAGCTGCATGACCTGGGACAGTTCCTCTACCCACTGAGCCTCAGTTTTTTAATCATTAAGGATGATATCGTCACTCAAGAACCTCTGAGCCTGTGGTGTGGAAGTTTTAGAGTACAGAGTGGGTGCTTTGTAGAAGAAGCTCTGATGAGGATGAAGTAGAAGATGGTGCAACAAGCTGGGATGCACCATGACTCAGTTCTTGCTTGCTGGAGAGGAAAAGAAAAGACATGTCAAAGGAAAAGCAAGGGATCTCAGTCCTGGGCCTGGTGATGCGTCCTGAGACGGGTGTCTGGATGGTCAGGCTGGGAGATGAGGATTCTGGTCTGAGGAGGGGCTCAGGAGCTGCTGCACTCCAAGCCCTGCTGGCCCAAGTGATTTCATGCATGACCTAGGCAATCCAGGGCCTGGGTTGGGACAGAGGGGTGATGCTTTAAGACTTGCTGCCAGCAGGTGGGTGGGCTGTGCCAGGGCAGGAAGAAGACAGCATGCCTGCTTCCTCCCCCATAGCTGATTGGGAAGAATGAGGCCCTGGGCCCCGCTCACCAAAGGCGAGACCTTCCTCAGCAAAGCCTGCCCCTGAGCCAGACAAGTGGTAGCTTCCAGACCAGCCCTGAACAGGAAGAATGATAATCGCTAATCCCAGATTTTACTCTCTTCTGTATATTTATTCCATTTAGTTCATGCTCCTAACTGGCACCTTCCAGCAATATTCAATGCTTGATGTGACTCTTTTTCTTGTTAGGTGTTCCTGCAAAAGACATATTGTTGTTTTGTGTGTGCATGTATTTTACTTTATGGGACTGACAGATGTGACATAGATCTCATTGTTTCTTCTCTTCTCTCAGTCAACATCACATCTTAAAGCACATCCATGTTGTTGTGTGTACATTGGGTCCATTGCATCTCAGCAGTCTAGAGGGTTCATCTCCCATTGATGGCTGGCCAGGGGGTCTCCAGGACCCCACACCACAGGCAGGTGTGTGATGCACATTCTCAGATACATCTACCTCTGGAAGTGAGTATGGTTTATTGGGCATAGAGACCCAGAAGTCAGAGTTGCTAGAATGCCAGAAAATTTACTAGATCCTACAACTCCCTGGGCAGAGCCCAAGAACTCCTACATCTGTACACGCCCTTCCAATGCCTGGCAATAACTGCCTTTTAAATTCTTGTCAGTTATTGTTTCATTTGCATATCTCTGATTACTAATGAATTTAACAGCTCTTTATATGTTTATCAGCTTTTTAGGTTTCCTTGTCTGTAAATTTGCCTGTTCATATCTTTCATCCATTTTCCCATTGGGGTTCCTCTCTTTTTTTGTTTATGTGCCGGGGTTCTTCATGTAATCCACATATTACTCCCCTGCTGGTTTTAGATATTATAAATATCTTTTCCCAGGTTATCATTGTTCTGTTAATTTTGTCCATGGTATCTTTTGTCAGCCGATGAAGCAGAAATTCTCAATTTTGATGTAATTAAATGAATCAGGTTTTGGCTTTATGGTTTGCGCTCTTGAAATTTTGTTTCATAAACCATTCCCAATGTCTAGGTCACAAAGCTATTATCCCCATTTTCTTGCATGCTAACATTTAGTTTTTCCTCTTAAGTAAGGTCTTTGAATTATATGGAGTCCACCTTATGTGTTATACTAGGCAGGTACACGCCTATTTTTCTTTAGCTCTCAAGCCCGTTATTCCAACATCTACAAAATGACCCTTATTTCCCCCATAGATTTCTGGCCCCTGCATCACCACATCTTCAGTCCCTATCGGTACATGGGCCTTTCTCTGCCATGCAACTTTGGTCTATGTGTCTGCCCTTGTATTAGCACTGCATGGTTTTTATGACTGTGTCTTTGTAGTGGGTGTTATGAGGCAAGAGGCACTTGGGGTACCCTAGTCCTGACCCTGAGGAAGACTCCTTTTTACTCTCCTTTTGCAAAGTAGGTTTAGCTCTTCTTCATGGTTTATTATTCTTCCATCTAAATGAATGCTAGTTTAATCTAAATCAAACTTGATACGTTTGATTAAAGTTGCTTTGAATTTATAGGTTCAACATGTGAATCAGAGCAAGATACATCTATTTATTCAAGTCATCTTTTATTCAAATTAAATCTTTTTCTACATAGAGCTCTTTTGTGCTCTTGACGAAATAAACTCTTAGAAATGTTCTAGTTTTGATTACTCTTGGAAAAGTTATCTTTCTTTTAAAAATGTTTCTAAAATGTATTTTTAATTAAATAATAATTGTGTCTATTTATGGGGTACAACGTGATGTTTTGGTCTATGTATACACTGTAGAAAGACTCAGATAAGCTAATTAATATATTCATCATCTCACCAACTTATCTTTTTTGTAGCGAGAACATTTAAAAATCTATCCTTTCACCAATTTTGAAATATACAACACATAGGTGTTAACTCTGACCACCATCCAGTGCAATAGATCACTAAAACTTACTCCCCTAGTCTAACTGAAACTTTGGGCTCTTTAATCAACATCTTTCCATTTCTCCCGGTGAATCCCAATCTTTCTACTCTGTTTCTTTGAGATCCACTTTTTCAGTTTTCACATATAAGTGAAATCATTACAGTATTCATCTTTTTGCGCCTGGCTTATTTCACTTAGCATATTCCTCCAGTTCCATCCATGTTGTTGCAAATGACAAAATTGCCTTTTTTTTTTTTTTGAGACCGGGTCTTGCTCCATTGCCCAGCAGGCTGGAGGGCAGTGGCACGATCTTGGCTCACTGCTACCTCTGCCTCCCAGGTTCAAGTGATCCTCCTGCCTTAGCTCCCCTAGTAGCTGGGATTACAGGCATGTGCTACCATGGCCGGTTAATTTCTGTATTTTTAGTAGAGACGGGGATTCATCATGTTGGCCAGGCTGGTCTCGAACTCCTGACCTCAGGTGATCCACCTGCGTCAGCCTCCCAAAGTGCTGGGATTACAGGCGTGAGTCTGTAATTGGCGCCTGGCCAATTTCCTTCTTTTTAAAGGCTGGTGAGTATTCCACTGCATACATATACCACATTTTCTTTATCCACTCATCCATTGATGGACACTTAGATTGCTTCTGTATCTTAGCTATTGCTAATAATGCTGAAATGAACATGAGAGTGTAGATTTCTCTTCAATGTATATATTGATTTCAATTCTTCTGGATATATACACAGAGGTGGGATTGCTGGATCATGTAGTAATTCTATTTTTAGCTTTTTGAGGAACCTCCATGCTACTTTACAAAATGTCTGTACAAATTTACATTCCCACCAACAGTGTACAAGTGTTCTCTTTTCTCTGCATCCTCACCAGCACTTGTTCCCATTTGTCTTTTTGATACTAGCCATTCTAACAGGTATGAGGTGATATCTCATTGTGGTTTTTAATGTGCATTTCTCTGATGATATGACATGTTGAGCATTTTTTCCTGTATCTGTTGGCCATTCTGTCTCTTCTTTGGGAACTACCTATTCAGGTCCTCTGCTCATTTTTAAATGAAGTTATTTGAGGCCAGGCACAGTGGCTTACACCTGTAATCCCAGCACTTTGGGAGGCTGAGGCAGCGGGATCACTTGAGGTCGGTAGTTCAAGACCAGCCTGGCCAACATGGTGAAACCCCGTCTTTACTAAAAATACAAAAATGATCTGGGTGTGGTGGTGCATGCCTGTAATCCCAGCTACTTGGGGGGAATGAGGCAGAAGAATTGCTTGAACCCAGGAAGCAAAGACTGCAGTGAGCCAAGATCATGCCATTGTACTCCAGCCTGGGCAATACAGTGAGACTCCATTTAAAAAAAAATCAAATTATTTGTTTTCTTGCTATTGAATTGTTTGAGTTCCTTAGATATTTAAACCCTCTTCAGATGTATGACTTGGACATTTTTCTTTCAATCTGTGCATTATCTCTTTACTCTGTTGTGTCCTTTGCGTTGCAGAAATGTTTTAGTTTGTTGTAATCCCATTTGTCTATTTCTGGTTTTGTTGCCTGTGCTTTTGAAGTCCTGTTCAAGAAATTATTGCCCAGACCAATGTTATGAAGCTTTCCTCTATGTTTTCTTCTAGTAGCTTTATGGTTTCAGGTCTTATATTTAGATATTTTAGCCATTTTGAGTTGATTTTTGTCTATGTTGTGAGATAAGGGTCCAATTTCATAGAAAGATATCTTTCCTAAAATTTCATTTTCTAGTTCAATACTGGAAAGTGTAGAACACTGCTTTGAGTATAAGTCGATCTTGCTTCTGGCATTTCTGCTGCTTTCTGTTATCAGTTGGATATTGGGATGCTGTTCTGTGCCTGACACTATGCTGGCCCCTTTCAGATTGCCTCCCCACTCTGAGCCCAATAGATCGGAGTATGTTTGGGGGAGATGTCCACACCAGCAAGAACACCTCCAGATAAAGGAGAACAGAATTTGTTATTGAGTGCACTCAAACTGGAGTGTCTTTGTGCAAAAAAACCCACATAGATCTGATTGTCGTTTAGAGAAATGAGGAGGTGGGGGTGTCTGCTCAGCTAGAAAGGGCTGGAGGCAACTTGGATAAACTCTCCCTTGAGTTTAACTTGCTTAATAAATGGCACCTACCCTCAAATCGCAAAGAGATCATCCTACATGTGCTCCCATGCTAACATGTAGATTTCCTTAAACATTTAGGTCCTCAGTTCACCTGGAGTCCACCTGTGTGCAGTTTAAACAGGTACACCATTGTATTCTTCTTTATATAGGGAGATGGTTTTCCCAACATCATGTACAAAACTTGGGGTTCCTGTTTGTTTTCCCCACCCTACCTCAGGTGAGGGTTTGAGACTGAGATTTTTCACCTGTGCAGGTAGCATTTCCCCAGACTGTCAGCTCCAGGGCAGGAATCACTTCTTGTTTATTTACCTTTGGAGACTGGAAGCTCCAGGGGGCAGGGCTTTTGTCTGTTCTGCCTACCACATCCCACTGCATTCCTCAGCACCTCCCAGGCAGCCCTGGCAGGTGATTGGTGCTTTATGAATGCTTGGTAAATAGATGAGTGAATGAATAGGTGAGGGAACAAAGGGATGAGTGGAGAGTCCCTGTGCCTGGCACACAGCGAGTGCCTTGTAAATGCTTATCGCTCGCCCATTTAAGCTCCAGTCTCCCCATGTGTGATTTGTAAGAAGAGCTCTGTCTCTCTCCTCCCTCCGTGGGTCACAGTGAGGACCAGCTGATGTTATGGTGGCAAAGGGTCTTTGGAACATGCAAAGTGCAAACTCATGACCATGTTCTTGAGTTCTGGTCCATTCTTGAAGCCACGTATGGCCTCTCCCCTGGGGGTGCCTGCAGAGCTCACCTGCAGATTCATTACTCATAAGTGCCATACACCAAGAGGGACAACAGCAGCCCCATCTTTCCAGTACTTTTCAGCTGATGTAAGCACAAGAAATTCAAGTGAAGAAAATGACAAAGCACTCAAGATCAGCCACAAAACCCAGGTCAGGGCTTTATTTGATCTGTAATGGGAAGGAAAAAAAAAATCCCCAAACTTTTGTGGTGATAGGAAGACCAAATAGAAATAAAACCAGCACTTTGGCATAACTCAGTTGAAAATGTTGCTTGAACCCACGCTCTCATGAAGAGACCTTCACATTCCAAAGGCAAGAGACTGATTCCTGCCCACGCCAAGACCACTTCCTCTAGAAATTTTGCCTGTAGGATGGAAAAATCATCTCCTGGTTTCTGGCCTGACAGCAGTGAGAACATACAACCCTACGACTGCCCACAGTTGCCGAGAAGTGCCGGATAATGCCCCTTCCTTTTCTTTCCAGCCAGACGGCCCAGCTGAGACCTTCACAGCCCAGTCTGGGACTCAGGTCCAGGCAGGAGAAAGGTTCACAAAGAAGCAGCTGTTCATTTGGCAGAAAAGGGTCCTGGAGAAAACACTGACGTTAAATTGCAACAGGGAAATGATGCAGGGAATAGGTATGTTCTGGCAAGACAAGGGCTGCAAGGAAGGACTGTGCCTCTGAGGGTGCAGGAGCACAGGCAGCTGCACAGGGGCCCAGGAGACAACTGTTCCTGCTGCACAGGGGCCCAGGAGACGACTGCTCCTGCGACTGTCCTGGGCTCTGAGAATGCCTGTCCCCAGCAACAGAAACCAAATCAGGACACTTGCAGCTAGTCTCCACCCATCTGTTCATCCCTGTATCCACCTGTTCACCCATCTACCCATCTATCCACCCACCCATCCACCTATCATCTGTCTATCCATCCTGCCATCCATCCACCCATCCATCCATCTACCCACCCATCCATCTATCCATCAATCTATTCATCCACCCACCCGCCCACTTATCTATCTATCCATCCATCCATCCATCCATCCTTCCATCCACCTATTTATCCATACATCCAGCTATCGATCCATTCATCCACCTATCCATCCATCCATCCATCCATCCATCCATCCATCCATCCATCCACTTATTTATCCATCCATCCAGCTATCGATCCATTCATCCACCTATCTATCCATCCATCCATCCATCCATCCATCCATCCATCCATCCATCCATTCACGCATTTATCCATCCATCCAGCTATCAATCCATCCATCCATCCATCCATCCATCCATCCATCCATCCATCCACCTATTTATCCATCCATCCAGCTATCGATCCATTCATCCATCCATCCATCCATCCATCCATCCATCCATCCATCCATTTATCTACCCATCCATTTATCCATCCATCCATTTGCCCAGTCACCTGCCTATCCGTTCATCTCTCTATCCACATGCCCATCCATTCTTTCATCTATCTTTTTACCCATCCTTTCACTTATCCAACTGTCTGTTGATCCATACATTCATCAGTTTGTCTGTTTGTCCATCCATTCATCCATCCATCCACCTAACTACTGATTTATCCACTCATCTACTCATCTGTTTGGTTTGAACTTCCCTAGAAAATATGATGATGGTGAAGATGGTGATGGTGATAATGACGGCGATGGTATGGATGTCATATTATATGTGATATGTGATAGTGATGATACGGATGGAGGGAAGGTTCTAGGATGAGGCTGTACAGGTTGATTCTGACTGTCTTGTACCAGTGAGGTGACTTTGGGCAGTCACTTTTTTTTCCTGGGCCTTGGTTTCCCCAACTGTGAATTGCAGCTAATCTTTGTAACTGACTCCCAGGGTTGTTTGTGAGGAAATGATGAGCTAGCTCATGTGAAGTATGGTGTATGCATTCAATAAATGTGTTTGGATAAATAAATGAGTGCCCCCCAGCCCCTGAGTGAAGTTAAAGGATCAATCAGTAATTGTGGTCACTTTTGGAGTAGGGAATGAAAGAGGAGCTTAGCAACTCACTCATCCATTTACGCATTTATTTACACATTCATTCAACAAGTGCTGAGACTGACTGTTGCTGGGCCCTGTCTTAGATATTGAGGGACACAGATGAGAAAGGGCTGTACCCTCATGGAGCTTTCTGTCTGGTAGGGCAGGCAGGTGAGGTGGTGAGCAGCTGGTGGTCATCCAGATAATAACGGCATTGGCAAATGGAAGAGAGAAGCAATGCCTGGAGCAGCCTGGGGTGTGGGAGAAAGCAAGGGGGGCTTCACAAAGGAGGTGGCATCTGAGTGTATGTGAAGGTTACCTGAGAGGTGACCAGGCTGTGTGTTGGAAGGGGTGCTCCAAGCAGAGAAAACCATGCAGTCAAGGAAACACTGGCAATGAGAGACACCTGAGTGACTTCGGGCATGTGGCATTACCCAGCTCAGTGAAGTTAATAAGCCCCTTTCTTCGGGGTTCTCAGAAGTAAATATAAAATGTTTAGAGCAGAAAAATCTTCCATCCATGATAGCTAAAGTCATTTGAAAAAATAAGCAGAAAGAAGTTCATTGGAGAACCTTCTGGGTGTGGAGAGAAAACTAACAACAGCCCTGAGGTGACATAAAACCCACAGGCTTATTTACCAGCTCAAACCAACTTGAACTTTCCCAGGTTCCAACAGAGAGGCTTGGAAGACACTCCCTGGAGCCTCCTTTCCCACCCCCAGCTGGCCTGCTGGGCGCATCCTGCCCAGTGCTCCTCACACCTTCCTTCCTGAGCTCCACCCTGGCCCAGCCTCCATGCCTTTTCCTTAGCTAAAATGCACACTCCCTTCTCCACTCCCCAAAGCTGCCTTGCCCAGGAAGTCCTCTGGATTAATCAAGACAATTTGTCTGCACACAGCAGAAACCCAATTGCTCAATTGCCACCACGTGTAGCCAGCAGGTCCCTGGGCTCGCGTGAAAGACTGAAGGGCACCTGTGGTGACCAGGCCCTCAGGGACTGGAGTCAGGGCGGTGTGGCAAACTTGCTGTCACTCTCGCTGTCTTTTCTGAGGGCCACGTTCTGTCCTGTTGCCGAAGGACTTGCCCACCATGCAGGGAACCCAGCAGCCACTGCTCCGTCAGCCCCAGTGACTCTGGGGAGGATGTGAATGGGCCCCACTAAGTCCCCACGTCCAGTCGTGGACCAATCACTGCCGCCAGGGAGCTGGGGCCTCTGGCTGAGCTGACTTGGGTCCTCACCTCAAGGACTGTCTTGGGTTGGGTTTCCTCAGGAGCGGGTTCTAGGAGGAGAAATTGAGTGGAAGGAAGATATGGGAAGGTGAACCCCGGAAGCACAGCTGGGATCGGAGGAAGTGAGGCAGGAAGGGAAAGCAGGATGGGGCATGCCCTCAGCCAGTCCCTCGGTGGCCAGCTGGGTGGGCTCCCTCCTTCCAGGGAGCACTGGAGACTGTGGGGGAACACAGCACACACAGAGTGACCCAGCGAGGGGTGAGGGAGCCAGGGTGCTCACCCTTACCCCACCTCACTGCATAAGGGCAGATGAAGGGTGCCAGCCAGAGGACAGAGAGGGCCCTGGTGGTCAGGGGATGGCGTCTCTCAAGGAGGGGGTCCTGGCAGCTGGACAGAAAGCCAGAGGGTGCAGAAAGGGCCATGGCCAGGGGCTGAGGATGAGTCCCCGAGAACCTGGGCTGTCCTGGGTTCTTTTCAGGAGTAGGGCAGGTGACCCCAGGTGACAGGCTCCTGGCTATTGAAAAGTACCCCCCTCAGTCCTCTGAGTTCCTCTGCAGGGCTGAGCTCCAGTTGCCCATGGGCGTAGCCCCCAGGGATAAGGTACCTTGACTGGCCTCCTTTCCTTCCCTGTCACCTCCCCACCTCCCTACTGCTGCTCCCTGGTGTTGATTCTCAAACACACCACTGTACTTGCACTTGAGTTTTGTCTCAGGATCTGTTTCTGGGGCACCTCAACCAAGAGAGTGCTCCCTAAATTCCCTCTGGGGTTGGGGTAGTACTTTTCCGAGTGGGTCCCGAGATCTTGTTTTGAAGAGCTTGGGAATAATCCCTTTGTAGGAAAGAAAGGAACTAACATTTGCCCACCATGGATAGGAGAGCCAGCAGGCCCGTCACCTTTGCTCCTTATGCAATTACCATGGGAAGTCAGTGCCATTATGAGCCCCTTTTTACAGATGAGAAAACAGAGGCTCAGAGAGAGTGAGACCTTGCTCAGCTCACACAGCTACCAGGTGACTAGGGGAGGCAGGACTTCAGCCTGGGCTCAATGACTCTCCAGCATTGGGATAATGATGTTTTCCTCATCTCCAGGACTCATCTCTAGGACTTATCACTGGGGTAAACCAATTCCCTTTGATGACACGCTGGGCTGAGCTTTGCAGCTCTTGCTTTTAGGGGCAGGAGGGAGCGAGGATGTTTGCTGCAGAAACAGAAATCTGGGGACTTGGTCCAGTCACTGGCTCAAAGCAAGTGAGCCCAGGGGGAAACTGAGGTCTGGAGAAGGTGCCACATTCTTTCCTTGCTTCCTCTTCCCCTTTCTTAAATATGGAGCCCATTCATTCATTCATTCATGGGGCACCTGCCAGCCCCCAGGCACTGTGCTGGGGTGTGGTGTGAGTCTGACATCCCACCCTGATCTCATGGGCTTATGTCATAGTGGGTAAAACAAACAGGCTAAACTAATTACAGGTTGAGGCAAGTGCTTTGCAGGAAACAAACAAGCAAATGTGTGTTTGTTGCGGGGAGGGAGCCGTCTTTAGAGAGCAGAGCATGGGAAGGAGATGAGGATCAAGCAGTTCTGAAGACACCTGGGGAAAGACTGCTCATTCAGGGGCAGCAGCACATGCAAAGGTCCTGAGGTCGTAAGCTTCCCAGCACCTACAAGGAGCCAAGAGAAGTCTGGCTGGCAGTGAGTGCACAGTCAGGGTCAGGGCATGTAGAACAGGTCATCTTGGTACCCACAATGGCCCCACAGAGCCTCTGTCTCCATCTCCCCAGTGCAGGGAGCCATTTTCTCCTTGGGAACCTGGTTCAAAAATTTCCCAAAATATTGTTCACACTCAACAAAAGGAAGCCATCAGGCTGCCAAGCAAGAAGATGGGGACAGACTGCCAGTTATCAACCGCAGATAACTAAATCATGGCTTTGCACTGGGCCCCTGGGGACCAGGCACGCTTTCTCCTTCCCATTGAAGGTTTGCTGCCAGCAAAGTAGAGAGCGCAGGGGTTTGCACCCTGGAGAGAGAAGGGAAAGCTGAATACTCCTCATCAGAGAAAACCAAAAGAATCGGGAGCAAGGAGCTTGTCCGCAGGCCTTGAGCGGATTTCCCGATGTGCGGGAAGGTGTTGTCAGCCACCAAGGATGGGACGTGCTCTCGGAGCTGGACTTGATGCTGAGAGGCCTTGCCCTGACCACTGCTGGCCTCCCAGAACAGTTGGCTCCGAAGGTCTGGGAGGCCCTTGGCAGTTGCCACAGCCACCATCTTCTTGAATGACATGGTGGACATGAGCTAAGGGCCTTGTGCATTGGTCTCGTCTAATACCACAAAGACGCCACAGGGGAAATGTTAGGCCATTTTACAGATGAGGAAACAGGTTCAGAAAAGTCACAGAGTAAATGCTAAAGCCAAGGTGCAAGGCCTGATTTTGCAGCAGCAGACCTAGGGTCTGGCCTTCTCTGTGATTTTCTCCTGTGTTTTCAAAATAAAGACAGGAGGCTGTGCAGCGGCTCCTGCCTCTCATCCCAGCACTTTAGGAGCCTGAGGCAGGAGGATTGCTTGAGAGCAGGAGTTCGAGACCAGCCTGGGTAACATAGCGAGACCCCATCTCTACAAAAAATACAAAAAATTAGCCAGTAGGGTGGCACGTGCCTGTAGTTCCAGTAATGGGAAGCCTGAGGAAGGAGCATCCACTTGAACCCTGGAGATCAAGGCTGCAGTGAGCTATGAGCATGCCACTGTGCTCCAGCCTGGGTGACAGAGTCAGACCCCGTTTCAGAGGAAAAAAAAATGACAGGAGCCCTGGGCTCTGGGTAGGGCTTGATGCTGAGCCTAGCTGAACCCAGTGAGTGCCAGCCCCATTATGGTTTATTACTTATCCCTGCCAACTGCCTCTGTGAGTTGCTGGGAGCAATTCTGCTGAAAAATAAGATTGGGGTGTCTCCCAAGCACAATCTGTGTGTGTGGGGGGGGAGTTCAGGAATGGCTTGATCAAACCTCCAGGGACTGCGGCCCCACTCTCCTTGGGCTCCCTTTCTGGTTCTATCCTTGGTATCCTAAAGGGACACTCCTCAGAGTCTGCTTTTTGATGTTCAGGGTCACATCACATGCAGTGACGGTGTGATGGAATACAGGCACGGCTTGGAGTCCCGCTACCTCGGAACCACACCTGGCTTCAAATCCCATCTGCTACTTCCTGGCTTTATGACTTTGGGGCAGTGACTTTACCTCTCCTAGCCTTGGTTTGCACATCTGTAAAGTGGGGCAAACATCAGTCCCAGGGATATCATGAGAACGCTGTGCATGATCTTGTAGACTTGTCTGCTCAGGGTCTGGAAGGTGGTGAGACCCAATAAAAGGAAGCTGTCATGACTGTGCCCAACCCCGGCCCCACCACAAGCACCGGCTGCGGTTGCTGTGGCTGATCCCGACACAGACAGGCGTGGGGGACTTTCCTACTGAGGCCAAGGCCTACGCCAGGGTGGCTTACCGGGTTTGTGAGCAGAAAATGTAACTGTGGGAACCTATTATAAAAAACTATGAGGACTTTCAAAACAGTGACAGCCAAGCATTAAGCCAAAGGCAGGACCCTTCTGAGCTCAAGGCCCTTCCGGGCTGTCCCCCACGACGCCGGCTCTACCACACCCAGCTAGGAACCGGAACTGTTACGACCGTGCATCTTCTTTGGTGACGTGCATGTTCCAATATTTTGCCCAGTTTTCGCAAACTGGTTGTCTGTCTTTTTCTCATTGATTTGTTGGAATTCTTTCGTGTATTCTGAATGAGTCCTTTGACAGCAGTTTTTGTTGTTGTTGCTTTTGAAATACAGACTCAAAAAGGATGAGCAAAAGGAAAGGAAAGTAGGAAATTATGACAACAAGATTTTAGGACTTTTCAAGCAGAAAATGTGGCTGCTCAGTAAGGTGTAGAAAAGAAGGTGCTCCCGTGCCTCCTCGCTCTGGGGCAGGGGATGAGGCGTTGGAGGCTTAGGAAGGGGGTTCAGGTTCAAGTCTCCACACCTCTTCCTGGCCCAGAGCCTCAGCCTGGACTTCACCCACCTCAGGCTGCCTTTCCTGGCTGTGGAGTCAGCATCGCGCCTCCTCAGGAGGATGAAGGAACTCAGCTGAGGATTTGCCTGTACCCTTTTGTCCCCAGTGGGCAGCCTCAGTAGCAGAATTCCAGGGGTGTGTTTGGAGGGGACCAGCGGGGGTGGAAGGAGCGCTGACCTGGGAGTCTGTACCCAGGTTTCCTGTAGGCTGGGTGGGCTCCGTGAGCCAAGGCAAGCAGCTCCTCCGGGCCTGTTTCCTGGGAGTTCAGGGCAGGGTCGCTCCAGCCTTCCTCCTCCCCCAGGGAAGAGTGATGGGCAGATTCAGGAGGAATCCAGGGCTGCACCCACCCCCTCAAGAGATGACCCTGGAAGGCTGTTCTGTAGGCTCCTACCCCAGCCCCCCAGGTGAGAGAAGGTGGTGGGGCCTGCAGGGTTTGAAAGGACCCAGGTCTTTAAATGGGCCCACTTCCCAGAGAACCCTGGCCTCCCCCTCACCCGTGGGAGGTACAGGAGGAAAGAAAAAGCTAAAATCATGGGCCTGGAGGAGTGAATGGAGAACCAGACAAAATGAACCCATTGGCCCTGGAGGGCAGGACGGCTGTGGCTTTGGGGCTTGAGTCTGCAAACATCTGTTCCTCCCCAGACACCCAGGCTGGGGTGAAATGGGCCTGATTGGGAGGGTGTTTCACCCACCCTGTGAAATCATCAAGAGTGAGAACAGTCACCAGCCACATGCTTCCCAGCAACCATCGCCCGGATGCCCCTCAAGCCTGCTGGCATCTGAGGGGAGGGGACTCCAAGACCCAGCAGCAGGGGTGGGTGAAGGAGGGGGATGGAGGGTGGGGTGGAGGGCAGGGGTGTGGCTGGAGGGCAGGGGTGTGGGTGAAGAGGAGGGGATGGAGGGTGGAGGGTGTGGTGGGGAGGGATGGGGGATGGAGAGAGGAGGGGATGGAGGGTGGGGTGGGTAGGTGGAGAGGAGGGGATGGAGGGTGGAGGGTGGGGTGGGGAGGGATGGGGGATGGAGAGAGGAGGGGATGGAGGGTAGGGTGGGTAGGTGGAGAAGAGGGTATGGAGGGTGGGTGGGAAGGCTAGAGAGGGATGGGGTGGGTGGACGCAGGAGTGGAGCGGGGAGTGGAGGTGGGGAGGTGGGGTAGGGTGGAACAAGGTGTGGGTGGATGGAGAATATGTGGGGTAGGGCAGGCTAAGGGGCAGTGGCACAGTATGCACCACCCTTTCCTCCAGCTAGGTCTGCCCCTGCTCCCGCCCTTGCTCCCTGAGCAGACCCCACCCTCCTCAGGCATGTACACTAAGGCCTGTGGACCCCTTCAGCTACCTCCCGGTGCCCAGCTCTCCTGCCTCTGTCCTGCTGCCCTCCAGCCACGCTGGCCTCTTTCTGTTCCTTGAAGGCCCCAGGCTGTATCCCAGCCCTGGCCTTTGCCCCGGTGGCTCCCTCTGCCTGGAAGGCCTTCAGTGCCCTGTCGCATGGCCACTACCTAGTGCATGGCAGAGCCAGGCTGTGGCCCAGGTCTTCGGTCTGAGGAGGCCATGGGCTTCAGTATTTCACCATGTTGTTACCACCGTGTGCTCACCAACTTGGACAACTTAGTGGCTGCCCGGGGCCACCACAGCTCCAAGAGGGAGGGGCTCAGCAGAGTTCTGCCTCTCCTGGTCACAGGCTGTGGTCAGGAAGTGACTTACCAGGGTCCTACAGTTAGTTCCGGAATCTATGACTCTTGTCCCCGTCCTGGAGGTGGGGTCCGCCCTCTGTGACTTCACTCGGCTCCCTCTCCTGTTCTCACCAACTCTGACCCTGGAAGGAAGGACAGAAGGGAGGGAGGGAGGGAAGGAGGGATGACTGTCCCATCCATAGGCAATCATGATGCCCACAGGCATAGAATTCAGTGGACCCACAGAAGGAGGAAGATAGGGAGAAAGTGGAGGAAGAAGTTGGTTGGGGAGGGCAGGAGGGACCCGAGAGGCCCATTTTCTGACCTTGGGGCCACTGGTTGGCTCACACCTGGGCTTTGGAAGATTTGAGGAAGGTACCTGGGGTGACTTTAAGCAGATAGCCTGTGGGGTCTCTGTTTCCTCATCTATAAATTGGGGTCACGACTGCTCCCACCTCGCCCCCAGGGCCAGGACACTTGGGATGAGCACTCATGATCTTTAATGAGCCAGGGACTGAGACTCTCACTCGGGGAGCAGAAGCAAAGCCCCGTGGGGAGGGAGGGCTCACGAGGGTGGTATCTGGACGTTCCCACCCTGGGCTAGTGTTCCGTTGTATGACCATCCTGACAGGTGTGATGGTTTCATCTTTGAACCTGTGTTTTGTAAGACCAGGGACAGTGACACATGTGTGTTAGCAGTATGTGTGTGACCCCATTCCCTGTTGCCCCATCTGCATGGAGCGTTCATGATGCCCATGTACACAGAATTCTGTGGATTCACAAGGTGAGTGAGACCCAGGCTTGTGTGAGATGAGCGGTTTGCATCTATGACTGCCCGAGAGGCCATGCTTTGCTTTGGACACAGAGACAAAGCAGGGGCACCCTGCACCGTGAGCAACAGAGGGACCCCCATCATTCCCTTTCTGACATCACTTCCCCATGTCAGCTGACCACTCACGTTGAAACAACGATGCATCATAGCCCCCCACTTTATTAGGCCATGTTGGCAAAGAGGGTGCAGGGAAGATGTGTAACTTACACCGTGAACTGGAGAGACAACTGTAAGAAGTTCAACCTACAATTGTGAGGGTATTATCCCCATGACTGGAGCAGCAGGTGTCAGCCACATGGGGAGGGACACAGCACAGCCAGAGGTAGGCGGTGTTGGTAGAATGTGCACGTATCGAGAAGCTAAATAAATGTGAGTGATGGGAAATGTTTCTACTGTTAGTTACGGGCGAGAACACCCCTATGCACGCACAGGCCACGAAACACAAATTGTGTAATTTTGAGAATTCTGCACACGGGTTAAATGCCCTTACATTTGTATTTAAAACTGACCTTGCATAATATAAAGATGGATGACCAAATTCATGCTAGTAATTTACATATTTTAATTTACTTAGGATGATTTTGAATAGCAAATAAAAAACATCCCGGCAAGTCAAGAGAGAGACCGCAGAGAAAAGGAAAAAGCTTTATCGCTAAGGAGGTTGAATGGCACTTTTTTCCTACCTTTTGAACAAGGGACCTGACGTTTTTATTTGCACTGACCCCCACAAATGATGCAGCTGTCCTGCTTTCATCAACGAGCCAGGCCGTGGTTCTCTAGTCTGTTTGTGCCCAGGATTCTGACATGTTTGCTGCTGGGAACTGGACATGGGGCGTAGACAGTGCAGGATGTAACACGGAACCAGTGCTTGCTAAATGCCCCAGTGCCCTGCGGCGGGCTTTGCATCCATTACTTCACTTAATCCTCCCAAGGGCCCTCAGAGGTGGGTCCTGCTATTATCCCCAACTTACAAAAGAAGAAACTGAGGCTTAAGAGGTGAAATGACTTGTGACCAGCGGACATCAAGCTCCAGCTCCTTCTGTCTCTAAACCGCATGCCTTCCGCAGCCCCCATCAGGCCATCTTGCAGCTCTGCGAAGTCATCTCCAGTGGGTTCTTTGATTTGCAAGATCTGCTTCCCTTCAACCTTTGAATCTAGAAGTCCCTGCCATCCTCTTATTAACTATGTCCTTCCTTTCTCAAAGAAGTTTCCACATAAAAGTTCAGAGGGAGACAGGATGGGGAGGCGAAACTGAAAAAAGGCAGCAGATTCTTTATGTTTTATTAATTGTCAGATGTTTCTTGTTTCTTTGGTTCAACCTGGTTTGAATCCTGTTAGCCTCAGCTACGCAGACCAGAGCATAAAGAGCCACCACCCAGGTTTGCGGCGTCAGTTTAAGTGTTAATCATGTTTTCATATCTGCCTATAAACTCCTGTTTGGGAGAACCTGGGTGTTCTTAAAATAAATGGCAATATAGAATTGAAAACAGCTAGCATTCCTGAATCAATTTTCACATCTTATAACTTTGAAGCATAATTCATTTCTTCCTCTCGAGCTCCTGTGGCGACGGGGACAGCCTCACGCCTGCCGTGTAATTTCATGAGGAGCAAATCAGTTAGTAATCTGCAGCATCTTCGTGCCTCCCTACCCTTGGAGCCCTTAAATAAATGCAAGAAATGACAAGTCCCCCCACTTTATTAGACCATGTTGGCAAAGAGGGTGCAGGGAAGATGTGTAATTTATGCTGTGAAGTGGAGAGACAACTGTAAGGAGTTCAACCCATAATTGTGAGGGTATTATCCCCATGACTGGAGCAGCAGGTGTCGGCCACATGGGGAGGGACACGGCACTGAGCTTGCACGTGTCAGAAGTGTGACACCAAGGCGATCTGTGGTTGCCTTAGTTGCCATGTTCCTTGAATAGGCTTTTCTTTAAATATACATATATTTAAATTGAGGTATACCATACATAGAGCACACAAGTCTTACAAAACGTGCCACTTAGTGCATTTTTGCACATACGCCTGCCTGTCTAACCCCCACTGTGATCAAGCTATAGAGTTCCCCTCTCCCCCTTCCCAGGCTGACCCTCCTGCTGGGGGAACCCATATTCTGCTTCTGTCACCGTAAATTAGCTCTTCTTGTTCTTGTACATTGTATACATGGAACCATACAATATGTGACCTCGGGCACTGTCTTTTCTTTCTCTTACTCCTCATGATGCCTCTGCAGTTCATCCCTGTTTTGTGCATAGTGGAGTCTGCTCTTTTTCACTGCTGTGTGGTATTCCATTGCATGACTCTGCCATTATCGATTCATCCGTTGTACTGTGGATGGGTATTTGAGTTGTTTGCAGTGTGTGAGCTGTTATGAATTGTGTTGCTATCAGCATTAGAAGAGATTTAGCTTCCTTATATTAAAAACTGGATACCCTCCTCCCTGCCACCCTGTGCACACAGTCACACACACAGACACACACACACACACAACACACGTGCATGAGCACTCATGTGCACTGGAGTTTTTACCCACGCATTCTCACTGCTCTTCTTCTCTGTTTTGACTGACTTAGGAGTCACAGGAGCAAATGCCCTGTCCTCAGCGCCTGGCTGGGAGGCTCTGGTCTCTTTCAGGAAGCGAAGTCATCATTTCTAAGCCACAAGCTTCTGATTCCGCAGTTCCTCTGAAGTCTGCAAGTTCCCAGGGGACGGCGTTTCCCTTCCTGTTCCTGGCCGTGCGTTGCCTTTATTCCGAGTTAACTACTAGACCTAATTAAACAGCACCATCTCCTCAGAGTGGCTGATTTTCTTCCTGTCTGAATACAAATTAAACTCCCATGCCGTTAACATTCAGGTCAGTTGATCAGAATCAACCTCTTTTAAAACTCAAAGGCCAAAGTGATTTCAAAGTCAGTCACACACCTCGCGTCTGCTGGGAAGGGCCTGGTATGGTTATCTTCAAGCAGACCCGGCTTGGGAGCGGCCTGAGGACAGAAAGTTTCTTCACAACTGAGTCAGGATGACACAGTACACGGGCTGCCCGGCGGGGTTTGCTTGGGAGGTCCAGGGTGATCAGAGACTGTGAGCCTAATTTGTTTGCTATTTCACTCCCTGCATCATGGAGATTCAAAATCCTTTTTTTTCATTTACCCAGTCCCTTCACTGAGCAAATACGGGTTCAGTGCCAGGTACTGTGCTGGCCCTGGAGCTGCTGAGCACACAGCGTGATGTTGCATCGGGCCGCGCGGATTGCACACGTGTGGGCGAGATGCGAGACAGCCAGCATCAAGAATGTCTCAGGCTGTAACCCTGATGGTGCACAGGGAAATGCCATGTAACGCAGTCACGCCCTTCCTCTGCAGTGCACACCTGGTTCTGCGGTTCTTCAAGCGGAGGGCAGCTAAGTTCTCTGCTGGTGGGTTCCCACTGAGAGCCTGAGCTGACGGTCCAGTCTGTCCCACCCAGGTCATTCTAGGTAGATGCAGACCCGGGATCGAGAAGGGAGCTCTCCAGGGTGTCCCTACTGTGATGATACTGCCAGATGGGGAGGACATGGTGCCTGCCACCCCTCAGCAAGGCGGGAAGGCGCCAGGGCCCTGACCATCTCCTACAGTGTTTCTGCGGATGTGAAAACATTCCTCACCCTCAGAAGTGGGTGTGTGAAGTGCAACTGTTGACCAGGGCCATACTTGTGAACGCTTAGGAAACAGGGATTGTTTCCTTCCCTGGCTGTCTGGTTCCAAGTCAGGGACGCAATGGATATACAATTTGGGGTGACCACAGGCTGGGCCCTGCTGACGGCCTTGCATAGTTGGCTTGTTTAGAGTAGAGCAGGTGTCAGGGAGTCTGATTGAGAGTGGATTAATGAGGGCACAAGGGCTGAAGGTCCACCGTGCTCGGTGTGGTGGTCGGGTGGGGCTGTGTGTGTGCAGGCTGCAAAGCTGGCCCAAGACTGACTCACCTGTCATGGGAGCCCTGGAGGGGCCTTCAGGGCTGTGATCATTTGGAATCGGAAACAAGACATCTTGGCTGAGCTGTGCCAGTCAGGGTTCAAGTTCCCTGTACTCAGTTGGCCTCCTTGGCCTCGGTTTCCCCACCTATAAATGGAAGGGTATAGCAGCCATGGTCGTCTGCTTCCCAGCAGCCATGCTGCCGTTCTCTCTCCTACAGTGTCCTGACTTTGTTCAGGGATCTACTGTCATCCAGGTGGCCTGAGCCCTGGCTCTAGCCTAGTCAATCAAGGCAATCCTATTTTTCCAGGGGTTAATGTGTGCCCAGTTGTGACCAGTGAGAACTGAAGAGGGGCGGTTCGGGGACATTTTCTTTGTTCTGAAAAGAAGATGCACCTGTAACCATGTCCCCGTCCTGTTGTGTGTAGTCCTGTCTGCATGCGATTCCTGGGGCCACGGCAGCCATCTTGGAACCATGGCGGACCCATCACAGCCAAGCCAACGTGTCAAGGTGGTGAAACAGCAGGGGGTTTGGGAAGAACCTGATTCCTTCGTAACCATGCCACGACTGACCAACTCTAAAGCTCCCTCACCTCTGGGTTTCTTGGCAGGCCAGAAATTCAGGTCCTCTTCATGTATGCCACTTTGAGCTGGGTTCCCTGCTGCTGGCAGCTGAAATCCTACAAGGTAGGGGAGGAGAGAGTGAGGAGGGCGGGGATGGTCACTCAGGCAGGACGCTCTGCCCTGATGCCCTGTCATTCTTCACAGCGTTGGAGAGCTCAGTTCCAAATACAGCAATGATATCGGGGGATTTATCACCGGTGAGCAGAACAGGGGGCTAGTTAGTGGATGGAAAATTAGTGGGAGGTGACATCTCTCGTAGGAGATTTCTTGCTGAACTGACTTAACGGGATCCCTGCTGAAGGCAGGCCAGGGTGATCAGATGGAAAGTGTGGGGGATGAGGAGCTGGATCCGGTGCCAAGGGAGGGGGAATGACTTCTCAGCGTTCTCCATTAAAGCTGGCCTGAGCAGGCGACGGCAGGGCCCAAACTTGAGGCCTGGCTGAAAAGAGGCCTCAGAGGATCCTGCCTGAAGTGTGGTCAAGGACAGAGTCGTCATCGGTCCTCAGCAGTCAGCACCTTTTGAGGGTGGCTTTGGCTGAAGGAAAGTGCCTCACTAAGCTCACGCCTCCTTTCAGGATGGCCCATGCCCAGTGACTGATCAGTGCACGGATGTTAAGGCCTGGACCTTTGCCCCAACTCAGAACAGGTCTAAGGGGCCACTCCAGCTCCAGAGCTGCCCGTGGAGTTGGCTGAGGCCCGTGTTGAGGCCACGCTGCATCTCCCCATCCTGCCTTTGTCCCCTCCCAAGGGCGTCCAGCTCAAGGGTGCTCCCTAATAAAGTCGTGCCTGGGGAAAGTCGTGCCAGATGAGCCTACAGACCCACGGTGCTGCTAGAACAGTGTGGTTAGCAACTCCCCAGTGTTTGTTTTGCTAAATTGCTCTGGAAAATAGAGGGGCTTTGGGAGGGGAGAGTGGGCGTGAAAGAGAGCAGGATGTGAGGGGGAGGAGAGGGACTGTGGTGACCGGATGCAGCTGTCCGCAGTGGTGTGTGAACAGGTGTCATCCTGTTCTTCAGCTCCTGGGGAACCTCCAGTAAAATCTGTTTTACTCAGAGTGTTTACTCACCGTGGCTTCTGAGGTTGGAATTTTTGTGGGGGAAATGGAGGGACAAGATCTGAGATTTGCAGCACAGGGAGTATGGGGTAAAGCTAGAAGCCACCCACGGAGACCAGGTTCCATCAGGCCTCATTACTGGACAACCATTGTGTGTGCCCTCCAAAGTGGATGGGTCTTATCACCTCTGTCTTACAGAGGAGAAGACTTGGGCCAGAGTGCCTGGATAACATGGCAGGGAGGTGCTTGGGTTTTTGAGTGAGATGGGCCTGGGTTCGAATCTTTGCCCCGTGACTCACCAGCTATGTGACCTTGGGCAAGCTCTTTAAGCCTCCACATCCATTTCCCTCCTCCATGAAAATGTGGCATTGTGGATCGGTGATGGGCAGCAGGGGTAGGGGCCAACGGCCAGGAGCCAAGTCCTGTCATCACTGTTCACAGGCTTTGTGACTCTGGGCAGGTTCCTTAAGCTTTCTGTGTCCAACTTTCTCATCTATACATTAAGAATAATGATAGCTGTTCAGATGAGAAAAGTTATTATACTGGAAAACACTAGCATAGTGCTTAGCACATATTAAGTGTCACATTCATGTTAGCGCTTAGTATTTTCATCAGTATGCTAATATTATTTGTTTGTGGTGGGGGTTAGATAAGTAGCTATACTTCTCTCTCTAACTCCGTCTAAAAGGTGTACAGGAAAAGGGTCACCAAGTTTCAGGGTCCAGGGGAAACTGCACTTCACTTTGACCTAGAAAAACGGTTTTTCTATTTTTTCAAGTACCCAACCATTGTGATTGGTTTCTGGAACACCGCTGTCATGGTTTTGGACTTGACCTTACTGTTTAGAGGAGAGCTTTTCCTATGTCTGTTGCAGGCCTGTGACCACCCAGGCTGGGTCTCTTCTCTGCTGTGTCCGCTATGAAATGGTCTGGTGTTGTCCCTGGGTGTGTGGGCCTTCGGCTACTTACTCGGGGAGGAAGGTCCTGTTCCAATCCAGCCAATAAACCAACAGACCTGAAACAGAGTTGAGGGGGTCAAGAAATAAATCAGTGTGTGTATGAGTGCATGTGTGTGGGTGAGTGTGTGAGCGTGTGAGGGAGTGAGAGTGTGTATGAGTGTGTGACTGTGTGAACATGTGAGTCTATGAGAGCATTTGTGTGTATGTATTTGTGTGTGTGTATGTATGAGAGAGCACTTGTGTGTGTGAGAGCATTTGTGAGTGTACATGTGTGCGAGGACACTGGTGTATGCATGTGTGCGAGTGTGGGAGAGTATCTGTGAGCTTGTGCCAGTGTGTGGGGGACAGGCACACTAAAGCAGGGAAATGGGGAAGAAAGAAACACAAGTACAGTTATTATTATTATTATTATTTTGAGACACAATTTTGCTCTTGTTGCCCAGGCTGGAGTACAGTGGTGGCATCTCAGTTCACTGCAACCTCCACCTCCTGGGTTCAGGTGATTCTCCTGCCTCAGCCTCCCGAGTAGCTGGGATTACAGACATGCGCCACCATGCCTGGCCAATTTTTGTATTTTTAGTAGACACGGGGTTTCACCATGTTGGCCAGGCTGGTCTCGAACTCCTGACCCCAGGTGATCCGCCCACCTTGGCATCCCAAAGTGCTGGGATTACAGGCTTGAGCCACTGCATCCGGCCAAGTGCAGATATTTTTATCACTTTATTTCAGAATGGAAACCTGATTTTAGATATGAAAATAATGTATGCCCATTGTAAAATAAAATCAGATAATTTAAAAAGTCATAAGGAAGAAAATAAAAATTAGTAGGAATCTCATTAACTGGAAACAGCCTCTAGTATAATTTTTGTTTATGTCTTTCCTGAATTATTTTATGATAGAAAAAGTTTTGCATAGGTAATATATTCACATGGCTCAAAAGCCAGGAATACACAAGGTACCCAGTAAAGCCCGTTTGCATCCCTGTGCCCCTTGACCCTGCCCCTCGCACCCCACAGATGACATCCTTCACTAGTTCTTAGTGACAAGGATCTCCCTCCCTCTCTCTCTCTCTCTTTCTCTCAATATATGTATTATATTTATCCTGTGTTTTATACTCAAAAGATATATCATATATATTTTTCTACATCTTGCTGTTTGCAACAATACATATTAGAGATTTTTCCACAACAACACTTAAGAGTTCCCTGTTTAAAAAAATAGCTGGGCTGGGCACAGGTCCCAGCTCTTTGGGAAGCCAAGGCAGGAATATCATTTGAGGCAGGAACTTGAGACCAGCCTGAGCAACATAGTGAAACCCCGTCTCTAAAAATAAAAATGAAAATAAAAAATTAGCTCAGTGTGGTGGTGCTCACCTGTAGTCCCAGCTATTTGGGAGGCTGAGGCGGGAGGATGGCTTGAGTCCAGGAGTTTGATGCTGCAGTAAGCTATGATGACACCACTGCATTCCAGCCTGGGCAAAGAGTGAGATCTTGTCTCTTTTATATATATATAAAATATATATATTATATTATGTATTATATATTATATATATACACACACACATACATATATATAGATGTATGGTATTCCATCTTATGGCTGTACTGTGACTTATTTAACTAATCTCCCAAGACTTTTTTATGCATGCAAAAATATACCAACACACACAGTTTTAAAAAATACTAAGGTTGTCTTACACATACAATTTTATTCACTGCTTCTTCGTGTGTTAACCATCTACAGTGAACATTTCTTGTCACTCAATATTTGTTGACATCATCATTTTTAATGATTTCACATTATTCCATTGTTTGAATGAATCTTCATTTACTTTACCATTTCCCTACTATGGGCATTTAGATAATTTCTGCTTTTTGCTCTTACAAGTGGGACCAGGAACAAATGTCCTTTTTCATTTTGATGCGCTTGTCTCAATTTTTCCTTAAGATGGATTTCTGGAGACCGAATTCATCACATCACAGGGCGCGCATGACTCTGGTGCTTTTGTGACATGCTGCTAATTGCCCTCTGGAAAAGTTGTGCCAGGCAACCACCCGCCAAGAGCAGATGCAGGGGCCCCTCTTTGCTGGGCATCAACCTTGTATGCAAATCTTCCCCATCTTTGCTGATTAAACGGGTGAACAACAGTTTAATTATTTTAGTGAGCATGACCTTACATTTGTCTTCTGAAATAGAAACCAAGATCCTAGGAGGCACTGAAAAAGAAACGGGTGGGTTCCAGGGGGGCCTGGCCCTGCTGTGGGACCCCTGCAGCCTGTTTCCCAGAGGACTGAATTTGGGTCAATGCTCTGGTCCGGGAGAGACGAGGGCAAACATTGAATATCCTGAAAGATGATTCTCTGTGCTTTCTGAATTTATTCTGATTGGGATCTTCTGGTTAGAGCTGGGGGTATTCAGTTTACTGTCTTCTAATAATGCCAACATTGAGCACTTATGGGGTACTTCCTGGGGACCAAGCACTAGAACTGAGATTCCCACATGGATTGTCTCATGGAATACTTCCAAGAACTTTAGGAAGATTTTTTTTTTTTTTTTTTTTTTTTAAATCATCATCCCAATTTGATGAATGAGGAAGGAGGATCAGAGCCTTAAGGTGATTTTCTCAAGGTGACCCTATGGTAAGGGATGGAGCTGGGTTTTTACTCCAACTTCTTAATATGAAAATTATTAAATACACAGAACAGTTGGAGGGACAGCACTATGAATGCCTGTGTGCTCACCATCTACATTTGACAGCCGTATTTGGGGAGGGGTGTGTGTGTGTGTGTGTGCACTCTTTGAATGTATGTTGCAGGCATCATGACAGTTATGCATCCTAAGGAAAAGGTCCTTTATGTCCTCATCACCATCTTCTCACCTAAGGAAACTAACAAGAACTCTCTAATATAATCTATTATTTAGTCTGCAATCAAATTTCCACATTTGTTCCATTGCTCCAAAATCCTTTGAGCTGTTTTGCTCTTGAACCAGGATCTAACAACTTTCTCACATTTCATTTAGTTTTTACATCTCTTGAGTCTTTTGCAATCTAGAATGTTCTCTCCTTACTTTTTCTCCCCAGAACACTGACTTTTTGGAGTGAATAAACTGGCTGTGTTGCAGAGGACCCTCAGTGATGCCGAGTGTGGTTGCTTGGAAAAGATGATGGCCACTACCCATTCTGTGGCGAAAGCTGCCGTTTTCTCTTGGAAATTATTCTGTAGGAGGGTATTTTGGCCCCTTGCGAAGAATTTATCCCCCCAATACTCTCTCACCTAATGGCTTTCGGATCCATTGATGGTTCTTTTCTGGATCGATTATTTCACTGGGAGTTGCAAATGGTGAATTTGCTAAGGCGCTCTTCCTCTTGCATTGATAAGCAGGCATTCTGCTCCAGAGAAGAGCGTCCTCTCAACCAGTGCCTCAGCCAGTCGCTTCTAAGATGCCTGTGTCAATGGGACCAGTGTGTGCACAAAAGTCCCTCCATGCAGATCCACAGCAGACATAATCACCCTCTTCTGCACCCTCCTCTCTCTCACAGCACACTTCAAACTTTCATCTCCAGGCTCTGAACGAGCTTCCAAAATCATGCCCTTGCACTCCTCCTTGGACCAGGAGGCAACCACTTTAAAGGTTTTTGGAAATTTTGCCCACCACCTCTCAAACAAGCAAACTGCTGGAAGTGTTTGTTCTGGGGCTGGTCTTAGGAGGTGTGTGCCTTGGCTTGGGAGCAGCTCAGGTCTGGGCAGCCTCAGGTCTTTGCGGGGCAGGTTGAGTGAGAGACAGCATCACCCTAGGAATAGGCATAGCCTGGATTTTGGGGACTGAGGGAGTGAAGTTTCAATCCCTGCCCCACTAGCTATGTGGCTTTGGGTGAGTGACAACCTCTCCGAGTCTCAGCTTCTCTGCCCTCATCGTGGGCACTGATGGTAAGGCTTATCCCAGAGGCTGCCCGTGCTGTTCCCATGAAATAATGTAGGGGAAAGGGCCTGCCACTGTGTGCCAGTCATTTTCCTATTATCTGCTTTTTTTTTTTTCCTTCACAACAACCGTGCCAGGATGATTCTGTGGCTCTTTGTAGTAATAGGACTCTTTGGTCGTAAGCAACAAAAGCCCATCTCAAACTAGCTTAGGCGAGAATGGGTATTTCCTCAGGTACAGTGGCTCATGTAACTGGTTAAGCCTCACATACGGCTGATCAAGGGCCTCGAGCACTGGGACTCAGTACCTCTCACTGTCCTTGCTTCTGGACACTGTTTTTCTCTGTGTTGGCCTCAGCCTTAGTCCACCTCTCCCATCTTGGTGCCTAGACCGCCTCTAGATGCTTCCGGATTTTCTCTCACTTGCATTATTGGTTTAGGTGAAGAGAATGTCTCTGCCCCTCTGGCTCCAACAGAAATTCCACGGAAGTCTGACTGGCCTGTTTTGAGTGATGGGCACATACGTGAACCAACCTCTGTGGCTGGAGGGATCCAGTTTCTGATTGGCCATATCAGAGTCAGACACCGCCCTTAGAGTTGGAAGTGGGGTCAGCTCTATTCCTCAAAAGAAAACTGGGGTGCTGTTCCCAGAGGAGATGGGACAGATGCTAGCTAGACAAAAATAACACGTCCCTTGCACTTTGGGTCTGTGGATCGGCGGGGGGGAGTGCTTGTTGGGTGGGGGAGCCCCCACATGCCTGGCCAGCAAGAAGCAGAGGAGCAGAATCATCAGTGGTGCTTGGGAGGAGGACCACCGACTCACACTGAACTCCCAGCTTAAACCGCGATTTATATTTAGCACGAGGAAAGCTGTCAAGCTCTTAAATATGTATGGGATTGGAAGAGCCAGGAGGGAGAGAAAGTGCAGATTCTGCATGTGCCAGCGAGGAATTAATTAGAAATAAACCATATACGAGAAGCTGTCTAAATTCTGTTCTGCTTTTGATCTGGCTGCCAACCGATGACTTTGGGAATTCTCCACCAAGCCGTGACCACCTGGGCCTCGCAGGCAGCCCCTGCAGAACACCATACACCCGTTCCGTGTCCCTGATAGGTGGGGAAGACTGGGGCCTGCCTTCCTCTGCCTGGCCATGTTGTCACAGCTCAGCCTAGGAGTGACTCACTCCCATGGGGGGTGCAAATCTAGATGCCGTCATTGTGCCTGTCCCTTGGGAGGTGGGACTGTTTACAGAGCAGGGGGCGGGCAGGACCTGGGTGTTGGTGGAGACCATCTGCAGCCCTTTCTTTCTTTTTCTCTTTTTTTTTTGAGACGAAGTTTGACTCTTGTCGCCCAGGCTGGAGTGCAGTGTCACAATCTCGGCTCACTACAATCTCTGCCTCTGGGTTCAAGCGATTCTCCTGCCTCAGCCTCCTTAGTAGCCGGGATCACAGTCATGTGCCACCACACCCAGCTAATTTTTTGTATTTTTAGTAGAGACAGGGTTTCTCCATGTTGGGCAGGCTGGTCTCGAAATCCTGACCTCAGGTGATCCACCTGCCTTGGCCTCCCAAAGTGCTGGGATTACAGACATGAGCCACTGTGCCCGGCCCATCTGCAGCCCTTTCTAGTGCCACCCAGGTGGCCTAGAGTGCAGACCCTCTGCCAGAGACCTCTGCACTCTCAGCTCTCACTCCACTTGCTGGCATTGACCATGATCAATGTCCATTATCACCAGCCAGGTGTCAGACAGGGCACAGGCTGGGCCTCTGCTGAGTCTGGTAATGCCTGGTCCTGAGCTGGATGCACAGTAGGTACTTTTCAAGTGCCAGTTAGAGTCACAGCCTCTGAGCTGGAAGTGACCTGGAGCCAGAATGATTTTTTTTTTGAGACAGGATCTCACTCTGTCACCCAGGCTGGGCTCAGTTGATCCTCCCACCTTAACTTCCAGAGCTCCTAGCTAGGACTACAGGTACACACCACAACACCCAGCTAATTTTTGTATTTTTTGAAGAGATGGGAGTTTTGCCATGTTGCCCAAGCTGGTCTTGAACTCCTGGGCTCAAGCGATCTGCCCGCCTTGGCCTCCCAAAGTGCTGGGATTACAGGCGTCAGCCACCACGCCCCGCCCAGAACGATCTTTTAAAAGCATAACTCGTCATGTCGCACCTCTGCTTAAGATGCTTTGGGGACTTCTCCTGGGCCTCAGGATAAAGCCCCTGGTTCTCACTGTGCTGTGCAGGCCCTGCCACCTCTGCCCTCGCCAAAGCCTCCACCACCTCTTCCCTCCTGCCCCTTTTGGACCAGTGTCATTCCCACTGGAGTGTTTCTGATCCTCAGAAGGGCTGAGCTTACTCCCCGCCCAGACTGTGCCCTGTAGTTCCCTCTTTTGGAACTCTCCAGCCCCAGATCCCCATGGATTGGGTTCTACTTGTGAACTGGACCTCATGTCATTTGTCAACCTTCAAAGTATCCCTGTGTTTTATGTTTTTAAAGCATTTATCATCATGTGACAGCATCCTCTGTAATCAGGTGATTACCTAGCTGTAGTTTGTTTCTTCTGCAAGATTTAAGTAACGAGAGGAGAGAGAGAGAGAAAGAGAGAGAGAGAGATCAGCACTGGCTGGCTGTCTTGGTCCCCAGAGCAGTGCCTGGCACAGAACAGTGCTTAATGCATGTAGTTTGAATAAGATAAGTTTATTTGATTGCATTTTTAGAATAAATTAATGAACATGTAAAGAGCATTCAGAAGTCTTCATACTGCCTTTTAAATATTTCTATTTTTTATTGCGGTAACTGTAAATTCAAATGCCATTGTAAGAAATAATGCAGAGAGATCGTTCGTACATTTACCTGTTTCCCCCAGTGGTAACATTCTGTACAGCCACGGTGCAGTATCACAGCCAAGCTGCTGACAGTGACAGAAGCCATTACCGTCCCTCTGACGTCCCCAGTGGTCCTTGCTGTCATCTGTGTATGTGGATTAATGTTCTTTTATTGCCTGTGTAGGTTTGTGTCTCCACCACCACAGTCAAGATGCTGGGCAGTGCCAACACCACCAGGAGCTCTGAGCTGTCCTTCCTATAACCACAGCCACCTCCCTCCCATATACTATTTTGAAAAGCCATACAGTTTTTGTTGCAATTAATTCCATGCAGAACTCCGTTAGGAAGTGCCAGGTGGATACTGGTGCTGGCTGGTTCTGCAACGGCCGCACGCCTCGCTCTGCGTGCCCGTCAGACACCACCCTGGGAGCCCTGGCCCAGACTTGGGATCAGGAACAGCCAGGATCTCAGAATCCACTATGGAGGTGGCTAGGAAGCTCCAAGGAGCTCAGTGTCCAGCCCTGGAGGCCCTGGTCCACTGCTTGCTTTCCTGGGTGTCAGTCAGAGGTCCTGGGACCTGAGCTAGAGGCAGGACATGAGCTGAGGCGGGGGGTCAGCCCAGCACTGATAGCCCCGGGGGTGTCTCAGGCTTTGTGCCTCAGCTACAGGATCCTGGGCTGTGGGATTAAACGCACAGTCCTGATGGCCCAGGGTGTGAGCAAAGGTCCCTGCCCAGCACTGGCAGTCACACTGGGTCCCCACATGGTCGGATCATGCTTGTCTCACTCCCTTTTGGAGCCCAAGTCTCCTGCCCGCTGGGCAGTTCTGTGAGTAGCCAGGTTTCCTGTCAATAAACTCCTTGGCTGAGATCAGAGTCAGTATTTGTCTTACAGCTCAGAGTTCCCACCCCCGGCAGGCAGCGCCTCACCACCACCTCTGCAGAGTGACCTCCCTGCCAGTATCCAGCCAGTGCCAGTATGGTACTCCATTCAGATCTCAGAGGGCCCTCCCAGGAGGCAGCAGGGCCCAGGGGTGCTTTTAAGCATGAGCTCACCATCAGGCCTCTTTCCCCTGAGCCACCAGGGCCTACTGTGCCACAGGGACTTGCTCGAAGTCTTTTGCCCATGATCTTGAATTCCAGTTAAGGAAATCGAGGCACAGGAAAGCAGCCCACATACTGCAGGGTGGGGATTAAACCCACACAGGCCACTCCTGCAGCTCAGTTCTCCCGACACCCCACTGACTTCTGGGGTCCTCTGGGACAGAAGCTGGGCAGGTTCCTTCTCAGAACAGTCTCTGCCAGCAGCTTCATTTATGCCCTCCGCCAGGACCAGCCCATCTTTTCCCAGTTCGGGCCCCCTAATCCCTATGACCCAGCTCCGTCCACGTTCGCCACCAGTCACCATTTCATTTACACCCAATCATGGGGGCCCATCCTTGCTCTGGTTTTGAGAAAACTACTCAAGATTCTGACTTCATCCATTTTACATTTTTTCCTTGTGAAGACTGGAATTCAGGGATATTTATCTTGCTGGGCCTGCAAAAGCTTAAATAAAATAAGCTTTATCTGTTGGAAGCTGTCAGCTGATAAAAAAGAAAAGAATTAAGCATATTCCTATTTGATGAACTATGCAGATGGGGGCAGGCTTCTGTCTTTTGGCTTCATTGTTCTCTGCAGAAACAGCCACATGTCCACTCTGAGAACTGCCGCGGGACTCCAGTCTCTGACCCCCAAAGCCTGTCTGGACATTCACACGTCTTGCTAACAGATGGACTGCTCGGGTGGGGGGGAAACGTTTGGCACTTTAGGGACAGCCATGGAGGGTGCTTCTCAGTAAAAAAGCACATCCATGTCCCTCCTTTCCTGTAAACCTTTCTCTGGGTCAGGATTTCCCAAGCGGGGAGCCTCATTCCTCCTTCCGGGGGAGCCCCCTATGGCTGGATCATCTGCGCTTCCATTCTGAAGGTGCTGAGTCTGACAGGCTGGACCTTGGAGACTGATGTCTAGAGGGGACTGACACCCTGCTGGGAAGTGCAGGTTCCCCAAGATGCGCCCCACCCAAAGTCCCTCTCTACAGGGGCAGAAAACCCCTTTCAAAACCTGTGTGGGTTATACCACTCCTGCCCACTTCCACAGTCACCACCCAGGGCCAGGCCACCAGCCTCTCCTGCCTCTCTTCCCTGGTCTCCCTGCTCTGTCCTCACCCTACTGTGCTCCAAGTAACAGGTTACAGCAGATCACTCCTCTGTTCAAAACCTGCCATGTTCCCATTTCACGCGCCCCCAAACCTGCCCCCTGCCCCACTTTTCCTCCTCCTACCCCACCCTCTGTACTGTATGCGGTACTGCAGGCCTCCTGGCAGTGCCTCGAATACGCCAGGCACATTGTGGCCTCAGGGCCTTTGCACTGGCTATTCCCTCTGCCTGGAACGCTCTTCCCCCCAGACACTGGCACAGCTCACATCATCCCTCCTTCATCTTCCATCAAATGCCACCTTCTCAATGAATCCTTCCCTGGCCACCCTATCTTGCATTCTTCCCTGGCCACTCTATCTGGCAGTGCAACTTGTTCCCACCCACCCCCCATCCTTAGTATCTTGTCCATCTTGCGCTTTCTTTCCATAGTGCTCATGGTCTTTACAAATAGTAGTTTCTTTATTTATTATGGTTTTGTTCATTGTCTGTCTCCTTTTGCACAAGGGCAAAACTCTGGCTACTTTTTTCTCTGTTGCATCCACAGAGCCTGGACTAGTTGGTGTTTGATAAAATGCTTGTTAATGAATGAACAGATACAGTGGCTCACTGTGGAATGCAGGGGATTCTGGAGAGAGCTGGGTTCGTACGCAGGGACGACTGGATGCATGTTCATCGAATAAACAAGTTCATTTTGTGAGGATTTTACTTACAGATAATCTTCATGTTGGCAAATGACCAAGGTCATTTCCAATAAGAACTGACAAACTCAACACCGATTCCTAAAGCTTTGCAGAAAATCTCAAACATTCTTTTTTTGCTGAGAACACCTGACTCATACCGGCTTAAGCAAAAAGGAAATTTATTAGATCATGTGATCCCAAACCATCAGGGAGTAGTTCTGGCTTCAGGAAGGGGTGGATTCAACACTGGGTTTCTCACTCTGTTGCTTGGTCTTGTTCTTCTCCATATTTTCTTCATTCCCAGGATCCAGTGGTGGCAATGTGCCTGCCAACAGCCCCAAACCTCTATCTTCCAATTCAGAAGAAGGAAGAACTCTCTACCTGTTGACTCCAGTACAAGTCCTAGGATTCACTTGGCTTGAACCAGGAGGACGTGTTCAGGCAGGGTCACCTGTCCCACCTAGGAGTGAGGCAAGGGCAGTTCGCAAGGCATATCCAGGGTCCCTTTGCCAGAGCAAGGTGTGGTGGATGCTGGGTGGCAACAGCAACTTACGTCAACCTCTGGAATATCATCTGGAAAAGTCCCTCCAGGGAGCTGGCTAAAACCTGCTGGCGGAACGTGTCCCAGTGGCTTTTGTGGAGCAGCGTACATCAGGTCATCATTTCATGTCCAGATGCCACTGCAAACATTGCTCCATGCTACAGGCTGCCTGGGAACCCAGAGTCATCTTTCTAAAACTTGTTCCTTTCTGGCCTCAAATACCTAAAGCCTGGGCTCTGCCTTGGCTCCCAAGAGCCAACTCCAGTCAGCCTCCCAACTGCATCCCCCAATATGACGATGCGTGGCCCAGCCCTGGGTGCCTGCCCTGAGCCCACCAGCCCCACCATCACTGCCGTCACTGCCCCTTTGCCACAGGAGTCCTGGAATGACCGGTCAGTCCACCTCTCCATTTCTGCAACATGACTGATTCTTCCAGATCCTCTCCCCAGCCTCCAGGGCAGTCAGCCCCAGCAGCCAAGCCACTGCAAGGCCTCCTGGTGCTATCAGTCTGTTGCCACCCCTCCTTTACTTGCAAGGACTCACAGAGTATCTTTGGTGTGTGTGGACATCTTTCTCTCCTTCCCTCCCCTCTGCTGTGGTCCCTCCCCTTATCTGTGTGCCTGTCATCTAGTGACATGATGATCATGGCAAGGACAATAATAGCAGCTGTAGCAGATACTGGCAGACGCCCATCCTGTCCCCACTGCACCCAACCTACAGGGTGCCAATGGCTTCCTTCATCTCCCACCTCAGGGTTTCTCCTGGCACAGGAGGAATATTCTGGACCCACATGTAGAAGTGGAGAGCACAACTGTTGGGGTGTCAAAGCCTCCCCGTTCCCCTCCCCAGGAGCAGCCCTCAGCCAATGGCAGCCGAGAGTTGGGTGAAGATCCCTCGGCCCTTGCTGCATCCATGCTGAGGCATGTCCCATGCACTTTCTAAGCAGGTCCCTGACCACAGGGTGACCCCTCAAGAGCACAGCTTGTGTTGATTTGCCCTCCCTAGTGCCTCACTTCCCCACTCTCGCCCTGCCTGGATCACCTCCTGAAAACTGCCTGCACCAAAATCCTTGTCTCAAGCTCTGCATGTGGGGAACCCCAAACTAAGAAAACAGCAAACCAAATGCTGGCCCAGTGCTAAGTGCCATGATGGTGTTTCTTCTGGAACATTTATTTAAGCATCATATGGACCCATGCGGAAGTTATCATCTCATTGATAGTAGAGCAGGACAGAGGCTTGGGGAGGGTGAGTGATTCCGCAGCCAAGGTCACACTGCTGACAGGAGCTGGCTCAGGACTCAGTGCAGTCCGCCTGTCCCTAGTGTCTCGGCTCCCTGGTGACCACTCTGTGATGCTGAGTTCTGAACGCATGCACAAAAGACTGGCATGTGGGCCTACTCCAAGACTAAAGGGGAAATGGACCCAGATGGGGGAGTGAGTATGGTCACAGTCGC
This sequence comes from Theropithecus gelada, assembly GCF_003255815.1. Taxonomy (NCBI): domain Eukaryota; kingdom Metazoa; phylum Chordata; class Mammalia; order Primates; family Cercopithecidae; genus Theropithecus; species Theropithecus gelada. The sequence continues at coordinate 44,793,534 of NC_037678.1, read as the reverse complement.
AGGCACATCAGAGCACAGCTAGGAGGAGAGGATTCTCTGCTCAGTAGCCAGCCCACTCCTTCCCGAGCAGTCATGCCAGACCTGTGCCTTTGGGAATAACTGAGAGCTCCCTTCACTCACCGTGTTGTGCATGTGTGTGAGCATGTGTGAGTGTGCATGTGTGGGTGAGTGCCTGCCCTACTAAGGAGACACAGTGTGTACACCATGCCCCATACCACCGTGGGGTTTATGCTGTGGGGAGATAGATAAGGGTGCAGGCAGCAACATGGGGTAAGTGATGCCTGCCTGAAAGGTCAGGAAAGGTCCAGAAGTAGCTGAGCCAACTCCCACAAGGCGAGCTGTCAGGGTGAGGTGTTGCGGGCACCAGCCGGGCAGGCCCGAGCTGGCTGGGGCTGAGAGGAGGTGAGGATTTGCTTTTCTCAGCTGTGCTCTGGTTGCTTTGGGGCTCTAGCTGCATCCTTTCCCTCTCTCAGCCTCAGTGTCCCCACTAGTAAAGTTCCAGGAGGACCAGCGGTGCCTTCCGACATCTGAGTGGCCCTGGCAGTGGAGTCAGCTTCTGGAATGGGAATAGCCATTGGCTATCTTCCCACTGGCCTGGCCCAGCTGCACTGAGTGTCTGGAGTGGGCCTTGTAAACACGGGGTCAACCCCAGGATGGGCCTGAGGCTGGAACCAGGGCTGCGGGCAGATGGACCGGTGTCTGTCCTGGTCCCCCCAGACCCACTGCTATGGCTCACACCTGGCAGTAACCTTTCCAGGGCCGCCTTCATGCTTTGTCAGATCGCCCATCAGTCTTTTCAGAATCCAGCTCTAACAAGATGATGTTAAAATATGCGTTCTCAGGCATGGAGGCCCATTGTGGGAGACATCAGCTTGTTTGAATTTGGAAATGAGCTTGCAGGGGTGACATGTGAATGCCGTCTCTGTCTGCAGTGGGGGCTGGCTGGGCTTCTGTCTCATGTGGGGACACGGAATGCAAAGTTGACATTTGCTCTGCGGATGTTTCAGTCCCCTTGGCCGATGTCTGGAGAGCACAGGGCTGTGAGCTTCCTGGAGCACCCAGCTTGCCTGAGGCCAGGCCAAGAGACTTGTCTGGGGTCTGGGAAGCGACAAAAAGGACTGTTCCGTGTCCTGAGCCCCTCGTTTCTAATCCTTGGAATTACTCCAATGGGGGAGAAAATGTCCCCTTGCAAAATGCTGAGTGACCGCCACCAGGGTGGGGTTGAGTGCCTGGGTGAATTCAGTATAAGTCAGGGACCAAAGCTTGCAGGCTGAGAAACTTGATGGGGCCAGCTTGCTTAGCGTGCCCATGTCATGCCTTAACCAAGTTCATACATCCAACCAGAAGGCCACTGGATTTGCTTAATCTATGCTGGGGATGAGTGTCCAGCCCATTTCTATTCGTATGCAGAAGGTGGCTTTTAGAGGGCAGAATCACAGGGCGAGTTTGCCAGCTGCTGTGAACGCTCCACGCACTGGCCCAAGACGATACTAACAGCACTCCCCTGCAATATACCCCTGCCACTGAGTCTGAAAGGTTTACACGTTTTATCTTGTTTAATCATTTCAACCACAGGACCTTTGCATGTGACAAGGTCAAGCCCTCCTACCACAGTCCCTTTTCTTTGTAGCATTTATCACAACCGTACTTTTGCCCTGGACTGTGAGGGTGAAGTCTCATTAACCCTGTTCACTGCTGTATCTCCCAGGCCTCGCATAGGGCCCTGCACATAGTAGATGCTTGATAAAGACGTACTGAACGAGTGGATAAAGACCTTGATAAGGGAGGCTCTCTAATGATCTGATCCTTTTACAGATGAGGGAACCAAGACTCAGAGAGCTGGAGTCACAGGCTCCAGTGGCGCAGCTGCTACGTGGCAGAACCCAGATCTGTCCCCGGTGGGAGGAGGCTCTGCATACCCCTGCATGGGTCTCTGTGCTTTGATTTCATGATGGAGCACCAGAATGCAATCTCATGGCCCACATTTGTTTCACTGCGTCCCTTATCCACTGACAGTTGTAGCTGCCAGCAGCCCGTCTCACCGATGACGAAATGGGAGCACTGGGAGGTTGAACAACCCACTCGGAGGCACCAGGTGAAGGGGGAACTGCAATCAGCCTTCTCTGGCTCCAAAGATGACAGGTTCCCTACGTGGTGCTGTCTCCCCGCCTGCCCCTCCCGTCCCCATCGTGCCTTTCCTGGAGCATCTACCATGTGTGGGAAGTGCGTGCCAGCCCTCACTGAACTGTCACCACCATAGCATGAGCTTTGCGTCTTATCCCAGAAGTGCCTGCCCTGGCTTAGCTCTTGTAGAACAGCATGCAGGACAGTCTCTGTGCCACTCAGCTGTCAGGCTGTATGGACTCCAGAGCCTTCTCTCAGGTTCCGTCTTCCGTCCCATCTTCTAATGAAAGGCTTCGTTAAGTTGCACAGAGGCACTTTGTCCTGAGACAGGCTTATTGGGAAATCATATTCTTTTCTTTGTCAAGCCTGATAGGCTTATTTCACATACAAAATGAAATCTCAAAGTTGTCATTCTAGAAAGTCCAAAGAGCGGGTGGGGAATGGAATGACTTTCTCAAAGATGTCAGGAAGGTGCTTAGCCTGAGATAGAAGGTAATGTGTTGTAGTGGGGAGGTGTGGGCCAGCCAGCCAGAGCCAGACAGCTGTCACCTTAGGCAAGTGGCTTAACATCTCTGTGCCTCAGTTTCCTTATCTGTGAAATGGAATAACAGTATCTGCCTCGCGGGATTGTTATGACATAGACTAAATAAGCGAAGGCACATATAGTGCGTAAATGCAAAAGAAGCTGTGTGTGTCAGGCACTGTTACTGCGCTCACTACCACGACTGCTGGCGGCAGCAGCGGTCAGGCCGTAATGGGCATGAGGAGCATGGCCATCGCGTGATGCATCGGTTGGGAGCATTCAGCTGCTGGTAATAAACACCAAGAGTAGCTGTGGATTAATCTCGGCATGGATTCTCCTGGACTGCAGGTAGGCTGTCCATAGCTGTGGTGGCAGCTCCGTGGTGTCGGCAAGGACCCAGGTGTTTCTGCTTGTTGACTCCTCCATCTGAGCACTGGGCTTCCATCCTCCAGACTGCATCGTGGTCTAACATGACTGCTGGAATTCCATCTGATGCCTCTGTGTTCCAGGCAGGAGGAGGGAGGGCTGGGCGTGTTACCAGCCGCCTCTGACTCACTGGTCTTGTGTACTCACGCCAGGAGTGTCCCACCTCAAGCCCTGGCAGAACGTTTACCCTTGGCCCCTGCAGGGTGAGCTGGTAGGAGGGACGGGAGAAGCCATCAATGATGACAGGGAGTTGGTGGATAAGTGCCTCAGCTTCCTTGCTTCTGGGGTGGGATAACTCTGAGAGGCACGTTCTATACATTTCCCCTAAGATAGCCACATGATTGGCCTCTAGTTGCTCTGGTTGCCATAGCCGACTCATTCCTATGCTCTTTGCTGACTTTCTCCCTTTGCTCACCTCCCTCCAGCTTGGAAAAATTCCATTTGCACTTGAATACTTGACTTACAGTCAGCTTCTGGGGAACCCAGTGAAAGATGGGGGCAAGGCAAAAGGAGCAGCTGTCTGTCCACCTCTTAAGGAGCTCCTCCCGCTAGCAGTTCCAAACAGCGTGTTCCTCTCACTGTGCCCTGGCTGCAGGGCGGCTGGGAAACGCAGTCAGCTGGGGGTTCTCTCACTCAGGAACAAGGAGCCCCACTAAGCCAGCATTCTCTGCCACTGCTAAAGAAGGAATAATTATGAGAAGTTTCTATCTTCATATCAGGCCAGATCTGACAAGGAAGTGCTAACTCCCGTGGCCCCTTGAAGCTTCCTGAGAAACTTGTTCCTTCATTTCAGTCCACAGACATTTAGTGAGCCCCTACAGAGTACTTGGCCCTGGGGTGCCATCAAGAATGAGCCACAGCTCTTGATCTCATGGTGCTTATGAGGAACAGGAAGGAGGGGAGGCAGCCGAGGCTGGAGGCAGAGGAAGGGGCTAATGATGGGAGATGAGGCAGGGCTCCACAGTCCCCAGACCTCCCAGGCCGTGTGGACCACAAAGGAGTTTGAGCCTCATTGTGGAAGCAAAGGGAGAGTGTGCTAGAGAATTGTTTTATTTTATTTATCGTTTTTGAGATGGAGTTTCATTCTTGTTGCCCAGGCTGGAGTGCAGTGGCCTGATCTTGGCTCACTTCAACCTGTGCCTCCCAGGTTCAAGTGATTCTCCTGCCTCAGCCTCCTGAGTAGCTGGGATTATAGGCATCTGTCACCACGCTCAACTAATTTTTTGTATTTCTAGTAGAGATGGAATTTCATCATGTTGGCCAGTCTGGTCTCGAACTCCTGACCTCAGGTGATCCACCTGCCTTGGCCTCCCAAAGTGCTGGGATTAAAGGTGTGAGCCACTGTGCCTGGCCTATTTTTTTTAACTTTTATTTTAGGTTCAGTGGTGCATGTACAGGTTCGTTATATGGGTAAACAAACTTATGTCACAGGGGTTTGTTGTGCAGATTATTTTGTCACCCAGGTACCAAACCTAGTACCCAATAGTTATTTTTTCTGCTCCTTTCCCCCTCGCTCATCCTCCCCCCTCAAACGGGTCCCAGTGTGTGTTGTTTCCCTGTACGTGTCCATGTGTTCTCATCATTTAGCTCCCACCTATAAGTGAGAACATGCGGTATTTGGTTTCTGTTCCTGCCCTGGTTTGCTGAGGATAATGGCCTCCAGCTCCTTCCATGTTCCTGCAAGACATGATCTCATTCTTTTTTATGGCTTTATAGTATTCCATGGTGTATATGTACCACATTTTCTTTGTCTGTCTGTCATTGATAGGCATTTAGGTTGATTCTATGTCTGCTACTGTGAACAGTGCTACGATGAACATTTGCGTGTACGTGTCTTTATGGCAGAACGACTTACATTCCTCTGGGTGTAACGGGATTGCTGGGCCTAATGGTAGTTCTATTTTCAGCTCTTTGAGGAATCGTTACACTGCCTTCCACAGTGGTTGAACTGATTTACACTCCCATCAGCAGTGTGTAAGTGTTCCCTTTTCTCCACAACCTCACCAGCAACTGTTATCTTTTGATTTTTTAATATTATGTGCGGAGATTTGAAGCAGGGGCTGCATGTTGTCTTTTGCTGCTGCATGGAGGATAAATTCATGTCATGGGTTTGTTGTACAGATTATTTTGTCCCCAGGTACCCAATAGTACCCAATAGTTATTCTATTATTCTTCCACCCAAGCTTTGCCATAAATTTGATGTTTGTTCTTCAATTTTAGCAGGGCAGTCTGTGCAACAGAGAGCCATGAGTGGCCAGGGCAAGTCAGGGAGGAGAGTTGCAGGGGGCCCACTGTCAAGAAAAGCTGGGGAAGCAGCCCCCGGGGAACTGGGGCTCCTGCATGTGGTTTCCCTGCTGTCTGCCCTGGACCATTCTCTGCGCGCCCCCGAGGGCTCTGGGAGGATGTGTCCAATCCTATTGGTTCCATTTCTCTGGAGAAGCCTGACTCATACAGGCCCAGAAACTCCAGTCACTTCCCCTCATTTTACACATGAGTAAACTGAGGCAGCGGCTAGGTCCCACTCCTGAACATAACCCAGTGCCTGGCTTATGGAAAGTTTATGGGGGTACTCAACACAGACTTACTGGGTGAATGAATAAGTGAAGATTTCAGTGACTGTGGGGGAAGCAGCTCAGTGCAGAAGCTCTGGCCACCAAGTGATGGATGAACAAGCTTGAACATTTCCTGAAGATGCTGTGTCTGTAATTCTCAACCAGGGCTGATTTTTTTTTCCCCCTAGGGTACATTTGGCAATGTCTAAAGGACTTCTGGTTGTCACAACATGGGGGTGGTGCTACTGGCATCTGGCAGGTGGGGGCCGGAGATACTGCCAGTCATGCTCCAGTGCACAAGGCGCCCCTCAACAGAGAAATCTCCAGCCCCAGATGGTGGTGGGTTGAGGAGCCCTGTGCTACACGTAACTCCTGTACAGCACTAACCATCTGAACAAGATCATCTCATTACACAGCCGTTTATAGGAGGCCTCTGCTGTGTCCTCTCTACTCCCATCAAACACTCCCCCTTCCACAAGCACCACTGGGGCACCAACCTGCGCCCATCTCAATTGTGAGCTGTCAGTGAGGTTGAGCCTTTCCCTGCTCACATGACCAGGCCCAGCCAATCAAAGCATCATCCTCTGGCCACAGAGAGTGGTTCTGAAGGCAAGTGACCCAACCGGGACAGCATCACCCAACTGGGAAGGCAGAGTTCTCCTTCTCCTGGTTCTGAAAACTGCCAGAGGTCATGCAGGTAACAGTCATCACAGAAAAACAAGACCAAGGATGAGGCAGGCCCAGTCTCCAAGGCATGCTTTGTGCTCCAGGCTGTGTGAACCCGGCTTCCTCGCTGTAGCCACAAAGGGCCTTGGTGCACATGAAGAGAAGCAGTAGTGGTTGAACACGTGCAGTGTCCCAGGCACTCACCTGCTCCCGCACCTCCTCAGCACATGCCCTCCTCTCGTGCCCTCCTGGGAAAGACAACTGTTTCCACTTAAATCAGTTCCAGGGGTTCACTCATAACCTATGGATAGCCCAACACCACCTGCTTAGGTAATCAGGGAATTTAATGCCTCAAGTACCTCGAAAGTCCATAAAGACTCCAGACCAGGCTTGGTCCCACAGCCAGTCAATGTCCCCAAATTCCCATCTCTTCACTCTGTCTGCTGCATTGTTGTTTTCACTCTAAGGCTCCAAGATGGCTCCCAGGAAAGAGAGTGGGTCTCTGTCCCAGAATCTCAGCCCGAGTCCCGACCTTCACTTTGATTGGACTGCATTGGGTCACATGACCACATGGGATCCAATTCCTTCTGCCAGAGAGATGGACTTTAGTGATTGGCTTACCTGAGGCCACATACTCCTAACAAGAGCAGGAGGTGGAGTTGACTACTTGAGAAGTCAACTTGCAGCCCCCACTAGGAAAGGGGAGAGATGGAACCATGCAGGAAACTGTAGGGAAAAGGCTGCAGCCAAAGAGGAGGCAGCTGGAAGGGTGAAGTGACTTGCTTTGAGTGGTGTTTTTCATCATTGCATATCTGACTGCCCAGACATATTAAAGATTTCCCCTTAACAGCCGGAATCCCTTGCTGCACCCAAAGGGGTGACAAGAGAATCAGCAGGGGGTCTTGTGAGGGCCATAGGAAGGACTGGGGGCATTGTGGTCAAGATGATAACAGTATGAGCTGCCACTCCCTGTGTCAGACTCATGAAGGACTTTCATATTGTCCAGATCAGTAACTTCTCAAACAGCCCTATGTTTGAGTAGGTGGGGGAGGGGGAAGGGGTGATTATTATTATCCCCGGTTTGGAGATGAGGAAATTGAGGTTCCAAGGGTCTGTGCCTCATGTTCAGGGTTCCATACTAGGAAGGGGTAGAGCTGGGGCTTGAACCCAGGCTGATGTGACTCAAAACTCCCTCAAAGGAATTGGCTCATGTGATTGTGGAGGCTGGCAAGTCCAAAACCTGCAGGGTGAGCTAGCAGGCTGGAGACCCAGGACAGCTGATGCTCCAGTTGAAATCCAAAAATGGTTTGCCAAAGAACCAGGAAAAACTGATCTTCTTTATGAAGTTCGAGGTAGTTTGTGAGAGAATTCTCCCTTGCTTGTAGGAGGCCCATCTTTTTGTCTTATTCAGGCTTTCAACTGATTGGATGAGGCCCAGACACATTATGGAGGGCAATCTGTTTTACTCAAAGTCCACTCATTTAAATGTTAATATTATCCAAAACACCCTCACAGAAACACCCAGAATGATGTTAGACCAAATATCTGGGCACTGTGACCCAGCAAAATTGACACAAAATTGACTTTCACAGTCCACTTCTTGCTCCAAAAGCCAAGACTCTTGGATGCTGATTTTTACTACTTTTCTTTGCTAGCTTTATCATTCTTTGAAATTATTAATTTTAACTATACACAATTCATGTGTATAGATCGTACCATTAATTACAAAAGTAGTGCACAACCATGTTCAGTTTGTAAAGGTAAAACATTACAGTCCGGTGCCCTTTGTTCATTGTAGTCAATCCCCAAGCTTTTCCTTGGGGGATGACACAGGGCATCTGTCAGGGAAGGGTAGGTTATTCTGTAATCACAATAATAACATACAACCCATATCTCCAGGCTTCAGAGCTACATGTACATCTGGGTTGGGAAGGGGCTCTGCTCGTTGGCACAAGGTTGGCAGGGAGCTGCCTTCTTGGAGATGATTGATTGTCATGCCAGGGCAAAAAGAACTCTGAGGAATTGCACATCAGCAATTAAATGCCCGACAGTGGCCCTGTGATACTTTTGCTCATAACTCATTGGCCAGAAATAGTGACATGTTCCCACTGAACTTCAAGGTGCTCCAGTAGTGCAGTTGGTCAGAAATATTCGGAAACCAGATGGTGACCTCCACACACTGGGATCAGTTTGTGTGTTCCTTTTGAGGCCTCTTTGTATGCGTTTGCATACATAGGTAGAAAATCTGTAATGTATTATATTATAAAGACCATTCTGCAACTCTTTTTTTTCCCCTAAGAAGTACCTTAGAGAATTTTCCATGTCAGGATGTGTACCTTGGCTTCATCCTTTTAAAGGATGCAAATGATGTCATGATTTGGACACTTGATAGTTTATTTTGCCAGTCCTCTGTGGAGGTGTTGTCAGTTTTTGCTGCTATGAGAAATCCTAAAATAGATGTTCTAACCTGTGCTCTTTAGTGCACATTCCTCAGAAAAATGGAAAGTGCTGGGTGCTGGCTTGCATATTAAACATTTGATACTAAAAAATTATCCTCCAAAATGGCTATACTAATATATACTCCCACTGGTGGTAGATGGCAACTACCCACTTATTCCCTAACAACTAATATGAGTGAACTTCAAAAAGTTGATGGAAGAATGAAATTAGAAGATAAAAATAAAAAACATAAACTTTATAAGGTCCAGCAAGGTCAAAACACTTCTGTAAGCAGTGGTACCAGCTATTTAGTCCATCCCTAAATTACTGAGGGTCCTGGGAATTTAGCCATGTCATTGGAGTCTTTTTTTACATTATTAACTGAAGAAAAATAAGTGCTCTTTAATGATTTTTAAAGAGTAGCAAACAAATTTTTTTACCAAGTCAGAAGGAGCCAAATCAGGACTTTAAGGTGGATACCTAATGATTTCTCATCAGAACTCCCCCAAAATTGCCATTGTTTGACAAGAGGAGTGAACAGGAGTATTGTCATGGTGGAGATGGATTCTCTGGTGAAGGTTTCTGGGCATTTTTCTGCTGAAGTTTTGGCTAACTTTCTCAAAACACTTTCATAATAAGCTGATGTTATAATTCTTTGGCCTTATAGAAAGTCAACAGTAAAATATCCTGAGCATCCCCCAAAAACTGTTGCCATGACTTCCTGACTGGTCCACTTTTGCTTTGACTGGACCACTGCCACCTCTTGGTAGCCATTGCTCTGATTGTGCTTTGTCTTCAGGATTGTTCTAGTAAAACCATGTTTCATCTCCTGTTAATAATTCTTTGAAAAAAATGTTTCAGAGACTTGATCCCCCTACTTGTTTAAAATTTCCATTGAAAGCTCTGCTCTTGTCTGCAGCTGATCTGGGTGTGAGGGTTTCAGCACCCAGCGAATGAAAAGTTTGCTCACCTTTACTTTTTCAGTTAGAATTGTGTAGATTGAACCAGTTGAGATGTCCATGGTGTTGGCTAGCATTTTTGCTGTTAATTGTTGGTCCTCATCAATTAGGGCATGAACAAGCTGAATTTTTTTTCTCACAAATTGATGTGGACGGTCTGCTTCTGTGAGTTTCATGTTCAATATCATCTTGTCCCTTCTTAAAATGGGTTATTCTTTTGTAAACTGCTGCTTTCTTTGGGTCATTGTCCCCACAAACTTTTTGTAAACCATCAGTGATTTCACTATTCTTCCACCCAATTTTGCCATAAATTTGATGTTTGTTTTCAATTTTAGCAGAATTCACATTGTTCTGTTATGGGCTCTTTTCAAACCGCTTTCTTATCCTTCTTAGTGCCTCAAAGTAGATTCTGTTCAGACATAACAAGTTAGTATAAGTTAATTTTGGTGCAAAAAATTTGGAGATCTATGCATAGTTTTTTATAATACACATTTTCTATGAACTTTTTGAAGACCTCCTTGCTTATAACACATTTACATTTATTTTTAATCTGATGAGAGATCCCCTCTTAATTTTAAAAAATTTTAATAACTGTTACTTCTAAAAAATTAAACAATGGAAATGTATAGAGAAAAAAACCCAAGTCTCCTATCTGCTTTTTTCAATTTCTGATTTCGTGCCCCTCTCTGGAGGAACCACTGTTAAAAGTTTGAAGTGTTTCTTAGAGATTTCTCTCTGCATTTACATAACATAAATTAATAATTATATATTGATTGTTAAATGCATAAGTGTGATCGCTGTATTATATATTGTCCGGAGCTTGCTTTGCTACCCCCTGTGCTCCCTCCAATTTTTAGCATCTCTTAGCATGTTGGTTTTTATGAAATTAAGTTACTGGCTGCTTGGGTTTTCTTTTCTCTTATTGTTCTGTCTTCTGACACAAGCTTTTTATCTACAGATGAGACACGGAGAAAGGGACGGGAAGTTGATGACAGGGTTGCCTGTTTTTCCTCTTCCCCTTCCCGGAGATGAGTTTCATGGGTGGAGTGACCAGTGTCCAGACATCTCTCTGGGTGGGGGCAGGATGAGGAGAAGGCAGGCTGGCTGCAAAGTCTCCGATGAGGTTGGGGGCTGGCATGACTGAGGGCTGGGGATGTAACGCAGACAGGAATCGTTCCAAACTCCGGTGGGGAGAACATCTCCTGTGGCAAAATCCTGCAAAATGCTATTAAGGATAAATTTTTTATTGCTCTGTCCTGTAGGCAACTTGGGAAAATAGCATAGTCTCAGCATAAATGAGTTCCCCTGTTTTATTTTATTTTTAAATGACGCTTTCAGCACTAGTTCTGACTCTGGAAGAATGAAGCAGTCACTGCTGTGGCCACAGAGAGAGAGAGAGGATGGGAGCAGACGCAATCAAGTGAGGCAGGAGACCGACCCTTAAGTAGGGCAGGGGGACCCCAGGGGCTGGCCCTGCTGTCTCCACACCATCCCCCTCCCACACTTCTCTCCCCAGCCGAGGGTTATGGGAGGGAAAGGGAGCAGTTATCTGTGTGTCTCTGGCCAAAGAAAATTTAAATGAACCAAATAACAAGACATAATGCAGAAACCATGCGTGGTGCCATTTTCTCATAAAATGTCTAGACTTATTGACTTATTTACAAGTATTTCTGTGGTGCTTCTTATGTGTCTCTTACTGTTTTAAGAGCTTTTGGAGTGCTAATTTATTTATTTATTACAGCAACATTATTGCAGAAGGCTCGATCACTTTGCCTGCCACAAAGATGGTGGGGTGGTGGGATGGGGCATGCACGCAGCCACAGGACATCTGGTAGAAGGGCATGTGTGCCAGCCCACGTGCCCTCCCAGGCTGTGCATGGCCCCACTTTTGCTCAGCTGTCTTCCCCAGCAGTGGATCGCCCTGTCCCTGAGGTCGTCAAGTGCCGGCTGCCTCTGCTGTCTTCTCAGCCCCATACCTCAGCCTCCATTCAGATGAGGGTAGGGCTTCCGCACAGCCCACATCACTCCCTCGTGTGTGATCACGGCTGCTGTGGTGCACGAGTTTACCTGGAGGGGACCCTTAGGTGCTCTGGTGGCCATCCCAGGGCCATCCCAAGGGGCAGCACAGCACACCCTGAGAGTGTGGGGAGAGAAGTCAACATCCTCCAGGCAGAACATCAAGCAAAGCGAGACAGGAGACAAGAAGGAACCAGCAGACAGGTCACTCCGTCTCCTTGCTGGGCAGGCCAGTCCAGGATGCAGTGGCTCTGCACAGCGTGTCACAGGACATCCTGCCTCACTGAGCAACCAGCTGGGTTTCCTTGACCAGCTGTGGCCAGCTGGCACATGTGCCCCTGGTGTACTCTCCCTCCTTCCTTGCTTCACGTCCCCTCACCCCTCAGGCTGGCTTTCCCTTGGGCTGCACTCCTGGATGAAGTATGTAGCTTTGCGTCCAGCTCTACTTTTCAGGGAATTGCTGCTGAACTATGTAGACTATGTAGACGGAGGCTTCATCAGGGCAGCCACCATTTCTGCAGCCCTGCCCTCCCCCAGTCCCACGTGGAGCACTTTGCTTGGATTCACTGTCTGCATCCTATGGGAGGTCTGGGAGGCTGGTGCTATGAGGCCCTTTGTAGAGATAAAGAAGCTGCAGTTTGCAGCTTGAGGCCACCAGGTGAGCAGCATGCCTGAGGCCATCAGGTGAGCAGCGTGCCCAGGATCACCAGGAACCAGGAACTAGGAGTAAATAGGATGTGATTCCAGGCAGTTTGGATCCAGAATATCCGCTCTCAAGTGTCATGCTAGAGTCAGAGGCTGGTGGTCACCTGACCGTGGCTATAGTCCACGTGTGACTCCAGAAGCTTCATATAAAGTATCCCAGTTAGTTCTCTGGAAAACCCTGAGGAGGGAGGGAGATCCTGTGATTCCTGTTTTACAGATGAAGAACACTTGGCTCTGAGAGGTTTGAGTATTTATGCATTCAGCACACATCTGCTAGATGCCTCTCCTGTGCGAAGCATTGGTCCGGATGCTGGGGCTGCAAGCGTGGGCAAGAGACTCATGGCCTGTTGAGCGTGTGCATGTGCGTGTGTGTGTACATGGACATGTGTGTTCATGTGTATGTGTGTGTAGGAACAGACAAACAAATACAGAGTAATGACACATTACAATCCGTCCCACCAAGGCTTCCTTTGTTTAAGGTGGCCGGGAAAGTCCTCCCAAGGAGGTGCCAGCTCAGTGATGTCAGAAGGCTCTCCAGGACCAGCCTGCAAAGGTAGGGGTCGGGAAGAGCATCTTTGACTGAGGGAACAGTGCCTTCAGAGACGTTGGTGTAGGAAACGTCTCAGAAGGCTGGAGGAAAAGGGGACTTGGAATTTACTCCAAGGGTGATGGGAAGGGGAAGGGGAAAGGGGAGGGTCAGGGGAAGGGAACAGCCATTTGCTGTTAAGAAGATCCCCAGTGTGGGAGGGAGTGGGTCTGTAGGGATGGATTGCAGGGGGCAGGGGTGGAAGAAGGAGCCTGGGAAGGTGCTGCTGGAGCATGTGGGAGCCTCCTTCTGTGTGATCTGCACAGCCCAGTGTCTCCCACAGATCCTGGTTGAGGAGCCTGGGGCTGGGAGGCTGCTCTGTGCCAACCAAAGCACCAGAAGCCCAGGGGTCCAGACACCTTGGTATTTGCAGGGCAAAGGAGAGAATGGGGTTGGAGAAGGAGAAGCCTGGGGGTAGGCTCTAGAAGGGTTTGGCGCTCACTGCAAGCATTCCTCAGTGCTCTTGGGGTACAATCGAGAACATCCAGATTCCTTAGCAGGCTACACGTGGCCCCCACCTTGAGATCTGTCAATACCCTCCACCTCATCCTGACTCTCTTCCTTCTGTAGTTCCACAGTTGTCATCTGGAAGAACTCACAGGTCCTCCAGAGGCCGTCTTTCATCCTGGGGTCTTAGCACCTGCTGTCCCCTATGCCTGGTCCCACCCTTCTGCCACCACTTTCCAACACGACAGGTCTCCCCCCTACCCAAAGTTCTCTCCCTAGTCTTACCTCAAGCATTTGCTCTGGCAAGCCTCCAGACCCCAAGATCACGTTAGGTGTCCCTCCTTAAGGCTCCCAGCCCTCTTTATTTGCATGTTGATTTGCATATTTGCCCCATTCACCTGGGAGCTCCCTGGGGCAGGGACTGGGTCTCTTGTTCATGGCTGTAATATCCCCGGCACCTTGGGCAGAGTTTGGCACATTGGAGGTGCTCAGTTAAAATTGGGTGAGCAAATGAATGCTGAATGAATACGAGGGAATATTCATGGGGAGGGAGGAGTAGGTTTATTCCCTGTGGCCTCCAACAGGCAGAACCAGTTTCAATGGCTGAAAAGTACCGTGAGGCTAATTTTTATTCCCTGTAGGAAAAAGCCTCTCCAATAACTGACACTTTGGGATGGCGCAGAACTTTCATCCCACTATGGAAATTTTTAAGTGGGTGCTGGGTGGGTCACTTGCCCATCTTCCCACTACACAATGAACATCTGGGAGGCAGGGATGGCATCTTTTTCTTCTTCTTGTGCCCAGAGTCTGTGTGGCTCATGCATGCTGCAGAGTTGCTCAGTCTGTATGCCCTGAAATGGGGGATGTGGTCGTCCCCGGCCCTGAAATCTTCTAAACCCGCACTTTCCCGCCTGGCAGCTGCTCATCACATCTGGCTACAGTTGGGTCTGAATGGAGCTGTAATGGGTCTGAAATACAGCTGGGTCGGAATGGAGCTGTACGGCCAGTGTAAAATACACAATAGATGTTGAAGACTTAATATAAAAAAAGAAATGAGGCCGGGCGCGGTGGCTCAAGCCTGTAATCCCAGCACTTTGGGAGGCCGAGACGGGCGGATCACGAGGTCAGGAGATCGAGACCATCCTGGCTAACACGGTGAAACCCCATCTCTACTAAAAATTACAAAAAACTAGCCGGGCGAGGTGGCGGGTGCCTGTAGTCCCAGCTACTCGGGAGGCTGAGCCAGGAGAATGGCATGAACCCGGGAGGCGGAGCTTGCAGTGAGCTGAGATCCGGCCACTGCACTCCAGCCTGGGTGACAGAGCAAGACTCCGTCTCAAAAAAAAAAAAAAAAAAAAAAGAAATGAAAATGTTGATAATTTGCTTACATGTTGAAATGATAATATTTTGAATATGTTGGGTTAAATTACATATATTATTAAAATTAATTTCACCTGTTTCATAGTTCTTATTTTGTTTTTTAAGGCGATTACTAGATAATTTAAAATATGGCTAGCATTGTATTTCTATCATAGAGGGCTGGTTTAGAATAGTGCTTCCTACCTTTCTTGGGTTTACTGTACACTCTTACATCCAGTCAGTCCTGCACTGCGTAAGGACATTTCAGTTGATGACAGCTGCATGTGATGGTGGTTCTGTAGGATTATAGCAGAGCAGATATAGAAACCTAGTATTGCTACTGGCACTTGCTACTGGCATTGCAGATCAAGTAAGGGAAATGATTGATATTCGTAGTGGTGCTTGGGCATTTGGTTTTCCAAATGAAAAAAACAAAAACAAAAACAAAAACAGTTACATGTTGTTTAATGACAGGGATCTGTTCTGAGAAATGTGTCCTTAGGTGATTCCAACCTTGTGGCAACATCGTAGAGTTACTGACACAGCCCCAGATGGCACAGCCTACTATACACCTAGGCTATTTTGTGTAGCCTGTGGTTCGTAGGCTACAAACCTGTACAGTATGTGACCGGACTGAATACTCTAAGTCATTATAACACAACGGTGAGTACTTGTGTATCTAGGCATACCTCCATATAGATAAGGTACAGAAAAAAATAGAGATCTAAAAGATAAGATATGGTCCACCTGTATAGTGCACCTCCCATGAACGAGCTTGCAGGACTGGAAGTTGCTCTGGGTGAGTCAGTGAGTGAGGCTGAGGTGAGTGAATGCAAAGGCCCAGGACATGACTGTACACTGCTCTAGACTTGATGAACGTCATACACTTAGGCTACGCTAAATTTACTTTTTTTTTCTTTTTTTTGAGACAGATTTTCACTCTTTTTGCCCAGGCTGAAGTGTAGTGGTGCAATCTTGGCTCACTGCAACCTCCGCCTCCCGGGTTCAAGTGATTCTCCTGTCTCAGCCTCCTGAATATCTAGGATTACAGGTGGGTGCCACCATGCCCAGCTAATTTTTGTATTCCTAGTAGAGATGGGGTTTTGCTGTGTTGGCTAGGCTGGTCTTGAACTCCTGACTTTAGATGATACACTCACCTTGGCCTCCCAAAGTGCTGGGATTACAAGTGTGAGCCACCAGTGCCTGGCCTAAATTTACTTCTAACATTCTTGTTTCTTCAATAATAAATTAACCTTCGTTTACTGTAACTTTTTTACGTTATAAACTTTTGAATTTTTATAAACTTTTTGACACCGTTTTAATAACACTTAGCTTGAAACACACATTATAAAGCTGTAACAAATATTTTCTTTCTTTATACCCTTGTTCCATAAGCTTTTTCCTATTTTAAAATTTACTTACTTACTGTTAACTTTTTTGTTGAAAATGAAGGCACAGAAACACTCGGTTAGGCCTTACATAGGGTCAGGATTGTCAACAGCACTGTATTCCACCTGCACATCTGTCCCACTGGAAGGTTTTCTGGGGCAGTAACACCCATGGAGCTGTCATCTGCTCTGAAAACAATGCCGCCTTCTGGATACCTGCTGAAGGACCTGTCTGAGCCTCTTCTTGGGAGGTGACACTCTTTTCAGAAATAAGTCCATGATGGTTTTCTTAGTTTATCTCTTTTTTTCATCATAGATCTACTCATAAGCGGGTGATGTGTCATGAATATTCCTCTCTATTACTGAAAACTTTTTGATGCTGGGGTCTATGTTTTCAGACTTTGTAAGGAACTTTTGAAGACTGTGAAAGCTGCTGCTAAACCCTTCACTGTGAATTTTCTTGGGGATCCTCTTCTTTTTCTTTCTCTTTTTTTTGAAACAGTGTTTTATTCTGTTGTCCAGGCTGGAGTACAGTGGTGCAATCATGGCTCACTGCAACCTTAACCTCCCGGGCTCACTCCCACCTTAGCCTCCCGAGTACTCAGGGATATAGTTTCCACCATGCCCAGGTAATTTTTATTTTGTTTTATTTTGTAGAGACAAGGTCTCACTATGCTGTCCAGTTTGGTCTCGACTCCTGCTCTCAAGCAGTCCTCCTAACTTGGCCTCCCAAAGTGTTGGGATTGCAGGCATAAGCCACTGCATCTGGCTCTTCTTTTCCTTCTTTCTTTTGCCTCTTCTTCAGCTGTGCATTCTTGTTCTAGTTTCAACAACTCTTCAAAAGTCAATTTCTCAGGAATCATCTCTAGAACAGGAATTTTTCAGCTTCACTGTAATCTGATGGGACCACCACCATATATGCGGTCCATTGTTAACCAAAACATTGTTTAGCAGCACATGACCATATATATAGAAAAATATATACAGCATCTAGGTTTGGTAAGTACATCCTATGATGTTCGCATAACAAAATCACCTAACGATGCATTTCTCAGAACGTATCCCCTTTGTTAAGTGACACATGACTGTGTACCGGAGTTTTTAGCCTTTTATCGGAAAGGATCAAAAGACCATAAGCAGCTTTAACTATGACAAACTCAGCATTGTCCTCAGTGTACTTCCTGGGCTGGCACAGTTGAGTCACACAGGGTGTCTGAGGGCCTCCTCAGTCCCTGGGGCTCCCCCTGGTTGGTGGCATGTGGGCGGCTACTAGGTGGGACTCTACTTCAAAAGGCTTTGCTGTTTTCTGTACGTTGAATATGCCATCTGTCTTTGCAAAGAAAGTTTCTTCCTGATTCGTGTACCCAGCCCAAGGCACCTGACACATGCTGAGGCATTCAGCCAACTCAGCCCAAAGTTCTTTCATGCAGAGATCAGTGTAAGATCTTTGTATCCTCATTTGATGTATAGATATATATTTTTTTTCCTGGGAATTCATATTAAAAGTGCACATCCATTACATTAACCCAGCAATCCCACTCGTACAAATCCATCTTAAAAGGATCAAAGCGTGGCACTTAATCCAAGTTCCTCTGTGGAGGACCAGGATTCTCTTAATGCTTGCTGGTTCTGCCTCCCAGATGTTGAAGGCCAGCCTCCGTCTGATGGTTAGACCTGAGCCAAGTACAGCTGTAAAATATGTAGACTTACACCTGCATACACAGATGTCGATTGCAGGGTTGTCTGTGGTCAAAAAACAAAACGAGAAACAACGTAAGTGTGATTGATAAGGAACATGTTGGTCCGTCTGTATTGAGGAATATTTGCTGCTATGAACAGTCACAAGTTGGAGCCACACGAATAGATCTGGAGAGATGCCACTGTGGGTTTTGGTGGAAAGCAGCAAGTTTTCAGTAGTGCTTACCGTATAATTATACTTTGTGAGGTCTGCAGGTCTGTTTGTAGGAGCAGAAAACAGGCATGAATAGGGGTGTGCGAGACTGGTAGTGGGATG
Source organism: Theropithecus gelada (assembly GCF_003255815.1). Lineage (NCBI taxonomy): Eukaryota > Metazoa > Chordata > Mammalia > Primates > Cercopithecidae > Theropithecus > Theropithecus gelada. Next base: position 44,775,330 of record NC_037678.1, on the reverse strand, counting down.
GGCTATATCCACTGTTTGTGCAGTTTTTGGTTATTTGACATTTATTTTTGGCTATTTGACGTATTTTGGTTATTTGACAAGTGTGCAATGCATTTATATTTTTAAAATAGGAGAATATAAGAAAACGTGGATGTTCTTCATCGGTTGGTTCGGTGGCCCCTTCTGAAAGAGGAGCGTGCCCCAGCATGCTGTGGAAAAGACAGATGACCCTGTTCTAGACCTCTGCTTCAGAAAATCAAGCTCCACTCAGGTGGCCACTGCTTCTTCCAACCCTGGAAATAAACATCTTTTGCATGCAAAAGAATGTGCATGGCCTCTCCAGGCAGGAGACTGATTCTCATCTTGCACCGAATCTAGCTCCCCTCGATCTTGTCAGGGATCCTGCCAAGACATGGAACCAGAAAAGAAAGAAAACGCAAGAACAGCCAGGTCGAGCTGCAGCGCTGGTTAGATTCATGGCCCACGTGGAGCTGCAGCGCTGGTTGGACTCATGGCCCATGTGGAGCTGCAGCGCTGGTTGGATTTATGGCAGTTTCAGTTCAGGGCGGGGGCTCCTCTCTGGTCTGCTTTTCATTTGCGTGAGTTGAGTTCCTCCTAATTTCTGTTTCATTGTTCACCTCCCAGATAATTCCAGAAATGAGAATGCCTTCCCTGGCCAGCAGCCTCCTGGCTCTGTGTGTCTGAACCAGTAAGGCATGCTTCCTCTTGCTCCCCGCTTCTGATGTTTCATCAGGCTCCACAATGTGTTTCTCAGGCTGTCTGCCCTGGAGTTTACGCCCTGAACCATGTTCAGGTGAGGAAATTCCTCGAGAAGATAAATCGCCGCAGAGATAGCAAAGACCATATCTTGGCAGGGCTCCTGGGTTGAATGTGGCCATATGTGTTCCCAAGTGCAGACCTCCAAGGTCAGTCAAGCCCAAACAAGAAAGCTCAAATTGCAGAGGCCTCTGGAGTAGATGCCTTGTTGCTGAAGAAGCCTGCTGCACACCTGGGCACTCAATGGTTGTATGCCTGGGATGTGTCTTCACTAGGAAGCCTGGGATTCACTGCTCCATGCACGAGGTAGGTTGGCCAGCTTGGTTGCGACACAAAACTCAGCTCGAACTGGCTTTAATCATGAAGGGGGTTGGAGCCTGCTGTAACTGGAAAGTGAAAAGCGTATGTGATTTCAGATAAGGCTGGATTTAGCAGCCCTAGCCATCTGGCCAGAAAGCTCCCCACCACCTCTCCATTCTGTTTCCATTGTGTTGATTTCATCCTCTGATCGCCTCCTCTCTTGGCCCCAAGATGTCAGCAAATGCCCCTTGTCAGCTGTCTGCTTCCAGATCTCAAATCGGTATAAAAGAGAAACTTCACTCCCCAGAGTGCTCAAATCAAGGTCCCAGAACTGAGGCCTGCTGACAAGGGCATGGGCCCACTCTGGAAGCCGTGCCTGTGTCTGGGACAGGTAGGCTGCGTGGCTGGGTTGGTCAGGGCATCCCTGAAGAGTGCTTGGGCCTCACTCAACTAGGGTGGCCAGGTTTAGCAAATACAAGGGCAGGGTCCCCGGTTAAACTTCAGATTTTAGATAAATAATGAAGAGCGTTTTTAGCATGAGAGTTTTCAGTATTTCCTGAATATAAATGAAAAATAGGACCGGGCATGGTGGCTCACGCCTGTAATCCCAGCACTTTGGGAGGTCGAGGTGGGCAGATCACCTGAGGTCAGGAGTTCGAGATCAGCCTGGCCAACATGGTGAAACCCCGTTTCTACTAAAAATGCAAAAAATTAGCCAGGTGTGGTGGCGGGTGCCTGTAATCCCAGCTACTTGGGAGGCTGAGGCAGGAGAATTGCTTGAACCCGGGAGGCAGAGGTTGCAGTGAGCAGAGATCGCACTCCAACCTGGGTGACAGAGCGAGACTCCGTCTCAAAAAAAACAAAACAAGAAATTAAAAAAAAAAAAAAACAAGAAAAATATTAAAATATTTACATGTATGTGTACTGAGAATGAACTGCCGGGCACCCAGGCAGGACCTCTGCTCCGTCAGTTCAGCTATATGTAAAGATAGCTATCAGTCTAAATATATTTAAATTAATTGTTTATTTAAATTCAAATTTAACTGGATGTTCTATATTTGTCTGGGAAATACACACACACGGGAAATTTGAGGCCCTGACAGGCTGGGGGATGGAGAAGAGGATGGAGGGTGGGCAGCCAGGGATGTCCGCTGTGGGCCATGAAGAAGCTTCTGCCTGAGCTCAGATTTGGTTGGGCTTATAACAGCAGGAAGGCAGACAAGAGGATGTTTTCCAAGCAGGGCCTCCACCAGGCTGTGACTTTATTCATTTGTTGATTGATTGCTTTTTTGGGGCTTATCATACAAAATTCAGGGACAACAGAATGTATCATTTAGAAAGCAAAAACATCCTGCCTCCTTAGTCCCCACAAATTAATCGCCATTGAAAGTTTATAACATGCTTTCCAGGAAGTTCTTCATAGGGACCATCAAGCCCTAGGTATTCTAGAAATGGTTAGTTTTACCATGAAGTATCACACTGTATCATTCTTTTTTGCAACTTCCTTTTGCCTGACAACATACCTTCCACCAACTTTTAAAAGTTGGTTTTGGGGTGTGCCAAAAACACTTCTGTTGTTTTTCAGGGGTTGTGAAGACCCAGTTAATCAAGAACGAAATGTTTTAGTTACAATCTGTTGAGAAAATAGGAATGACTGGTGTCTTCCTCTCTCCCTCGGTGTTTTCCTACTTTCTCCCTAGAAGTGGTTTTACTCAAGGAATACAGGCCCGCCCCTCTGAAGCAAGCAAGAGCATGGCATTGGAACATAAAAGTGGTTCATGAAATTCACCCCACCCAGCTCTGCCTGGAGTCATATGGACTTGGGGCTGAGTCTTGGCCTTGATCTTATAAGCATTCTGAGCTTGAGCAAGTTTCTTTAACCTTGGTGGCTTTGGCCTCCTTGTCTAGATAGTGGAGATGTTAATGTCAACTCCCAGAGCTGCGATGCAATGACATGGGATTGGTGTGAAAATGACGGTGAGACCGGGAGACATGTCAGTTCCCTCTCAGTTGCCCACTGTTCAACAGAGTTGCCAAGTGCCCGCCACCCGCCAGGGACAGTGCTGGGGGCTGAGGCCCCTCTATAGCCCCTGTTTGGGCTGGGGAGTGGGCGGGGGTATGTTACTTAGATTCATAGCGACGTCCTGAGAAACCCCCACCCCAAAGGAAACTGACAGTGCTCCTGTAGGGCAGCAGAAGGGCCACTGGAGAGCCCCAGGCATGGGAACTGCCTGAAAGATGAGGGCGGAGCATCCAGGCAGGACCTCTGCTCCATCAGTTCAGCAGGAGAGAACTGAGATCCAGAGAAGAGAAGGGGTGGGTGCAGCTCTGAGGTTCAGGAGGAGGCAGTCCCTGTGGGTTCCTGGTGCAAGTGGTCCTGAGGGGCAGGGCAGGGCAGGTTCCCAGCTGCTATTTTCACAAATTCCTCTCCAGTGTGGCCCCAGCTCCCAAGTCTTCAGACTGTAGATTGACAATTTACATGAGGTTTTCCTTACTTGAAAAATTTTTTACAAATCACATTTCAAACTAGACGAGTGACATATACTCCTTGTAAAAAGTCAAGAGATACATATAAGCCAAATGTAGAATAAATTGCTTATATATTGCTTATATAAGTTGCTTATAATTCCAATACCTAAATACTGTTACTATTTTGGAGCATATTCTTTTAAATCTTTGAGAGTTTCATGTAAGAAGTATTTACTGAGAGGCTGCGGGTGTCTGGCTCTGGGCTGGATGCCAGGGCCGGCGTCAGATGAGGCTATTGAGCCTCTGCCCTCAGGGTCTCATGGCTATGGATCCAGTACCCCCATCCCGTCCCTCCTCCACCCAGGCCGACACTCTGCACGCAGCGAGTGTGATGGTTAATGTTATGTGTCAACTTGACTGGGCCACAGGATACCCAGGTATTTGGTTAAGCATTCTGGATGTTTCTGTGAGAGTGTTTCTGGATGAGTCTAACATTTGAATAGACCGTGTGGAGCCGGCTACCTTCCCTAATGTGGGTGGGCTTCATCCAGTGACCTGAAACTTGAATGGAGCAAAAATGCCGACCCTTTCCCAAATAAGAGCAAATTCCTCCCACTGTCACCAGCTTTCTCCTGCCTGGAGACTGAAACTGAAACAGTGGCTCTTTCTGGGTTGTGAGCCTGCCAGCCTTTGACAGGAACCACTCTCTCGGCTCTCGTGGGTCTCTGGCTCACCAACAGCAGCTCTCAGGATGGAGCCTCTACAATCATGTGAACCCACCCTTTAGGATGAATCTCTTGTGTACACATCCATCGCTGCTGTTTCTCTGAAGAACGCTGTCTGTGTCTGATACAGATGCAGATCTTTGCCCCCTCCCCTCTTCCTTTAACAAGCACTTATTGTGCACCTGCTGTATCAGGCTGATGGCTCAGTAAGTGCTTGTTAAGGGAAGAGGGGAGGGAGCAGAGACCCACCCATCCAAAGGCACTGCAGTGCACCCCTGCTACCTGTCACTCCACTGGCTGTAGCTGCTGAGTGGCCCCGCTGCAATGAGAAGAACCACCCAGCTGACCCGCAGACTCGGGATTCCAGCCACAGCCAACTGCACACGGCTGGGGCCTGGTACAGGTGGGGCGAGGGAGGGCCTGGCTCACACCTGCTGTCCCATAGACTCTGCTGGTGAGGAGCAGCACCGGGATTGCATTCGGCTTCTGACTAACTGAGCTCAAGGGCCTCTGTCTTTGTCAGGGTTCTTCAGAGAAACAGAGTGGGATTTGTGTATTGTCTGGCTCACCTGACGATGGAGGTGAAGTCTCACAACCAGCCATCTGCACACTGGAGACCCAGGGAAGCTGGTGGCCCAGCTGGAAGGCCTGAGAGCTGAAGAGGTGATGGTGTTGATTCCAGCCCCGGTCCGAGGGCCGGAAGACCAGGAGCACTGAGGGCAGAAAACAACGGCTTGCCCCAGTGATCAGGCAGAGAGGGCGGATTCCTCCTTCCTCTGCCTTCTGTTCCATTCAGACCCTCGCCGGGCAGGAGGAGGCCCACCCACCCTGCCCACCAACTTAAATGTGACTCTCACCGGGAAACCCTGACAGACACCCTATTTCCACGTAGCGTTCCTTCTGGGGCACTGGGGGTACAGATGTAGACATGTTTGGGGGACACAGTCCAACCCGTAACAGGAAGGGACAGATGCCTTAACCGGCTGCAGGAAAGCTGGCATGAGAGTTGTAGAGGGCACAAAGTCCTGGGCCGGCACACCGTAGGTGCTCACTCCAGACAAGCAAATGTGGTTCAAAATCACACTGGGCTGGAACAGGGAGGGATGCCCTGTTCTGAGTGTGGGTTTTGGTACCAGGCAACCGTGGGTTTGAATCCAAGCTGTGTGACCCTGGGCAGCTTCCCCAACCTTTCTGAGCCGGTTTCCTGTCCTGTGAATCTAACCTCACCTGTAAGGTGGCAGTGAGGGCGAGATCTGTATCGGGTGAAAGCTTATTGAAGGCACTGAATTCTTAAACCATCCTAGACCTCAGTTTCCACACCTGTCAAAGAAGGATGGGGATTTTGAGGTCCGGACAGGACGCTGCAAGAGCCCAGAAGGAGACCAATGATGAGGAGCTCTGAACCCAGAAGCCGTGGCAGTCGAGACTGCAGTGACTAAGCTGCGTGCTCTCTATAGAGGGTGGATGGCCGGCCCCCACCACCCCAGCCCAGCTGAGGAGCAGGTGGCCTTGCAGTGGGCTCCTTGGATCCATGCCACCTTTGTGGGTCACCTGGACAGCTCGGCACGGGGCCTTTGGTGTGGGAGTTCCTCAGGGCATGCATTTTCACCTCCAGTATACACTGGGGTTTTCTTGGCTGGTGAGATGGTGGGAGCCCCAGGGTTTCCCTCGGCCCCAAGGATTCTCAACCTGATTCAGGAGAGAAGGCTAGCACCCCTGGGGATGCAAGACGGTCCCACTCCTGCCCAGGGGCTAATTCCCTGTGGGAGACCTGAAGAGGCTCTGGAACAACAGTGCCACTTAATTTCAGCTTGACAATCGGCCTGTGGAGGAGATGTCAGCACAGGACTGTTGATAGCGATTCCTGCCCCTCTATGGTTACTCTGCCTGCGTGGGTTGGACTGAATTTTGCTTAATGGCCAGATGGATTCAGACAAGCAGACTTTTAGTCCAAACTATGTCAAATGGCCATTTAGACGACTTTCCCTCTTCAATCATTCATTGCATTGTTCAATGAATCTTTCTGGGGCAATGATGGTGTGCCAGGCAGTGTCTCGGCACCATGGAGACACGAGCAAAAGAGACAGGCCAGCCCCATTCCCACACAGCTCACCCTCGATGTGAGTGAATAATTGACCACTGGCAAAGCACCTACTGTGTGCCAGGCAGTATTTTAGGCAGGCTTCCCTGGTAGACAACTGGGAACAGGACAGATCAGTCCCTGTCTTTGCAAAACTCTCAGTCTATTCAGCCATTGAAATGAATAAACTTTGACACAGTACCTACTATGTGCAGTGGTGATGGGTGACGGTAGAGGGACTGCGTGGCTCAGCCCTGCTTAGGCTGCTCCTGGCCTCACTCACAGTGCGAGGCGAGGGAAAGGCCACCATGTGGTGAAGCAGGAAGGAGGCTGAGGTGAGCCCAGGGACGCTGGCTCTGCCGCTGGGTGCTCTGTGATGAAGGGCAAGCCCCCAGCTTTGCTGGCCTCAGTTTCCACACCTGTAAGACATTTTGGGGTGCTGGTATCTGCAGCTTCCAAAAGGTGGTGAATGGGGGTGCCTTTGAGTAATGAAAGAACCAATCATTTCTGTGTGGCTTTTTTTTTTTTTTTTGGTGAGATGGAGTCTCACTCTGTCACCCACGTCGCTCAGGCTGGAGTGCAGTGGCATGATCTTGGCTCACTGCAACCCCCGCCTCCCAGGTTCAAGTGATTCTCCTGCCTCAGCCTCCCGAGTAGCTGGGATTACAGGTGCGTGCCACCACACTCGGCTAATTTTTTGTATTTTTAGTAGAGACGGGGTTTCACCATGTTGGCCAGGCTGATCTCGAACTCCTGACCTCAAGTGGTCCACTCACTTTCGCCTCTCAAAGTGCTGAGATTACAGGCATGAGCTACTGAGCTTGGCCTGTTATCATTTGTTTTCATATGAATCAGGAAAAAAATACATCCCTGGCATTTCAAGCCCAGTCGACAGAGTTTCCTTGAAAGGGGTATATTTAAGTTAAAGAGAGAGGGGAGTGGTGATTGAACTAAGAATATGAAGTAAATAACAGTGCCAAGGACTATGGCACAATCTCCAAGCAGGGGCTCAGTGGGGTTGGATGTGGGGGTGTAGAGGATTTGGAAGGTTCAACTGGATGTGCGGGGTCTTTGGCTGCAGGTCCCCAGTGCCCCACTGTGACTCCTACTGGTGAGGAGGGCTGGGACATCCTGTTCAGAGTAGGTCTTGGGGTGAATCCACTCCATAGCGTGCATGGCTCTTGGAGCAGCTCTGTGCCCAGCAGGGGCTATTGTGACAGGCAGGGCCTTTGCAGGCAATTTGGGAGGTCCTTTGCAGGTGGCTGGGGACCGGGTGTCCCCGAGCTTCCCAAGGAGGCCTCTTCAGGTTTCTGCGCGGTGCCCTCCTGCTTGCCCCTCTACCCATCCGTGTGGTCTTCAGGGCTCCCTGCAGGTACCAGCCCTGAGCTTCTCCCTTCAGGGTTGGGGGCCTCTGAGGAAGGTGCTGGGGCCCAGCTGTTGAGGGAGGAGCTAGGGTGTCTCCCCTCTCCCACCAACCTACAGAGAGGAGGGAGCCTGTCAGGAAGGAGCCCTCGCTGGGAGAAGGGACCCTCGCTGGGAGAAGGAGCCCTCGGTGGGAGAAGGGACCCTCCAAATTGCACCCATGCCATCGTCACTCTTTCCGTGTGCCCTTCCGCAGCTTGTCAGGTCTTCAGGACAGAGTTCCACCACTTCGGCCCCACCCAATGGGGTCTATTTGCCCCTCTGAGCTTTTCTCCTACCTCCCAGTTCCATTGCCTTCCTGAGCCTGAAGTCGGGAAAGTCACTTGGGGTTGTTGGACGCTCAGTTTCCCCATCTGTAAAATGGGCTCACAGCCACTTCTCCATCTCAAAGCGCTGTCGTGAGGATTGGCGCCTGCCTGTGTGAGTGCCCAGCACAATGTTGTGATTTTCCGGCGATGGCATTAGTTTCCTAAGGCTGCCGGAACCAAAGTCTACAGCTGTGTGCTCCACAACAAACATGATACTTTACACTTCTGGAGGCTGGAAGTCTGAAATCGAGGGGTGGGCAGAGCCGTACTCCCTCTGGAGGCTCTGCTGGCTGCAGGCCGCACACCACATGTCCTGGCCTGTAATCACTTGTCCCAGCCTCAGCCTCTGTCCTCACATGGCTTCTTCCCTCTGTTTCTCCTCTTCTTCTAAGGACACCAGTCAGATTGGATTAGGGCCTGTCCTGATTCAGCATGACCTCATCTTCACTTGATTACATCTGGAATGACTCTATCCAAGTAACATCACCTTCTGAGGTCCAGGTGGATTAATTTTGGGGCGGACACAATTCACCCCAGGACAGTGGCAATTTTGTTTACTTGCTTCAGCGAGCCTTGTGAGGTATCATCACACCCATTTATCAGATGTGAAAACTGAGGCTGGAGGGACTGAGGGCCACAAGAGCTGCTAACTGGCAAATTCAGGACTTGTACCCAAAGCCTTTTAGAACCCAGTGAGGGCAGGGAGTGCACGGGTCCCGAAATTCGTGCTGCCTCTCCAGCTGTACAGCTTGCGAAATTGGTGGTAAACAGAAACATTAAAGAAGGAAAAAAAAAAAAAAAGAAAACTCAAATGGGCTCTGTCTGTTTATAACCAAAGACTTTCTCCAGAGAGTGTGGTATAACATTTTAATATTTTAGGCAGGCAGGCAATACTTCTTGTCTAGACATTGAGAAATGTTCAGACACAGAATTATTTCCAAGCTCCAGCCAACACACTGGCGTCCCCCGCATTCCCCTAGATGAGGGGTGTCATTTACTTTGCATTTGTGAGCAGACACCACAGAGGCCTGATTGCTGCTGGGAGGCCCGGACCGCCGCGGGTTGCAGCGTCGCCGTGGACCCCAGAGATGCCAGCGGCCGCGTTGTCTTTTCCCAGACAATTGAGCTGCTTACAAATCAATAACACCAATGTTGACGGGGATGGCGGCTTGATCACACTGAGGTGCACACAGCTGTCAGACGCTGCGACTGTGCACATGGGATCATAAACTCCCTAATTAGCTTTTGAGGGGAAGGCGTGAGGGCTGAGGGTCGGGCTGGCACTTTCTGCTTTGCTTTCTGTCTCTCTCGTCTGCCTTCTGGAAAGGTGAGCAGGCAGGCCCTCCGTTGCTCACTCCAATGGGTGATGAAGACGGGGACTGGCACTCTAGTGCCGCATGTCTTCTGTGCTGTGTGCCCTTCAGCCGGTTCCTGGCTCTCTCTGTGCCTCAGATTCCTCATTGTTACAATGAGCTCAGGCTCCTGGGGGCTTGCAGACTTGGCAAAACTGGTCTCTTGACCCCTAACAGTTCCCATGGGACCCAGGGTAGAGACCAGCAGAGGCAAGGCTGGGAGACAGCGGAGGGCGAGATCAGTCCTCCAGGATCAAAGGCTGCTCTTGGCTCTTCCCATCCAAGGAGAGTCCTGCGTGGCCAGCACCAAGGATCTCTCCCACTTGGAGGTGAGGAAACTGAGGCTCAGAGCCAGGGCTAGGACTCTAGTCTTCCTGCCCTCAGGGGTCTCTCCCAGCTGCATCTTTGTTCTCCAGCATTTCCCGAGTACCGAGCAGCAGCTGGGTCCCGGGCTGGGTGCTGCAGGGTCCTGGTCTCGCATGGTAAAACCAACAGCACTTCCGAGCCTGAGCAGGGCAGGTGGGACCCGCACCATCCCGGACTAAACCTCCCTGCTCATCTCATTGTCATTAAGATGAAGAGCATTTATTGAGTAGCTGCTGTATGCCAGGCACCTCTGAACACTCAAGCTGCTATGGTGGATGGTGGAGAAAGGGGCGAGTTAGTGGAGGGGAAGGTGTCAGGAACCCTGATGTCCTTGAAACAGAGCAGTCCCCACCCTCCCAGGGTGGCTGTGGACTTTTTCCTTCTCTCTTGAGCCCTCGCATGCAGTGGTGTCTGATAGAAACGTGTACTCTCCACCCGTCTAAGCAGCAGTAGCATAAATAGCACCAGGAATGTTGGGGATCTCAGGCTTTGAGGCCCACAGTTCAGTTGCTACTTTACATGATTTAATTACTGAAATAAACTGTGTGTTACTTCCCTTCCAACAAAACCTTGCAGCATCTCAGAAATGCCTGCCGAGCAAGCCTGCAGAAAACTCTGGAGGCTGGCGGGTGCTCCCCTTGCTTGTTAAGCACTCACTGTGTACTAGCCTGTGTGCTTAGGACTGTCTGTGCACCGTCTGCCTACAGCCTTACAACGACCCTTTCAACGAGTCATTCCTTTGTCCCATTCTACAGAGAAAAAGAATGAGAACTGGCAAAGCTGGTGTGGTCAACAGCAGGATGGCCTCTCAAAGATGTCCATGTCCTAAGCCCCAGAATCTGTGCTACGTTATGTTACAGGCCCAAGGGGGACTAAGGCTGCAGATGGAATTCAGGTTGCTTATCAGTCAACCCTGAGAAGGGAGATTATCTGGGATTAGCAGATTGGCCCAATGGAAACACAGGGGCCCTCACACCTTTGTGGTTTTGGAACCACAAAATAGAAGAGGAGGCAGGAGAATCGGCGCAGAGGGATGTGATGTGAGAGAGGCCCGGCCATGCTCTGAATGTGGACGAAGGGTCACAGGGCAAGGAGCGTCGGGGCCTCTCCCAGTGGGGAACATAAGACATGAATTCTTCTCTGGAGTGTCCAGAAGGAACACAGCCTGCTCGGCGTCTTGATTTCAGAGACCCACTGCAGATTTCTAGACTGGCCTCTAGGTCTGCAAGATCATAAGCGTGTTTTGTGTTCAGCCACTAAGTGTGTGGTCGTGTGGTTCCGCAGCTGTGGGAAGCCCACACAGCGGAGTTCTCGTCTACGTCCGTGATGGGGGCCTCATCCGTCTACGTCCGTGATGGGGGCCTCAGCCATGCCCAGCCTCAGCCATTGATTCAGGGATGGCCACATGGACAAGGCTGGGAAATACAAAGCAATCCTTGGGCTCCGCTGGAACCAACAGGGGCGGAACGCTGTCTTTCCATCAGGGCTGCTGAGGGGATGTAGCAGGTGTTACGCTGGAGCTGCTGGGGGGTCGATTTGCGACCGTGAGGTGCGTGTTCATCTGAATGAAAGAACCGAGTGAGAGGGAAGCGGGACGGTGACATTGTGTGAGCTCCTGGGTAGACCATGCCTGAAATCAACTGGCCTTTATGTTCCAAAAACCTCTGTGCTCTGTGCTCAGTAACTGTCCCTCTGTGCTCAGGCTGCTCTGAACTGTGCTTCTCATCACCTGCACCCGATAGACTCCGGGCCATCCCAGGATCCAAGCCTGGCTTTTGAAAGCCTGTAGGATTCGAACCTGCCCTTGCTGTTCCTTATGTACACTCTCCCTTGCAGAGTTTCAGAGGCACAGAACAGAAAGTCAGACATCAGGGAAGCTTAGACTCATAATTGTGGAAAGATTGTGGAAAGGGACACGTGGAGAAGCCTTTCAGTCTTTTTTTTTTTTTTTTTTTTTTTGAGACAGGGTCTCACTCAGGGTCTCACACTCGCTCAGGCTGAGTACAGTGGTGCAATCACAGCTCACTGCAGCCTTGACCTCCCCAGCTCAAGCGACCCTCCCACCGCAGCCTCCTGAGGAGCTGGGACCACAGATGTGTGCCACTATATCCAGCTATTTTTTGTATAGACAGGATTTTGCTACGTTGCCCAGGCTGGTCTCGAACTCCTGGGCTCAAGCAATCCTCCTGCCTCAGCCTCCCAAAGTGCTGGGGTTACAGGTGTGAGCCACCGCACCTGGCTCCGTTTAACACTTTTTACACTGAGGTGCAGAGAGGGGAGGTAACTTGCCCAAGGTCACCCAGCTGGTAAGAGACAGTTGGAATTAAAATCTGCTTCTCAGCCTGCTCCGCCCCTCTTGGCCCTCTACAGTGCCACAAGAAAGGGCTTCGGGTCTATAATTTCTGGCGGGTTTTTTGCTGACAGAACTCAGGAGAGACCTGAGCTTGTCCGGCCTTGTTTTTGCCACGCTCATAACACAGCCCACATTTTCTTGTGGTAGAGCTTTCAGAAGCTGGCATTCTGGCTGGGCCACTCTCCAGCCCAGGACTCGTCTGGAAGCCGTTTGTGGGGTCTGCCATCTGGTGAGCTGCGGCTGTGTGGTTAATATTTCACAGACTAGGCTCCTTCCTGGTCCCCCAGACTCTCCGGCCCCCTCAAAGTGCGGCAGAGAGAGGAATGTGCTACAGGCAGGTCCCCAGTCCACGCACGTCTCTCTCCTGGTTACCTGCCATGCTTCCGGGAGACAGATGGCTCCACTTAACGTGTGGCTTGGAGCCAGGAGGTCCTGGACCCCAGGCTGGTGATACCAAACACCAGAGCGTCAGATGCAGGACAGGCTCCCATCCACTCAGTCCCAGCTGGGAACACATGCTTTGTTTCTCCCTTCTTCCCAGTTCTCTCTTCTTTGTGTTTTTCAGCCTTGCCACCATTTTCAAAGACCTTTTTTCATACACACCCCCACCTGGAGTTTATTCCAGAGGACTGTTCTCCTCTTACTGCCAGTTTGTCTGAGTGACTCCCTATCTCTCATGATGAACTGGATGTTTACTGAGCACCTACTAAGTGCCAGGGAGTTGCAGACAGTATTCGCTCTGTAACAACCTGAGACAGGTATGATTCTGACCCCATTTCAGTGCCAGGGAAGGCACCCAGAGCTGTGGAGTGACCCTCTGAGGCCCACACAGCTGGGAAGAGGTAAAAGCAGGGGCCATGGTGACATGGATCTTATTATGCCCGTTTTACTGTTGAGGAAACTGAAGCCCGGCACAGCCATGTGACTCGCTCAGAGACACACAGCAGATGAGCCACCAAGATGAGGCCAGCCTCCGTTTCTGACTTCCTTCTGGTTTCCTTTCTCCTACAGGGACCCCACTGAGCCATGAGCGCTAGATTCTGTACAGTGGGCAGACAACCTTGACCACGGGACATGTTCCTTCTGGATCCTGCCCCAGGTGAAGGTGGTTGGAAGCCCTCCCTGGCCTGGAAGCCGTTAAGGCGGGTGAATGAGCAGGAGGGTGGTGGGAGGTGAGGTCAAAGAGACACCTTCTTAAATAGAGGAAGGAACCTGTTGGCGGCATGATCTGTAACCCAGACATCCAACTGCCACTGGTTAAGGCAAGTGAACCACGTGTCACATACAGTGTCCATGCCACACTTGTGACAACAGGAGGATGTGTGCGATCTTATTATCCCCAGTTAGCAGGAGGGGCCAGAGGCTCCAGGAAGTGACCAGGTAGAGGAAGCCACTGCTACCAAGGCGGTCCCCACTGGGGCTTTTGAGCTGAGGGAGGTGGGCTCGGCTAAACATGAAAACCAGGAGAGGAAACCTGCCCGCTCGTTGGCTTTCACTGGATGACAATGTGGCTCCACTTTCCCTATTTCCAGCCAAATGTTTCGGAGACTCTTGGCAGCGTCAGTCCATACCGCCTCCGGAGGCACCAGCCACAGTGTCTGCTTGTGCGTAGCTGGCGGGAGTTGCCTCTACTGAACTTTCTTCCCATGGGCTCTGAGGGGCTGCTCCTCAGAGCTGGACCTGAGAGCGGGCACTGTTCTGGCTGTGTGTACGGATCCCTGGCTTCTGGCGTGCTGGGGAAGGGAGCCACAGAGGGCGTCCGTGGAGGCTGTGTCTGTGCTTGTACTGGAGACTCTGGGTGGCCCTCTGCGTTTGGTCCAAGTGACCCTCCCACTTGTGTGCTGGGCCCAGATACCCCTGCTTGGGAGCTCATACCTGCTGGTAAGTCAGGGGGGTATGTGAAGGTGTCTGTTCACTCATTCACACAAAATTCCTCCTTGATACCCACAATGCTGGGCACCAGGACGTGGCCCCAGGCAGGGCTGGTAAAGTCTTTTCTCCTGAAGCTCATGTTCTACCAGAAGAGTCACAAATAAAAACATAAAAACATAACGCAGAGGAGTGACGAGGGATGGCGGGGTCCGGGAAGACCGCTCGCAGGAAGTGGTCTTTGTGGGGATAACTGAGTGGAGAGAGAGACCCTCCATGACAGAGGGCATGGAGGGCCTCATGCACCGATTCCCTGCTGTCTGCTGGCTCTGGCCACATGCACTCACTGAGGCCCATTTCATAGGTAGGAAACTGAGGCACAGGGAAGCTAGGCAAGTTGCCCAGAGTCCTCGTGCTAAGAAGCAGCATAGGCAGGCTTCAAAGCCAAGCCCCCGGCTCCCGGGCTTGAACACATAACCCCTGGGCTATACACAGTCCTTCCCTTCATACTCACCATTTCCTGTGGCTCCAAGTGAACATCCTGTGCATATCTAACACCAAAGGATGGCAATCCTGGGCACTAGCTGCCTGGCTGACAGAAAGCAGACTCCCCCACCCCGCGCCACATTCCCCCACCATTTCTGGGTGTCCTCAGGGGAGCCTTGAGTCGGCTCATGGGGAAGTCAGGCAGCTACAGCTTCCCAAGCTATCTGAGCCAAAGGGCTGGATTTGTGTTGCTAATCAGACACCCATATGGGGTCCCCTGCAGCTCACGCCACACACGACCCACTATGTGGGTCTGACATCACCCAGACTGGGTTGAGCTCTGACCACGTGCTTGGGGGTCGTGGCACTGTCATCATCATGCTTTTAAAAGCACCCCCAGTGTCTGTGCTTGTCTCATCATGGATGGGCCACAGAAAGGCCTCATGCCACAGGAAGCACTCAGCTTTGTGGCTGAGTGGCTACGCAGCATCCATCCATTTGTCTCCTACAGCCCGGCCACACAGGTCCCCTCTGCCTGCCTGAGGGGCCCCTGGCATGTCTCACTGACATCGTCATACAAACAAAAGCATGCAGATGGAGGTGTGTCCCCAAATGCCTCCAAGGCCCCAGTCATTGGTTCAAACCCTGAGTGGTCTGAGCGCTGAGCTTCCGTGCTCAAACTGCTGCTGACCTTCATGTGTTCAGTACTGCAGCTCTGCTGCCATGGGTCCAGCCTGCAAATCTCCAGCAACTCTCGCAGCTTCTGGCCTGGAAGCAGCTGCCCACCCCAGTGTGCCTGTGCCCCCACACTCCTGTGCTTTCTCTCCAGGCTGGGCCTCACATCACCATGGCTCTCTCCCAGGAGAGACCCAAGGCTAGCACAGCTGTGCATGGCAGGCATGGTGGATCAGGGCACCTGCCCAGCTCAGCCAGTCTCCGTTGCCCCTTCCTCTGAGCCAGGTGGCAGCAGCACTTCTGGACAGAAGAGACAGCCAGGAAAGTGGTCTCATGGAAGCCCAGTGGAGCAGATAAATGAGAAAATAAAGCACATTCTATCCTACTTTAGGCGGGAAAAGCAGGGATTCGCCCCCTGCCTCATTTTCTTTCTCTTCCCAGAATAATCATTAAAGTTTTCCCATGCTCAGCTCCCAATATGGATTCAATCTCTTTTCAGGTTTGCTTTTGCTGTGAGAACAACTCCAGTCATGTTTTGTGTTCTCAGGCACTCAGTGTTCATCTCCTAGAACAAATTGGGATGCCCTGAACCTCCTTCCCTTGCACCATCTTTGTCCCTGTTTCAGAAACAGAAGACATTCTTTTATTATTATTTATTTTTATTTATTTATTTATTTTTTGAGGCGGAGTCTCGCTCTGTCACCCAGGCTGGAGTGCAGTGGCACAATCTCGGTTCACTACAAGTTCTGCCTCCCAGGTTGACGCCATTCTCCTGCCTCAGCCTCCTGAGTAGCTGGGACTACAGGCGCCCGCTGCCACGCCCGGCTAATTTTTTGTATTTTCAGTAGAGATGGGTTTTCACCGTGTTAGCCAGGATGGTCTCGATCTCCTGACCTTGTGATCCTCCCGCCTTGGCCTCCCAAAGTGCTGGGATTACTGTCGTGAGCCCAGCCAACAGAAGACATTCTTGAGCATGCGCTCCTGGGAGGTACGGGACTAAGGTTAGTTTGATTTGTTCTCTGCACAAATGTGGTGGCTGCTTCATTTTAACATGCTAAATGTTATGAAGTCACTTTGAATTACTGTGGGGAAAAGATGTAGAGACCCATTTCCTTTCTCAAGCCCGACAAAGCACTTTATAATCACATTCTTTATGGAATGTCTATCAGAAACACGTTATATTAAGATGCAAAGCTATTTGTTAAAGTCGTCAAACTGCAACTGAAAAACACGAGTTTTTATTTTTGCCATTTATGTTTTTTTCTCTCATCATCACCAAGAAAATTGAAGTCTAAAATCCAGCAGACAATTAGGCCTCATGGAGTGGTGTCATGTCTGCGGGCTTCTGTGATGCTTGCAGTGGCCTTTAATTAGATTCAGGGTTCTCTACATGTGGGGCTCCAGCTTAATGCAATTTGGAAACTAATCAGGTTTAATTAGGTTGTATTATTAGGGAACAGCTGAGCAAATGGAAGATTGTGCTGCATACTCAAGAAACTTACAAAAGCAATATCACAAAACACACAGTTATTACCAGCGAGAAGAGCAAAAGTCATCTGCATTACATTTGAGTGATTTGATTTGCGTCCACCTGGAGAGGTTCTGAGGCTTGTCCCTTCTTTAAGGTGCTGTGTTTAGTTGTGTCTAGGCTTGGGCAGGCCTCAGGGCCCCCCCTCTCAGAATGGAGGTAACCTGACTTCAGGCAGTCGTCTGGAGAAGTCTCCTGCACCTGGGCACCACACTTCGGGGCAGATATGTCCCTGCTGCTTTTTCTTAGGGCACATGGTTCAAGGACAGCCCTGGCAGCTGAAACCCAGGGTTTCAACCCCTCTCCAAGCTCACCTGGTGCTGAAAACCTCCATCTCACAGCATAAACCTCTGTAAGAAAGCAACCAAAAGATGTCTGCATGGAGACTGTGTGAGTCCAAGTTCAAACTGAGTTCATCTTCTGACAGCTGAGAAAGCTGTGAGACCTGCAGAGGAAAAGGCCGCTATCTCCAGCTCTCTGAGCTCCAATGAGGCTGTTCCTGGGGCAGTAAAGATCTTCATAGAAGTATGAAGAGTATCTCAGTGACCCACCTGTTTATATGAGAATGAGGACTCCGGTTTAGACATTAGATCAATTTCTGGACTGAGAGTCCAAAGAGAGGGTCACTGGATTTACTTCCTCTGTGTCTTTACTTCCCTTCTATAAAATGGATCTATGAAAATTCAACGAATTGATTAATTCATTCCTTGAATATTTTATCTCCAGTCACTGGAGATTTAAAATAATGAGTTAAGACATGTTCCTGCCCTCAGGGAGCAGGGAATCTTTAGAAAGCAGGGCCTGAGGCAAGGATGAAGCTACTGATGATTTATTGGGGGGTGCAAGTCCAGGGCAATGGAGGTGAAAGAAAAGAGAGGTAAGGTGGTGAGGGAAGGTGCAGCCTGGGGTGATGCAAGTGGTGGTGATTGTAGAGTTTTCTCCCCAGGCCTCACGGCTTTCTTGGCTGTCAGAAAATAAATTCAATTGGAACTTGGACTCATGTGGTCTCCATGCAGGCATCTTTTGGTTGCTTTCTTGCAGATGCTCATGCTGTGAGACACTGAGGTTTTCAGCACCAAGTGAGCTTGGAGAGGGGTTGAAACCCATTGGGGGGCCCAGCCATGTGTTCACCAGGCACACGGGCTTCTGTGGAAAGCTGAAAGGGGGTGGGGGGCACACCTCAAAGCAATCCACAGGACAAAGAATCAGAAGGAATTCTCTGCCACTGGGAGTGACCTCCCATGCCCTCCAGGTTGCTTCATCCAGGCCCTCTGAGGCTGCTCAGGAAGCCAGAGACCATGCCTTGCTCTGTGGTGTCTCCACATGTGAAAGTGAGGACTTGGGTGGTGCAGCAGGTTCTGTCCAAGAAAGGGAAGGAAGGAACACCTGGGGAGCCTGCGAAGGTGAAGTTTTTGCCTTGACACGCGCAGACATGCCGGTGAAGAGGCAGGGGTATAAGTCAGGAGGGACCACAAGCATTGCCGAGAGAGCACGGAGGCATCTCACGCGGTTTGTGGGGCATGGATGGACCACCTTCCAGGATGAAGGAGCGTGCATCTCACACCCAGCAGTTGAACTGAATTTGGCCAGAGGAGGAAAGGGATGGGGAGAGTGCTCCAGGCCGCAGGCACAGCTAGGCCAAGACTGGGAGGCAGAAGAGAGCTGGGGAGTGTGGGAAAGCTGAGCTCACCATGGCTGGAGAGAACAGGAGGGGTCTGGGATGAGCTGCAGCAGGGAGGTGCAAGAGCCCAGACATGCAGGGCCTCACCAGCATGCAGAGGAGATTGGACTGAGTTCCTAGGGCAGTGAGGGGCTCCCCTCTAAGCACCCAGGCCAGCTCATGGCTCTCAAGGTGGCAATCTCGTTCTCTCTTTTTTCACTTTCTCTCTTTCCTCTCTCCTTCCTTCTGGGCTGGAGCCCAGGGAAATTTTAGAGCCAGCCACGAGCCAGCCACTGTCTCCAGACACCAGAGGTGAGAAAGTCCTGTCTTTCCTGCTAGAGTCATAACGCATCACCCTCACACCTTGCTGACCACAGGGGACATCGGCTCTGTGCCTGAGGCTGGCAGCCTTGCCTGCTGCTGACCCAGTGTCAGAGCAAGAAGGGAAAACAGGGTGGTGCCCAAGGACGGCTGGCTCTACTGTCCTCGCCAGGGCCTCTCTGGTCATCTCTCTGGCTGAGGAAAACCCCTGAGGTGAGACTCAGTCAGCCTGTGGGAGGGAGACCTGGGGAGTGGGTTGAGTGGGTCTTGGAAAGTCTTTTCCTGCCTTACTGTTCCAGGTTGGTGTCGGTTAAGCACAGCTCCACTTGACAGTGATTGGGCCAAGCTGGCCATGAGAATTATCCCCTGGGGCCATGACCCGGCTGACCATCGGCTGGACCCATGACTCTCATCTAGTCAATCAGAGTGGCCCGCTCCTCAGGCCCCAGTGATTGGCTCAGGCATGAGCATGTGACCCAAACTGGACCAATCAGAAGTCAAAGATAAGGCTCCACGATGTAAATGAATGAATCAATAAGGAGGCCCTCCCTGGTCCAAACTAGCTCAGTCTCTGGGTGTGACAGGCAAAAGAGTGGCCTCCCAAAGTCCTAATCTCTGGGGCCTGTGATGTCACCTCACAAAGCAAAAAGGACTTTGCAGACATGAATAAGTGATGGATCCTGAGATGGGAAAATCATTTTGGATTATCTCGATAGGTCCAATGTAATCACAAGAGTTCTTAGAAGAGAGAAGGAGGAGGGTTCAAGAGAGAGAAGGAGCAGGGAGAGAGAGAGAGGGAGGGAAGATGGCGGAAGCAGAGGTTGGAGTGATGCAGCTACTGGCTTTGAAGATGGAGGAAGGAACCACAAGGCAAGGAATGCCATGGCCTCTAGAAGCTGGAAATGGCAAGGACATGGATTGTCCCCTAGAGCTGCCAGAAGGAAGACAGCCTGATTTACTCCTTGATTTTGGTCCAGTAAGACCCATTTCGGACTTCTGACCTCCAGAATTGTAAAATAATACATGTGCATTGTTGTAAGCCATGGATTTAAGCCATAGTAACTTGTTAGAGCAGCAAAAGGAACCAAGTGCACAGGGCACATCAGCTCTTGCTGTCAGGAGCTTCGTTTCAGAATAACACCATCTTCTCCTCATCGGAGACCTGGGGGTTAGTATTGCTTACAGGAATGTGAGGCTTGATGCCTTCTGGGCTGCTTCCTGGTTTTTGGGTTCCCCTGCAGTCAGGTGTTTATACTGCCTGATTCTCCAGTACCAGGTTACTCTCCCACAGCCACAGAGGTCCTCGTGCCATACTCTTTCTCTCTCTCTAAATAACTGATGGCCTCTGTTGCATTAGGCTTGGGTTTCCTGTCCACAGTGTTTGAAGCTTCTCCAGGCTTGGAATCAGCCATTATTCTGACTGTACTGTCCATGGGATCTCTCTTTTTTGACAGATGGCTGCGACATGGTCATGCCCCTCCTCCCTGCTTCCTTCTCCCTGTGTCCCACACATAAAGTGCATCTTGGTGAAATGTACATGGGCACACACGTGTGTAGCCCCCACCTAGATCAAACACTGACCATCCCCAGCTCGCCAGCAGGCTTCTGCATTCCCCTTTGGAGCTGACAGGTGCCCTGTATATACTGACTTCCACCCCCATTGCTCAGTTTGGCCTGTTCTTGATCCTCATGTAAATAGAATTCTTTCGTATGTATCCTTTTGTTCTGACTTCTCTCACCTGGAGATTCGTCCATGCAATTGTGTGTGTCAGTAGTTCACTCACCTCATTGCTGAATAATGTCCTGTTGTTTGGCTCTATCACAGCTTGTTTATCCATTCTCCTGTTGATGCACATTTGGGTTGTTTCCAATTTTTGGCTATTACAAATAAAGCTGCTCTGAATATTTGTGTACAGCTCTTTGCCTGGACAGATGCCCTCACTGCTATCACGGAAATCCTAGGAGTAGAATTGCTGGGGCATAGGGTATGTGCACGCATGGTCTGAGTCCTTTCTCTGATTAATCTCTTACTGATTGAATTTCAATGTCTTAGTTTTGTGTTGCAGTAAGGAATTACCTGAGGCTGGGTAATTTATGAAGAAAAAAAGGTATATTTGGCTCATAATTCTGGGGGTTGGAAAGTTCATGACTGAGCACCTGCATCTGGTGAGGGCCTCAGGCGGCTTCCACTCATGATGGAGGGTGAAGGGGAGCTGGCATATGCAGAGAACACATGGAGAGGCAGGAAGCCAGAGAGAGAGCAGGGAGGTGCTAGGTTCATTTTAGCCACCAGCTCTCTCTGGAACTAATAGAGTGTGAATTCACTCACCCCACTTAAGGGAGGGCATTCACCTATTCATGAGGGATCCACCCGCATGTCCCAATTAGGCACCGCCTCCAACACTGGGAATCACATTTCAACTTGTGGTTTGGAGGGGACAAACTTCCAACCATAGCATTCATTGTCAAAAAGTTTACTGCAATTTTCTTTTCTTTTTTTTTTTTCTTTTGAGATGGAGTCCCACTCTGTCCCCCAGGCTGGAGTGCAGTGGCGTCATTTCTGCTCACTGTAACCTCTGCCTCTGGGGTTCAAGCAATTCTCCTGCCTCAGCCTCCCGAGTAGCTGGGACTACAGGCACCCGCCACCACGTCTGGCTGATTTTTGTATTTTTAGTAGAGATGGGGCTTCACCATGTTGGCCAGGCTGGTCTCAAACTTCTGGCCTCAAACGATCTGCCTGCCTCAGCCTTCCAAAGTGCTGGGATTACAGGCATGAGCCACCACCCCCAGTCTACAACTTTCTTCAGAAGATCTGTGCTCAGGGAAGTTTCTTCATGGGCTGAACTCCCTGAGTTTTCTCACGTGTGGGAGCATCTCCCCGCTGTCTTGACGGGACACAGTGTTCACAGTGGCACTCACATTCCCTCCGGCTTTATGGAAGTGGTTTTGTTGTTTTCTGGCATTGGATATTGCTGTAGAAAATCTGGGACCAGCCTGACATTCCCCGCTTTTCCATGAGTTGTGTTCCTGCCTGAATGCTTCAGAAGTCTTTCTCTATCTTTGAAATTCAGTAATTCGATTAGGATATGTCTCAATGCAGAACTTTTAAATAACATTTTCATGGAACATAACATGTATTTGTTTTTCTAAAATATAAGGTTTCAGAGGTTTTTCTTTATTTTCAGAAAAATTTCCTGCTTCATATTTTTGAATACATTGTCATTGTTGGGCTTTTCCCTTCAGGGACACCCAAAAGCCCTGCTACTGCTTCCCCTGCAGTGGTCTCCATGCCTGAAAGCATTGCTCAGTTTTCTTTTTCTTTTTTTTTTTTTTCATGTTTATTCATTTTATCCCAAGCTCATTCTCCTTGTCAGTATTTTGACTTCTACTTGTATCTAATCTGCTTTCTGTCATTTAAAATTTATTTCTTAGGTATATAATGATGTCATTTTTGTTATTAATCTGTTTCTTTAAGTCAGTTTATATCCTAAATAGGATTTTCTGTTTTTATCATTTTGTCTTTGAGCTCTCATTTTATTGAATGTATAATTTTTGTTAAGTTTTCCATAAGGTTAAGCAATTGGGAGGTGTTGTTTTCTGTTTCTGGAGATAGTCTTTCTTCTTGGTTGTGCTCTCTTTGAAGCATTTCTTCTTTCTCGCCCTCCTTTATTCCCTCTCTGCCTTCCTTCCTCATTTCCTTTCTCCCTCCCTCCTTTTTTTCCTCCCTCCCTTCCTTTCTTCTTCTCTTTCTCTTTTTTCTTCTAATATGTGTGTTTGTTTGGTTCCCATCTGTTATGGATTGAACTAGTCTCCCCCTCCAGAATGATACGTTGAAGTGCTAACCCTCAGTACTTCAGAATGTGACAGTATTTGGAGGTGTAGCCTTAAAGAGGTGATTAAGTTAAAATAAGGCTGAGTGGGCACTATCTGACTAGTGTCCTTATAAGAAGAGGAAATTTGGACTCTTAAAGAGGCATTAGGGATGTTTAGATAGAGAGAAGACCATGTGAAGACCCAGCAAGAAGATGGCTGCCTGCAAGTCCTTGGAAGACATCAAAACTTGCCAACACCTCCATCTTGGACTTCCAACCTCCAGAACTGTGTCAGCCACCCCATTGGTGGCATTTTCATATGTCAGCCTTAGAAAACCATTGCATTTTTTTCATTGATCTTGGCCTTAAGTAGCTCATCCAAGACTGTCTTTTGTTTGTTTCCCTTGTGCAATGTATGAGAACACAGAATTTCCCGCTTGGCACTAGGCATTGAGATCTGGGTGTTTCATATTCTACCACTTACTTGGAAGCCCAGGAATGGTTGCAGCATCAGGAGAGCTTAGGGAAGAACATGTGTGGCCACATGGCTGCCTGGGCTTTGCTGACTTCCTATGCCAGGCTGTTCTCCCTTCTGGTTGGGTGTATGTGTGTGCATACACAAGAGTGACCCTCAGATCAAGGCTGTTTTTTTGGGTTAACCTGCAGTCCTGAAGCATTTACTGCAGTTAGAGCAGGGGTCCCTAACCCCCAGGCCATGGTTTGTGACCTGTTAGGAATTGGGCTGCACAGCAGGAGCTGAGTGGCAGCTGAGTAAGCATGACCGTCTAAGCTCCCCCTCCTGTCAGATCAGTGGCGGCGTTAGATTTTCATAGGAGCCAAACCCTATTGTGAATTGTGCATGAAAGGGTCTAGGTTGCGTGCTCCTTATGAGAATCTAATGCCTGATGATCTGAAGTGGATCAGCTTCATCCCAAAACCTTCCCTCACCCTTGCCCAGTCCCGTGGAAAAATTGTCTTCCATAAAACCAGTCCCTGGTGCCAAAAAGTTTGGGGACCAGTGAGTTAGAGGATCAGCCCTCCTGTTTGCCCAGCCCTGGTTCCTCCCAGGCCTTGGTCAGAAGAGGTAATGATAAGAAAACCCACTCAAGTGGCCTTCCTCAGGTCTTCTCCAGGCTTTGTCAGCTCCCAGCGCCAGGTCCTGGGAATTAGGCTGTCAGGGTTAGGAGGTCGGCAGGATTAGGAAGCCTGCGTGCCGTGCCCTGAGTTTTCCGATTCTTCTCTTGGCTGTCGGTTATTTAAGTTTGATCCTGTACATGCTTGGGTGATGCTGTTGGCTATTTTTTTCTTTTGCTACTTTTTGCCCATGATGTCAAGCACAGAGGGAAAGGAATTCTATGAGAAAGTTTCAACCTGCCATTCTCATCCTGGAGGCCTAATGTATTTCATTTCAATTATTCTTTTTTTTTTTTTTTTTTTGAGGTGGAGTCTCATTTGGTTGCCTAGGCTGGAATGCAGTGATGCAATCTCCACTCAATGCAACCTCCGCCTCCTGGGTTCAAGCAATTCTCCTGCCTCAGCCTCCCGAGTAGCTGAGATTACAGGAGGTGCCCACCACCATGCCCAGCTTATTTTTGTATTTTTAGTAGAGATGGGGTTTCACCAAGTTGGCCAGGCTGGTCTCGAACTCCTGACCTCAGGTGATCCACCTGCCTCGGCCTCCCAAAGTGCTGGGATTACAGGTGTGAGCCACTGCCCCAGCCTCGTTTCAATTATTCTTGGTGGTTGCAGTGGCTCTTCCTGGGGTGTAATATGTGCCTGTAAATCCAGGCAGCTCAGTCATTCTGGTACCACATGTATGATCTCAGTAACCAGCTCCCTACCCGCTCCCATCGAGCAATGGCACCAGTCAGGGACTGCCATTATCCCTATCTGTAGAAGAGTTACCTGAGGGCCAGAGAGGAAAAGCACCCAAAAGTCCCCTGTGGTGAGCCTTGTAGCCAGGACGCCTCCCCAGGCCTCAGAATCTGCAACTCCAAACTCCCACAGGGGCCTGGGAGAGGAAGGAAAAAAGGGGAGGAAGGATGAATTGAGGGAGGCCTTGGTCCGTTTGGACTGTTACTGCAAACTTATCACAGACTGAGTGGCTTAAACAACATACTTATTTCTCATGGTTCTAGAAGCTGAGAGCCAAAGACCAAGATGCTGGTAGAGTTGGAGCATTTCGAGGACCCACTTCCTGCTCCAGTGTTCCCTGAATCCAAAACTGGCAGAGCTCAGGGTTTGAAGTCTGCAGACCTGGGTTCAATACCCAGCCACGGTGAGAGAGGAGGACTGTAAGGTGAATCGTATGACCCTGAGTCTCAGTTTTCTCATCTGAACAATGGGCTCCTCAGCATCCGTGTCACAGAATTGGTGTATGGGGCTGGGATGTGAAGTGGCTCTGTGCGCTGGGAAATGTTCTGCAGATGTAGACTATTTTAGGACCAATGTTTCCCGTAACATGTTAGGAAAGAAGACATTCTGGTCCAGGCCTGGGAGAGAACACTTTCTCCTGAGGGACAAGACAGTCAGAGAGGTCATTTAGAGAGCAGGGAGGCAGGTCCAGAGGGCTCAAGAGGAAACCCTGGGGGACCCTGACTTCTGCTTCTGGGAAGAGACTCCCAGGAATTCTCTCTTCTTCTTTCCTCCACCTCCCCTGGCTGGCCTCAGCACTGGGATGACAGCAGCAAGGCTCTGGGTTGGGGGCTAGGGTCACCCCCACTCATTGTCTCTGGGATTCCTGCCCCTTGGATAGGACAGCTGTAGCAATGGCGACTTCCCAATTCTCCACAAATATATGAGTTCATACATGTATACACTTTTTATTTTAGTTATATATACATATAATATATAATTTTTTTCTCTGTTCTTTTAAAATGTACTGTTTTTTGCCTCTTTTTGTAACAGTAGCTTAATCTGTTTAAGAGATGTAGAGCCTCTGTGGTATTGTGTACCATCATCCAGCCAAGTCCCTTTGTGGGGGCATGTGTTGTTTAAAACAATCGTGCAATGAACATCCTTGCATGCTTTTCTTCCTACACCCTGGAATGGTGCCACATTGGTTAGGAAGGCATTACCCTGTAGGCTGAGTAATAACTGACCTAAAATGACCCAGGCAATGAGGAGTTATTTTTCCCACATGGAGGGAAGTTCAAAAGTAAGCAACTGAGTTGATTCAGCAATTCAATAGTGTCAGGGATGATTTCTCTGCTTCTCTTGCTCTTACAGTATGGATGCAAGATAGCCACTATAGCTCAGCTATCACATCTACATTTAAGACTGGAAGAAGAAAGGAGGGTAGAATTCTGAGTCAGCCACATCTTTCCTACAAACCCAAGCCAACAAACTGGATTACATGGCTGACTCTAGCTGCAAGGGAGGCGGGAGATGGCAGAAGGAAAAGAGATGGAAATGAACTTGGGGTAGCCTTCAAATAAAGAACCCATTGCTTAACCTTATTGATATAGACCCATGCCCTTGTGTAGCTTACAGTCTTATGGGGAAGAGAGATGTTAATCAATGCAGCACACTAATGAGCGTATAATGACAAACTGATGTCGAGGTTCTGCAGCAAAACTTTACATTCTACATCCTTAGGATCTTTACTTTAATGCCACCATTCTTGGTGCTCCTACATCCCAGGGCCTGTGCCAGCCCTTGCTATACATGATCTTCCTAAATCTGCAGAGTCTCTGTAAACAGATATAAGTATCCCCACTCTTCAGGTTGGGAAATTGAGGACTAAGTCACATCCCATTGGTCCCCAGTTGGGTGGGAAATATCCCAGGTGGGATTCACACCCAGGTTTGGCTGGCACCAAAGGTTGTAGTTTTGTTGACAGGTCTTCCTAGGGGTTGGCTGACTTGATTAATATTTTCAAAGAATCGAGTTTTCACTTTGTTCCTTTCTTTATTGTGTATCTATTTTCTATTTTGTTTTCTGCCCTTGTCTTTATTAGTTCCATTCTTCTACTTACATTGAGTTTAATTTGCTCTCTTTTCATAGCTTCTTAAGACAGAAGTTTAGAGTATTGATTTTATACCTTTGCTTTTTTTGAATGTGTGCATTTAAATCTCTAAGTCTCCCTCTAAGTTTTTTGCTTTAGCTTGTCCCACAGATTTTGATGTGTTTTATTTTCATTACATTTATTTCAAAACATTTAAAAATATTCTTTGTGATTTCTTCCATGATCCAGTTGTTTAGAAATGTATGGCTTAATATTCAAAATATTTGGGAATAGTTATATTTTTGTAATTAATTTCTAGTTAAATTCCATTGTAGTCAGAGAATGTTATCTGTGTGATTCCAGTCCTTTGAAATATATTGAGATTCATTCTATGGTTCAGCATATGATATATTGTAGTGAATGTTTCATGTCACTTGAAAATAATATATTCTGTGGTTATGGGGTGGGATGTTCCAAAAATGTCAATTGGCCAAGTCGATTAATAATGTTGTTCAAATCTTCTATAGCCGTACTAATTTTTCTATCAATCACTGGTTTTTAAAAATCAATTATTCACAGGGCTGTTTTAAGTGCTAAGCTGTGATTGTGGATTTGTCTATTTCTCATTTTAATTCTGTCAGATTTTGCTTCAAGTATCTTGAAACTCTGTTATTGGATGTATTCACCTTTAGCATTGTTTTATCTTCTCGATGCGTTCACCTTTTTGTCACTATGAGGAGTCTCTCTTTATCTCAGGTAATACTCTGGTTTCTTTTATGATTGGTGTTTGCATAATGTATCTTTCCCCATCATCTTACTTTCAACTCATCTGTGTCCTTAAAGAGTGACTATCAAAGTGACTCTCGTAAACAGCAAGTAGTCAGGTACTGTTTATTTTTATCTAGTCTGATAATTGGTGCCTTTTACATGAAGTGTTTGGCTCACTTATATTTAATGTTATTATTGATATGGGTGGGTTTAAGTGTAGCATGTTGTGATTTGTTTTGTATTTGTCTCTTATATTTTTGTTCCCTTTGTTCCTCTTTCCCTGCCTTTTTTTGGATGGAGTATTTCTTAGGATTTTATTGTATCTCCTCTATTGTATTGCTTTTCTGTGGTTCTCTAAATTTCAGGGTGCATTCATAGCTTATCCCAGTCCACATTAAATTAATATTATGCAATTTCATATGCAAAATTGGAACCTAAAAACAACACACACTAGTTTTCTATTGTTACATAACAAATGACCACAAATGTAGTGGCTTTAAACAACAACTATTTATTACCCACCGTTTTGTTTCTATGGGTCAGAAGTCCCAGCAGGGCTTATGTGGGTCCTATGTTAAGGTCCTCAGGGTCTCACAAGACTGCAAGTGAGGTGTCAGCTGGTGTTGTAGTTTTATCCAAGTCTCAGGCTCTTCTTTCCAAGCTCACATGATTCTTGACAGAATTCATTTCCTTGGGACTGGATAACTAAGACTCTCCCCATCCCTACCTCCTAGGCCACTCCTTTCCATAGGCAGTCAAAAACATGGCTGTTCAGCTTTTCAAAGATAGCAAGACTGTCTCTTTTAAAAGCTTGCCCGATGAGGTTCAGCTTACCCAGGGATATTTCCCTTTTGATTAAACTCAAAGTCAAAGTGATTAGAAACTTCAATTACATCTATAAAAATCTCTTTCTGGTTGACATATAATGTGACCTAATCCTGGGAGTAACATCCCATCATATTCCCAGGTCTCACCCATACTCAGGGGGAGGGGATTGCGTCAGACGTGGATAATTTCAGTATAATTTCATTAACCGCTTAGTGGTTTTTTTGGTGCTATTTTTATCATACATTTTCCTTGTATATATGTTATAAATGTAGCAATACCTTGTTATCTTATTTGTTTTCAATAGTCAATAGTTTTTTAAAGAAAATTTTAAAAGGTACTCCCATATTTATCTATATATTTCATCCTGTTTTTAAATTTGATTTTTTTCCTGCCAGATCCAGAATCACTTCTATTAATCCTGAAGAACTTCCTGAGTATTTCTCATAGCCCAGGTGTGCTGCTGATTAATTCTCTTAGCTTTCATTTGTCAGAAAATGTCATCATTTCACCTTCAGTTCTGAAGGGTATTTTCACTGGGCAAAACACTTTAAGTTGGCAATTTCTCTTTTCTTCAGCTCTTTAAATACGTTATTCCCTTAAATATCTTAGCTTCCATCATTCCTGATGAGTAGCCAGCCATTATACTTACTTTATTCTCCCAAAAGCAATGTATATTTTTTTGTTCTGGCTGCCTTTAATATTTTTTATTTTTGCTTTTAAAAATTTTGATAATCATATAGCTAGTTTTGCTTTTACTCACACTTATTCTGCTGGGGGTTTGCCGAGCTTCTTGACCTGTCTGTCCCGCTGTTGCAGCTAGAAGAATTCCTTGTTTGTGGTAGAGACTCAATAAATGTTTTTTGAATAAAATAAACAGATACCGTGAGAAGCAACTTATAGTCATAATTAAGAGTGTGAACTCTGGAATCAGAGAGACCTGGATTTGAATTCTGTTTCTAGCAGTGTTATTTGGGACAAGTTGTTTAGCCTCTGTGAGCCTTGATTTCTACATCTGTGAAATGGGGATAATAGCAACACCCACCTAATGCAGTTGCTAAGGATCTTCACTGTGCACCGAGGACAGGGCCTTTTCACCCGGGGGCATCCCAAGCCTTCCTCCTCACCCACTGGAGAGAATTTTCCTTTTGCCCCTCAGGGTTCGCATCCCTCCACACCTTCTGAGGAAATGTCCTTTATATTCACATTTGTAACTTTTATGGAAAGCCAAGATAGTGAGCCACATAAAAGGAAACTAAAGCGCTGAGAGAAGCTAACTAGATTTATAGGATAAATGAGATGAAAGAGGAAAGAGACAGAAAACTGAGTGGAATAAAGATTTCCGGGGATTCATGAGCAGCAGGCTCTGAAGCCGCAGAGGAGAGAAAGGGGATTCTAGGGTGTTGTGATGTTGCTGTGGGTTATGAAAGATAGTCATGTATCACTTAACGGTGAAGATACATTCTAAGAAGTGTATTGTTAGGCAATGCAGTCATTGTGGGAACATCATGGAGTGTATTTATACAAACCTAGATGGTACAACCTTCTACATACCTGGGCTATGTGATATAACCTATTGCTCATAGATTACAAACCTGTACAGTGTGTGACTGTGTGGAATACTATAGGCAATGGTAACATAATGGTGAGTATTTGTGGTTCTAAACATAGAAAAGATACAGTAAAAATATAGTATAATCTTATGGAACCACTGTCATATATGAATCTGCCATTGACTAAAATGTTGTTATATGGTACATGACTGTAGATACTTACAAAGTTCTTGAAGAGATTCAAATAAAGATGGAGATTTCAATTCAATTACTTATTGCTGGGTATGCAGTTCTTTGAATGCAACTCTATGTGGAAGCTGGGCTGTTTGGAGCTCCAGAATTTATTTGGGTTATAAAAGAGAAGATGCAAAGATCTTAGCAAGTTCCTGACCCATAGTATGTGCTGTGATGATAATTATTATTATTACCACTGCTCATCAGAGTACTCTCTATGGAGGTAGAGCCTGCGCCAGGCCCCATGTCCGCTGCACACATTTATTGAGCACCTACTGCATACCAGTTTTCACTCAAGGACCTAGGGACACAGCAGTAAGCAAAGGGGCTAAAGGTCTTTCTTTAGGAGCTTGTCCTCTGTCAAGGGATCCAATGTGTGACAAAACTCAATGCCACCTTCAGATAGCTTTCCCAGGATGCAGACATTTAAAAAACAAATCAACCCAAGACGGCTTTGCTCAGCTTTGAGGGTGTGAGTCAAGTTTTGGGATTTCAGAGGAAGAAGTGGTTTTCTGGGTGGACACTCTGTGAAAGCCTCTAAAGCAGTCACAGCTGGTGTGAGGCTTTGGTGCAGAAAAGGCAAGCCTGGCAGAGTGGGGAGTGACCCCTTCCTGAGGAGGCACCCACCTCACCAGCATGCACATTTTTATTGCACGCCATGTAGGTTTAGCTTGTGGTTTGCAAACATAGCTGACTTAGTCAAAGAAGTTTAGGTAGTAAGTAACAGGAAATCACTTACACCATTGAAGTGAGACAAGGTGAGTTAAAAAAATTGGTAACAAAAACCATAGGGTTGGAAGTTGAGCTGTTCCTTACAAGTGTCTGTGACCAGTAAATATGTAAACCAGCCTAGGACAAGACAGTACCTCCATCTTTCTTTGTTCTGAGGGCTCACTGACCTTATCTCAATTTCTCTCTGTAAGTTGACCTTAAATCTTCATCCTTTCATCTGCGTATCTATTTATCTATCTATTCATCCATCCATCCATCATTCCATCCATCTATCCAGCCATCCATCTATCCATCTATCACCTATCTATTTGATCTATCTATCATCTACCTGTGTATCTATCTATCCATCCATCCATCATTCCATCCATCTATCCAGCCATCCATCTATCCATCTATCATCTATATTTCTTATCTATTATCTATCTATCTATCTATCTATCTATCTATCTATCTATCTATCTTTCTATCATCTACCTATCTGCTCATCTATCTATCTATCATCTATCTGTCTGTCTATCAGTCTGCTGTCTATCCATCTGTCTATCCACCCATCTATTCATTCTTTCCAGACTTATTTTCACTTACTTGAAAAGCACAGAGTCAAATTTGGCTACCCTTCAGCTCACAGCTTTCTATCTCCTCTGTTTATACAACACGGGGATGGATTAAACCCTCTCAGTCCTAATTGCAAATGCTCACAGAAGAGACACCAGAGTCCCAGTTTGAACCCAGTGTCTGTCCTTGGTCCAGCCATCTGTACCAAAGGCAGTCAGCTCTTATCATATAAGGAGATGCTGAGGCTCACCAGTGTGGGTGAGGGGTGGACACACACCTGAGAACAGTCCTTTGACAGAACGCAGCTTTTCAGAAAACTTTTAAGTAATAACTATATTGAGACATAATTCTCATTTTATGAAATTTTCTCTGTTAATGTGTATCATTCACAGTTGTGCCACTATCACCACTATCTAGTTTTGGAACATTCTCATCACCTCCAAAAGTCCTGTTCACATCAGCAGTCACTCCCCATTCCTCTCCCTTCCCCAAGTTCTAGTCAACCACTGATCTCCTTTCTGTCTGTCTGGATTTGCCTATTCTGAACATTTCAAGTAAATGGGATTGTATCATATATGTTCTCTTGTGTCTGACTTCTTTCATTTAGCATAATGATCTCAAGGTTCATTCATATCGTGGTATGTATCAGTACTTCATTCCTTTTTGTTGCTGAATAATATTCTCTTGCATGGATATACTACATTTCGTCTAGCCATCCATCAGGTGGTAGATACTACATGATGAGTAGTAGAAGCACCTCAGCATTCGCAATCCAGTTCTCCATCTGTCTTTTGTAATATTGCTTTCATTCATTTCATTTATCCATAAACTATAATAACCCAATGCATTTTTACTATTATTATTTTGAACAATTTTCTATTCGATCAGTTATAAGAAAAATAAAAGATTTTATTTTTCCCTCATTTATGCATTATCAAATGTTCTTCCTTTATTTTTGCAGATTTGAGATTTCCTTCTGTTTCAATAACTTTTAAATCTATTTTTTGTAAGGCAGATCTACTGGTGGCAAATTCCCTCAGTTTTTGTTTGTTTGAGAAAGTCTTATTTTTCCCTTCACCTCTGAAGAATAATTTTATTGAATACAGAATTCTAGATTGGTTCCCCCCCCACCCCGCCCGCTTTCTTCTAACATTTAAGTACTTCATTCAAGTCCCTTCATGCTTGAATGATTTCTGAAGATTCTCGTTCCTCAGTAGGTAAGATTTGTTGTCTCCCTGAGACCTCACTTCTGGCTTTTTTCAGAATGGTCTTTCTTTCTTCCTTTCCCTCTCCTCTCCTCTCCTGTCCTCCCCTCTCTTCTCCTTTCCTCTCTTCTCTTCTCTTTTCCTTTCTTTTCTTTTCCTTTCCTTTAAATACTTCAGAAAAAAAGCTTAGGTATGAATTTTTTGGCAAAAAATATGCTTAGGTGTGGGGTCTTTTTTTTGGCATTTATCCTGCTTTATTCTCTGGGTTTCCTGTTGTCTGTTATTAATTCTGGAAAAATCTCAGCTCTTATAACTTCAAATATTTCTTTTGTTTCTCTCCTTCTTTTGCTTCTTCTCCTTCTGGAATTCCCATTACACATAGTTATACCTTTTTTAATTGTCCCATGGTTCTTAAATATTCTGTTGTGTGTTGCTGTTTTCATTCTTCTTGCTTTTCAGTTTAGAGTTTCTACTGACATATATTCAAAGCCACTGAGTTTTTCCTCAATCATGTCCAGTCTACTGATGGTCATCAAAGACTGTCTTACTTCCTGTTACAGTGTTTTTAATCTCTAACATCGCTCCTTGACTCTTTCTTAGAGTTTCCATCTCTCCATTTACATTATCTACCTGTCCTTGCAGGTTGCCCACTTTTTCCATTACAGTCCTTAGCATATTAATCATAGTTATTCTAAACTCCCAGTCTGATTATATAAAAATCTCTGCCATATTTGGGTGTGGTTCTGAGTTTTTTTGTTTGCTTGTTTCATTTATTTTACTTTTAGTATGCCTTGTAACTTTTTACTGGGAGTTGGACAATATGTATTGGGTAATAGGAGCTGAGGCTTTGGTGTGAAGATTTTGCAAATCTGGCTTGGAGTTGGGATATATTTAATGTTTGTTTTAAATGTAGGTGTCAGAGGCTTCACCTCCCTCTAGTGTCCCTTTTTCTCCCCTTTTGTCTTTGAGTTTCAAGGGAAACTCCTTTGAAATGAAGTCTGTGTCTTGCAGCTCTCTTGGTTGTGACCGGCTGTTGTGGTAGAGCCCTGTTGATGTAATGGTAAGGATGTAACGGTGAGGATGTAATAGTAAGGATATAATGGTAACCTGGGGAGGAAGTGTTCTATAATCTTATAATTACATCTCTGGGTTTTTTTAAAAAGGAGAGGCCAGACTTCCTAGGCTGTGACCTCCAGAGAGTTTTTTAGCCTTTTTTTTTTTTTTCCCTCTCCTCAGAAGTAAGACAAGAAGGCTAGAGGGGGATCCAGCTGTCTAATTGTCTGTCTTCTAGGGCAGATAAGGCTGCGGTAAAAGATTTTCCCTTGAGTACAAATCTTTGTTGAGGAGAACAGAATGTTCTGGATATATTTCAAAATGCTCACTTTTCCTTCCCCCTGCTGAAAGCATGAGGGGATTTTTCTGAGAACTTGGTGGGGCTCCTGGGGAGAAAACTCATGAACATGTGGGGGCCCTTCTGAGACTGGCCCCCGAGGCGTTTTCCATCTCCAGCTAAGTCCACACAGCCTCCAGCTGTGCAGTGACTCATCAGTTACCATTTGCGTTCCTACCTGCCATCTGTCTCAGCAGCTTCTGATCCCTGTACGCTGTGGTTCTAGCCACCTGTCTGTCTCCCAGATTTTGGGGTAATGGTCTACACCGTGATCTCAATTCTCTAATGGATTCAAGAATTGTTGATTTTCAGTTTGTTCAGCTGTTTTCTTGTTGTGAGGATGAGAACGACCACTTCTAAGGTCTTTGTATTTTGGAGCAGTAACTGGAAGGCTCCCTGAATACATTTTTAAGTCAAGTTGTAATGTATTTTATTGCCAGTTACTTAAAGGCTCTTGAAAAACTCAGATCAAAGGCAGAAATGATCTCCTAGGTAAGCTAGCCACATAATTGCCTCCATGATTCCAAGAGCCTTCTGCATGTGGAGGCATGTGGCCCTAAGTCAGCGTTAGAGCCGGGACAGCGCATGTTCTCAGCTAGGATTGGCAGATAATGCATAGCCATCTCAGGCAGCACCTGCGGGGAGGGCTCATCCCAAGTGGTAGTTTGTGCAGAGTCATGAGTAGGGCCAAAATGACCGTGAGGCAGAACCCTGAGAATGATGCCCCCGTAAAATTTGCATCTTTGTGCCTTCGCACCTCGCCCTGGTTCCAGCCCTGGTTATAAGCACAGGCTCAGAATCTGGTCTGCCTGAGCTCATCTCCATCTGCCACCTGCTAGCTATGTAACTTTGGGTGAGAAAGGAACCTCTCTGGGCCTGTTTCTTCACTTGTAGAGATAAGCATAGTGCTTACTAGCAGGATTGTTATGCAGATTAAATGAATTAACATGGGCAACACTTAGAGTGGAGCCCGGCCAATCCTAAGCCTCCAAAGTGTTAACCTGTTTCGCTGTCCTCTCTTGCCCTGTGTAGCAGAAGCTGCTGGCCCACTTATATCCCCTAAGTCCCTAAGTTGGCCTACACCTTGGCCCGCCCACCTCTGCCCACCTCGGCCATCCTCCCTTCTCTATCTGGCTGCCCGATGGCTTCTTCCTGAGCCCCAGGAGCCTGCTGAGTTCAGGAGCCTGCTTAGCAGGGGCCGCCTGGAAGTGCCAGGGCTTAGTGCTCCTGGTGGGCCCCAGCCACGAGCAGCAGGAATCGGGGTGAAGACCCCACTTTCCAGGCCTCAGTGGCACAATTCTGGGGTGACTTTTGCACCATTCTGCAGAGGGAACATACCCATAACCGCATCTTTCTTGACCTGCCCCCTTCTCCTCTCACCCTCCTCATCCCGTCACTCCTTCTCCCCAGAATCTCATCCCTAATTAACTACATCCCCCCATGCTCTTTCTCAAGGGCTGCTTGGTGGGGGAACTCAAACAAAGCATCTTCTCAGTGGTGGTTTTCATCTATGGAAAAGTCCTCTCTGTTTTGTTTCCCAGAGCTTTCATTCCATGTGCACGCATGCGGTGTTCCATCCGGGCAGCCAGTGTGTCCTTTGTTCAAAAACACGTCCTGTGCACCTACTGTGTGGTGAGGCACCAGCTGGTAATCACTGGGTCAAGCTCTTATCCAGGGTTTGGGGCTGCCTGTGGTGGGACATGTCATGCCCCCTTTGTGGCCAACACTGATCAGAGGAGGTGGCTGGTCAGTGCAGAAGGGTGTGAGCTCTGGACTCTACCTCCAGGACTGGACCTTGGCTCCTCCTTATGACAGCCATGAGACCTCCAGGTAGTGGCTAACTGCTGAGCCTCAGTTTGCTCATCTGAGACCCGTGGGAAGAGGTGACACTCAGGAAAGGCTGAACCCTTCATGCCTGAGCTCATTTGCTCTGTTGGAATCTGGTGAGGAGAAAAGAAAAGCAGAACTAAAAGGGTTGAAAGCAATGGGAGCCCATTCCTGGGGGCACCAAGGGAGTTCTGTGGAGCTGGCAATGTCTTGCTTCTTGATTTGGGGGCTGGGTCATATACCCAACCTCACCTTGTGGAATCCACCCCGCTGTAGGCTGAAGCCCACTCACGTGTCGGCGGAGATTTCCAGTTCAATATGAAATGTAACAAGGTCCGTTCTTCCCTTCACTTCCTGGTTCATGGTGGTGGAACTGGATGAATTGTACATCATCTATATAAACAGAAAATTACCTCCACCCCTACCAAAAAACCCCAAACAAAACTGCTTTCCCTTTAGGAGAGAGAAAAGCCACAGAATCACAGGGAAGATTTGCCCACAGAACCCCCAAAAGACATTTCCTCATTCTCATCACAGCGAATCATGATGATGACGTCTTGTTGAAGATTCATCAAAGCTGATGCTTTTGCCCCCGGTAAAATTAACTTTTTCTTAAGGATGTGACAGAGAGACATAGCCAGGAAATTTTATTACACAAAAAAAAAATTAAAAGGGATTGAGGAATCTGACTTCTCTTTCATGGCAAGCCTCTGTGATTTTGACAATTCACTGATGAAAGAAAAAAATATGAAATGAAACATGTCTTCTTAGCAGTGGAGAAGTCTGTCTGGTGAGGAGGTTTCAGGGGAAGAAAGTGGAAAATTTCCCCTTGCCTTCTCCTTCCTCGAGTTGCATAGCAGCCTACGTGGGCCTCCTCCGTGCCTCCTCTCTCACTGGCTCTGTCTCACCTGGGGTCTATTCCCATCCCTCATTCTCTCCCTCCAAACCAATCATTTCTAATTCTCCAGCCACGTTTGCTCACCTGAGGCCTTCCTGACACTCCCCTCTCCCTCCCCTCTGTCTTTTAAAAGAATCTCCAATTCCCCCACCAAAGGATTCTCTCTGGTCGCAGCTGTCAGCTGTGAGCTTGGATACCTCACTCTGCACACCTGACATGGGCTCACTCCTGAACACTTTCCTGAGAACAGTCCCAGCCCTGGGGGTCAGCGTCTCCACCCAGAGAATCTTCCTTCAGCACCCTGGACTGTCCCCTCCCGCCAACACATCCCTCCCACTCCAGGGGATCTGGGTTTTCCAGGGAACATGTGCAAGTGTGTACAACACTGGCAAGGGGCAGGGATGGGATTTGAAATCAGTACCGTCTGACCTTGAAGTCCTGTCCCTCGGTGGGCTCCCCTCCCTCCATTCCTGCCTCACTCCTCCCACCCGCTGCACTCTAGCCCCCCAGGACCACCTCTCAAATGAGCCACCCAGGTCATTCCGCTGCTGCTCCTGGGGGCTAGGCTAAGACGCCGCTCTTGCCTCACCTTGGTCCCTGCTGGTCCCTCTGATCTCCATGATAAGCTGGCATCCATGTGTCCAGAGGCTGGCACAAGTGATTGCCTGCTACGTGCTCTCCACACACTGGCTTAATCTCCTGCACCCTTCAGAGATGGCCTTGCATCTCCATTTTATAGATGAGGAACATGGTCTCAGAGAAGCTCCAGGTCTCCCAGGTGCCTGGTGGTGGCGGAGCAGGATCTGCCCGATTCCAAAGCCTATGCTGCTTCATTTTGACTCTGAGCCCTTAAACCTGAGAAATCAGCAGATGCTGTTCTTCAGGTGGACTTGCACTAGGAGCCCCGATACGTGGAACAGCAGCAGGAGCTGCCCCGGCCAAGCAGGGGAGGCCTGGAAGATTTTCCCCACCGGCAGCCCTACACCCCAGGGGCCATCCAGGGAGCCCAAGCTCCTACCCGAAGGACTCAGTATCTTGGGAAAATGGCACAGTCAGGAATATCTGCTGAAATTCCAGGCTTCCCAGAGCTTTCCCTGGGGGTACTTCAGCCACTTGGGCTCCAAAGCTGAAATTAAGTTCACTCCCACCAACCTGTGCTTGAGGGGGCAGCCCTGGGCATGGAGGGCTGAGGACTCACAGGCCTTGGGCTCAGGAGCCCATTTGCAGAGGAAGACACGAGGCCCAGGGCAGTGATGGAACTTTCAGGTCACTCAGACAAGTTCCCCAACACCAAGCCCCAACTTCCAGGTCACCAGAGCAAGGGGCTGAAACAGAGGCTTCGGGGCCAGGGGCTCAGTCACCTCTGAGCTGGGAACACTGGCCAAAAACTGCTCTTCCCCAGACGAATGGCAGGGAATAAAAGGACTGGAAAGCCTTGTCTGGTGCTGGCCTGTTGGAAAACTCCGTTCTTCCATTTTAGTACCCCACAAAGACTTGGGTACCAGTGGGCATTGAACCTACCTTTCTCAGAGTCCCCAAATGTTCTGAAGCCTGCACCCCACCTTCCCTGCAACCAGCTGGCAAACAACCTCCCTCAGGTCCCAGCTCCAGGTTCCCCTCGCTGACAACAGGGGCTACCTCTGCCCTGTGGGGCAGCCTCTTCCCAGCCCCAGATCCCAGTCCCTGTTGCCCCAGACACAGCAGTTTACAGACACTGACACTGAGCTGACGTCCACCCATCAATAGTTTTTATCTAATTTATTTGCTTTCAGGTACAGATAAACAAGGTGCTGTGTCTGACAGTGATGGGCAGGGGTCTGGCGAGCCCCACAGAAGAGCTGACTGTGTCATCCTGTCTGTGGACAGGATGCTGGCAATGATCATTTTTCAAAGCTTTGATGCGGTGTCTGTGAGTTGCTGGGTGCTGTCCACTAGAAGCAGCCCTGTGGCCTCAGCTGTCCCTTTTTCCAGTGTCTCTGCTGGGCCCCACCCGCCTCGTCAACTTCCTTTTCCCACTCCACCTCCCATGGGGAACTGGCAGTTTCACATGAGTGAGGTTCACTGAGACGGGCCTCCTGTACCCGGACACAGAGCCATGTTTCCTTCACTGTTTGTTTTGAGCTTAGGAATTTTACAAAATGACTGTGTAGGTTGCATCCATGTTTGCGGCCCAGATGAAACCTGAGCAACAGTGTTCCTTTTTCCCACAAATACTTCCAAATATTCCAAAGTAAGTTCCAGACCCCAGGAACATGTGGGTCCAGACACATGTGGTCACAGGCCTCAAGGGACTGATTTGACCTCGGGAGGCCTCAGTTTACCTATGCTGTGAAACAGCGCTGCCAGGAAGCATGACAGATTTTTGCTGTCTTGACTCTCTGGGTGAGTCTGGCTGTTCCTTCTCAAGGGATTTGCAGGAAGCGGGAGGTGGGGCAGAGAAATTTCATGTCTGCCTGAGTTACTTCCGTTCAAGGATGGTTCCTGCAGAGACGCCAAGAGAGCTGGATCTGATTGCAGGGTTGCATACTGGCCCTACTGTATTAGTTTATTCTCGTGCTGCTAATAAAGACATACCCAAGACTGGGTAATTTATATAAAGAGGTTTACTTGACTCAGAGTTCCACATGGCTGGGGAGGCCTCATGATCATGGCAGAAAGTGAAGGGGAAGCAAGACATCTTACATGGCAGCAGGCAAGAGAGACCGTGTGCAGGGGAACTGCCCTTTATAAAACCATCAGATCTTATGAGACTTATTCACTATCACAAGAACAGCATGGGAAAAACCTGCTCCCGTGATTCAACTACCTCCCACTTGGTCCCTCCCACGACACGTGGGAATTATGGGAGCTACAATTCAAGATGAGATTTGGGTGGAGACACAGCCAAACCTTATCACCTACTAAGGGCTAGCCATGTGACTGGTGTAAGGTCCTCTAATCCAGGTAACCAACTTTTCCCTCTTGGCTC
Source organism: Theropithecus gelada (assembly GCF_003255815.1). Taxonomy (NCBI): domain Eukaryota; kingdom Metazoa; phylum Chordata; class Mammalia; order Primates; family Cercopithecidae; genus Theropithecus; species Theropithecus gelada. The sequence goes on along the minus strand of NC_037678.1, from coordinate 44,735,947 downwards.
AGGACGATTCCAGCGTTAGCACTGGAAGTCCCATATCACAGGAATCCCTGTAGTCCCAGGTAAGCCAAGATGGTGGGCCACTGGGCCTTGGCTTCATCAAGAGGGGATAGTAATAGGTTGTCATGGAGACTTAATGAGGTCATGCAAGCAAGATGCATAAGGCAGGGTCATTCTCACAGCTAGCCAACAATGGAAAGAAAGGGAGTGGTGCCCTGGCAGCTGGAGTGGCAGTGGGAAGACAGCTTCTGCTCTGTCTCCGGCCTCCCTGCATTCCTCCTCTGCAGGGCAGTGCTCGTTACTCCACAGGGCAATACTCTGTACCAGGCAGGCCACGCTCTGTGACTCACGGGCATGGCTGGGTCTGAGTGAGGTTCACTCCTCCCCATCTTCATTCCTCTCATTGTGGGCACAGGGGCTTCTGTGCCAGCCATAGCTCCAAGGTGAAAACCTGGCTCCTCACAGCACTCTGGCTGCCCTTGCCCTGCCCTGATGTCTGTGGTCCTGGCTGGGCTGGATTGAATGCAGAGAGCTGTCGTTTCTGAGACCTTCCCTTTCCATCTGAGCCCAACACAGTCAGAGGGATGGGGGCAGGCAGGTCTCCGTAAAAAGGAGTAAAATGAGCTTTCTTTCATCTCCCAGAAATAGTCCTAAATGGGTTTTTTATTTAACTCACATCAAGTCATCTCAAGACAAGTCAATTCAGATCATGTCCATTTAAGTCTGTGCAGATAAGATCAGATCAAGTCAACCCAGCGCAGTTGAAGTCCACTGCACTCCACTCCTTTCCATCCCAATCAGCTATTTATTGAGGGGGTTGGGGGTGGTGCTGTAGAAGGCACTGGTAGGGTTCCCAAGGCAAGTCATGTGGGTCCGTCTTAGAACTTCAGAATCTAGAGGACAGGTGTGGTACAAAGTGCTTAAGCCGTAGGGGGGCAGCTGAGTGAAAAAGAGGTCAGAAGTCCCTCTGCACTTGCAGAATTAAGCTGGAATCGTTGCCCTGAAATCTACTGGCCATGTAGCCAGTTCCTCACTTTAGGTGATTAGGCCCCTGGTTAGCAGAGCCTAACCAGGCTGGGCCTCACTTCTTCCCATTCTCCAGAAAATGGGAATGAGGATGGCAGCCAGCTTCGAATGTCAATGTGAGCAGGAGACAAGATCATATGTGTAAGGGTTTAGAGCCATGCCTGGCCTGGAGGCAACACACAGCACATGGGAGAAATATATTATATTATTGTTTTATTGCTATTGTCAGGATTATTCCTCCGGCTCCTAAAGGCAACCCCAGTGCAAGGTGAGATGACTTAAGAGATGAGGAGAAAACTTCTGTTTTCCTGAGTCTTGAACTGTCCCCCTCCCCGATCACAGCTCGACATTGGATCTCGTCGAGTGGACTCAAGTGCTGACCTCAAGCTCTTTGAGGGAGACGACAGATATCCAAAGCCCACTGAAGTCGTTCCCCTCCAACTTGTTCAGAAAAACTTCAGGGGAATAAATAGAGCCCTTGAGCCCAATATGATGAAGAGGTTTCAAATAGAGCACCTTGAAGATGGCGTGGGCTGCCTTGGCCTCCTCAGATTCCGTGGTGGCCCAGGTGTCCCTCTGTCGGGCCCTCGTTCCATCATGAGCCCTGAGAACCCCAGTTCACTGACCCTTCCTGGTGCTGACTCTTATTTAGTGCCTGAGCCTTTCTCTTCTCCCCAACCCCAAGAGGCTCCCTAGAAGCACTGCTTCCCAGGACACTTTCACAGGCTGGAGGCAAGAGCTGTGTTCAGAGCACAGACAGATCGGGGTTTGAGGACTTGTGGGTCACTTGCCATCTGTGGTTGGAGTAACTTAACCCCTTGAGCCTCAGCATCATTGTCTCTAATGTTAAAGTACCAACATTGGAGGGTTCGTGTATTCGTTTCCTGGAGGCTGCCATAACAAATGACCACAAACGTGGTGGCTTAGAGAAACAGAAAGGTATTCTCTGAAGTCCAAAATTAAGAAATCCAGAAATCTTACTGGATATGGTGGCTCCTTTGGGACGCTGAGGAGGGTGGATCCCTTGAGCCCAGGAGTTCTGATACCAGCCTGGGCAAAGGGCAAAAACCTGTGTCTAGAAAAAATACAAAAAAATTGAGCTGGGCATGGTGGTGTGTACCTGTAATCCCAGCTACTATGGAAGCTGAGGTGGAAGGATCACTTGAACCCGAGAAGTTGAGGCTGTAGTGAGCTGTGATCGCGCCACTGCACTCCAACCTGGGTGACAGAGTGAGACCCTGTCAAAAAAAAAAAAAAAAAAAAAAAATCCAGAAATCCAAAATCACGGTGTTGGAGGGCTGTGCTACCTCTGGAGGCTCCAGGGAAAGATCCTTTCTTCCATCTTCTAAGCAAGAAAGAGGCATCTTTGGCTTGAGGCAGAGATTCATCTTCTGGCCACAAGATCCAGAAGACGGATATCCACCTCCACCTTCACATGATTTCCCCCTCTCTGTGTCTCTCCTCTGTGTGTCTCTTATAAAGACACTTGTCATTGGATTTAGGGCCCAGCCCAAATAAACCAGGATGATCTCATTCTAGATGGATCTAGAATGAATGAATTGGTGAATTACATTCACAAACACCCCTTTTCTAAATGAGGTCACTTGCACAGTTTCTGGGGAGCTGTGACCTACAATACAAGGGCTGGACTCAGGAGTCCAGGTCCTGGCTTCAAGTTGTGGTTTCATGGCTCTGCGCTGTGATCTAAGGGAAGACCTTAGACTTCTCTCTGCCTTAATTTTTCAAGCTACAAAGAGGGGATTCTAATAGAATATATTTAAGGGGTTATTTGGATGATTAAATGAGTTAATACTTGTCCAGGGCTTAGCATAGTCCTGGCCATATGATACATGGCCGCTAAATGATAGTAGCCAACATTGTTATTTTAAAAATAAAGTTGATATTTTATGCTACCGTGCCTCAGTCCTTTACCTAATTCCTTTCCTCTTGCCTGCGATTGGCTCCTCTCTGGTTGGCCCTGCTCTGGGGCCTTTTCCACACCTTCCCAGGAACACCTGCTTACCTGCAAGCTCCTGCGCCCATTTGTCCCTCAAGCCTGTCACCGGGGGAGCCTTCCATCAATTAAAAACATTGCCGCCCCCCATCCCCTTTGGGGCAGAACATTAAAGTGCAATTTCTGCAAAGCCACTTTATAAAATGAGAGCAGTTGAGCGCTCTCGGGTGTAGGAGTAATTATAATTCCCAAGTTTCTCTGAACATTTTTCTAACTGGATCTTTTTGTGTCGTTGTCTCAGAATAGACACACTTGTGGGCTTTCCTAGGCTCAAAATAGTTGTGAGATAGGGGTTGAAATCGACATCCGAGTTTGAATTACAACAACTTGGTTTTAACTTTGGATTGGATGAATTTCACCAGCCAAATGTGGTTCTTTCTGCAAATATGGCTTCCTTTTATGGAATAACAAAATTCCTGCACCAGGGCTGTGCCTCTGAGAAGTGGTCCTTTAGCAGAAGGGTGGGTGGCCCTGGGCTAGAATTGGAGCATCTACAGTTGGCCGCATCTATCCACTGTCTACTCTGGATGAGGCCTCTGATGAAGACTGAGCTCCTGCATCTGGGCTTAGGAGTCTCCAGGTCTGTCCCTGTCTGGGCTCATCCTCCATCCTGTCTTCCACATATCTCAGTGGGTGAGAGCCTCGACCCTGGGGCCAGGTCAGTGGGGTTCTCCTGTCTACTCCACTTATGGCTATCATGATGGGGGACAAGTTACCATTTCTCTGTGCCTCAGTTTCCTCTTCTGTCAAGTGAGGATAGCCATGTACATATCTCCTGGGGTTTCTGTACAGATTAAATGAACTGATACACGTGAGGTCCTCAGAACTGTATCTGGCACAGGGTAAGTCCTGGCTATTTTGATTGCTGGACACATGGTAGGTACACACTACATGTTTGGAAGTCACTGGTCCTCCACTTCACAACTCAAGGAGTCTTAAAAGACAAGCAGGAGTCTCTAACAGGGGATGTTCTCTGAGAGACCTGGGTAGCTGCCACCAATAATTCAGGGATGGCCAGTGGGGAGGAGATGGCCTTAGTGACATGCAATTGCAGGTCCATGAGGGAAAGGGAATTTTCCATCCTGGACTCTGCATTCCCTTTCTTCAGTGTGACAAAAATGCACTTAAAAGGCATTAAAAAAATTGTCTTCCATGCCCTACCCCCTTCCAGGGTGCTGTTTCAATAGACAGAATCATTCTGCAATGCAAGAGCCCTGGCAGCAGCTTACCTAGAGGCATGGCTTACCTTCAGGAAACCTTTGTCTCTGGCAGTGTCCTGGGGTAAACCCTACCCATATAACAGAAAAATAATACACTTGCTTTTTTTAAAAAACAATATTTTATCAATTTAACTGAAACTGTCTGATCAGTGGATCCCCTCCTGTACTGCGTGAGGTGTAGAAAGGGAGGGAGAGGGGCCTGTCTGCATTTTGTTAACCCTTCCAACGTGTGACTAGAAGATCACATGCTCTCAGAGCGTGCGTTAGGGTGGGCAGGCCCTGAGTCTGGATCTGCAGTGCCTGATCTGGGTGCAGGTCGCCTGGTGCATGCCAAGGGTCTCTGCACTTTTCTGAATGTCTGTTTTACTGCAGTCAAAGGAAAAGACGGCAATACTTCATGCTCCAAGAGCTTTTCCACTGCCGAGCTTTCTTCTCTCATAGAAAGTGCAAGGGAAAGAGGTAAAGAGGCCAGTCTCAGTTGCTCGGGCAAAGGCTCCAGCAATGAGGCAGCTGAAGCTGCAGGTTGCCTGGCACACCGCTGCCCTGAGCCTCTTCCTGGCTGATGATTACTTTATCTGAAGAAGATAAGATGTCGTGCATTTGATTACAGCATCACTCCATGCACTCTGACAGAGCTTGCAGCACTGGGCAAATCGTCATCGGAACGGTTTTGTTATTTCTGTACCATGTGCCTCTGAGTTAAGGATAAAGCAGGAATAAATATGGAATTGGGGTGGGGGGAAGTGCTAGCAGTTCTTCCTCACTGCTATGAAAATCATTCTTTCAAAGTCACCACGTCCTCCCCTTCATTACCCTTTCGCCACTATGCGTCCTGCTCATAAGAGTGTCCAGCGAAAGGACCAGGTTTTGTCTGGTTTCTCTGAGCACTTTGGTGAAATTTAATCGTACTTAAATTGCAAACAGTAGGAAGAAGAACTGGCAAAGGTAGGAACCACTTTGAGACCCAGCCTATACCTGTTCAAAGCTGACATGGCTATATTTAACCAAGAGGACATGATATTAAACTTTTTTTGTTAATGGAGGGAACTTTTGGAGGGCACCAGACAGGGCACAGGTGTTCCAGCCTCAGGATGTGGCAGCAACATCTGCCTCACAGGGCTTGTGGTCTATTAGGACTAGAAGGTCATCCTCCAAGGAGAAGACAGCATAAGATAGTTGTAGCTTACATATATTAAATGTGCACATTTTAAGTCTACAGTTCAATGACTTTTGACAAATGTGTACACCTGTGTAAGCACCATCTAATTCAAGATATAGAACATGCCCCAAACACCAGGAAGTTCTGAGCATCATTTGAACAAGAGAAGCCATTTGACAAATAAAAAACAAAAAATGAATGAAAAACTCTCTTATTTATTTGTGAATTTAACATAGTTTTTCAGCTTGAGGACTTCTGGCTTATCACGGCTTAAAACAAGACCGTTTTCTGCACAAAATAAAAGCTTATCAGCAGTGAGAATCATTCTTTTCTCAGGGAAAGAAAGGAACATTTTTATGGCATGGCTAAGTGGGAAGGCAGTTGGGGCACCGTCCTACTGACTCCGTGTTCTGGAGAATCTCATGGTGTCTCCTTCCTGGAGAAGGACCTCTGGCCCTGGTAGACCACAATCCCTGCAAGGTAGAGGTTGCTGCAGCACCCTGGAGCCAGAACACCTACACTCTGTTCCAGCACCTTCTCAGAGTCCCCAGCCCCTGTTCTGAGGCCTCCTTCTGATTTTTGACGGGCCGACGACACCTGCATTGCTCTGACCTGCAAGGGGAGGTGGCTGACCCCAAAGCAGGTTGGGTTGATTGGCATGTGATGACACTGGACCCCAGTGAGTGCCCCTCATGCTCACCCCCAAACCCCAAATATGCTTCCAAATGCCACCCCTAGACTCATCACAGAGATGGGGTTGTGATGCCCACAAGGTAGAGGAGGAAGAGGACGCCGGGGACTGGGGCAACACTTGCTGGGGAGGGTCTGGCTGGGCACTGTGGCAACACTGGGTCGGGATAGCCGAACTCAGAGAAGCAGGTGTGATGCCTCACGTCATTGTGTTCCCAGAGCTCAGGGACACATTCAGCCTGACGTTCAGGCTGGGCTCTCTGATGCCTTCGAGACTTCGCATCTGTGGTTCAGTCTGCCTGGGAACTCCTACACATCCCTGAATGGCCCAGCCTCAATGTCACCTCTGTGGAAACGTCTCCTGAGTCCTTCAGTCAATGCCCTGGACTTCCCTCCCTGTGCTTCTCCCAGGTTCCTTTGCTTTTTGTGCTTATTTTTTTTTTTAATGAGGTTTGTTTCTTTAATTTTACTTTTTTGGACCTCAGAGGCAGAGATTTGAATAAATTGATCTTCTGGGCTCAAAACTCCTAATCTTCCCTGGTCCCTGGAAACCCCCTGCCTTGCTTCGTTTACTCTCCTTCTTACTCCCTGTCTGCATCCATCCCTACCCTCATTCCCACGCCTGTCTCCCCACCCTGCACAGCCCACACCCTGGATTTGATGTGTGTGCTCAAATCCTAACTCTCTTCCCAAGGAGAAAAATACCCAGGAACACAGAATCACATAGAACTCATGACTTTTGCCTTCCTTCCCTCCCTGCCCCCACCCTTGTAAAGCTTTATTTTTATTACCAAAGTTTCTACTGTCATCTTTGGGACCCCAGGGAGTGGGAGGCTTTGAGACCAGAGGATGGAGCCGCGGCTCCAGATGTTTCTCTTCTCCCACATCTGGGTCTTTCTTTTTGGATGTAATGATTGTAAGATTTTATTATTATAAAGTCCCAACAAGACCTGCCAACATCCACTGCCAGCACTGTGTCAACTCCATCTCACAGAGTCGGCTAAGAAGGCTCCCGCTTAATTACCCGCACCATGAGCCAAGGAAGGGGACCCCAGGGCGTTTTCATAATCAAGACACAGATTTCGAATCAAAGTGATGATCCCAGCCAGGATCAGCCATGGTTACTCACAAACACTTGGTCAAAATGAGTTTCCAAGAAGAAGTTCTGTCTTAAATTATTCTTATGGATCGTTCAAGTTGTAAGTGAATATTTAGACTGCAGTTCACAAAAACCTCTCTCTTTGGGGGAAAAGAAAACTGGCTTTCATTTGGCAGTTTTTGACTTTGTCAGCATTTCTAATGGCAAGAATGACAAAGTCGGCTTGGGAAATGCCGGCACCGACAGCTGTGTTTTATTATTGAATATTTCTGGTGGTGGGGTTGGCCACCACTCTGTTTATGTTGCTTGTAAGATTTCACGCAAGACTCTGCAAGGTCGTGGGCTTAAACCAAAGTGTCTGATCTGCTGGGTAATTCATTCCATCCCCTTCATTCCTAGGCCCTTTCTTTTTGTTTTTTTTTCCAAGTGCAAATTGAGTACTGCCAGAAAATGGAGTCCAACGGCAGCCCCGGTTCCCGGTGCAGTTCCCAATTGCTTCCTTGGTCTGTGGGGGTGCAAGGTGGTCTTCCTTGCTTGGGTGACCCTGTAGTGTCCACTTCTCCCCTGAGCTGCTTTTCTCCAAGGTCCTGGTCTGTCTTGACACAGGCCTTTCAGCAAGCACCTCCCCTCCCTCAAGCCATTAGGTGCTGCTGCTTTCTTTTTCTGGGAGCTCCCTACCCAGACAGAGAGGGAACTGCACTTTGTTTGCCAAAATCTTACTTCAAACCAGTCTGCCTGTGTTGGGACACTAAACCTAGCTTTGGAGGCTTGAATAGGGAGAGGGTCTTTCTTAGTATTCTGATCTTTTCCCCTTTTTTCTTCATGAACATGAAAAAGAAAACTTGCAAGAACAGACATCCAGGGAACTGGACCACACCCTGGCCATTTGTTTATTCATTTGCTTTGTCCACAGACTTTCGCCAACAGCTTCTGGGTGAGGGTAGAAATGGGATTCAGGTATCAGCTGCCACCTCCCTGTGCCCGAAGAGAAGATTGTTTCAAACTCCATTTGCATGCACGGTGGAAATCCACAACTCTCTGCTTGGTGTCTGCAGATTCCAGGAGGGAAGTCATTCTGTCACAGTCACCTCTGGTCTGTCCTCAGGGTGCATTGGGGGTCCAGGTCTGGAGTCACTGGCCATCTGTGGTCTCTGTTCTTTATGGTGCAGATTAACACGAAAGATTCAGTCCTTTATGACTGTCAGTGGAGCCTTCCCTAGAGTCCCCTCTCACCTTTCATCTCCCTTAACCCAAGAAATGACCTCCTGCCTCCTGTCAGTCCGTGTTCCACACTGAACCCCCGGGGTAGGAGGATGGGGATCTGCTCTCTCAAGGTTTCTAAGCTTTTTCCTGCAGATGTTTTCTCATCTGTGAAATGGGACGATAAACGTGCTGGGTTTGGTGAGACAACCCCATGCGGAGGCACTGTCCTGTGGCTTTCATTTGATGCATGGGAGAAGCAGGGCTGCAGTTGATTAAGTGACCTCCTTGAGGCCCAGGGCTGGTGGGTGAAGGAATGGAGACAGACGGGACGCAGCTCAAATGCAGCCCCGCCTCCTCTTCCCACATGGCAGGACGCAGCACAGACCACCCACAGCAAACCCCATACCTTCTCTGAGCCAGGCGCTGTCCTGTCCTAAGCACTCTGGACACTCGAACTCAGTCCTTACAAAGCGAGGTGCTGTCATCCACACCTTCATCTCACAGGTGGTGACACTGGGGCCCCAACAGTTTCATAACGTACCCAAGGTCACACAGTCAGCAAATGGCATGGCCAGAATTAGGTTTTGAGCCCTACCCCGCTGCACCAGGCTGCCCCTTAGAGTTGAGTCCTGGTGGGCCAGACCAGGCAGACCCTGCTTCCACCTGTGCTCCTCCTCCCTCCCCTATCCCTCCCCACGGAGGACCACATGGTCAGTTTCCATAAGAAATTACCTTGATCATAAAAGACATTCAACCAAGATCAACAATGTGAATTGCCTGGGGGCCCCTTGGATTCCAGATGCTTTTTGCTAATTCCAGATGGTTGTTTTGTTGGTGGTAAACTAGCATCTCTGGGCTCTTGGCTTCAGTTCGAGAGGGCTTGTTCCTTCCCCAGCCCCTGTCCAGAGTCTCTTCTCCCAGAATCCAGGTGGCCGAGGCACAGACAGCCAGACATTTTGTAGCAGTCAGCACGGGACTGTGGATGGGACACAGCAGGTGTGGGGACTGCCAGGCTCGCCACTGGACAGGAGCAGCAGGGGCCTGACCCTGAACCTGACCACAGAGGCAACAGCCTCAAGAAGCCTGTAACCCCTGAAATGTGCACACTTAAGGACACTACTCCGTTAGATCCCTTTTCTAGATGGGGCGAGCTTTGTTGTTGTTGCTGTTGTTAAATGGTTAGTGCTGGGCTTCTCTTAGATTTTAACGCTCCCACAAAACCTGGGGGGGTCGTGTTAAAATGAAGATTTTGATTCAGCAGGTCTGGGTTGAGGCCTAGAATCCTACACATCTGACCAGTTTCCAGGAACCGCACTGGGAGGAGCAAGTGGGGAGGGATGGCTGACGGCCATGTGTGGTTTATGGGTGCAGACCCAGCCTTGGGAGGGTGGCACTTCGGGGTTTGGGAACTGAGCCGGGACTGGATCCCCCAGAGGGCAGTCGGGGGTAAATTCAGCTTTGGAAACAGAGACGCGTGGTGACTCTACCCACGTCTGACTCATCCTCCAGGCTCCGGTACTGGAAGGAAGGGCGGAAGGGCAGGGGCAAGGGCTGAGGACCTGAGATCTGGCTGCCACCGACAGCTCCCTCCTGGGGGCTCACGGGGCTCTGGGAACACTGCCCTCCTCTCATTTCACTGTACGGCCAAGACTCACCTTGCATTTTTCCTTAACCCAGCTCTGCCCTGGGGTTAGCTGACGTGGGGCCTCCCGGGGCAACCCGAGCACTCAGGAGGCCTCAGGTTCCACGGCTGTGTCTTAACAGTGCCGTCCCCTTATAACTGGCACACTCCACGTGCAGCCCTCGGCCCAGGAGAGACACAGGCTCATGCTAAGAGACATTCTTATTTGGAAGTAATTGTAAACTTTACAAAAAAGTTGACAAAATAAGAATTGTACAAAGACATCATAAGCCCTTTCCCAGATTTACCAGTTGTTACCCTTGTATCGTGTTGCCTTATCTTTCGTATTTTTCCCTCTCCTTTTATATTGCTTTCTCAGCCTTCACCTCCCCACCAATCACCCTCCCATGTATGTATAAATTTCTCTTAGCCTTTTAAGGGACTCTTGACCCCTCAATACTACAGTGAGAATCCCCTAAGAAAAGAGACATTTTCCTACATAACACAGCACCATTAACCACTTCAGGAAGAAAATTTAACATTGGTGCAGTTCTTAGATCTAACCCGTCATCCATATTCCCATTGGTCAATGGCCCAGTAAATGTCCTTTATAGCATTTTTTCCTCCAGTATTGGAACTGGTCTAAGACCAAATTTTGTATTTACTTGTCAGGTCTTTTTAACTTCCTTTAACCTGGAACCTTTCCACAGTCTGCCTTCCTTTGTCTATATGCCATTAACCTTTTTGGAAATTATACTATCCCCATCTATCCCTACTTTTAAACAACAGAATGCTCCTCCTTCTGAGTTGATCTAGTGTTTTCTACATAGTTAGAGTGAGGTTAGGCATCCTGGGTGGCCCACCAATATGTGATGTTGTGTTATTTTCAGGATGTCTTATCTGCCCTGCACTGGCAATGTTAATCTTGATCACTTGGCCAAGATACTGTCTGATTTCTTTGCTGTGTAATTACTATTTGATATGGTTTGGATCTGTGTCCCCACCCAAGTCTCATGTTCAACTGTAGTCCCCAGTGTTGGAGGTAAGGCCTGGGGGAAGGTGGTCGCATCACAGGGACGGGTTGCTCATGAATGGCTCAGCATCATCCCCTTGGTGCTGTCCTTGTGATGAGTGAATTCTCGAGATATCTGGTTGTTTAAAAGTGTGTGGCCCCTCCCACCTTGCTCTGTCTCTTGCTTCTGCTCCCATCATATAAGACACCTGCTGCCCCTTTGCCTTCCACTATGATTAGAAACCTCCTGAGACTTGCCCAGAAGCAGAAGCCATTATGCTTCCTATACAGCCTGCAGAACTGTGAGCCAGTTCAAACTCTTTTCTTTATAAATTACCCAGTCTCAGGTTTTTCTTGACAGCAATGTGAGAATGCACTAATACACAATTCTTCTCTTGACGCTAACAGCCAATCTCCAGGGAGACCTCTAAGACCACACAGTGTCAGCTCCTCCACAAATTCCCAAATCCTTCCTCCATGACTCTGGCCTGGACCAATCTTCATGTCTTGGTGATGTTTCCCAACTCCAGCCCACTCACATCCTACTGCAAGCAAAGGCTCTTTTCTCGCCCTCTAGTCATTCATTCATCCATTTGTTATTGATATGGACTATCGGAGACCTATTTTTTCTAATGGTTTATAACTTATTACTGTTCTTAATTATTTTGGTGCCCAAGTTGTCCCAGATTTGGCCAGTGAGAGCCTGTTCAAGCAGGCTCCTGTATTCTTATGACATGTCTTCATCATTTTTTCTTAACACATCCTCACTTTGGGAAATAACAAGCTACGTGAGGCTCATCTAGTGCCTTCCTCACCCTAGCCCTGGAACAAGCCATTTCTCTGAGAAGCCTGGTTTCTTTTCATGGCAGGTGGTATTAGAATCCGGGCCTGCTGTGATTTTTGCAACTGGGCTGACTTTGCTTCTAGGCTTTGTCACTGGACTGAGTTAAGAAATATTTAGTGATGTATATGCACCTGGACACAAATGAAGTTGCATATATACATACGTGCAGACACATACATGTCTAAGTGAACATGGGCATGCATAGACTAACATCTTGGATACATATATCTCAGAAGCCATGCATTCACCTAATTTCTCTGTGCAAACACAGAGTTGCCCTCTCTTATCCCCCAGCTGTGCAGTGTGCAGTCTCCAGCTGTTAGCTCACCTGAGGCCCACCTCAACTTTCAATCTGAAGTTGTCCTCCTCTTGGAAGCTCTGAGCCAATGTCTGAGCAAGGCAGCAGTACAAGGGCTGCCCATCCCTACCCAGCGCAGGACCACTCTGTGGGCAGTCCTTGCCCCAGAACTCTCCACCAGGATGAGAGACGTTGTGAGTCTGCACGTGGTCTGGCAACCCCCACGGTTCCACCCTGCATCCTCCACTTTCCCTCACAAAAGTGCTCTCCAAGAAGCCATGGATGCTTCGAACCTCGCCCAGTACCTACGACCCTGGTCCCAGCCTGCACTCCAGGGGTCTTTCTTGCTTTCCTTGCTCTGTATTCGATGTCCCTTCTTTCACAGTGAGAATCCTGGCACCTGAAAACAACACCCTTATTCTAATGCCCAGTTCTATGATACAGCCCAAACCATTGCAAAAGTGCTTTGCTCACAGCACCATGAAAACATCTATGAAACAGAGTTCAGTATCTGTTTCCAATTTTTTCCCAAACTCTCTGTCCCAGACCTACACAAGACCATATTTGTAAGTTTGTAGGATTAGTTCTTATTTTATTTGTTCTTTCTTTAATTTCTTTATTTTTGCAAAAACATATAGACATTTATTTCCAATCACAATGATCATATACAGCATCATGATGCATATAAATACAATATACAGCTCAAATGTGTCACAGCCAGGCAACACATTTGTATTTACTGCTTACCATGCACCTGATACTCTACAAGGAGCTTGCCTCATCTTTAATCCTTCCATAAACTCTGCAAGGATAAGACACTGAGGCTTACAGAGAGCACATGTCTTCTCTGAGCTCACAAGTTAAGAAATGGCAGACAGGTAATTTATTTTATTTTTTATTATTATTTTACTAGTTTGGGGAAACAGGTGTATGGTTGCACGAATACATTCTTTAGTGGTGATTTCTGAGACTTTGGTGGACCCATCACCTGAGCAGTGTATGCTGTACCAAGTGTGTAGACTTTTATCCCTCACCCCCCGACCCTTCCCCCCAAGTCCCCAAGTCCCCAGAGTCCATTATATCATTCTTATGTCTTTGCATCCTCATAGCTTAGCTCCCACTTATAAGTGAGAATATAGGATGTTTGGTTTTCCATTCCTGAGTTACTTCAATTAGAATAATGGTCTCCAACTCCATCCGAGTTGCAGTGAATGCCATTATTCCATTCTTTTCTATGGCTGAGTAGTATTCCATAGTGTGTGTGTGTATGTGTGTGTGTGTGTGTGTGTATATATATATATAAAATGTGTGCATGCTATATATATACACTATACTATATATACACGCAATATACTATATATATATACACACACACTATACACACACACACACACACACACACACACACACTACATTTTCCCTATCCACTAGTTGGTTGATGCACATTTAGGCTGGTGTATATTTTTATAGTTGTGAATTGTGCTGCTATAAACCTGTGTGTGCAAGTGTCTTTTTCATATAACGACTTCTTTTCCCCCAGGTAAATACCCAGTAGTGGGATTGCTAGATCAAATGGTAGTTCTACTTATAGTTCTTTAAGGAATTTCCATACTGTTTTCCATAGTGGTTATACTAGTTTACATTCTCACCAGCAGTGTAAAAGTGTTCCCTTTTCACCACATCCACAAAATCTGTTATTTTTTGTTTTTAAATTATGGCCATTCTTGCAAGAATAAGGTGGTATCTCATTGTGGTTTTAATTTGCGTTTCCCTGATAATGAGTGCTGTTGAGCATTTTTCCATACGTTCGCTGGCCATTTGTATATCTTCTTTTGAGAATTGTTCATTCATGTCCTTAGCCCACTTTTTGATGGGGTCATTTGTTTTTTTTTCTTGCTTATTTGTTTAAGTTCCTTGTAGATTCGGGATATTAATAGTTAGTCAGATGTGTAGTTTGTGAATATTTTCTCCCACTCTGTAGGTTGTTTGTTTCCTCAGCTGATTATTTCCTTTGCTTTGGAGAAGATTTTTAGTTTAATTAGGTCTCACATATTTATCTTTGTTTTCGTTGCATTTGCCTTTGGATTCTTGATCATGAACTCCTTGCCTAAGCCAAGGTCTGGAAGAGTTTTTTTTTTTGATGTTATCTTCTAGAATTTTTATGGTTTCAGGTCTTAGATTTAAGTCTTTGATCCATCTTCAGTTGACTTTTGTATAAGGTGAGAGATGAGGATCCAGTTTCATCCTTCTACACGTGCCTTGCCAATTATCCCAGCACCATTTGTTGAATAGGGTGTCCTTTACCCACTTTATGTTTTTATTTGCTTTGTAGAAGATCAGTTGGCGGTAAATATTCTGCTGTATTTCTGGGTTCTCTATTCTGTTCCATTAGTCTATGTGCCTATTTTTATGCTAGTACCATGCCGTTTTAGTAACTATAGCCTTGTAGTGTAGTTTGAAGTCAGGTAATGTAATGCCTCCAGATTTGTTCTTTTGCTTAGTCTTGCTTTTGCAATGTGGGGACTTTTTTGGTTCCATATGAATTTTGGAATTTTTTTTTCTAGTTCTGTGAAGAATGATGATGGTATTTTGATGGCAATTACATTGAATTTGTAGATTGCCTGTGGCAGTATGGTCATTGTCACAATATTGATTCTATCCATCCATGAGCATGGGATGTGTTTCCATTTGTTTGTGTTGTCTATGATTTCTTTCAGCAGTGTTTTGTAGTTTTCCTTGTAGAGATCATTCACCTCCTGGGTTAGGTTATTCCTAAGTTTTTGTTGTTGTTGTTTTGTTTTTTTTGCAGCTGTTATAAAAAAGATTGTGTTCTTGATTTGATTCTCAACTTGGTCATTGTTAGTGTATAGCAGTGCTACTGATATGTGTACATTGATTTTGTACCCTGAAACTTTACTGAATTCATTTATGAGATCTAGGAGCTTTTTGGATGAGTCTTTAGGGTTTTCTAGGTATACAGTCATATCATCAGCAAACAGCAACAGTTTGATCTCCTCTTTACTGATTTGGATGCCCTTTATTTCTTTATCTTGTCTGGTTACTCTGGCTAAAACTTTTTCTGTTTTTTAGAGTGTGATTATGGTGTTCACTTGAAAAACATTGAGTTCATTTGTTAGTTTCCTGTCGCTCTTGGTTCTTTTTCCTCTCTCTGACCTTATTGATTAAGTTTTATGTTAAATATCAAGACGAGATCAAAGGGTGCTGTGGAGAGGTCCTCTCGCTTCTGTGTCCTTCCACCCTCTCCTCTTATCCCATACCTCAAAATTATCATGTCTACTCTTTCCTACTTTATCTCCTCTGTGTTTTTCTTTCTATGCATGGTTTCTTAATTCCCCTTCTTTCTTACACAAAAGGTAGCATATTCTACATTACGTGTTATCTTGCGCTTTGCTTTTTACAGTTAGCAACATCTCTGGAAAATCACTCTATATTCATTTGTAGAGGTCTTCCTCATTCTTTCTTATAGCTGCATAGTACTTACTACTACATACCACAGTGTGGATGTACCTCAGATTCTTCCATGTCTCTCCTGCATGTGGGTGTTCAGGTCATTTCCTGGATTCTGCTATTACAAACAATGGTGCAATGAAAAAGCCTGTGCTTATACATTTGCATATAATTGGAGGTGGATCTTTAGGGTAAATTCCTAGAAGTGAGATTGCAGGTTTGAAGTGTGAATGCACACTGCACATTGTTTTGTAAGAAGTTGCCCAATTTTCCACCACAGAGATTCCACCAGGCTTCATGCCCACTAGCAGTTCAAGACAGTGAGGGTTTTCCATGGCCTCGCTGGTGGGAACTGTTATCCAGCATATGAATATTGTCTCTGTGATGGCTGAAAAGTGGTGCCACAGTGTAGTTTAAACACACTTTTCCCTTATTTGGCATGTTTCACGTTTAAGGGCCATTTTATAGCCCTTATTGTGAATTGTCTGTTTACGTCTTTGGTCATTTTTCTTAGTTTTAAGATGTCCTGTGTATTTCAAAGAATATGGGCCTTTTTTTCTTTCTTTTTTTTCTTTTTTTTTGAGGTGGAGTCTTGCTCTGTTGCCCAGGCTGGAGTGCAGTGGCATGATCTCGGCTCACTGCAACCTCTGCCTCCCGGGTTCAAGGTGATTCTCCTGCTTCAGCTTCCCTGGTAGCTGGAATTACAGGCGCGTGTCACCATACCTGGCTGATTTTTGCGTTTTTTAGTAGAGACGGGGTTTCACCATGTTGGCCAGGCTGGTCTCAAACTCCTGACCTCAGGTGATCCACCCACCTCAGCCTCCCAAAGTGCTGGGATTACAGGCGTGAGCCACCTTCCCTGGCTTTTTTTCTTTTTTCTTTTTTTTTGAGATGGATTCTCACCCTGTTGCCTAGGCTGGGGTGCAGTGGCACCATCTTGGCTCACTGCAACCTACACTTCCCAGGTTCTAGCAATTCTTCTGCCTCAGCCTCCCAAGTAGCTGGGACTACAGGTGCAGGCCACCACACCCGACTAATTTTCGTATTTTTAGTAGAGATGGGGTTTCACCATATTGGCCAGGCTAGTCTCGAACTCCTGGCCTCATGATCCGCTGCCCTCTGCCTCCCAAAGTGCTGGGATTACAGGTGTGAGCCACTGCGTCCAGCCAGAATATTGGCCTTTTGTCTGTGATAAATGTTGCAAATATTTTCTTCCAGTTTTCTATTTGTCCTTTAATTTGCTGATGACGTTTTTGCCATGCAAAAATATCTTGTTTGAGTTTTTTTGTATCAAATTATCAATCTTGGTTTTCAGTCACAGTTAGAAAATCTTCTTTACCCAGAGTAGAGGAATTCACCCATTACCTCTAACACTCCATAGATTAACGATGACGTGTGGATCTCTCATCTACGTGCAGTTTATTCTTGTGCTTGGGATGAGGAATGGATTAATTTTATCTTTTTTCCAAATGGCTTTCTTGATGTCCCAACACATTTATTACCCAGATCGCTTTAGCATTGGGCTCAGTTTTAATTCCCTCATGAGTGGCCTTGCGGGTAGTGGAGGGGGCACTGGTATACAGGGCAGGTGAACCCTGAAGTTGGGGCTTAGCCTGGGAAGGTTTTTGACTCTGCTCAGAAAATAATTCAAGGGCGAACTGGTGGTGTTAGACAGCAGCTTTTACTGAAATGGCAGTGTGCAGCAGCAGAGGTTCTGCTCCCTGCCGAGCAGGGCTCCCCCATAGGCAGTGTGCCCAGTGTAGCAGCTCAGGGGCAGTCCTGCAGTCACATTTATACACACTTTTAATTACATGCAAATTAAGGAGCGAGTTATGCAGAACTTTCTAGAAAGAGGGTGGTAGCTTCTGGGTTGCTGCCATGGAAAGGGGCGGTAACTTCCAAGTGTTGCTATGGTGATGATAAATGGCCACATGGGTGGGCGTGTCTTATGGAGAGGGCCTTTCACCTCGTCCCTGTTTCAGTCAGTCTTTAATCTGGTCCAGAGTCTAGTCCCCACCTCCCACCTCATGAGAGCAGGGCTGTAATGCTGGTTCCACGTGGAGAATGGTCTGGCCTTCACCGGCCTAAGGGCCTCATCCTTCTACCTCCCAGGTCTGCTGTTGGCTCCTCTGAGACCTGAGGATGCTAGAGGTGCGCCCCGAGGGTGGTGTGCTGAAATTGGCTTCTGGCAAGACGCCCCATCATCGGCATTCCCTGAGGCCCGGGGTCCCACTGACCTAGAAGTGGGGGCTCTGATCGCTTTACTGCAAAGAGACAGTGAAGGATATTGGGGGGCAATGGAGGAATGTCGTGAGTCAGTCTTGGGTCACCTGCAGCCCCAGGCCTTCTACAGGACCCCACGAAGTTCTGCTCTCACCCTGATTCACACCTGTCATTTCCCACCTAGGGGACCAAAGTAGTTTCCATCTGGTCCCCTGTCCCACTCTGGCCTTCCCATGACAGCCAGAGGGATCCTTTTAAATCAAGCCACATGACATTTCCTGCTGGCTCCAACCCCCCGTGTCTCCTTCTATGGTGGCCTGGAAGGGACAGAAGCCTCTTCGTTAATCACCGAGGCCTCTAACTCAAGGCAAGACAATGAGTTGGGCAGAAGCCAAGTTGCAGAGGCATCTGGAGCTCCTTTTGTTGTGTACAAATGTACGGCTCCTGTCCAGCATTGTCGGTGGCCTCCTGGGACCCTGCTTGGCTCGCTCCCTGTTGCCAGTCAGGTCAAGTGCAAAGTCCTTAGCTCAGTCCCACCTCTGCCCTGCTCAAATTGCTTCACTATTCCCTGCTCATTTCTTCCCAGGCCCTGCCCCTCTTGGTCCAACCCTACAATCCTGCCAGACTTCAAGGCTCTTGCTGGCTATTCAGCCCATGCCCATCCTGCTGGGCCCTGATCCCCATGGAGGTTGGAGCCCACCAGTGAAACCAAAACCGCTCCAGATATTCACAACAAAGGGAGTTTAGCGTAGGGAACGAGGGCACGGAAGTGGAGGAGTTCGAAACTGACAGGGATGGCAAGAGGCCCCAGTGAGTGGCAGCTCAGGGAGCCCCTGCTGTGGCTGGTGGGAGGCGGGAAGGGAGGAGGAGGGCATGGGAGGGGGAGGTCAAGTGTTCCCATGGATGGCATCTCAGCAGAAGATGCATCTCCTTTGTGACCTGGTGCAGTGGCCCCCTGTCACTGGGTGAGACTTGTCTTGCCTTACCAAGGCAAGACAATGCCTTGTCTTGTCTTAACCCCATGCCTTGTTGTAACAGCAATGCTTCCTCAACCCTCATGTCTTAGTTTGAATGCCCTGTGCTCAGCGCAACTTTCTTTGGGTCCTGTATTAGGTTCTGCAGAGAAACAGAACAGAAGACATATATGTATATGCAAATAAATTTATTTATTATACCAGATTGGCTCACACAATTATAGAGGCTGAGTCGTCCCAGGATCTGCAACTGGCAAGCTGGAGACCCAGGAACACTCATGGTGTTCCAGTCCAAGGGCGGAGGAAGAATCCCTGTCCCAGCTCAAACAGGCAGGCACGTCAAATTCCCTCAAGTCAGATTTTTTTCCCCATTCAGTTCCTCAATTGATTGAAAGAGGCTGAGCCACACAAGAGAGGCAACAGCTTGACTCAGTCCGCGGATTCGAATGTTAATCTCATCCAGAAACACCCTCATGACGCACCTGGAAGAATGTTTTGTTTTATTTTGTTTTTGAGACAAGGTCTTACTGTCGCCCAGGCTGCAATGCAGTGGCATGAACTTCAAGACTCAAGAAATCTGCCCACTTCAGCCTCCCAAAGCACTAGGATTGCAGGCATGAGCCGCTGCACCTGGCCTGGAATAGTGTTTGACCAAATATCTGGATACCTGGTGGCGGAGTCAAGTAGATACATAAAATTAACCATTGCAGCCCTCAGCAGGCATGGAGTTCCCCGGGGTACATTCTCCCTTGTGGCATTGATCAGCTCCATAATTAAATAATCACACTGGCAGCCAGGAAGGTGGCATCGCATCCCTCCTGGGCCTTGTTTGAGTTCTGTGAGGACAGGACCCTTGCTAGGTTCATTCACCACGGCTTCCCCTGGGCCGGGCGGAGCGTCCAGGGTGTCACAGGTGCCTTTAAATGTGAGGTGCAGCAGGTAATGCAGGCCGCATGGTCACTCACCTTTGCACAGTCAGGGGAGAGAAGCAAGCTTCGAGCAGTTCTCAGAAGTGAGGAGGGGAGGGGCTGAGGATGGGCAGTGCTGGGAAGGGGATTCTTTCCCTCCAGTTACGGAAGAGACTCCAAATCTCATAGCAACACGGAAGGCGCAAAAACAAGGCCAGGACCCTCCACCCCTGCACACCCTCCGTCCGCTGGTGTTTTGGGGACATCTTGACCCACAACACCTCCCAGCACCCACCAGGACTCTTTTTGCCTTCTGAATGATAAAACCCAATAAGCCATAAAGAAAATAATTATGGATGAAAAGTAAGAAGCCTGTTTCCCAACGGAGTTCTGCCCATGCCCGGATCCTGCCCGGAGCCACTCTTTATGACTGAGTCACAAACACATGGAAACGGGGATTTTAATGAAAAAGAGTCCACTCCAGCACCTTTGGGGAGAAGCTGGGGGGCTGCATTTCAGTCACCGGTCCCTGCCTGACACCCCCAGCCCTGCGTACTTGCTCCCCTGGCTTCTCTTCCCATGGAATGTGTAATAAATAAAAAGCAAATCACACCCTGGTTCCTTGTCTTGCCCTGAGTCTGTCTCCCCAGCACATGCTCCTACAAAAGCTGATGGGCCATGGCTCTGGCCCCTGGAGTCCCCAAGGTAGGACACTGGTTACCTCTGAGACCCTGAGGGCAGTGGGCCTGTGCCCAGCACAGCCACCTCCTCTCTGGAGTTCCCCCATCCACTCCCATGCCATCCCTCTGCCCTGGGAAGTAGGGTCCCCAAAGGTTCCAACAACTGTCCCCACTTGCCCTCTGTCCTCTGCTGGATTACAGAGGAGCTGAGAGGTGAGTGCGGCTCCCACTGAGAGGCTCTTAGCTCATTATCCAGGAGCAGAGGCGGCTTCTCTCCCTGCTGGTTCCCAGCTGCCATCTGTCATGGGCAGGCAGTCCAGAGCATGCTGGCCGAAGCTGCTGCAGCCCATGGTGTTCAGTAGAGAAACCATGGGTCTTTAAATCTGATATTCCAAATACAAGCTCTGTGGATGGCTGTTACCTGTGTCTATACATCCACGTGTCTGTTCCAGTGTGTACATGCATGTGTATGCATGACCAGAGGTGGGTGTGCCGTCTTTGTGTGTGCACACCTGCACGTAAGTACGGGTATTCACATGCATGACTGAGGGTGTGCCGTGGGTGGGCACGTGGCACGAATGTGAGCTAAAGGATGGCTGTACAGTGATGGGCTGCATCCACCCGTAGGGGTGACCAAGTGCCTTCCGAGGAGAGGCTGGGATGAGGAATGTTCCATGAGCCTCAATGGGGTGGGGCTCTTACTAGATTTTATTTCCTTTCCATTCTGAGGCTGAGGGGGGTTTTCAAATCCAGGTTGCAGCTTGGGCTTGGAGAAATATGGAGATGAGATAATTAACTAAACAGTCCCCCAACCACAAGAAGCCAGGCCACTCTTGGCACCTTTTAGGATGGAGAGAAAATGGATTGGAACTCTTTGCAGACCCTGATTCGTGTGGTTGGGGCCTAGGGGAGACGTGGGGGAAAAGGGTCAGCTGAGAGAAAGCTTGTAGAGAGAGGTGGGGGTTCCACTTGCAGCCGGCCCCCAACCAGAAAAGGACGGAGCTTCAGAAAATCCCTGGAGGGGACCTCTGCACAGAGTGTGGGAGCTTGTGGGGCAGCCTTCTTTGCAGCTCTCAAGAGCTGTCCTGCTGACAGGGAGAAAGCCTGGGTCTGTGTGGTCCATGGTTGAATATGACTGGAACCCACATGGGGACAGAATCATCCTTATGGAAACTCAGTCACCTGGAATTGGGTCTGAAACAAGGTATGGGAGAGGCAAACAAGGAAGGAAGGAAGAAGAACTGAGGGAGGGAAGGAGGAAGGAAGGAAGGAGGAGGGAGGGAAGAAGGAGGGAGGGAGGAAGGAAGGAGGGAGGAAGGAAAGAAGGAAGGAAGAAAGGAAGAAGGAGGGGGAAAGGAGGAAGGAGGAGGGAGGGAAGGAGGAAGGAAGGAATGAAGGAGGAGGGAGGGAAGGAAGAAGGAAGGAAGGAGGGAGGGAAGGAAGAAGGAAGGAAGGAGAGGGAAGGAAGGAAGAAGGAAGGAAGGAGAGGGAAGGAAGGAAGAAGGAAGGAAGGAGGAGGGAAAGAGGAAGGAAGGAAGAAAGAAAGAGGGAGGGAAGGAAGGAGGAAGGAAGGAAGAAGGAGGGAGGGAAGGAGGAAGAAAGAAGGAGGGAGATAAGGAGGAAGGAAGAAAGGAAGGAAGAAGGAGGGAGGGAAGGAGGAAGGAAGGAGGAGGGAGGGAAAGAGGGAGGAAGGAAGGAAGAAGGAGGGATGGGAGGAGGAAGGAAGGAAGAAGGAGGGAGGGAAGGAGGAAGGAAGGAAGAAGGAGGAAGGAAGGAGGAAGAAGGAAAAAGGAGGGAGGGAAGGAAGAAGGAGGGAGGGAAGGAGGAAGGAAGAAAGAAGGAGGGAGGGAAGGAGGAAGGAAGGAGGAGGGAGGGAAAGAGGGAGGAAGGAAGGAAGAAGGAGGGATGGGAGGAGGAAGGAAGGAAGGAAGAAGGAGGGTGGGAAGGAAGGAGGAAGAAAGGAAGAAAGAAGGAGGGAGTGAAGGAGGAAGGAAGGAGGAGGGAGGGAAAGAGGGAGGAAGGAAGGAAGAAGGAGGGAGGGAAGGAGGAAGGAAGAAAGAAGGAGGGAGGGAAGGAGGAAGGAAGAAAGGAAGAACAAGGGAGGGAAGGAGGAAGAAAGGAAGAACAAGGGAGGGAAGGAGGAAGGAAGGAAGAAATAGGGAAGGAAGGAAGAAGGAAGGAAGAAAGAAGGGGAAGGAGGATGGAAGGAAGGAAGGAAGGAAGAAGGAGGGAGAGAAGGAGGAAGGACATATAGGAGAAAGGAAATGAGGGAGGAAAGAAGTGGTGCAGGGAGAGGAAACTGTAGGTAGATGATAGATAGGCCTTCCCTGTGAGGTAGTAAAAAGCCTGTCACTGGAAAGATTCAAGCAAAGAGTTTTTAGAGAAGGCTTACAAGTGTCAGACAGGAGGTTGGGCTAACACCATCAGGAAGCCCAATTCCAGCCTGTCTCAATATTCTATTTAAAGGCATGATTTTATCACCAATGGATATAATTGATTCAGTCCATGCCGGGCCCGTGCTCAGCACTCTTGTGCATTATTTTATTTAATCCTCTCAGCAACCTTATAATGGAGGTATTATTAGTATTGCCTTCATTTCATAGTGAGGCCCAGCCTGGTTAAATCACTTGCCTGGGTCACCTGCGGCCAGGCTCACTGGGTCCCCAAGTCCAGTTGCACTGTGATCCCAACACCCAGAGGCACAGCTACCACTGTTCACAACCAGGAGCAAGCCCACCCCTTGCCTATAATCTTCCTGGATAAGGGGCATCAGGTTGTGCAGACCCCGGGGAGCCTGGCAGTGAAGCACCTGGTATCCTGGGTGTCTGAGGGCAAAGGTGGTTGAACAGAGCAACTCTGAACTGTTTCTGGGATATCCACAAGCTAAAGCAGCCTGACGGTTAGAGTCACATTTTCCCCTGGGCAGGCACGAAAGGCCCACAAGACACAGGAAAAGTGAGGGATCCTTGAATCCACAAGCCCATGAATCTTCATTAACATCATGGGCCGCTGGACAGAGAGGGTGTGACTTCCCGAGGGGTGGGCTTCCGGCCCCAGCTGCCAGCTGTGAACTTGGAAACCTCACTGTGGACACCTGATGTGGGCTCACACCTGAATACGTTCCTGACACCTGCCCCAGCCCTGGGGGTCAGCATCTCCACCCAGAGAATCTTCCTTCAGGACCCTAAATCTCCCTTCAGGACCCTAAATCTTTTTGGGGGCCCTAAGTCTTTCTTCAGAACCCGAAATCTTCCCTCACGGCCCTAAATCTTCCTTCAGGACCCTAAATCTTTTTAGAGGCCCTAAATCTTCCTTTGGGGCCCTAAATCTTCCTTTGGGGCCCTAAATCTTCCTCCGGGGCCCTAAATCTTTCTTCATGTCCCTAAATCTTCCTTCAGGGTCCCAGGCGTTCCCCTCCTGCCAATACATCCTTCCCACCTTAGAAGATCTGGGTTCTCCAGGGACACCCTGGGGTAAAAAGGTGAACTGTCAGGTGAGTCTAGCCAGTCCTGGTGCCGGCTTCCCTTCATTCAGCCCCTGTGGAGCGCTAGAGGAGGCCCTGTTACTGAGTCACAGTGAAGCCCTGGCTGGCACTGTTTGGTGCAAGGGCCTGTGGCGCCGTGATGGGTGGATGGTGACATCCTGCTGGCTGTGCCCCATATGCTGGCCTCCAGCTCACACTGGTATGGGCAGTACAGGCAGGACACTGCCCAGCTCCCTTAGCACCTTTGGAATTTCCAAGAAGAAAGTTCTGGATTTGTTCAGCCGTAGCCCCTGCAAAGCCTTCCTTTTGTTTGTGCCAACCAGCTGAGTCCGTGAGGCTGGCTCTCCTCTATCTGCTCACATTCAAGGTCAGCAAAGGCCATGTTTCGTGGTTAAAGGACCCCAGCGAGATCTAGGGGGCACTAGCCCTCTCTGCTCCAGCAAAGCTGGAGGCCAAAGAGGATTGTTCTCTCCTTTGAATCACATTTTCTTGGTTGGAAGACGAAAGAACAGTTGATTTCTGAGTTAGGATTCTGCCAGGGCAGACACAGGGCAGGTTGCGGAGTTCATGGAATGAGCATCGGTGCCAAGGCTGACCCCTTACCCAGCTCTCCTCTGACTTGCCTTCATTGTCCGCGGGCTAGAGACCCGCGGGCCAGAGATGGGCCTCATGGCAAGCAGCAGCACGGCCAGGCAGGAACTGACACCTTCACCGACAGTCAGGAAGCAGTGGCAAGTGCCCCAGCTGTTCCTCTGTGGGCCACCTGGAGATGGCCCAACACAGGTCTCCAAAGGCCCCCCGGCGGAGGGAGCCCCACAGGCCCACAGCCGACCAGCCCAGGAAGCGCCCTTCCTTCAGCTCTCTCCTTTCTCTATGCATCTTTCTCCACTTCCTGGGTGACCTTCCTAAAACCATCTGCACCCGAGCCTTGGCTCGAGCTCTGCTTTCAGGGAAACTCAGACTAAGACCTCTGCCTCCTTACAGTGGGTTTCTCAGCTGCAGAACTATTGACATTGGGGCTGGTAACCCTGTTGGCGGCTGCCCCGTACATTACAGGACCCTGGCCTCCCCCACCCAGATGCCAGTAGCAGCCCCCACTATTTGGGACAACCGACATGTCTCCAGACACTGGCAAATGCCTCCTGGGGGCAAAATCGCTGTGGTAGAGAAACACTACCGTAGAAGAACCAGAAACTCAAAGGCCAGGCGGTAACGTGAAGAAGCCAGGAGGCCCAGGGAGTGTTGGGGACTGTGGGGAACGGGGAGGATACCTCAAGTTTCTCACTCCCTAGTTTCTCACACCACTCTGCCTGCTGCCGCCTTGCCGGGATATAGCCCTGGAGCTGTCTGATCCCACCCAAACCGAATTCTATTTTCAGAAGAAGCCAGAGACTGCGGGTTAATGTGATTTTTTTTTTTTCTGATTTTGAAAACTCGGCTGGCAAACACACAGACACACAGACACACAGACACACACACACACACACACACACACACACACACACACACACACACATCTGAGGACCAGCTTTGGCCCTCAGCCCAGGGGGCCCTGCCCCACTACAAATGCCCAACCCCGGACTCTGACCCCAGGCTTCTGGCGTCAGGCTTTCCTTTCTCAGGGAGCCAGGCCCGTCGGGGCATGGGACAGGGGCAAATCTCTTTCTTCTTCTTGGGGCATTTCCAGGGATCTCCCAAGAGCTCCGAGGCCTGGTGACCCTAGAGCATGGACAGCTGGAGAAATGTTGGAAAACCATGTCCTGGGAAGCTCAGGCTGCATCCGGGAATGTGGCTGTGAGCTGGGCCTCCCCACTGGCCCCAGGAGGGCTGTCAGTGTCCTGTAGACTTTGGGGGAATCTTCACACCAAGTCCTTAGCTCCTTACACAGAAGCTGTCACATGGCTTACTGGGTCAACCCAGTCCCCAGTGAGCTAAAATCCAACAAGAGCCTAAGGGCCAAATTGCATTAAAAATGTGAGCAAAGCCCTTTCTCCAGGCTCCATCTCCCTTTACCCCTCCCACCCGCTACCACTCTGCCCCGACAGGCCGCAGCCCCAGGGACTGCAGTTAGAAAACCTGAATTCAAACACCGACTTGCACCAGCTCGCTTTGACTTTGGCAAGCCTCTGAAACCTCTGTTGTTTTTTTATTGAGGAGGTCAAGGGCAGCATTGCCTGAGCACCTACTGTGTACCTAGTACTGTGCTTAGTGTTTGACAGTGTTCATTTTACCTGCCAGAGCATGGGCTCCCCAAAGGCCAGGAGTGAGTCTGGTTTCTGGAACAGGACTGTCTCCCCAGCACCTAGACCTGGGCACATAGCAGACAACCAAGGAATGCCCATCAACGAGAGGAGGTCTCACCTCACGGCGGCCATGTGGGGCAGGAATGGCGGTAATCCCCTCTAACCAATGGAAAAGCTAAGCCTCAGAGACAGTGAGTGTCTTTCCCGAGGTCACACAGCTAGTAGGTAGGTGAGCTAGGACTTGCAGCCCCGGACTGCATGCCTTTCAGATATGTCGTCTTAGCCACTCTTCCCTGCCACTACCGCCTCCCAGGTTTGCTGGAGGATCACATGCTGAGCTGCTCACATACTGAACTGTTCACCTGCTGAGCAAGCAAGCATCAAACGCCCATGGAATACAAGGTATTCCTAGGGACCTAGACCTAGAAAGATGTGCCTTTTCTGTTAGTCTGTGGCCCTTCCAGGGTGGAGATGGAGCACGACACCTGGTGAAGAGCACTGACTTGCAGCCTTCCAGAATTTTCCTGTGTATGAGTTTCTTCTTGCCATTGTAACAACAGACCACGACTTAGCTTAAAGCAACACACATTTCCTCTTTTACGGTTCTGGAAGCTGGAAGTCTGAAATGAAGTCTCATCAGGCTAAAATTCTGTTGGCAGGGCTGTGTTCCTTCTGAGGCTCTAAGGGAGAAATCCGTTTCCCTGTCTTTTCCAACTTCTAGAGTTTGCTTGCACTACTTGGCTCATGGCCCCTCCTCTATCTCCAAACCCAGCAAGCTCATCACTCCAACCTCTGCTGCCATTCCAACATCTCTCTCTGACATTGACCATCTGGCCCACCACTTCCGTTATTAAGACCCCTGTGATTACACTGGACTCACCTAGATAATCCAGGAGAATCTCCCCCTCCCGCTCCTTACCCTAATTACACCTGCAAGGCCCCCTTTGCCTTGTAAGGTTACATAGTTACAGTTTTGGGGATCAGAATGTGGACATCTTTGGGGACGGTCTTAGTGCACTTTGCTATAAAGGAATACCTGAAGGTAGGTAATTTACAAAAAAAAAAAAGAGGTTTATTGAGCTCATGGTTCTGCAGGCTGTACAAGAAGCATGGCACCAGCATCTGCTTCTGGGGAGGCCACAAGCTGCTTCTACTTATGGCAGAACGGGAAGGAGAGCTGGTGTGTGCAGAGATCACACAATGGTGGATGCAGCAGGAATTATTGCAATTCTCCACCTAGTCAATGGAAAAGCAAGAGAGACAGAGAGAGACAGTGAGCAGTAGCAATGGGTGGAGGTGGTCCTACACTCTTTTCAGCAACTAGTGCTCATGGGAACTAACAGAGTAGAACTCACTCCCCAAAGAAGGGCGTTGTCCCCATGACCCAAAGACCTCCCACCAGGCCCCACCTCCAACACCGGGAATCAGATTTCAACACGAGACTTGGGGACAAACTAGCATGTCCAAACCACAGCTAGACCATGACTCCTCCTAGCACATCGAGTTTGTGGGGTTGTATTAACAGAATTGCAATATGGCTTAGTTGGCTCAGGCTGCCATAAAAGAATGCCATAGGCTGGGTGACTTAAACCACAGAAATGCATTTTTTCCTGGTTCTGGAAGCTGGAAGCCCGAGATCAGGGGGCCAGCATGGTTGGGTCCTGGTTTGCATGTGGCTGCCCCTCAGTGTGTGCTCATATGGCCTTTCCTGGATCTGTGCTTAAAGTGAGAGCAAGGTCTCCACTACCTAGGCCACCAGTCCTATCGGATTAGGACCCCACCCTTATGAGTTCACTGAACCTTACCTCCAAAAACTTCAGCCTTCACACACAGTCAGATTTGGGTTAGGGCTTTAATATAGAAATTTTGGGGGACACAGTTCTGTCCCGAGCACAGAACACAGGAGACTGCTGGCTCCGACACCCTCCCCTTCTCTTTTCCTGAGAACCACGTTTCCCAGGCCATCCTTCCTCCCACTGGTTTCCCTCTGTGCTCTGCCAAGGGGAGGTCCCAGAGGGAGGTTGAGGGGAGGGATGGGGGAGACACCCAGGCGTGTCCCCCTCTTTCAGTCAGTAGTGGGTGAGTCTCCTCTGTGGCCCCAGCTCCCCATAGGCAGCCTCAGCTTTGGGGGCTCAGACAACACAGCTTCCTCCCTTTGTCCTGCTCGCCCAGGGCAGTGGGGACTTCCTGCTGTTGCGCACCTGTGTTGCCCTCACAGTCCTGGGGCTTGGCTTTCCAGCTCCTCCGCCACCTTTATAAGGAGCTCTTGGCATGCACGTCCATCACTGGGCTCCATTTTTCTGTCTGGGTCTTGACTAAGACTTCCCCCCTCCACCCACAGGGCCTCGAACCCTTCACAGCGTCCCTCAAGTGTTGGGGCAGGGGCTTCAGGTCTTGGTCCTCCTCCTGCCTGGCATCCTCTGCCCCTCCTTGGCAATGTCAGTAGCTGCAGAACATCTGCCTCTACTCCTCTGCCCATCCTGGGTCTGCGCTGAGGGCCCTGGGGTCCAGCAAGCTGCTGAGCCTGCAGCCAAACCTGGGTCCCTCTCTACTCTCTTTTATGCTATTCTGTGTTTTCTAAATGGTTTGACAAAGAGTGTCACTGTTGTTACCCGAGAAACACCGATAAAATCTTTAATTCAAAAAAAAAAAAAGAAAATCAGGGCTTTCCTCTAGCACAGTGCCATCCAATATAACTTCTTCTTCTTTTTTTTTTTTTTTTGAGACAGGGTCATGCTCTGTCTCAAAAAAAAAAAAATCTTGACTCTTTTTTTGATGGAGTTGGAGTGCGATCTTGACTCATTGCAGCCTCAACCTCCTGGGCTCCAGTGATCCTCCTACCTCAGCCTCCTGAGTAGCTGGGACTACAGGCATGTGTCAACATGCCCGGCTAATTTTCTTTTCTTTTTTTTTTTTTGTAGAGATGGGGTCTCACTTTGTTGCCCTGGGTGGTCTCAAACTCCTAGCTTCAAGTGATCCTCCTGCCTCAGCCTCCCAAAGTGCTGGGATTATAGGTGTGACCTACCATGTCCAGCCCTGATAGAACTTTCTATGCTCATGACACTGTTCTTTCTGTCTATATTGTCAAGGACTGTAGCCACCAGGTGCAGGCGGCTGTGGAGTGCTTGAAGCATATATGATGGAGAAACTGAATTTTAAATTTTATTTCATTTCAATGCATTTAAATTTAAATAGCCACAAGTACTGGCTACGACAGCTTTAGACTCTGGTAAGATTCCTGGAGCCCTTGTAGCAGGACTAACAAAGACTGTCTCTATGTCCTAGAATTTCTCTTCGGCAATTTCACTCCCGTATAAAAGTGTCTTGTACACATCCCCCTACCCCCAAATCATCATTCAGCAGGTTATCATTGTGTACAGCCTTGTGTGAGGGGCACAAGGTGAGCGGGAGGGAAGAAGAAATAGAGAGCACAGAATAAATATCTGGAGGTCTCAGGGTGGCAGACGAAGGGTCCTTGGGCTGTGATGCATGTGGTGACTTCAGGGCAGACTGGCTTTGTGGAGAGCAGGGAACTCACACCCACTCCATCACTCCCTCTTGTCTTCCTCCCCTAGCTCATAATACAGCAGATTTAATTCAAGGTCTTTTACAAATCCTTGAATGACACAGTCAGGAAAATATACAGAGGTCAACATGAAGTTTTAATTTTCCACACAAATAAATCTGCCTGCACAGCCTGCACTGGGGCAGGTTTAGAGCCAGCCCCTCAGGCAGGTGCAGAGATGCTGGGAGATGCTTTGCTGGAAGAGGAACCCTTGCTTTCCTCTGCTGACATCTCCAAATCCAGGCCCAGTTAGAGCAAGTACATGGGGACTTCAACATGGGCATCCGCTTCTGGAGAGCACAGTGATGGGAAAACTTCCTAAATGCCCAGGCCTCTCCTCCCTCCCGTATTTATGACAAACTAACCATCTGACAATTCCTTATAGAGCTGGGTCCCTGAGTCCTACATTCTGACCAAGGCGTGAATTGGGCAGAAGGCTCTGGAGAGATTAGCTGGAGTCTCAGTGAGAGGCTGGAAGCTGGCAGGGTGCTTGAGGGTCCTCACATTTCATTCTCCAAACCTCCTGCTCCTCCAACAGAGACATTTTGCCCTCCTAAAAGAAAAGAACATTGATGTGTAGAGAAGTAAAGAAACTTGCCCAAATTGTCACCACAAATGAGCAGAGGGGCTGGGGTTCTAGAGGATTTTGGAAGATTCTAGAAGATTCTGGAAGAGGATTCTGGAATATGGGTTGGTTCTATTCACTATACTCAGCACACATCCTCCCAGGAGACAAACGCCAGCACCACGGGAGTGGCTAAAAGAGAGGATTAAGGGCACAGAAAGGAGACAAGGTAGGGTAGAGTGGGAGAAGAGCTCTGAGTGATTGATTGCATGGTTTACCTAACCACAGATTAACCACAAGCAAGCATTTCAGCCCCAGCAGTAATGCTGGTCAGTTCTGAATTGTACCCCTGTACTATGAAGGGCTTTTTTCCTACTGGTTCTTTTAAATTTGCAACTTCCCAATGATGATGTTGTTACCATCCCTGCCTACAGGTAAAGAAACAGGCTGAGAGGTCATATGATTTGCCCAAGGTCATGTGGCTGGGGAGGGGAAGACTGGGGTCTTGAACCCAGGAGTCCAAAGCTGATGCCCTTCACTAGCACACAACCACCTTTCCTAGGTGGCCAGAACAGAAGGAAATCAAGCCGGGCCAGAACAGCACTTCTTGCTCCACAGAACCGCAGCCTTGCCAGGTCCCAAGGCATTTGGCCTGTCCTGACAGTGATGGGATCTCCCAAAATACAGCCCCCTCAGAGACCATCAGAACTCAGTCCAAATGGGGCCTGGAGGGATTCTCCTGATGTTAAAACACCTTGTCCACCCCACGGCCTCTGTCGTCACGCTGGGACCTTGTTGCTGACCCTGGATGACTGACCACCACCTAGGATGAACTTCCCCTCTGGATAGATGGCCTCTGGATTGGTGATGGATTGGATTCCAGGGCCTCTGAGGAAGGTAGGAAGCCTTGGGACTTGGCAATCTCCGCAGGAGATGGGGTGTGTGCTAGGTGAGGCCCCCATCACCAGGAACAAGGCCTGGTCCATCCTGATACTTGACGCCCACTTACAGTCCAACCCTTCCCCTTGCTAAGTGGGTGTGTGGGCCCCTCAATAAGAGAAAGAACAGGTATTAAGGGTTCAAGAAAAAATGAAACCCAAAACAAGCTTTGAAGTTCTGTAGACCTTGGCCAACTCTCAGTGCAGCCACTTGCTAGCTAACCTTGAGCATGTCCCTTAACTTCTCTAACCTTCTCCCTTCATTCGTAAAACTGAGAAATTTGGTACCTTTTTCGTGCATTCGTTTTGAGAACTAGATGGATACGTGTGTGCCTGTTGGCACAGCGCTGGGTGCAGGGCGAGTGCGTTAAGCACAGTGGCTTCCATGGCTGTACAGACGCATCCTAGTGCCTGCCTGGTCTGTCCCAGGTGGACAGAGGTGATGGCATCCGGAGGGGTCCCACCTCCAACGTCTCAATCCAGGGCCTTTCTGTGGCACAGTGCCGAGCCAAGGTACTGAAAGGCCACAGAGAGGTGCAGCGGGTGGCGAGTTGCGCCCCTCCTCCCCACTCCCGGTGATTTTTCCTGAAAAGACACTGCATGCTTTGTTTTGCTCTCCAGCTTATGTAAACTTGCCTCTTGTTTTATAGTTGCTTCCCCAGCTTTAAACTAAAGCCTGTAATTGACGGACTATAGTTGCTCCCCCAGCAGCCCATCCCTCCAGCTCCCCTCCTGCTTCCAGGCAAACAACCCCAGTCACAGGGCCCTGTGATATTCCCAGTCCCAGGGAATGAGTCCTGATTGGTCTAAGACAGAAAGACAGTTCTTTTCTACTTTATCAAATATAGCTGACCCCTGAACAACACCAGTTTGAACTGGGGGGGTCCACTTACATGTGAAGGTTCTCTCTCCTCTGCCACCTCTGGGACAGCAAGGCCAACGCCTCCTCACCCTCCTCCTCAGCTTACTCTCTGTGAGTAGGATGAAGACCTTTAGAATAATCCATTTCCACTTCATCAATAGTAAATATATTTTCTCTTCCTTATGAGTCTTTTAACAACATTTTCTTTTCTCTGGCTTCTTTTATTGTAAGAATACGGCGTTGAATGCATGTAACGTGCAAAAACATGTTAATCAACTGTATATGTTACGGGTATGGCTTCTGGCCAACAGTAAGCTATTAATAGTTAAGTTTTGGGAAAGTCAAAAGTTATATGCAATTTTTTGACTGCACAGGGAGTCAGCACCCCTCACCCCTCATTGTTCAGGGTCAACTGTACTTGGTTTCCAAGCCTCCCTTGTAAGTCGGTATGACCACAGGACCCAGTTTTAGATGTGAGAAGAGAAGAAGGGTTGCATCTGGGAAGGATTTCTTTCTGGATGAAAGATAGTCTTTTGAGGAACGGCTCCTTGGTCCCTGCCCTGTCCCTTCTGCTGGAGATGCTGCATGCAAGGGCCTGATGTCTAGAATTCAAGCATCCATGTGGTGACCATGAGGCAAGAAGCATGACAATACAATTTCACTGGGTGGAAGAATGAGGAAGTCTGGATTCTTGATACTGTTGCCGTCTGAACATGCCCTGTGACCATGTATTTCTGGGCATCTGGTTACATGAGCAATAAGTATTCTTATGGCTAAAACCAATGTTTGTCAGTTTTCTGTTGCTTGCAATCAAAAGCATTCCTCCCATAGGCCCCCGAAGAGTGCGTTCATGAGAATTAGAGCAGAGAACGCTGAAGCCTCGCTGAGCGAGGGGCTCTGAGGTAGTTGTTGGGAGAGAGAGGCTAGGAGAGGAGGCAAAAAGAATTTTTCAGAAGTGCCCGGGGGTGGGCGTGTTGTGATTTGGATCCCTTTAATCTCCTTTGAAAATGCAAGTAGAAATTGGAAGTACATTTCATTTCCTTTTGATTATTTAGCTGTGTTTCTTTGAGGAGCAGAGGCTGAGCCTTATGGAGCATAGAAATGATCTGGGCAACACTTGCAATCGCAATTTGCGTTCTGAAAATTATCAGAGATTAAAAAGGAGATAGAATCAAAAGAAGCTGACGTGATGATAGCTACGTGCCTGGAGTTCTCATTTGGAATAACCTAGAAAGGATCAAACAAGTTCACCGCCAAAGGGACTGGGGAATGCGGCTGATGTCAAAGCGTAAGATTCAAAAATGTTGAAAACAGAATTCTCATCTAAGCACACGGTGAGTACATGCCAAGATTGCTTTATTCATTAATGAAGGAACCAGCAGAACGACAACGCTGACTCAAAAGAGGATGGAGAGAACTGAGGAAATGTTCAATACAAAGTTGGTTTGTCTCCTGTGTCCTTCAAGGCACAAAACAATTCATAAACTCAGGTTATCTTTTCTATCGGATGTTAATCATTTGCATCTCGTCTTGACACACCATCATTTCCTATTGACCAATCTCCCACAAGTTAGCCTTTAAGTTTTCAGAACCTGGGCTCTGATCAATAGTAATGCTTAGAAAACAAAGTTACACCAGAAAGTCAGATAACTTTTATTCAGGCTTGTTAGACAACGTGCTAGTATGATTCGGGAAGCTCTTCACATGGTAATCTTTTCCCCTTATTTCCAAGTTTGAATAATTTCTCTGAACACCACAAAGGGAAAATACGTAGGTGGTGCTCTGTATCTTATCAAGCTTTGAGGCCTGACATCTTACTTTTCATGCTTGTACACACACATGCATGTGCATTCAAGCACACACACACACACACGCAATGCATGCATGCATCTGGTAGAAAATCCTTCTTTAGATTAAAGGTTAACCCTATTAAAAGCCGGGTCCCTCTTTACCTGGGTGCCGTGTTGCCCAGCTGATCTCACTAGTCAAATTTTTTGCTCAATCAAAAGTCAATAAAAAGAAAAGTATTTGGACATTTGCTTGTGTCTTTCAAAGAACACCAGGAGATGCAGTTCCTAACCAACAACATCACTTATCAAAACTACGTCCACCTTCTGCAAGCTCTCCAGGAGCTCAAACTTACTGCCTGTGAAGTTTTCTTCTTCCTCCTGGCCTCCCTTCTACCAAGTCTTTGTTATTTTTATACAGACAAACTTGGCTTCTCTGGGCAAGTCCTTCCCTCTTCCCTCCTGCCTTTCTAATCCGATTTCTGCATCACGAAATTCTGGGAAGTGATTGGTGAGGAGTAGTCCTTGCCCAGGGTGCCAGGTCAGGAGCTGGGTTTGGAGGCGGCACTATCACTCATTAGTAAATCAGACTTATTTCGTGGCATGTCTGGGACCCCACGCCCAAGAGAGCTCAGGTGCAAAGAGACCAGCTGCATTCTCTCTCTCTCTCTCTCTCTCTCTCTCGCACACATATTTATTATGCAGTTGATGCATCTTACATCTGGGACCTCTCACCTGTACAGCCTCTTCCGAGGCCCTGGGAAGGGCTCTAACAATTTTGTGTTCATAATTTTGTATTCATTTATTCAGTGAAGCCTTTCAAATTGTACAGCCTTTGGGGCCAGGTGCAGTGGCTCAAGCCTGTAATCCCAGCACTTTGGGAGGCTGAGCGGGGCAGATCACCTGAGGTCAGGAGTTCAAGACCACCCTGGTCAACATGGCAAAACCCCATCTCTACTAAAAATGCAAAAATTAGCCAGGCATGGTGGTGGGTGCCTGTAATCCCAGCTACTTGGGAGGCTGAGGCAGGAGAATCACTTGAACCCGGGAGGCAGAGGTTGCAGTGAGCCAAGACTGCGCCATTTCATTCCAGCCTAGGTGACAAGAGTGAAACTCCATCTCAAAAAAAAAATTGTATAATGTTTGGACCCCCTAGAATTTGCATCCACCCCACTCCTCCCCCAGTCATAGAGCTAAAAGATCTCACATGATAGGAGGCATTTAGGGTGTCCTCTCCAGCCACAATGTCACCCGGGCTTGATTGCCACACCTTCCGTGGCTTGCCATGCATGAGTGAGTGTGACCTGCCTTCACCTGAGGTCTCTGTCTACTAGGCCACGTCTCCATCACTGTTGGGACCTAGTCATAATCCAGTGGTTTCCTGGCTCTTGGAGAATCTTCCTCTTCCATCTGACAACTGAGAGGTAAGAAAAGCTAGCCCGTAGCCCCGGGGAGGGCAGTGGGGCTGAGGCAGAACCTAAATGACATGACATCTTTATTATTGGGGGCCTGCTCTTTGGCCTCCACTCTTGGTCCCACCACCCACAAAGAGCTGTGGGATCTGAGCTAATTGGTTCCGTCGCTGGCCTGAATCTCCACCACCCCCTACCCACCCCACCATCTCCCAAGCCCCTGGGCCTTTGTCGCTCACTGAATCGGGGAACAGGGCTTATCTTTAAAGAACAGATGGGGAAGTTCTCATTTTTTATTAAAGCCATCCAGTCTGCATAGAAAAGTAATCTGCTGGCAGCTGCAAGAATCGCTATTTTAAATACATTTGCATAGCGCCTCAGCTGCCCAGTGGGGCTGGGTTTCTTTTCCCCCCTGGCCATCTCCTATCTTGGAACAAGGCCAAGTGCTGGTGTCCTGCAAGTAGCCAGGGCAGCCTCCTTTACTGCAGTGGAAATGGTGGGGGAGCCAGACTCCGGGTGCATGGAGGGGCCAGAAAGCCAGCCACCCCTGTCTTTGCCAATGTGTCCTGACCCACTGTTGTCAGTGTTCGCCTGGCATGAACACCAGGACCCCCAGGGCCATACAGGCACCTGTGGATATTCGATGTCAGCTGGATGGAATCTTGGGAGCTTGGGGAAAATCGGTGCTTCCTTTTCAAGGCCCTCATCCACTGCTTATCCAAGGACTATGTTCTCATTCATCCATTCACTTATTCATTCATTCCTTATTTCTACAAGCCACCTTTGAACATCACCATTTCAGGTGCTATTTTGGATGGGGATGGTGCAGTGAACACATGAGCAAGGTTTCCGCCCTGCAGGAGCTCACCTTCTGGTGTGCAGGAAGCAGGAGAGGTGGCAGACAGGAGTACGCACAGAGAAGGCCATCTCAGAGAGGCCTGAGGGCAGCAGGGCTGGGCAGCAGGCTAGACCTTGACTGCTGGGCTCAGGGCAAGGATTGAAGTTAGAGTGCTCCTCACTGATGAAGGACACATGCGACTGAGACGTGAAGGGGCCTCTGCAGATCAAGGGACCCCGAGGTCCTGTCGTCTTCAAACGAGAGGCCCCCTCTGCCCTCTAGGCCAGCGGTTCTCACTCAACACATTTGGAGACATTTCGGTTGTCATCACTTGGAGGGGAGGTGCTTCTGGCATTCAGTGGGGAGAAGCCAGGGAGGCTGCTAAACACCCTGCAGTGCAGCAGGTAACCCCCTACAACAGAAAATTACTGGGGCTCAAATATCCACAGTGCTGAGGTTTGGAAAACCCACTCCAGTGGAACGATGAATGTACCAGAATGTTCCAGAAACACAGATGCAATTACTATCACCTGGAGACTGCCTGGCTTTGTGACCAGGGTAAGCCACTGGCCTGCCAAGGGCCGCCCCCTTCCTCCACCTATGAGACAGGTTACCTCCCTCACAGCTTTCTCCCTTGGGGAGTGTTTCCAGGGCAAACAAGGCACAGAGCTCTTACAGGAAAGGGGCTTCATAAATAAAGACTCAGTTTTATTTCACTGCATAAAACATCCAGGGAGGAAAAAAAATCACCTTAGGCCTGAGGCTGAAAGAGCTGCCTCATTTCTTTCTGGAAATAATCTTCTCTTAAACCCCAGCCAAGCAGCTGGGCTCTAAGAATCCTGCCCTTCAAGGTCAGATTGGTTTGAGCGTGACTGTGTCTCTTCTTCAAAGCGTTGGCTCCTGGAGCGCTGGGCCTTTTCCCGAGGCCCTCAGAACAACGAGGGCGATTCAAGGGATACGTGGACAGGTAACCTTCTTGGAAGAGAGCTGGTTTTCTGCTCTCAAAAGGATCTGAAAAGGCTCCTGTTGGGCATCTCTTCCTAATTTATTTGGCAGTTTTCCCCTGGCTTGCTAGGTTATTATCTGAAGGAAGTTCTTGAAAGCCCAAGACAATAATGAGTCTCCCAGCCAACCCTCACGTTTGCTCACCCAGTGCTCAAGGGCTGTCGGCCTCCCGTGAGGTGCGGCTCATGCCTGGCGAGACTGAAACTTTTATGCAACATAAGGAAATTATTAGAACTCGAAGACTGTGGAACTATTTTGTCCCATCTGGAACACCCTATTGATATTTGTGCATGTATAAATTATGTATTGGACAAGATCCTGTGATCAATGGTGGCCCCAAGGATGAATGGGGGAAGAGAAATAAGCCATGCATTCATTTCCCCTTAACCCTTTGTTCCCTTGAGTGGTTGAGTGGATTTCCACCTGGGCAATGCCACCTGCATTCATGGCGCCCTTTGGGGCAGGAAATGCCCACATTCTTTCCAGGGCTTCTGTTGAGAATTCCAGTCCTCACCTTATTCATTGACTCCTGTATTCGCCCCCTATTTAGCCTTTGCATATTGGGAATGATTAAATGGGGAAACGGTTCAGGGCTCTGTCGCTGGGATCAGATGGCCTTGGCTTGAGTCTCACTCTGCCACTTGTTGGCTGTGTGTCCTGGGAGGTTATCCACCTCTCTGGACCTGAGTTAGCTTGTCTGGGAAGTGAGTATACAATGGCGTCTCCCTCACTGCAGTGCTGGTGTGAGAGCGATGTGAGATGGAAATCTCTCCACACAGTCAGCACCTGGCACCTGGGAAGTACAAAGTGGTTGGAGGAGGCCCTGAGTTGAATATGAACAAAGGTGAGCCTTGCCCGCAGCCAGGACTGAAGCCTGCTCTGGGTTATAAGGGGTTGCAAGGCTGGTGTCTCCAGGGTGGGGCTGGCAGAATTTGCCAGTGGGATGTGCCCAGCTAAGGGACAGCCAAACCAGCATTGTGCCTGCTGAATGCAGACCCCAATTAGCCTCACTTCTCAAAAAAGGGAAGGAAATTAGATTTTTTTGTGAAACTGACTTAGGAGGTTTTGGCCACAGTCCCTCAGTAGGGACTTCAACCAGCCTCCAGGGTCAAAGCAGAGAGGAGGGCAGCAAGGTCTGGGGAGGGAGAGGCCATGGGTGTGGAGAAGGACGCTAACATGTGGCTCCTTGCATTGGTTTTCACCACCCATTGGAAGACGGAACTGTTGCCAGATGTGTCATCTAGAAGCATGCTCTCTCCTTGGGCAGTTAGGATTGGAAGACTCAGCCAGGGCTTCTCACCTTGGCTGAATGTTGGAATCACTTGGAAATACTAAAATTCCTGATTCTTCAAACCCAGGGATTCTTTCTGAATTGTTCTGTGATTGGTGGGAAGCTGCAGATCTCCCGAATGATGCCAGAGGGTAGCCCAGGTGAGAGCCACTGACTTAAGGCATGGCCATGGTGAGATGGCCCAGGGCTCAGCGCTGATGCCTGGGAATAACAGAGACGAGAACAGAGGATAATAACAAAACAGCCAAGAAACAACACATGGTCATCGCTCATTCTGAGCTCACTGTGCATTGTCTCATTTAATCCCATACCAGTTTTATGAGAAAGATTTGGTTTATATCCCGATTTCACAGATGGGGAAACTGAGGTGTGGCTTATGTAACTTGCCCAAGGCCCATGATAAGCGGCAGACTCAGAATTTAAAACCAGGCTATCTGACAAGTTCTACAAAGGCCTGGAACCTTGTGGAGATGGGGAGGCAGAGGATTCTTGGAATTATTAGCTGAAGAATGGAGAAGCTGAAGTGTGAACTGTTGGTTCTCCTTTCCTCTGTGAACTCCACTAAAAACCTGGACTCTGATAGCACCTGAAAGGCTGGGCTATGTCTTATCTTTCTTTCCATGCATTCTCTCCCAAACAGGGGATGCTCAGGAGATACTTGTTAAATAGACAAGGGAAGGTGGAGAGAGAGGAAGAGGAAGGAAAGAAGGAAGGAAGGAAGGAAAGGAAGGAAGGAAGGAAGGAAGGAAGGAAGGAAGGAAGGAAGGAAGNGAAGGAAGGAAAGGAAGGAAGGAAGGAAGGAAGGAAGGAAGGAAGGAAGGAAGGAAGGAAGGAAAGAAGGAAGGAAGGAAAGAAGGAAGGAAGGAGGGAGGGAGGGAGGAAGGAAGGAGACAAGAAGAGGGATTTAGGGTCATCTTATTTTTATTATTTTTGGGTAGT
This sequence comes from Theropithecus gelada, assembly GCF_003255815.1. Taxonomy (NCBI): domain Eukaryota; kingdom Metazoa; phylum Chordata; class Mammalia; order Primates; family Cercopithecidae; genus Theropithecus; species Theropithecus gelada. The sequence continues at coordinate 44,696,582 of NC_037678.1, read as the reverse complement.
GAAATATGACTGCTAAGTACCCATGAGTTTGTTGGGATTTCTTGTTGTTGTTATTTTTTAAAAGTTTTTTGTTGATACATAATAATGATATATATTTATTGGGTATATGTGACATTTTGATACATACATGTATCACAGAACACATGGGTAGGCAACCAGTTCTAGGAAGCAGGTTTATAACTCACAGATGGGTAGGGAGGGGCCACAGAGCCTGGGATTCATAGTGAGCCGGACCCCCAAGGCTCAGAAAGCTGCCCGGGGCAGACGGAGTCTTGACTGTGCGTGCCCCATTTGCTCTGCAGGAGAGGGACCCAGAAAGTCTGCCCTTGGTTTTACACCCTGGGGAAATGCGACCCACTGAGCTACAGCACTGAAGGACATCCCGTTTCTGGGGTAATCTGGAACTGAGCCTGGGCTGTTCTGGCCAGTTCCTCCCTCTCTCAGGATATTGCAGTCCTAGAGCATTCTACAGTTATTCTTGAGAACGACAAGTGAGAAGGAGTGGAAAACTGGGTGTCTCCAAGGCCACCCAGAGAACTGTCCTGTTACCACTAGTGACCTAACATTCAGAAGATGCTAACTTTACGTGGCATTTTACCATGGGCATGAAAGGAGACCTGGTGTGGCACATACCACACTCACTGTGGGTGCTCTCACTAGGACCCCGCACTTTTCCGTGGTACCCTCTGATCCACAGAAGTGCTCTCAGCCAGTCTATCAAAATAGGCAAGAGCGGCAACACCAGTCTACAGACAAGTGAATACATGGCCCTGGGCTGGGAGGATGGAGATTCGAAATGTATTCCAGAGAGGCATTTCATTTCAGTTGGCTGATGAATTGATAACCATGAATACTTTATGTCTCTCTCTGGGCTGTGTAGCAAGCATGCCATGCCTGGACTTGACAGTGAAACTGAACTGAGGATCCAAGCGGCCTGGGAGGCAGAGCTCCAACCTCCCCCACCCACTTTCTCCCTCTCCCAAGGCTCGGGCTGGTTCCTAGCACCATCTGCTTCCAAGGGTCATGGCACTTTGAAATCATAAAAGGCCAGAAAAACAAGCGATCCGCTTAGTTGGGGTCTTAGCGTTGGTGGCTGGATTTAGAAATAGCGCCCCCCGGTGCCCTGGACTAGAAAGGAGTGGTCCCCAAGGGAAGGACAACAGAAAAGGACAGAAACCCAGAAAGAGCCTGAAGACCCTGGAGGAGAAACTGAGGCCCAGGGAGCACTGGAGCTTGCCCAAGTTCACTCAGGAAGCCAGGACAAGGCTGGGCATTGCCCACATCTCCTGATGGGATTATCCCTTGACCTCATTCATTCACTCATTTGCCCATTCACTGTGGTAACAGTATAGCCGAGGGATTGAAGGGCATAGATTCTGGAGCCAATCTGCCTGGATGTGATTCCCGATCCGCTGCCTCCTGGCTGTGCATCCTTGGCAAGTTAACCTCTCTGTCCCAGTCTCCTTGTCAGTCAAATGTGCATAAAAAATAGCCCTCCACAGACTTGTAAAGAGTCAATGAGACAATAAACACACGGAAATTACTTGGAAGAGCCCAGCACATAAATAAACGCTCAATACCTATGCGCCTACTAACACCAGTTAAATAGATGCTATAAACACCAACACTCAGGGCCATGCCAGCAGTGCAGGAGTGAAGAGGCAGATATGGTTCCTGCCCTCAGGAATCTTAGACTCCAGCAAGAGGAGGCAGGAATCCAGGTGTCTGGCCTGGTTGGGAAGGTTGGGGATCTCCTAAAAGGGATAAAAGCCTGCACAGGCCCTGGAGTCAGCCAGGCAGGAAGGCTTGGTTGGCTGGAGAAAGTGGGTGCTCTGTCGAGACTCCAGGCAGGAATGATAAGCCAGTGCGAGACCCGTGGAAATCCCAGGTGAAGGCGTCTGCAGAGCCCATTCGTGCAGGGCCATGGGTGGATGTGGAAGTCTGCTACCCTTCATCCTAGAGCAGCAGGGGCTGGGGAGGCTGTGGGAGTGCGCACAGCAGGCTCAGACGTGCTTTGTGCTGGGAACTTCCTGGCTGCTGGGGGAGCACAGGTTGTATGGTGCAGGACCACAGCTGGGAGATCGGGGAGGCCATGGGTAGACAGTGGCCAGACCAGGCAGGGACAGGGAAATGGACTCATGTGGACAGATACTGTAGAGAATTTGGAGGTCGCCTTGCAGGAGGTAAATGAGAGGGGTAGGGAGACAGACGGGAGAGACCCTGGGCTCTGGCATGAACAGTGGAGTGACCAGCACCTTTTTCTGCTCTCAGGTGAGCTGGGAACGCCGGACACAGTGTGGAATTGGTTAGCGGAGACCATGTGCGTGGGTGGGCTAGACAGGCAGAAGCCAGGCTTTCCTTTGCAGCTGCAGAGCTGGTCAGAATAGGAGGGGTGGTCCTAGGGTGGGCCCATGAACCAGCCTGTCCGTCTAGGAGGGAAGCACAGGGACAAAAGTGAGGCTCTCCTTGCTTCACCCAGAGCAATAGGTCACGGATGGATGCTCCCTACAGCCCAGCAGCTCCCACCTGGTGGATGAACCAGACGCTGTGATTGCCCCTTTCGACATTGCTTACAAAGTCAGGTCGCTTTTCGTCTCCATTCATCTTTAAAAGAGCCCTTCCCGGTTAAAACACCGGCATCCACACCCCTGCCCTTCCTCTGCCCCTCTAGACTCGCTGAGGGAGGACTACTTCTCAGCCTCTCCCTCATGGCCTTCCAGGTAGGGATGGATGCAGCTGTCCCTCTGCCACCTCACTGTGCACAGCCCTTCAAGAATGTGCCATCATGCCTCCGCAGAGGTGAACTGAGCACCAACTATGTCCCAGGCAGGGGACCCCGTGCGGGGGATGCCACAGTGAACTCACCGCATCTGTGAGCCTTTATCCGGCCGTATTCTGGTCTCAGCCCTTGGCTCTCCAGCACAGCCTGTGGACAACGGGGACTGAGCCTGGAGGTGGGCTGGATTCTGCATTCCTCTCAGCTCCTTGACAGCTTTCTATTTAACACAGATGTTTCCAAAAAAGCCCTGGATTCATTCAAGAAGTTCTGTCCTCAATCGCAGCCACTTGACCTTGGGAAAGACTCACTTCAGCCTCGTTGTGCCTCAGTTTCCTCATCAGCAAAATGGGATAATCACAGCACCACCTCATGGGTCTGCATGGGAGGGCACGGATGGCTATGTAGGAGCCTGGAGGCCAATTGGCATGCACTGGGCCATCTGTAGGTGAAGATCTGTGCTTGTTCAATGGAGCCTCCTGTCCTAGATTCCATGTGAAATGTGCCCGTTCAAATGCCACGTCATTCCCCCACCTCCCACGTCTTCATCACCATGAAGCAATGAGAGATGGCCAACTGCGTTTTGCAGCAAATTGTGAGGTCTTGACCCAGAGGAGATTTTCTCCAATCGCCTAGTTTATGCCCCAGCTTTTGTTCTTGAAATTACTTTCCCTAAGGCCAAAGCAACAGGGCCAGTGTCTTAGTCCGTTTTCTGTTGCTTATAACAGAGTACCTGAAGGAAAGGAACTTATTTCTTACACTTATGGAGGCTGAGAAGTTTTAGGTCAAGGGATCCACATCTGTTGAGGGCCTTTTTGCTGGTGGGGGCTCTCTGCAGATTCCCAAGGTGGCCCAGGGCATTCCACGGTGAGGGGGTTGAGTGTCCTAGCTAGGGTTCCTCTACTTCTTCTTATGAAGCCACCAGTTCCATTCCTGTAATAACCCATTAACCCATTAATCCAGGAGTGGATTACTTCATTCGTGAGGGTGGAGCCCGCCTGACTCAATCACCTCTTAAAGGCACCACCTTTCAATATGGCTGCATAGGGGTTCAGTTTCAACATAAGTTTTGGAGGGGACAAATATTCAAACCACAGCCGGCAGATTGGGTGGAGGGGGTCGGGGAAGACACGTCTAATTCCTAGCAACTCCCAGGTCATGCTTGGCTCTAGCACCAAAGGCCATGGGAAGGGCAGGGTCAATGGCTCCAGTTGCAAGCAAGGCATAGCATCAGGCCCTCCTCACTTCTCCTGTCTCACTCACTCCAAGGTAGAGAGATTAAGGGTTAAATAAATTGAGATTGGCCTCCATCCCCCTTCCATTCCTTCTTTCTGCTCTTCTTTTCAGATGTTTACCTTCCTCTCAGTTAACTGTGAGCTTTAGTGGAGCCCAACACCATCCCAGTTGGGCTCTCAGAACCACTGCCAGCGGTTGGTTTAGGGGTAGACCCATGATGTGATTCTGGTCAATGGAACTTGAAAGCAAGTGTCCTGGGGGTTTCCAGGAAGCTTTTCTTTTCTTAAAAGAAGATACGTAGGAAGAGACTGTGGCATCCTCTGTTGGACACTGTTGCATGGGCAAGAAGCAGCCATCTTAGCGCCATGAGGAGCCAAGGCCTGGGGCAAAGACACCTCCCAAAGAAAGAGGGAAATAACCTGGGTCCCTGGTGACACTGCTGAGTCTTTCTTTTTAACCAATCTTGGAAGAGGTCCTCAAGATTTCTTATTAGGTAAGATAATCAACATCTTGTAATTTAAACCAACAAATTTAGGGTTTTTTGTTACTTTTAGCTAAAAGCTTCTAAAGCCATAAGGAGGCCTGGCCCAGGGCCTAATGACCTATATTCATGTCCCAGCCCAGCAAGAATCAGCATTTGATTTTGGTCCAGCCTCTCTGTTCTCTGGGACTGCAGAAGGAGAGGTCAGATGTGCTGGCCCCTTTGGTGGCTATCATCCTTCAAGATGGTGTCCCTGGGAGATGGGATGGTGTGGAGGTCAAACACAGGCAGAGGGGCTGCCTGGGCTGAACCTGGACACCCACTTATGTTCAATGTGATCTAGGGAAGTGGCTTACTTTCTCCCCACTCTGCTTCCTCTTGCATAAGATGGGGTTAATGATACCTAGCTCAGAGCATTGGACATTTGGGTTGTTTTGTTTTTTCTTTATTATTAACATTCCCATAAGAAAAAAAAAACAAAAAACAAAAAACAAAAAAACTTGTACAGGTAACTCTTTATGCCCACCCAAAGAAAATATTCTTAGAAGTGAAACTGCTGGGACAAAAATTACACAAAATTCTAAAGTCTTTGTTATGCATCTTGCTTTGTGGAAATGCACCAATTTATCCCCATCACTAGTGTAGGAGAGAGACTGCTTCCCACATTCTGTTCAACACTGGGTATCATTCTTCTCTTAGCTTTGAAATTTGATATTCAGAAACCAACAAGTCCTGTTGTTTTATTTTACATTTTTAATTATAGGTAAGGTTGAACTTTCTTCTTAGGCATATTGGCATGTGTATATCTTTCATCCTTAAATTGCCGGTTCATGTCTTTTACCCACTTTTTTCTGGATTTTTTTCTTTTGACAGAGTTTTGCCCTGTTGCTCAGACTGGAGTGCAGTGGTGCAATCACAGCTCACTGTAGCCTCAATCCTCTGGACTCAAGTGATCCTTCCACCTCAGCTGCCCAAGTAGCTTGGACTACAGGTGCATGCCACCACACCAGCTAATTTTTGTATTTTTTGTAGAGATGGTGTTTCGCTGTGTTGCCCAGACTTGTCTTGAACTCCTGGGCTCAAGTGATTCACCCATCTTGGCCTCCCAAAGTGCTGAGATTACAGGTGTGAGCCACTGTGCCCGGCCTTTATCTGATTACTTTAATTCCTTTCTCCTTTCCCTATGAGTTCTAGAAACAGTATCAAGTTACTTTTTAAACTGAGGATGTTAGCATCTGTGTGTTGTCAATTTGATGCTCACTGTCTTTTCTGAGGTTTTCTTTTCTCCTCACTTGACAATTGTGTCTCCCTTCTCCAAACAGTCTTTCTGGACTTCAGCCTATCTTATTTTCAAGACTTCCTGCTTGTTAGTCTGCTTGGGATGCCATAACAAAATACTGTGAACTGGGTGGCTTAAATAGCAAAAATGTATTTTCTTACAGTTCTGGAGGCTGGAAGTCCAAGTTCAGGGTACTAGTCTGGTCGAGTTCTGGTGAGGGCCCTCTTCCTGGATTGCAGATGGCTGCCTTCTCACTGTATGCTTTCCCGGGAGCATGCGTGTGGAGAGCTCTCTCTTCCTCCTTTGGTAAGGACACTAATCCCATCACAAGGGCTCCATTCTGATGACCTAATCCAACCCCAATCACCTTCCAAAGGCCCTGCCTTCAAACACCATTGTGCTGAGCTTCACCATAGGAATTTTGGGGAGGGGGCAAAATTCAGTCCATAGCGTTACTCTCCTTTCATAGGCCTGATTATGTTGAGAATCTTACGGGAATTACAATGAAAGGTTTTTTCCTAACATTTTCTCCTGTTTCTTGCAGCAAGCCTGTTTCATCAAGCTATATTCTCTCCTGTTCTCAGATCAGTTCCTGTCTTGTGAACTTCTGGGTTTTGTTGTATAACTGGCTATTTTTTTCTCTGTTTGCTCATCCTGACAGATGGGGAGGAAGGGAGTAGGGATACTGTCTATAGTTGTCCAGTTTTCAGAAAGGAGCTGCATTCATGGTAAACTTTCAGAGCTTTCCGGACCAAATTTGAGGGGAAGGGGTTGGTGTTTTGATGTATTTTGCCTTTACTTGGTCAGACTGAAGGTCTGGTTGCGTCTGGGAGTGATGAAAGCAACATCAGCCTGAGGCAGGGCATCACATTCTTATGCCAAGTAGAACCCTCTGTGCTGATGGGGCTGGCTGGGTCCATCACCCTTGTCATGAGTCTGCAGCTCAGTGCACCCAGGTATACCCTGTGTCCTCCTGGACTTGGAGCTTGATGCCACCACATTCCAGTGGAGTCAGCTGGGGCTGCTTTTGGCAGCAAGTAACAGAACATATGATGGAATTGGACTAAGTAACAGGAGATTATTATTCTCCCTTCAGAAGACACCTGAAGCTGGGTGCTTCCAGGATGGGCCCAGGGATCAGCAGCTTGATTAAGGATGCAGGGCCTTCCATTCCTTCCCTGCTGTCCCCTCGGGGACAGTGATGCCCTTGGTCATGACCATGAGATGGCTGCCAGGACCCACACATCCCTCCTCCTGACAAAGTGTGTGAGCAAGACTGCAGGGATGGATTGCTCACAAAGACTCCTTCCTTTTGTCAGGGAAAATATTTTTTCACAGAAGCTCCCTGTCTTAGGTCAGTTCCTCCAGGAGAATCCAGAGATGAGGGCTCCTTGCAGAATTATTAAGAAGGTGCTCCTATGACGGAGGGGAAGAAGGGAATCAAGTACAGGATTCCAGGCAGAGTCAGCTCAGCCTGATCCTGCGGGACCTCTGCAGTGTGAATCATGCTTTGGAACCTGTGCCACTTTCTGGGTCCCAAACTCCTGCACTCTTTAGTCATTGACCAAGGGCCATCCGAGGGATTATAAACTCCCAGACACTTCTAGCTCACGGGAAGGTAATTGCAGGTAAATGTCAAAAGCATTCAAAAAGAGTTGTCAAATGTAGCAAGTTTATCATATAGTATTCTTGTTAAATTTGAATTTAAAATCATTAACAAGTCATTTTTAGCATAAGTATGTCCCATACAATATTTGTGACATACTTATACTGAAAAAGTATTCACTGTTTCTCTGAAATTCAAATTAAACTGTGCATCCTGTATTTTATCTGGCCACACTAACTCGGAAACCAATAGAGACATATAAATGTAAGAGGGACCTGGTGGAGTCTGCCATACCCCCCTCACATCCCTTTGGATGAGACTGCGTCATGGGGCTTCTCCCAGCTGTAAAGAGTGACTGCTTCAGTCTCAGTCCGGGAAGGTGGGTTCTCCCAGCAGGGAAGAGGTGGGAGGGAGGGGCCAGTTGGTGGGGAGAAAGTCCACGGGGTCAGCCATTGAGCCAGCCCTTCCCTGTTCCCTGGAGGAACCACTGGAGACAGGAATTTCCCAGTGCTGATGTGGGTCAACAGAAACTTCCTCCATCCCTCGTCCACATTTCTGAAGATGTCCCTCTTGGACTCACTTCCTGCCTCCCATCCCCCAGTAACTGAGCTGGAATCAGGGTAGATGCTCCCTCCCAGCCTGGCTATATGACACCCACTGAGGTCCCTGTTCAGTGTGGACAATGGTGCCCCATACCTTCCACCACAGGTGACTGCCCCAAATTCTGCTGTCCTCATACCCTTCATGCTCTCTGGTCTGAGCTGGGCTCCATGGGGTTCCTTGCCCAAGTGTGTATGGGCACATGGCCCAGTTGTTAAGTTCTATAGATGGGCACCAAAGGCAAAATCAAGTAGAGTCACCATGATCCTTGAAGACACTGAGCTGAACCTGCCTGCTACTTACAGTGTCTTCTGCTGAGCACCAAATGCAGCAAGGGCTTGTATTGACAGACTCAGTGGTTGGAAAGTATGTGTCTTTAGACTCTAGACTCCCTTTCCAGCTGGGACGCTCACATTCGTGGCCCCAGGAGCCGAGCTGGCTGATGGCTGATTGATATCTTTACTATATTGCTACATTGTTACATTACTGGGGGTATGGGGGTGATATGGGGACCTAAATGCATGTGTTGGGGTCACTACCTTGAGCTGAAAAGAGGCATCAAAGGATTTCAGACCTGGAATTCCCAATTTTACCTACAATGAAACAGAATTAGAGAGCTTGCCCTGGCTCTTTAATTAGAGGGTGGCCTGGCTAATGAGGACTATTAAGGTTTCCTAACTTGTATGATGACAGGAGAGGAGTGAGATTTAAGAAAATGTCAAATAAAATTGGACCCAGCACTGATCCTACTGCAGTCAGATAAGCCCCTGTCACTGCTCCTCTCCGTCTCTTTTTGCTGAACTAGTTTTATATCCTTGATACACAATGTTCTTCCTCATTGCCATTTTGGTTCTTTCTTTACCAAATGTCTTAGTCAGTTCAGTTTCTATAACAAACACACCCTAGCCTGGGTGGCTTAAATGACAAATATTAATTACTCACAGGTCTGGGGGCTGAGAAGTCCACGATCAAGATGCCATCAGATCTAGTGTCTGGTGAGGACTGGAGGGTTCCTAATTGGCAGATACACCTTCTTGCTGTCCTTACATGGCAGAGAGAGAGAAAGCAAATTCTCGTGTCTCTTTTTGTAATCCTGTTCATGAAGACTGCATGCTCATGACCTAAATACCAATCAAAGGCCCAACCTCTAAGTATCCTTACGTTAAGGGTTAGGGCTTCTACATAGGAAAGTGTGTGTTAGGGGGGCACAGACATGTAGCCTATGGCACCAACTGCCAGGAGACACCAGTGGTGGTTCAGGAGCTGTCTGGGTTCTACAAAAAGCAGAGCCTGAAGTGACCCCAGGGAGCAGGGAATCCCCATTGAGACAAGGAAGGAGGAGACAGCAATGCAAGGCTGTGTTACCAAGGCACTGAGGGCTCAGTTCCCTGGGACCCCAGAGAAGCAAACAGAAGTTATCCACCTGAACGCAGAGGGTGTGTGCTCCTGGGCCTCTGATTCAAGTATCTTTCTTCTTCCAGTACAGGAGGAGTGTGGGGAAAAGGATGCCTCTTTATTGTGACTCTACTTGGATTTCACAATATAAATATTCAGTAGCCAAATGTGGGATGTTTTTACAGCATCAATCTGTTGGCTGGCTTTCCCCATTGATTGACTGGCTCATGTTTCTGGACCACACCTGGGTGTGGCAGAGAAGGCTCTCCTGGCTTCTGAGAAGGCTCTGAAGCAGAGAGGATGCCCATGCACTCAGGGTGGGGCACGTGGAGTCTGAACTAGTGAGAGCCAGCCACTGCTGCTGACGTCAGAGGTACATGGAGAGGGCAAAGCACGTGGACACCAGAGCCAGACCTTGGTGCGAGGATTGCTCATCCTCACCAGGGCTCACCAATATACAGAGGCCCAGAGAGGTCAAATGATCTCCTTATATGTCCGCATCCACCCAGCCTCTGCCCCATGAGCTCAGGCCTATGGAGGTGGCATGCCTCCCATTCTAATTCCCATATGACTTCTGTCTTTCCTCCCAAACCGTGGGCTCTGAATTGGCAGAATTGTCTGTCTTTTGCTGCTCAATCCCAGTGCTGAGCATGGGCCTGCACCTAGTAGGTCCTCAGCCAATGTTTTTCAATGAATGCAGCAATGATGAAACGAAAACAGCTGTTTAAACCCCTGGGCCTCTGATTCAAGCATCTTTCTTCTTCCAGTGTAACAAAAGTGTGGGGGAAATGATGCCTCTTTGTTGCGATTCGACTTGGATTTTACAATATAAATATTCAGTAGCCAAAGGTGGGATGTTTTTACAGCGATGATTAGCACTCTGGCAGGCTGGGCAAATATAACTTGTCAGACGGGGCTGGAGGTCTTGGAGTGTTGACTTAACACCTATAAACGGCGCAGAAACAGCCCATTCGGCTCTTTTCCTGGCCTCTTCTCTCCTCCACAGCAGATGGTGCCCACAGGCAAGCCCCGGAGGACGCCCTGTCTTTGGGCCTTGGCCACCTGGATGCCTATAGTGCCATTTTCTGAGTTGGAGAAGAGGGGCTCAGGGATTGGCATTGGAGGCTGGAGATTCAGGATGGAGGTCTCAGCTGGGGAGTGGCAGGACCAGCGTGAGAGCCAACTCCCTTGTGGGTACTTCCGGTCGAGACACTCCACATCCTGAAGGTGCCTCCCAGTCATCTTCCTCCAAGAACTGTATTGGGAAACTGGGATCAGGAGCAGGGGAAGCTTCGGGGAAGGGAGACCAGTTGGGTCATGTCTCCTCGCCTCTATCTGTGCATGTGGACATCTGGGGAGTGTGGTAATTAGCAGAATTACTCTCAACACGCACAGGCACACTCATGTGCACACCCACACACATACATATACACATGTGCACACATGCATAGCCACACACATGCACACATGTTCACACATGTGCCCACATGCAAATGCACACACACATGCACACACATACATGTGCCCACAGTGCATATGCACACACACACATCCACACATACACAGTCGGCTCAGACCTGGCAGCAGCTGATACACTTGCTGTCTAGACATGGCTAAGAGCTGGTGTGCCACTGTGGGGGAGTGGGCAGCTTTGAGCTGCAGCTGGGGCTGCACGCACACATGAACACACGCTCACATGTGCACATACGTACACACACATGCACACTTGCACACTGGGATGGTTTAGTAAAGTTTAATTAACATGCGGAATGTGCTTGATCACACCTGAGAGGAAATCCCAGCGCATGGAAGGGCTGGACAGTGACCTCCCATGCTTTGGATTCCTGTCATCAAATCACCATGTATCTGGAATTAAGGAATATGCAGCCCCTGGTGATCTGCCCTTTCTCCTGCAGGGGCTCCACGTGGGTTTTCTGGAGGCTGTGCCATGCTCAGTCACTCAAAGGTCCAACCCCCTTTGCAGGTGACTGGCTCCCCGGTGGGGCTGCTCGGGGCTCGGGATTCAGGGATTCCAGAGAGGCCATCTCAGACAGGCAGAAAGGAGGGGCTGGAGTTTGGCTGCCAGAGCCGGCGGCTGCTGCCTTAAAATATTCCAGTCACATCACTGGCGGCGAAGCCGTAACCCGGGTGCATTGTAACAGAGGGAGAATTTCATCTTGTTTTTGAAATGCTGTTATTACACACTCAGGAAACCCACAAAGGCACCTTGGCAGGACAGGATCAAATAAATACCTGAACTTAGAGTGCAGCAACATTTACTTAGCAAATGACATTTTAATGCCGCAAGTCGAATTTACATACTAATTAAAATTTCCCTTTAAAACATTGAGACTTTTGTCCTCTCCGCCTACCCACAGTGACAAAGATTAAAAGATTTTTTATGACGTCCTGTCAGACAGAGCTCCCTGGAAAAGGTGGGGACACATTTTCATCATCCCCCGACTGCCTTCTTGGGCAGAATTTAGTGGCGGGGCCTTGGTGCCGCGGCCGCCACCTGCCCCGGGCTGGGCTGGAGTCCTTAGGAAGTGTTGCCTTCCAGTCCTGCTCGCTGCGAGTTGGGGACCCCAGAAGGAAAGGAGGTTGAGGGCTGCCTCGTAACTTGGTGAGGAGGCTTCACCATCCCTTTGGTGCCTTCAGGGAACGTTCTTCCTGATCTTTGGTGGTCCTGGCATAACTTTAAAAATGTGCCAAGTTTACCCAGGCGGGAAGCAACTCTGAAGGTTCATTCTGGTCCTGGAGCCAAGAGTCCCAGGCCAGCTGGGAACATATCCCTCTCTGCCTGGTGAACAGGAGGAAGAGTTGCCTTTTCCAATTGTGTTCTTCCTTTCTTTCCCCTTCCTCCCCAAGGCTTAGGTAAGTTACGAGGGCTGGATGTTTGAGTAGCAGCCCATTCTAGGCACGGACAAGCAAGTGCGTGCCCAGATGGCTCCCTGTGGCCATGCTGACCTTCCCTCCCCTTCTGTTCTTGTACCAGAGATGCTTCCTTTTCTCGCCTGTTCCTGGGCTGGCGGGGGATTGGGGGGATTCTGCCTCAAGGGTCCCCAGACTCCCTGCTCAGCCATTTAATGAATAATTATTAAACACCTGCAGTGGTAAGCACCGAACTGGGCACAATGGGAGCAAGACTGCCGAGCCCCCTGCTCACTCGGAGTGTACATTTTAGCCAGAGAGACAACTCCTGTTAACAAGGTGATCTTAGAGAGTGGGAGGTGCCCTGCTGACTCTAGAAAGCTGTGTATGAGCATGAGCCCTGTCTCAGCTTCCTCTCTGTCTCTCCATAGGTATGATTTCAGTTACCTTATCAACAACCCTGGGAGGGCAACATTGTCATCATTACCTTCTTTTCATAGATGAGAAAACTAAGTCTCAGACAATTTAAGTAACTTGCTTTGGACTCAGAAAATTGGGCCCCAGATGACTACCTCAGAGGTGCTGTGCCATAAATAAACTGAGTGAGTGGCTGGAGCATGGGCTTAATTTATTTCTATTTATTTTTTAGGTAAACATTAATAGAAGTGTAAGTGATGTTCAGATAAGTGCACAGAGCATTAGCATACAGCTCTAGGAATCTCCACAAAGTGATTGCACGGTGTCCTCACCCTCCACGCAGAAGAAGAAGAATTTCAGTCCCAAGCAGCTCCCCTTCCCAGTCTCTGACCCATAGGTCCCGACAGGTGAATTGTGTCTCTTCTCCAGCTGTCCATGACTGAACTCATACCTGTTGTATGCCCTCTTCTGTGTCTGGCTTCTTTTGCACAACTTTAAGTCCATGTTGTTGGGTGTGGGTGAAGCAATGTAGAGCTAGTTTATTCCTTTTTGTACTGAGCACTATTCCACTGCATGAAATACACCATATGTGTCCTTTTACAGTTGGTGAACATTTAGGCTGTTTCCAGTTTGGGGCTAATATGCACAGCTGCTATGTATGTCCTCGTACAAGTCTTTTGTGGACACATATATGTATATCTGTTGAGTCTCTGCCCAGGGATGGAATTGATGGATCCTCAACCATAAACATATTCGGCTTTATTAGCTACTGCCAGAGTTTCCCAAAGTCAAACCATTTTACCCTCACGCCAGCAGGTAGTTGTTCCACATTTTAGCCTACCCTTGGTATTACCTGAGGTTTTTTAGTTTTGTTTTTGTTTTTGTTTTTGTTTTTCTAGACCGAGTCTCACTCTGTCGCCCAGGCTGGAGTGCAGTGGCATGATCTTGGCTCACTGCAACCTCCGTCTCCCAGATTCAAGCAATTCTCTGCCTCAGCCTTCCGAGTAGCTGGGATTACAGGCACCCGCTACCAAGCCCGGCCAATTTTTTTGTATTTTTAGTAGAGACGGGGTTTCACCATCTTGGCCAGGCTGGTCTTGAACTCTTGACCTCGTGATCCACCCACCTCAGGCTCCCAAAGTGCTGGGATTACAGCACCTGGCCTACCTGAGTTTTAAATTTTAGAGATTCTGTTGGGCATGCATGGCATCTTACTGTGGCTTTCCTTTGCATTGCTCTAATGACTACAGATGTGACTGTCCTTTGATATGTTTGTGGACATCAGAACGTCCTTTATGTGGAGTGCCCTTTCAAGTCATTTGCCCATCTTTCTTGTGGTTTATCTATCTTTCTCTTAATCATTTGCAGGAGCTCTTTATATATTCTGCATGGACAAATCCTTTGTTGGATGTCTATGTAATATGGTTTGGCTTTGTGTCCCCACGCAAATCTCATCTTGAATTGTAATCCCATAATCCCCACACGTCACGGGGGGGACCCAGTGGGAAGTAATTGAATTATGGGAGTGGTTCCCCCCATGCTGTTCTTGTGATAGTGAGTTCTCACAAGATCTGATGGTTTTACAAGGAGCTTTTCCCCCTTTTGCTTGGCACTTCTCCTTCCTTCCACCATGTGAAGAAGGGCATGTTTGCTTCCCCTTCCACCATGATTGTAACTTTCCTGAGGCCTCCCCAGCCCTGTGGAACTGTGAGTCAATTAAGCTGCTTTTCTTTATAAATCACCCAGTCTCAGGTGTTTCTTTATAATGGCATGAGAATGGACTAATACATATATTGCACATATTTTCTTGCTCTTTGTGGCCTTTTTTACTCTCATAATGGTTTCCTTTGATGGATAAAAGTTCTTTACTGCAATGTGGTTCAGTTTAGCAATCTTTCACATTTTAGACAATGTTATTTGTGTCCTGCTTCAGAATTCTTTGCCTACTCCAGAGTTATAAAGATAATTTCCTTTGTCATCATATTGAAGCCTTATTGTTTTATCTTCTACATTTTAATTCATAAGCATTCTTAGAATTGCTTTCTGTGCATGGTGTAAGGTAGGGGTCAGGGAAAGCTCCTCTGAGTCACATAAGCCGTGGCCCACCCTGGGCTTGCAGCAAATCAGTGTGGTTTACAATGAGTGAGAGGACAGGGGAGAGGCTTGTTCTAGGGCCTGGAAACCTGTTCCCCTGTTAGCATCATAAAATAAAAGTAAATACATTATTCTCTTCCCTCATGAAAGACACATCTACCATGATTTACCCTTTTTTTGAGAAAATGTCTGGGGTTTTTCTAGGTGAATCTGAAGCAAACCAGGACAAACGACTCCCTAGTGATTCAGTCATGCATCTTGAGTGAATGATTCTCATTATCCATTCATTCAATGAGGTTTCTTAACTACCTACTGTGTGCTGAGAATTGAAGATACAACAATAGGCCAAAAGGGATAAGGTCTCTGCCTTCACAGAGCCAGACCTTTTGTGAGGGAGACAGCTCTTATGACAAAAGCTCTGACTTGGGATCAAAGAGAAAAGTACATGAGGCTAGAAGAATTTAGAATAGGAAGCAAACCTACTTAGGGGGCTCTGGGGATGTTTACCCAAACAAATGATAACCGATCAAGACATAAAGGATGACTAGTTGTTAATTAGGTAAAGAGAGGAGAGAAAAGCTTTCCAAGTGGAGGGACCAGCATGTGCAAAGGTCCTGAGGTTAGAGAGAGCAGAATGAGCACCAGGGGCTACGAGAAGCCTGGTGCACCAAAGGCCTTGTGGGTACATGGAGTCCAAGCAAGTTGGCTGAAACCAAGACATGCAGGATAGAATGTTAGGAGGACTGCAGGATTTGAAGAAGAGTAAGCAAGACATGACTTAATTTTAGAGAAGGTTTAGAGAAGATGGCCTGGGCTGCTGGGTGGAGAGCAACTTGAAAACTGTAGGGTCTGGGACATTTGCACACGTTCCAGGCTAGTCTCCTGGCACTCATGACCATGCCAGCCCTGAGTGTCTTGTTTGGCCATGGGTTTTCCACTTTACCCTGGGGCCTTCCTAGGCCACTCTGACCATGCATTCTACTCTTTCACCACCCCAGGTAGGCTCAGCCTGTTCTGTCCCAGTTCTTCCTTTCAGGCCAGTAGTTTATGGTTCACCCAGACCTCCCCGTCTACGAAGTCCTTCCTCCACTCTTCATTGTTTTTACCAACCTAGGAGCTGGCTCCCCTCACTGAAAGAAATACCCATTTCTTGAATGTTGGGAGGGAGATAGAGTTCCTGCTCCTCTAGATGACATCTGTTCAAATCCCTGATGTGCTCCTGTTCTACTTATTCATGAAGTTGCCCACATATATCCTCCCAGGCACTCAATCCAAGGAAGGTTGTCAGTGGCAGTCCCCCTGGAAGCTGCTGGCAAGTTACTGGATGCCATGACTATGTGCAGCTGCCCCTTAACCAGCAACATGGAGCTATCTCCACAGAAAGAGGCATGAGCCAAGGGTACCAAGTGCATTTCCACCTATAAACAAGACCCACTCAGCCCAGCTTCAAAGGAAGGATCACTTCTGTTCATCCAACAAACACATCATAGCAACAGATGACCAGAACAGAGGACCTCAGCTTTGGCGGAGGAGGTAAACAACAGACATTCAAATAATTCCACACCTACCCCAACTGATCTGCCCTCCACCATACTCCCATAGAAAAGGAGGCTGAGGACTTAGGAGTCAGCACTTAGGCTGCAGGTGAGCTCCAGGCTGGGACCATATAGTAAGAAGACATGAGGAGTTTTTTGGTCTCAGATCCCTCCCCACTCGCACCTTCAAAGCATTCTGGGATGCTCCATTTCTTCTGGACGTAGTTTTCTTCCCAATTTTCTTGATTCTTAAAATGTCTTAAAATAGAGGTCTTGCATTAAGGATTAGAATTTTCCAGTGGTCACAGAGTAATGAAAACCAACAGAGAGTCTGTTTTCGAAAAATAAAAGACCACAAGGAAAGACTCTCTGAAACACAAAACCAAAGGAATCTTTCTGCCTTGTAAGTCAGAAACCCATGGATATGCTATTTATCTGTTTATTTTTATTACAGAAGCATTCTAGGAGAGCAAGCTCTCTCATGGGAGGATTTGCAAGTGTGATGGGTGGGGGCAGATATGGCATTACTTAATGGTCTCAAAATTTTTTCTTCCCTGTCAAAACTGAGGAGTCCCTGCTCTTGTTATCTACTGTTACCTAACAAACCACCCCAAAAATCAAGACGTCATGCAGCTATTTATCACTATGCTGTATCACAACTCCATGTGCCAGGCGGATGACACACAGCAGGGACAGCACAAGTCTGGCCCCTCAGCTGAGAAAACTTGAACAACTGGGGGATGACTAGGCATCTCTCCTCCTCCTCTTCCCCCGCTTCCTCCTCCCTTTTCTCCTCTTCCTCCCCTCTTCCTCCTCCCTTTTCTCCTCCTCCTCCACCTTATTCTCCTTCCCCCCTCCTCACCCTTCTCTTCCTACTTCTCTTTCTCCTCCTCCTCCTCTTCCTCACCCTCCTCTTCCTCACCCTCCTCTTCTTCACTCTCCTCCTCTTCTTCCTCCTCCTCCATTTTTCCTCCTCCTCCCAGTACACCTCCTCCCCATCTTCCTCCTCCTTTCTCTTTCTCTCCCTTTTCCCCATCCTCCTTCTCCTTCCTTGTTCTTCCTGCCCCTTCTCCTCATCTTCCTCCTGCTTCTCCTCTCCCTCCTCCTCCTGCTTCTTCTCCTCTTCCCTCCTCTCCTCCTCCTCCTTCTCCTCTTCGTCTCTCTCCTCCTCCTTATCCTCTATCTACATGGCCCAATGTGGCTAGCTTGGGCTTCCTCACAGCATGACAGCCTGAAAGCAGTCAGAATCCATTCATGAGGGCTCAGGGTATCAAGAGGAAAAAAGTGGAAGCTAGCAGTCCCTTTAAAGACAAAGCCTGAAATGGACAGAGCATCTCTTCCACCATACCCATTGATCAGGCACCAGCCATGATTCAAGCAGAGACAACATGAACTTTACCTCTCAATGGGAGGAACCTCAAATAATTTGTAGCCATCTTTAATTCCCACAACTCTGAACCCCATATTACTTGGGAACCTGAAGGACAGAAATGATAAAGGACAAGAATCAAACCAAAATAAATAGAACACTTAAGGTGGGTCACAAGAAAACAAAAAGCAGAAAAGGTAATATGCTGCCTCTATATGTCCCAGGGGAAAGATAAAAGCCATGCATTCATTCATGGATTTGTTTGCTTATTCACTCATTCATTCAATGAAGTGAAGACCTACTATGTGCAAGGCACAGTTCTTGCCACTGGAGACACAGCAATAAGCAAGCTACATGAGACAGTGCTATCATGCAACTTGCAAAAAACTGTCAGAGGAAGAAGACACTAAACAAATAATTACAGCATATTTCACTTTCAAAAGGCAACAACATGGAACCATGAAACCACGTATTGGGGTACATGACTCAACAAGGAGGGTCAGAAGAGGTTCCTCTGAAGAAAGGCTATTTAAACTGGGCAAATAAAATAAGCTGAAGTTTTATGAGCAGGGAGAGAAGTGAGAGAGAGAACGCCCCTGACCAAGGAAACAGTTTGGGATTGTAAGCAGAGAGATGGCCAGGGTGGCTGGAGCTAGGGCTGCGCAATATGGTGGGGCCTGGTTGTGCAGGGGCTCATCAGGGCCTTGTCTCATGATAGGGACAATGGTAAGCTCTTGGAAGGTGTTCAGCAGAGAAAAGACCTGGCCGGACTTGCGTTTTCTAATCTTATCCTGGAGGGGTTGGAGAGGACATCAGGAGACCACGAGGAGTTGGCTGTAATTGATGAGGTGACAGAGCTCGCTCCAAGTGGGTGCTATGGACATGGAGAACATTCAGGAAGTGGAATTGGCTGTCCCTGGTGATGACGAAAACATGGTTTATGGGAGGCTCCCAATTAATATTTATGCCATAAGTGAACAAACAAATGAATTGATGCAGCATCAGAGATGAGAAAGAAAGGGGTGCGTCAAGGTGGTTCCAGGTGTTGGGGTTTGAGTCCCAAAGTGGATTTTGGAGACCGTAGGTGGAGCAGCTTGGCAGGAAGCAGAGGGGGTGGACGAAAGTCAGTTCCAGACCCCATGAGCTTCTAGTTGCCATGGAACACCCATCCCTCCCTTCCTCCCTCCCAGGATGTGGCTCTCTCTGGGGCCTGCCTCTGCTAAGGGCCAGCCTCCTCTGCTAAGCCAGGCACTTGGCCAGAATGTGGGTCCCACCGGAAGGCGAGCTTTGTCCTGGGAGAACTCATGATTGTGCAGGAGGAAGGAGGCTGCATCCTGCCCCAAGGGCTGGACCAGACATGTTGATGTCTCCTGGAGAGAGCTGAGTCTCCAACCCCCATTGTTTGATGGTGCTCATCTCAATGGGGTGCACACCCAGCCCTGGGCCTTCAGCCTTAATTATACCCCAGACTGTTTGCAGTGTGTAATTACCACCATTAATTGACTGAGGGCGGCCACACTTCTCCCCTCCAGCCGTCTTTCTGACACTGAGATCCGCCACACAACGCATCTGCCTGCACAGGCAGGAAGGAAAGGTGGCAGCGTCTGCCTTTATTTTATTACCAAGAAATATTTATTTCTGTGATTTTCTGGAAGAAACAGGGTGGAGGTGCAGGCTGAGGTCTGTCCAGCTCGTTCTGTGCCTGCTTTGGGATGTGGGCACTGAGAAATTAAGTATTGAATGAAGACTTTCCATATTGTCCTTTCACTTCCATGGAGACCCCACAGTATCTGGGCCATATATTATTATACTGTGCTTCTTCTCCTAGAAGAAGAAACATCATAACAGACAAACAAAATGAAACACACACAGCAATAAAAACAAGAACAAACTCCAATTCATTCTTGAATTTGTGTTCTAAATATAATAGTTTCTGCATTCCACACAAATCCCTATCTTCCTTCCTTTCTTGTTTCCTTCCTTCCTTCTTCCTTTCTTCCCTCATCCCTTCTCCTTTTATTCCTGTCTATCTAATCTAGCTGACTATATCTGTATCTATAGTGCTTGGTGAGCCTTGGTTTTACCCTCCATATCTGTGGACTCTATCTATAGCTATATAATGGTTTGTGAACCTTGGTTTTCTCATTTGGAAAAGGGAGAAAAAAGTACCGCCCTCTCAGGTTTCTGTAAAGATTAAATGAATGTAAAATGTGACCCTGGCTCCTGGTGTGTGAGTCCTCAGCTTCAGTGTCAGCAAAGTCATGCCAGACATGGGTCGTGTCCTCTATGTCCTGCTTGGGAATGGGCACGTTGTGACTTGGGTTTGAATTCAGTGGATTCAAACCTGGGGGGTATACAGTGGCCCAGGTACTTTGGGGTCCCGTGGGAAAAAAAATGACCCTGGGACAATATGGAAAGTCTTCATTCATTGCTTAATTTCTCATTCCCCGCAACCCACAGCAAGCACAGAATGAGCTGGGCAGACCTCAGCCTGCACCTCCACCCTGTAATCAATGTGGTTGTCCTCACCCCTTAGACTGTACACACCAAGAGGTGACAAAGCTTTCACCTTAACAGGAAGCAGGTGATTTTTGTTCATTTGCTTTGTTTTGTTTTGTTTGTTTCTTTTGTTTTGTTTGAGATGGAGTCTTGTTCTGTCGCCCAGGCTGGAGTTCAGCGGCACAATCTCTGCTCACTGCAACCTCCGCCTCCCAGGTTCCAGCAATTCTCCTGCCTCAGCTTCCTCAGTAGCTGGGACTATAAGCGCTCGCCACCACGCCCAGCTGAAGCAGGTGTTTTTGTGCCTTCTTTCCAGATGGCAGAGCACCCCACTGCCAAGTGAAGCTGAGATTGGTTAAGAGACTTCTCTAGGGTCACACAAGCTGAGAGGTGAAGGCGGGACTGGAATCCCACCTACTGACTCCTGCCCTGTGCTCCTGCCACAAGAGGGGCCGGCACCACGTGCTCATTCCTGCATGTGCCTGCACAGAGGCTGAGTGTCCTCAAAACCATCCCTCAGGGAAAAGGGCAACCCCTCCAGGGAGCGCCCACAGCCTCTCGAGCTGCCAGGCTCTCTCTCAATTTTAGGGTCAGTTGCACCTGCGAGTTTGTCCTCACTCCAATCCAGGGAGCTCAGGCAGTCACTGGGCGTAACCTCTGTGGGAAGCAGGGGCAGTATAAGATCCTCTGCTCTGTCCAGGCTCCAGGGGAAGGGGACGTATCTCAAGAGGTACAGGGGCAGGCAGTTAGAGGCAACGGCACGTGGATGCCAGGTAGGGTGAGCAGAGGGGTCAAGGGGCTTGAAGCAGGTTTGAGCAGAGTACCTGCAATGCCTGCGCAGGCTGTGTCTCCTCATCTGTGAAACAGGAATGATGATGAAACCATGTCCTGTAGTAGCGCCGGTGGTCCCATGCAAGCCTTCCATTCAGATGTAAGTAAAAACAAATTAAAACCACAAACTGATCTTCCTCTCCTCTCACACCACAACAAGCAACACAGAAAACTTCCGTGAGCAAATGTGTGAGGGTTTCTTCCCACCAGCAAGCAAGCCATCTATTCTGCAGTGATGCCAGCTGGGTGTCCCCTGATTCCATTCTGCAGAGATAGTGTCAGATCCCACAGGTGGACGATTCTGTCCCCGAGCCTGCCCTCCGTCATTTCGGCACGAAGTGCAAGCCCCTGCGCTTTTGACCTGTAAATTGGGGTTCTCAAAACCTTCCCCTCAAGTTTAATTTATTTCCTAGACAGGCTCACAGAACTCAGGGAAATGCATGTTTACCAGTTGATGACAAAGGATAATTTAAAGAATACAAATGAACAGCCAGACGAAAAGACACGCAGGGCAAGGGCTGAAAGGGTCCTGAGTGCAGGGCCTTCTGTCTCCAGGGAGTTGGGAGGCGCCACCGCCCGTGTCCACCTTTCTGCAAGCCTCTACATGCTCCGCTATCCAGAAGCTCCCCGAGCCCTGTCCTTTTGGGATTTTAGGGAAGCTTCATTACATATGCGTGATTGATGAAATCATTGGCCACTGGTGAGCCACTTACCCCTCAGCCCCTCTCTCCTGCCTGGGAGTGAGCTGAAAGTCCCACCCCTCTCATCCTGCTCTGGTGTCTTTCTGGTGACCAACCCCATCCTGATGCTACTTAGGGGCTGCCAGTCACCAGTCAACTCATTAGCAGATGAAAAGATAACGTTTTGGAGTTCCTAAGGATGTCAGGAGTTATATTCCAGGAAATGGAGTTGACGTATATATTTCACAATATCATAAGAATATTCTTTCCTTCTTTCATCATCCGACTAACAGAAAATGTGCTGGAGTTCCGGGGCCTGATGCCTTACTGGCCCCTTGGGTGCTGGGCACCTGAGCCCCTTGGTCTCCAAAAGCCTCACTGACTTGGAGAGGGCCATGGGCCTGTGCTCTGGCCAGCATGTGGGCACTTGGAGTAGAGATGCCAAGCTAAGGTAGCCACATGCCTTCACCTCTCTCCCTTACAGGCCCTTCTTCTGAGTTAGCTCTGGTGGTTTCTTGAGATCTCAGGAGAAAGTTCCTCTAAAAACCCAGTGTGGGGGTTCTGTCGCTGTCCTGTTGTGCCCCTTGATCTAAAACCCGTTTGCAGCACCAGTCCCAATATCCCACTCAGGGAGGCCATTTCACTCCGGGGAAAACAGCTTTCAAGTTCAGCTCTGGTTAGTGGGAACAGGGGTGTGGAGTCAACAGAAGCAAGCCTGGGGCACATCAAGCTAAATGCCCTGTTTCAAGTAGTGTAATTAGACTAATCGTAGTAATTGTACTAACTGACATTTTTGAAATTATACTCTATGTGCTATGATTAACACCTCCATTTCATAGATAAGGAAACTAAGGCTCAGGGAGGTAAAGCAACTCCCTGAAGTTTACCAGGAAGTTGCCCAGGAATGGTGCTGGCTTTTCCTGTCCTTGTTGGAAGCGGGAGAGGTGGAGGGATTGGCCCTCATCCAGAGCAATGAGGGAACGAAACAGGGTCTACCAGCCCTCCACACTGCAGGGGGAAACACGGCAGTCACAGGGGGCATTGTTAGAAGGGGACACAGTAGCTATTCATTTATTTCAACAGGGATTATTTTTCTCTTGGCATCTTTTGTGCATCAGTGGCTTCAGAAGCGAGGATACCCCATCCCCTGGATGTGACTCAGCAGACCCCTGGGGGAAAGCTGGGGCACTGTAGGGCATCCCAGGGGCCAAGTCCGGCCAGTATAGCCTGAGGGCACCACAGCCCCAGCTCGTGGCCAGTGTGGATGCTCCGTGGGAAGCACCATCCCTGCTCCAGCCTTACTTGAACAGGAGCTGATGCCACCCTTCCCAGCATCCCTCCCTGCTTCTTTGAATGACAGTCTTCAGGCTTTGTTTGGGGACCTCCCCCTGCCCTTTTCTCAGACAATGAGATCTGGATGGAGCTCCATTCCTGGCCAGCACACATCTGTCAGTCTTCATCTTCCTGGGCATGGGGTGGGTGTGTGGCCAGCTTAGGCTGGTGCCGTCAGAGCGAACTTCAGACATGCCTGGACCCTGGAGAGGAGGCTTTCTCTGTAAACTTGGCTTTGGGGCTGTAAGGATGGGGAGTTTCTGCTAACATCTCTGCCCCCCAGAGGCGAAAAGCCAGCCTCTGAATGGAGCCATCCTAGGAGAGCAGGGACAGGCGGGAGAAGGTCAGTCCCTTCCCCCATGCAAGTCTGCAGTAAGGTCTCAAACACAAGCCTTTACATCTCCATCCTCTGTGAATCCCATCAATGGCACAATGCCCTCCAGAGAAGGCTTCAGTGCCCAGCATGGTAGGTGAGGCCAATGGCATCTCGTCCCCACACACCTCTCCAGTCCCTTCTCTCGCATGACCCTAGTCCCTTCTCTCGCATGACCCCTTCTCCGGGCTTTGCCTAATCCAGTGTGAACTTCTCACCCTGTCCTTAGGGATCAATATTTTGCTCGCCTCTGGGTATTTGCTTCTAAGTTCTCTCTGCCCAGCAACACCTTGTCCCCTCTTTCAGTGGCTTGTTCTATGTGATTGCAGGTCTCTGTTTGGTGGTCACTCTTCCCCGATTCATCAGCTCTCCGTGGGTTGCCCCTTCTGTGTTCTCACAGCACCAATGCTTCCTCTATTAATGGCCCCATCAAATCGAATGGTTGACTTTCTCTGTTTACTTTCTGTCTTAGTTTGTTTTCTGTTGCTTATAACAGAACACTTGAACTGGGTAATTTATAAAGAAAAGGAATTTATTTCCTACAGTTATGAAGTCTGAGAAGTCAATGGGTTATGTCTGATGAGGGCTTTGTTGCTGGTGGGGACACTTTGCAGAGTCCCAAGGCAGGGCAGGGCATCACACAGTGAGGAGGCTGTGCACAGCTCACTCAGGCCTCTCTTCCTCTTCTTGTAAAGCCACCAGTCTCCCTCGCATGATAATCCATTAACCCATTAATCTATTAATCCATGAATGGATCAGTCCACTCGTAAAGGCAGAGCTTTCATGATCGAATTGGAACCGCCTTTGCAAAAATTACGAGGTGAAAAAATTATGACAGTGAAAGAGATCTGATCTAACCAATCCCCATCTTGCCTTTAACTCCAAACCGACCTTGGTCATTCCTGGGCATAATGGCCCCTCCCCCAAACTAAACCACCTTTGTGAAGTTAGTGAAACCACCAGGTTAGGAGGATGAGAGGAGCCTGAATTCTGCTAAGGTGTAGATGGGAAGGATTACCAGCCATTATTCCAGAGGCCACAAGGCTTGCAACTTTCCCAATTACTCCTGCAAATAACATCACCATTGTAGAACCTAAGATTAGCCTTTTGAGATGTCTTTTCAGGTATCTGTATTTCTGATGACCGATGGCTCCACCCCAACCAGCCAACCCACCAAGTGGTCCTATGGCCCCACCTGGAACCGGACTCAGTGCCTATGAGAAGTGTTTTCCACATCCCTATGACTGCACCCCCAGCTAATCAGCAGTGCCCATTTCATTGCCTGACAAATTATCTTTGAAAAACCCTCGCCTCTGAATTTTCAGGGAGGTTGATTTGAGTAACAATAAAACTGTTGAAGGGGGCAAATATTCAAACCACAGTACTATCTTTAATTAACTTTGTATTTTGAGGTAATTATAGATCCACATGCACTTGTAAGAAAGAATATAGAGAGATCTCAAGGACCCTTCCCTCATTTTTCCAATGGTCACATCCTACACAACTACAGTACAATACCACAACCAGAATATTGACATTGATACAAACCAGGAACCTTATGTGGATTCTAGCAAACTGACCTGTGTTTATTTGAGTGTGTGTATTTAGTTCTGTGGGATGCTATCACCTCTGTTGATTAGTGTGATCCCACCACAGTCAAGGTACAGATGGTTCTCTGAAAGGACCCCTCATGCTGCCCTTTTAAAGCCACAGCCACCTCCTCTGCTTCCCACTTCATCTCAATCACTGGCAACCACTGATGTGTTCTCCACCTCTATTATGTTGTCTTTTAAAAATATTATATGAATGGAATAATTTAGTACATAACATCTTGAGATTACCTTTTTTCCACTCTACACAATTCTCTGAATATCCATCCAAGTTGTTGCATCTAATACTTGCCCTTTTAAAGGCTGCATAGTATTCCACAACATGGGCATACCTCAGTTTTGTTCAACCATTCAGCCATTGAAGGGCATCTATATTGCTTCCAGTTGGAGACTATTATGAATAAAGTTGCTATAAACATTTATGTACAGGCTCTGGGGAGAAGATACATTTTCTTGTCTCTGGGGTAAATGCTCAAGAATGCAACAGTTCACATTTGGAAGAGCATATACCATTAGCTATACTTGTTTGCAAAAGCAGACTCCTGGGGCCCAATACCCTAAGGGACAGTGAGACCAATCCTGCCTCTCCCTAGGGGCCAAAGTCCCAGCCTGCAAACACAGACTTTCCTCTTTTTCCCATTAAAAAAAAATATGCTTATGCCTTATTTATATAGTTCACATGCAACCTTGGCTCTTTCAAGAAATATTCATTCACTCGTTCCACAAATATTTATCTGGTGCCCACTCTGTGCTAGGCACAGCCCTAGGCACCAAGGAGACAGAGGCAAACAAAACCCAATTCCTCATGCCAGGCAGTTACATTGTAGTGTCAGGAGATGAGCAGCAATTGAATGAACAAGCTGACACTGATGCAGACATAGTTTTCTCGAAGTGCTGTAGAGAAGTGTATTCTTTTGAGGGCAAAGGACAGTTCAGCCAGTGAACTTGAGTGGACGAAGTGAGATAACTCGATAAGATCTAAAGAGACTTGTGGACCTTGGAGAAACTTAGGCTTTTGTTTCTGGTGAGAAAAAAACAATGGGAAGATCTTGAACAAAGCAGTGACAAGGTGTGGCTTATACTTTCCAGACCTCTTGCTGCTGTGGGCTACAGCCTGGTGAGCGGGGTGGGCAGAGGGGCCAGCTGAGCACAGTGACAGTCACCCCAGGGAAGTTTGATGACATGAACCAATTTAGCAGAGGTGGAGGGGGTGAGAGGTAGTTGATGGAACTGATCAGATTTGTGTATGAATCAGACATAGGGGAGGAAGAAAGAGAAAGTGTGAGAGGTCAAGGAGGACCCCAAGACAAGAGAACCCCAAGACAAGGAGGACCCCAAGATGGGAGGTTTGGGGGGGCTGGGGCATGGGAGGTTCGGGGGGGCTGGAGCACAGGAGGTTCAAGGGGGCTGGGTCATGGGAGGTTCGGGGGGGCTGGAGCACTGGAGGTTCGGGGGAGCTGGGGCATGGGAGTTTCAGGGGGGCTGGAGCACAAGAGGTTCAAGGGGGCTGGGGCATGGGAGGTCCTGTGGGGCTGAAGCATGGGACGTTCAGGAGGCTGGAGCACGGGAGGTTTGGGGGGGCTGGGTCATGGGAGGTTCGGGGGNTTCAGGAGGCTGGAGCACGGGAGGTTTGGGGGGGCTGGGTCATGGGAGGTTCGGGGGGGCTGGAGCACGGGAGGTTCGGGGGGGCTGGAGCACGGGAGGTTCAGAGGGGCTGGAGCACAGGAGGTTCGGGGGGCCTGGGGCATGGGAGGTTCTATGGGGGCATCAGGAGCCTCAGTCTAGGCTGTGGATTGAGCCAACAATCAGGCATCCACAAGAGTCAAGAAAGAGGGTTTTTCTTGAAAAGTAGAGAAAACTTTACATCATCTATGTTGCTAATTCAGATGAGCCAGCAGCCTGGGTGGGGTGGGGGTCCAGTCTATTGGTCCAGAGGCAGAGGGACAATAACTGATGCCAAAGGGAAGGTAGGACCCAGGTGGAAACAGAGTTGGGGCTTTTGGAAACAGGACACAGAAATTCTGTCACATGGCTCTGTTTTCCCAGTGAAAAGGGAAACAAGGCCCACAGTGGGAAGCAGAGAGGCAACTTAGAGAAGACGGCAGGAAATGGTGGTCTAAGAGCGTGGGAGAGGAAACCAACCAGAGTGAGGCTGACCTGCCAGGCGGCTCTGAAGGCCTGAGTGACATTAGTGATTGAGTGGTGATTTTTAAAATAATGTAAAACTTAAGAATAAAGTGCTTACTTGGAACATTGACCTTGGAGTCTTAGAGATCTGGGTGCAAATTCTGTCGTTGCATTGTCTCTCTGAGCCTCAGTTTCTTTATCTGAAAAGGGATACGGTGAATCTACCCTGTGGGGTTGTGTCAGGGGTCAAATGAGGTAATGCGTGTGCAGCGTCCTGCACAGAAACTGGCAGGGGACACGAGCTCATCGAGGGAATGTGTTCTCACCGCCTTTCCAGGGCCCTCTCTGAGCACCCCGCTTCTCCCTACATCTCACCATCCCTTTTGTGAAACTGACCCCACTGCTTTCTGTTTGTGCATCTTTCTCTCCAAGTGGACGGTGAGTTCCTGCAAGGGGAACCTAGTCTTGTTCATTTTGGGTCCCTGTGATTGGCGTCCCTTCAGGCCCCTGGAGGTTGCAGAGGGAATGCAGGCTGGGAGGAGCAATGCCCACCCACGGTCCAGAGAAGGAGGCTGGGCCCCTGGAGACCAGCAAGTTTGGGCCTGCAGCTCCAGGCTGATGTAAGTAATGGGCAACCCTTGAACCCACTGTCTACCGAGGTTGAGTCTTTCATAAATAAAATCAAATACATGTTGCAGGGGTTCAGGGAAGGAAACGAGGAAATTGTAAAATCAGTAGGCACTGGCACCTGGATTTACTCTGGCATCTGAGATATTGAAAATGAAGAGTCTGGATCTGAAAACATTAGCATTTCAAAAGTGCTCAAGCACCATCCTGGTGGGAAAAGAGGAGCTTCACTCCAGATTAGATCATCGAGCAATTGCTGAAATTTCAGCCTTTCGGTGCATAGACAATAACTCCTTCCTGACATCCTTATGGATGGAACGGTCTCTGTCTCGGGGCCACTTCCAAAAGCCATGAATAGAGCAGAGAAACAGTTTCCCATTGTGGCTCCTGGCACGGAAAAGCTGAGTTAGAGTTGCATTTGCATTCATGTCAGGTGATGATGTAATTATTGATTGAAAGTGAGATTTTTGTCCTGAAAGGAAGATGCATGAGTGTGGGAGGGGGTCAGGTGTGTTGTTGTGCAGATCCCAAATCCTAGGCAGTTTCTGAGAGAAACCAAAGCTTGGTGTTTATGCCTTTGGCCCTGGAGCCCATTAACTATTTTGCTCTCTGAGCTAATTCACTGGGAGTGATTGAGATGCTTGAGGTTTCTAAACCTGCCTTTCCAGATTTGCCTATACGTAGCCATCAAATCACATTCCATGTTCAACTAAAGCCTTGTCATTCGTTGATTTTGTGCATCAGCTATACTGAGCCACAAGGGATACCACAGCGAACAAAGGCAGGGACTCCCCTGTACTCCCTCTCCGCTTTCCATGTCCACATCATGGCTTCAGTCAATCTCTGTCTGGATGCTCTCATCCCTACCCAAATCTCCACTGTTTTAAAGGCCCATCCAAATGATATGTCCACCATGAAGCTCACTTAGGTCCCCTATGTCAATCAGGAGTCTCTCCATTGCAAGAGACAGAAAATCAACTCACCATGGTTTTTAAAAAAATAAAAAACAGGACAATTTATTGGCGCACAGAATTGAAGAATCCAGAGGGAGACCGTCAGGCGTGATTTGATCTAGGAGCTCAGTGGATGCTATTAGGGTATGCTCTTTCTCTCTCTCTGCTCTGATTCCCTGCGAGTTGTCCCAGCCCACTGTACAGGGGCACATGGGCACAGACATTGTGTGTCCCGTATCCTTGGGCTCTAAACACTAGAGAGAGCATCTGTCTCTCAGTGTCCAGGTATGGAAGTCTCAGGAAAGGACATGAATTGGGTCTGGCTTGGGGTTTGGAGTTGGAGATTCTAATTGGTAGCACTTTGCACACACATTCCTTCGGCCCCTAACCACCTTCACAAAATGGGGAAGGGTAGTTCCCTGAAGAAGGAGCCAGGACACTGGCAAATAGGAGTGAGGGGGTGGGGACAATACTGGGTACCTCTTCCCCATGCTCAATCCCTCCATTAACCAGAGCCCACCACTCTAGGAAGGGCCTCTCTTATGGGCTGCTCTGGGAGCGTACCTTGACTCCCCGGTCGTCCAAGAGCTCCCTGAAGGCCACGGTAGTGGTGTGTCCATCTGCACATCCCCAAAGCCCAGGGCAGGGCTGGTGCCCAGCGATCTCTCAACAGCATTTGGTGGGCTGGGTTAGGGGAGATTTTTGCCAATGGCAATGAGAGTGAGAACCACACCCTCCCTTTCCTGGAATTTTGGGGCTAAAGGCACAGACCAGAGAATGAGAGGTGGTGGTGTTCAAGCACATCAATGAAGTAGGCAGTTCTGGGGGCTGTGGTTTGGGGCTCTTAGGAGCTCCCTGGCCACTCCCTAAATATCTTCCCTTTTTCATCACAGATTTGTATCTTGGCATCTTGTATCTTTGGGAGCCCTCAATAGAAATGCACGGATTCATGAATAGAGTTTCTGTTTCTGTCCTCTGAAGAGTGTGGTAGCTGTTCCCTGCCCTGAGAAACTGTGGAAGGTCTCTCTCAGCATTGCTGTCTGCCTGAACCCACACTCCTCCTCTGCCGAAGGGGCAAACGCCCATACACGGGCTGCAGCTATGTCAAGTGTAGACCCGCTGCCATCACCAGGAACGACAGGGGAAGGCAAAGCGGCCCCTTTCTCAAATCCTGGCACAGTGAAAGAACAAAGGGTGCTATATGTATCTGGGGTAGGGGCCCAGTAAGCAGCCTGCCATCGTCAGGTAGGCTCCTTGCCCCTGCTAAATGAGTCATCAAAAGAAGGACATTGACTTATTTGAGCAGACGTGAGCCAACATTGCCGTGACCAATAGGTGCTAACATCCTGTAAGGGCTCATGCCCAAAGCAAATGTGGACCAAGGGCGGGGAGCACTGGCGTATTATCACTGCTTACAACCAGACACAGGCATCGGATCCTTGCAGCCGTGGTGGGATGCGTGGCCAGCAGGAGAGGGATCCAGGCCAGGCAGGATGGGGGAGGGCTGGGAAGAGGCAGGACATGCCAGGAGGACTCAGCCCCAACCCAAGGGTCTTCTAGCTAGCAAAACCCCAGTGAAATGCCCTTCCCCTGTGCATCTCATCAACCGACAGAATTGGACTCACAAGGGCTTGTGGATAGATGGATTTCTTCAACCTTTTAATGCTGCCCATCAAATCCCTGTCCAAAACATCATCTGAGCTGAGCCAGATGGATTCCTTTTTCAGGGTTAGTCAGTCTGGATCCATCTCACCTGCTGTGATTAAGCAATCACAGCAAAGCGGGAATGAATTACAGAGCGTGGCTGTCTGTCATCTGGCCTCCCTCCTGGAGAGGTGTCCTGGCGGGGGCGGCCATAGGGGGTGAGGGCAGAGTCGTCGGCTCCACTGCACAGACGGTAAACACAGTCGAACACAGGCAGTCTCCGGGGAAGAAAGATTTTGTGATCCTTTGCATTAACTGTAAACAAGGTGGTGGTTGTTGCTGTTGTTGTTTTTAACCAAGTGTATTTTTAAGGAGTGTTTAATGGGACTGCGTCTGCCATATACCTATAAACTCTGCGTGACAGCACGCTGGCTCCGGCAGAATTTCATATACAGAACTCCAAACAAATAATCATATCTGACAGGCACTTTCTCCAATAAACCCAGTGAAATATTTCCCGCTGCGGGGGAGGCAGTGTGCACACGGCCTTCTGCAAAAACTGGCATGATTCGGGGGGATAAGGGGAGTGGGAGCCAAGGCTTGTTTGTAGCGAGGGCTTCCGGACGTTGGGCACAGGGAGATTCATCGTGAATTTTAAAATGCAGACAGGATCAGTCTTCCGTTGAACACCCAGGCACCTTCTGGGGGAGGGACTGGTTTAAGCATTTGCCCCACAAGCCATGGGGGTTGCGGGGCTGTGGGAAACCTCCCATTTTCTTGAAAGGCCGTTGATAAAATGGAATTCCTGGATCCTGGGGAAGGGCTTCCTTGTGTTCTAGACAGTGGGTGTTGTTGCCTGTCTGCTTAAGAACCAAGTTGCAGAGGGAGGAATCTCACTGGCCTGGCCCAGGACAGCATGGGGTATCTCCTTAACAGCTCCGTCAGACAGCGAGACCCCAAACGTGGCTTTGTTCAGGCTGACCTTCCCACGGCGTCAGCACCTCAGGCCTTGGACGCTGCTTCGTACTTCCCTCTGCTCCAGTCTGGTTTTTCAGCTTCTTCTAGAAGTAAGAGAGTTCTAGGAAGTCCTCATTTGCCTAAGCAAGCCAGAGGTGCTCTCTGTTGCTTCCAACCCAGGAGCCAAGACCAGCATACTCTATTCCGCATCTGTGAAACAGGCACAGCTTCCGGTTTTATTGGCATTGGGTGCTAACCAGATCTCTGTGGTAAGCGTTACACCAGAAGGTCTCAAATTTGTTGGTCTCAAGACCCCTTAAAATTAATGAGAACCCCAAAGGGCTTTTATCTATGCAGGTTGTATCTATCGATATTTCTATGTTAGAAATAAAAACGAATAAAATTTTAAACACGGGAATCACAGCACAGATTCATTTCATCAGCCAGCAAAGCAATGACGTCCTTGCATGTCACGGAGCTGCTGGAAAACTCCACTGTACTCTCACAAGAGAATGAGGACTAAAAGGCAAATCGTGGCCTTAGGAATACCCAGGGGTCCCGGGGCCACACACTTTAAGAACGCTGTGCTAGGTAATCCTTACAATGTCCCTCAGCCCATATTACAGCTGAGAAGACTGACGCTCGGAACTGAGAAGAGGCTGACTCTAGCGCTAGGGAGTGGATTAGAACCCGGTCTTGAGACTCTAAAGCCTGAACATCACCTCTCCAATTTGCCTCATCAAGAGTGGCCCAGAGGAATGAGGACTTCCTCTCACAGTTCCCAGATGGCACCTCTGTTCTCTGCACACTTGCCCCATCCTCTTCCTGTTCACCGGCTGCCACACCTCACTTCCCGTCAGCCTCCAGGTTATTCTATTCCAGGCCCAGGCTGAGGACCTGACTGTGCCTCTCCACTGTGTTGCCTCCCGGGGACTCCTGGTTGGAGATTTTGGGCCAAAAGTGTTGTGTCAACAACGGCCAAGCTAGGCAGCCTGGGGCTCGCTTTCCAGCCTCCATCCCAGGGAAACGGCTGCCTCCTGAGGGAGGCCAGGCCTGGACAGGTCCCCGATGTCTGTTTCCAAGCCCGACTCAGTCCATCCCGCAGGGTGGTAGATGCTGCTCCTATCTTGGTACTGTTCCTGCTGTGCACGGAAGCCATCGCCTCCCAGGGGCCGGCATAGCTGTGATTAAGAGCGGGCTTTGGCCCCACATGAACCTAGGTGCAAATTCTTGCCCACCTCATGTTAGCGGGTGGTTCGGGATGTGTACATTCCCTCTTGAAGCTTCCTTTTCCCTCTCTGTAAAATGGGACTAATGGTATAAAGGCCCCTAGGTCTCACTTACCTATCCATCCCTGGTCCCCTCTCTCTGCACTCATTACTCTGCAGTCTAATTGATCTTCCCTCCATTTCTTCCGTGTGCCTCATGACTTTGCACATGCTGTTCCGCTGCCTGGAACGTCCTCCCTCACCTCTCTCCTTTCCGTCCTCAGAGCCGCCTTTCGGGTCTCAGCTGAATTAGGCGTTCCTTGGTAACCCTGTTCAGAAGGAAACTGTAGAGGCCACAGTGAGAGCCCAAAATGGTGATCTTATCGATGCCATCATACGTCACTTAATGACAGGATGCGTTCTGCGAAATGAGTTGTTAGGCGACCTCATCATTGTGCAAACATCATAGAGCCTGCTGCACAAACCCAGATGGTGTAGCCTCCTACACACTGAGCTATGTGTGTAGCTGTGCAGCCATGGCTGTACTGAATACTGCCGGCAGTCGCAACACAATGGTGAGTGTTTGTGTATCTAAACCTATCTCAACACAGACGAGGTACAGTAAAAGTATGGTATAAAAAATTTAAAACTGCTGTACCTGTGTAAGATACCTGCATGAATGGAGCTTGTAGGACTGGATGTTGCTGTGGGCGAATCAATGAGTGAATGCGGAGTGATGTGATGACCTGGGACATTACTGCTCACTGCTTCACGCTTTGTAAACACTACACTTTGGCAACACCACGGGTATAAAAAGATATTTTTCTTTCTTCAATAATAAATCAACCTTAGCTTACTGTCAATTTTTACTTTATTAACTTTTTAATTTTTTAACTTTTTGATGCTTTTCTAGTAACACTTAGCTTAAAACAAACACATTATACAGATGTAAAAAAATTTTCTTTCTTCTAAACAAGCTTGCAGTTATGTTTTCTTTCTTTATATCTTTATTCTATACCTTTTTTCTACTTTAGTTTTTTTTAAGTTTTACTTTTACTCTTTAAGCTTTTTTGTTAAAAACGAAGACACAAGCACACACATGAGCCTAGGCCTAGACAGGGCCAGGATTCTTAGGATCACTGTCTTCCACCTCCACGTCTTGTTCCACTGGAAGGTCTTCAGGGGCAATAATGCGCATGGAGCTGCCATCTTCTATGATAGCAATGCCTTCTTCCAGATTCCTCCCGAAAGACTGCCTGAAGCTGTTTTACAGGTAACTTAATATATATATGTATGTGTATACATACATGTATATATGTATACATACACACACACACACACATATATATGGAGTCCATGCTCAAATAATGACAAAAGGTATAATATAGTACATACATAAACCAGTAACAGAGTCATTTATTATCAGGTATTGTGTACCACACATAATTTTAAGTGCTAGACTTTTATATGACTATCAGCACGGTAGGTCTGTTTGCACCAGCATCACAACAAACACATGAGGAATGCGTTGTGCTCCGAAGTTATGATAGCTGTGATGTCACCAGGTGACAGGAACCTTGCAACTCCGTCATCATGTTATGTGACCACCATTGTGTACGTGGTTCATTGTTAACCAAAACGTGGTTATGAGGTGCAAGACTGTCATTACATAATTGCTTGTGTGCTTATTTATTTTGAACCTATAGTCCCTTTGAGACCTGCACTCTCCAATACAGGAATTCCTAGCCACATGTGGCATTTTAAATTTAAATTAATTAGAATTAAATACAATTAAAAATTCAGCTCCTCAGTGCTCCATTAACCGCTTGGCCATTACCATTTTAGTGCCGGTGGCGGCCCCTGAGTGTCTTTGCCTGAGAGCCCTCAGTGGCTGCTCATGCCTGTTGTACCCACACATGAGGCAAGCTGAAGGTGCCCAGGAAAAGCAATGCCCAACCAATGAATGCCAGGAGTTAGCATGTCAGTATCCCAGCTCCCTCGCCCCTGCTGCAGGGTAACTGATGTGTTTCTACCCAGACTCCGTGGACTGGGTCCACTCATCACCCTGGCCAGCCAAGAGGTGTTCCAGTCATGGCCCTGAGAAGGAACAGGTGAGCTTTGCCTCAAGAGAAAACTGAAGTGCTTGACATAACATGTACAGAGATGCAAGCAGGGACAGAGGACCATCCAGCAGGGAATGCAGCTAAGACCAGCAATAGCCGGCAAAGGCCAGAAACTGCCTCACTGAAGCCCAGCAGGAGCTGGATCCAGGATTGGGTCCCCTTGTCCCCGACCACCATTAGGAACTGTGGCCATCGGAGGGCCAGGCCATGGCAACCTAGGGAGAAGGACACATAACCTCCTGTCTCTCCTCTCATCCTCCTTGCTGCAAGTGCTCATTTTGGTCAAACCTAATCAGAAGTCAGAGGATAAGGGACATCATGGATGCAGTTTTTAAAGGCCATCTTCCCAGGGCTCAGGATAGGGTGGAGACAGACAGAGAATGGGTGAGGGTTGGGGTGAGGCTGGAGAATACTTAGCCCAGGTGGGCATAGTGCTCTTTCTTCTAGGACTTTAACTCTTCAATTGAATGATGAAATTATTTATTAGATGCTAAGAAAAGCAGTTCCTTTATTCCTGCAAGAAGGTAGCTGGGAGTCTGTCATTACTCCCAGCTACCATGATTTCTTGGTTCTGCCCCAGACCTGGTTTATTCCAAGCAGGTTCTCCAGCCTCCCTTGCTTATCCTGAGTCCTCACTGTGCCCTCCCAGCAAATGTGCTCTTTGCTTCCAGTGGCCAGTATCAGTTTCTGTTGCTTACAACCATCAAGCCCTACCTGGGCAAAGCCCATATGAGACCCTGAAGTTTTTGAGGGCAGCAGAACAGGACATGAATCTAGACATTTAGGTAACATTCATCATTCCAAACAGATTTTAGGGCCTAAGAAACTTGCCTAGGACACCACACTCAGTGGGTAGCAGAAGTCAAGACAGAGCCAGTGCAGCAAAGACTTACCTGGTATTGTTTCTAGGGCTGGGAGCTCTTGTTTTAATGGACCAAGCAACTCATCCTCCCCTGTTTTTCCTCCCTCTCCTGCATTGGGCTTTTGCCTGTCACTTGGACACATGAAGCTTGTTGTTACCTCAGGGCCTTTGGACCAGCTGTTCCCACCTCGCAGTCCTTCACTCTGTACCCATATTTACCTACCTAGTGCAGAGCTGGAATTCCAAAACAGGAGGCTCCACATACCAGCCTCATGAATGAGAAATTGGAACATGGAATTGAATAAGGAAAAGTCCACTGATTTTGTGTGAGGCAAGAACAGACACTGAGTGCAAGGGCCGGGGTGGGAATGGGAAGCATCTGGTCTACACGGTAGGCAAAGATCAAGTTAAATTTGGACCCGTGTTGCCTCTTATATTCAGAAGAAACCGGGATCCGTGGCCCCAGAGTAATCATGGCTGTCATGCAATCACCGTGGATTCACAGGCCCTCCCCCTGCCAGGCCCCTCATGGTGACGCCTGCTAGTGAACTCTACTTCCTGCTGTGGACTTAAAGGGCACATCAGACCTGTCTGCACTATTTTTGAGAGTTCTTCTGAATCTGTAATTTCCAAAATCAAAGAAAATCAAGCCAAAGGAGAAGTAGCAGGCATGGGGCCTTGTGGGGCCTGGACAACCATCTTGAGGCATGCAGCCTTTATGGCAGAGGGTGGGGTGGAAGTGGGTGACTATTCGCCATTGGTGTTGGGTTTTAGACCGGGAAGAGATGTGAGCCTTTAGGCTGCTGGGGGTAGCTGGATCAGGGCGAGTGAGTGGACAAGTGAGCCTCAGCTGGGAGGTCAATGATAGTCCAGGCATGAACCACGGGCTGGGGGCGATGGAAACGGGCAGTGGAGACAGACCCAGAAGGCACCAATGAGGCAGAACCCACAGGTCTTGCTGACTCTCCATGGAGTCTGGTGGCTCAAGGGAGCCAAGGCTGACCTGAAGGGGGATTTTTTTCTGCCGGACAGGGAGCTCTAGAAAGACAAGGATCCCATTTCCTGGAACTTCTAGAGCCTAGATCGGTGCAGAGCAGAGACAGGGGGCTGAGGGTCAGCCATCTGGAGAGAGGCCCAAGAAGGGGTTACCCTACACTCTCCCTCCCCAAACCCCATCCCACCTCCAGGAAGGCTCCCCATGCTTTGTTTGCCCAGAGGAGTCTGATGCGTTCCCCAAAAGTAGATTAAAACATGCTCTGGAATGCTCCCTGGAGGCCGGGAACAGAAGTCTTGAGCCTGGAGTGAACATTAAATACATATGGGTAAGGCCCCCAGCAGCATTCAGAATGAGGCCGGAGCTCGCGGCCATATGGGGATGTGGTTGTGGAAAAAAAATATTTATAAAATGGCTTTTCCAAATGTTTAATCTACAGCAGATGCATCTAAAATTAATCTGTTTGGCTTGGCTTTCACTGTGGGGAGATGCCATTTCGTCGTGCCGGCCGCCTGGAGCAGAGGAAATGGGGGTTGTAAAAGATTCATCTGTTTGTGAGTCAACTCCAAATGAAGATCTTCAGAGGGCAGGGAGGCAGGGGAGGCAGGAGAGCAGGTCGGGAAGAGAGGGAAGGAGGTTCCCCCACACCCTCTGCTTCCCGTGGGTCACCCACACATTAACTCTTATCTCATGGATGCTGTGTGTTGAATCTTTTCCACTGGAGTAATAATCTGATGGCTGCGTTTCTTACTAAGATTTTGTGCTGTCCCTCCAACTACAGTTGAGTAATGGGTCCCACAACAACTCCTACGTGTGGTATTTCCGTTATTTTTGCAGAAGGGAAAACAATCCCCTATTGAGAGTACTTTATACCAGAGAAGTTTCTGGAATGGGAAACAGAACCACTGACTTCTCCAACCTCCTGCTCACTATACTCAGCCACCTTCGCCATCTCACAGATCCTGAGCCCTTTCCAACTGCAGGGCCTTTGCATACTCTGCTCCCTCTGCCTAGAAACTCTCCTTTCCTGCTTTAGACTAAATATCAATTCCTCAGTGAGGCCTTTCCTGAACTTCCAAGCCCAGAGTGGGTGTGCCCCATGGTCTCTCTTCACTGTTCTTAACACACTTGCAACCTCATTTTGATGGTGGGACGCTGCAGCTCACGTCTAAGTCCCACCCAAGACTTGGCCCACTTCTGTGCCCTGTACAGATGGACGGATGGTTGGATGGATGGATGGATGGATGGATGGGGGACTGGATGGATGGATGGATGGATGGATGGATAGTAGATGGATGAATAGTGGATGGATAAATAGATTAATAGATGGATAAATGGATGATGGATGGATGGAAGGATGAATGGATATATGGATGGAAGAATGGGTGGATGGATGGAAGAACATATGAATGAATGGGATAGATGGATGGATGGATGGTAGATGGATGGTCCATCTATGTCAGGCCTGCATGACACCTGGCCTGGAGGAGCCACCCAGTCAACATTTGCTGACAGGACGGACAGACGGAGAGGGGGTGAGTGACGGGGGCCCTCAGGTGCTTTATTTTTGGAGACTTGAGCGAGGAAACAAGATACCTGGAAGCAAGTGCATTTTTGTGAAAGTGTGCAGGTCCTCACAGTCCTGGAATACTCCCCCCAAAACCTGGTCTGAGAAGAGAGAAGGGGACAGGCTCCCCCAAGAAGCCCTCCAGCTTCATTTTTAGCTACTCAGGTGTGGGAGGCAGAATAATGGTCTCCAAAATGTCCATGCCTCAGCCCCCAGAACCTGTGGATATGTCACCTTACATGGCAAAGAGACTTTGCAGATGTGATTAAATAAGATTTACAGATGGGCAGATTACTCTGGATTAGCTGAGTATCTAAGGGGGCACAATCTAGTTACTTGAGTGTCAACATCACTCATCATTAAGGAAATGCAAATCAAAACCACAATGAGATACTCCCTCCCCAAACACACTCATTAGGATGGCTACTATTAAAAAAAATAATAAAGAAAGAAAGAAAAATAAAACTAGAGTTGATGAGAATGAGGAGAAATTGGAAACTTTGTGCATTGTTGGTGAGAATATAAAATGAAAAACAGTATGGTGGTTTCTCAAAAAATTAAAAATAAAATTATCATGTGATCCAGCAATTCCACTTCTGGGTGTATGCCCCAAAGAATGAAGCAGGGACTTGAACAGACACCTGTGCACGCATGTTTACAGCAGCGTCATTCACAGTAGCCAAAAGGCAGAAGCACCCCAAGTGTCCACTGATGGATGAATGAATACACAATGTGGTGCACTCAAACAATGGAATATTACACAGCCTTAAAAAGGAAAGGAATGCTGACACAGGCTACAGCATGGGTGAACCTTGAAGACATGATATTAAGTGGAATCAGCCAGTCTCAGAAGGACGAATACTGTCTGATTCCACTCATATGAAACACTACAGTAATTCATAGAGACAGAAAATAGCATGGTAGTTTCCAGGGACTGGAAGACACGGGAATGGGGAGTGAATATTTATGGGGGACAGGGTTTCAGTTTGGGAAATTGAAAAAACTCTGGAGATGAATGGTGGTGACGGTTCCACAGCAATGTGAGTGTACTTAATGCACCAAACTACACACTCAGAAATAGTTAGGGTGGGAACTTTTATGTTATGCGTATTTTACCACAATTAAAATTATTTTTTTAAAGTAGAGAAACTCTGGCAGCCACAGTGAGAGTGACACCAGCTCCTAAGAAGGGTTGCGACCATGTAGCATGTGCAGAATTCCATGTCCCGATGCTGGCCCTGAGCGGAGGTCATGTGCAGGCTGCAGAGAGGCCCCCGGCCAAGACAGCCAGCCAGGAAGTGGGACCTCAATCCCACAACTCCTAGGAAGTGAAGTCCACCAACGGCCTGGAACAGAAACCCATCCTCCTCTGGAGCCTCCAGAAGGAAGGCAGCCCTGTGCCCCTCCGATTACAGCCCAGCGAGGAGACCCCTGAGCACTTCCCACCCACGGAACTGTAGGAGGGTAAGCTGGTGTTGCTGAGCTAAGTCTGTGCTAATTTGTTAAGGCAACAGAAATATTTTCTAGCATTCAGGAAATATATTAATACGACTCCAGGAAAGCACAGCGCAGTGCAGGGAGGGGGTCCAGGGCCCGGTTCAGCCATGAACTGTGTAGCTGTAGGGCACACAGGGCCTTGGTTTCCCCACCTGCATGACAAAGGGGTTGGCTTAGAAATGGTTTTCTTTTATTTCTTTTTCTTCCCCTTTTATTTGGCTGTGGAGACCTCTTGAGTGGCATCTTCTGTCAAAGCCCCAACATATGTACCAGATGAAATATGTTTAAAGGCCTGCTCTGTTTAGAGTGAGAGTAGGGCTCTCGTTCTGCCTCCTGGGTACCCTTCAACCCACCTCTGGGGGCCCGGCACCTCCAGCTCTGCAGAGCCTTGGTGTCCACCAGCATTGTCTGCAGATGGCCAGCCTGAGGCTTCTGGGGGCCTGAGCTGACCCTTGGGCTTGTTAGATAATATCAAGCTTCTTGAAACACAGATATGACTCCCAACCTCCCTCCCTTCCTGGCCCACACTGCTCTTGGGAAGGTGAAGCCCCTGCAGGGTCCAGCTTCTGCTGATCTCTCAGCCCCTGCCCACTTCATGCCACCTGTCCCCAAGCTTCAGTTGTGTGACTGCCTCTCAGATCTTGTGCTCTTTATTCTTCCACAGGGCCTTTGCACGTGCAGTTCCCTGAGCCTGAAATGCTGTGCTCACCCCTCCTTGCCTGGGCCCCTCATGAACCTACTGCTCACCTCACCTTTTCCTTCCCTC
Organism: Theropithecus gelada; assembly: GCF_003255815.1. NCBI lineage: Eukaryota > Metazoa > Chordata > Mammalia > Primates > Cercopithecidae > Theropithecus > Theropithecus gelada. Next base: position 44,656,273 of record NC_037678.1, on the reverse strand, counting down.
CCTGCCTAGGTCAGCCTGGCCCTCACTCTCCACCCACCGCTCCCCAAACCCTGTTAAATGTTCTCATGCCTCTCCTTTGTGGCTCTGACTAGTTACAATGTTACAACTTCTAACAAAAATTTTGGTTAATGTCTGCCTTTTCCACTAACATAATCCAATTCATGTAGCACTTACCTTGTGCAGACCCTATTCTAAGCACTTTATATGTTTGTTCATTTTATCTTAAGAAAAAAACTTCTGAAATTGATACTATTGTCATCACCATTTAACAGATGAGAACACTAAGACACAGAGATGCTATGCAATTTGTCCAAGATCACACACTACTGAAGAGCTGAGGTTTAAGTCTAGTCTGTCTGTCCATCCACCCATTCACACACCCATCTATTTATCCATTCATTCACCCACCAATTCATCCATCGATCCATTATTCACCTATCCATCCATCCAATCATCTATCCATCCAACCACCCGCCCACTCACCCCCATTTATCCACCCATGCATCCACCCATGCATCCACCCATGCATCCACCCATGCATCCATCCATCCATCCATCCATCCATCCATCCATCCATCCATCTATCCATTTATCATCAGCTCCATGAGGACAGGAATTGTGATGCTCTGTTCACTGCTCTAACACCAAAGTCTAGCACATTTGTAAATATTTACAGGATTATAAGACAAACCCTGATCTGTGTTCTACCATAATTCTCTCCAGGAGAACCCTCCTGGAGTCACCAGGGGTGAAGGAGAGGGGACCTTGGCTGTCTTTACCCTCTCGTGCTGGTCAAAAGTGGCCTCCAGCAGAGCATTTTAGCGGCCCTGCAACCAGCACGTCCTCTCCATGTGCTGCATTGGGGAACCCCTTGCAGCAGGAGTTGACAAGAATGGGGTGAGGGAAGAAAGATGAGCAGAGAAAAAGGACTTAGTGTTGCAGCTCTGTCTACCTAAGAGCTGGTGCAGTTGGCAATATAAACAGGATAGAGGAGAGGCTTGGGAAACGCATGGCCAAGGACATCCATACAAGGAAATTGGAAGAGGCTCCATGTTTCCAGGCTCACAGCCTCAGGCCTGGTATCAGCAGAAGCCCCACCCTCATTAATGCTGAGGGGCCTTGGAAGAGCCCCCAGCCAGTCTGTCCGAGCACTTGCCCCAGAATCCACATCTGTCTGGCCTCCTCTGCTGGGGACAGTCATGTTAAACAGTGGCCTGCGATGAGCACAGTGTTCCTGCTGATGGCCCTGCCTCTGATATCCTTGAGGTGCTGGGACAGGGCTGAGTAAAAGTAGAGACAGAGAGAAGAGCCTTCCCCCAACTCTGCTTTCCTGAGCCCCAAAGCAGCAGGAAGAGTCTCCTCCATTTCCTCCCCATTACAAAACCACAGCCCACGTGTATGGGAAAGGAGACACCCGGAGGAGACTGTGCCCTATGATGGAGAAGAGCGAGGTGCCCACATCCCAGTGCGCTGGACAGACAGCGATGGAGCCTGCTCATAGGTACGGCCTCTTTCAATCCTCTCCTTAAAACCAGATCTGTGGACCCTGGGCTCAAGGTTAGCCCTGTCAGAATCAGGGTCAGCCCTTAAACGAATCTGGATGGAAGAGCCGTGACCAAGGAGCCAGGCAGATCTGCTCTCAGTCACGTTCCAAGCCCTGGGACCCTGGTCCAACTGCTGAAGCTCCCTGTGCCCCATTTTGTCCATCTGTGAAACGGGGATGCTCTTGGCACGTAATTCATGCGGCTGTTCTATGTACGTGATACTGCAAACTGCATGCTCGGCACAGCACCTGGCCCTAGCAAGTGTTCTGTAGACGTTAGCCATGTTATTTTTAATAACAAGACACTTGGACTTAAACTGCAATTTTTCTACCCGATTCCCCCTTAAGAGAGTCTCTTTCAGCCCCAGCTGAGACGGAAATGAGGAAATGAACCTGACATCCACTCTATACATCCCTTTGATGAGAGTCACCCTTCAGGAGGAGAGACCTCATTGAAATGTAATTTTTTTCCCATTAATCATCCACCCAGACAGCTCTCAGTTCTCCAATTCTCTTAAGCAAATAACAACCAAAAAAAAATCTCTTCTTTAACCTCTAAGTGGAGATTTCTATAATAAAAAGCATGGCATTGAAGCAGTTATCTCCTCTCATCTGGTTTTCCCTTTCATACTCACAAAGGTCTCTCTCTCTCCCCCTGTCCTCACCATCTTCCTTTCTTTGAGGCCAGATGCATGCATGGAAGAGATAGCATCATCATAGGCCAGGACTGGTCTCCATGGAGTCCAACTTTGAAAAGTCAAGCAACCCCGGGCTTGGCCCCAACCCATACAATTTCCCCGGGTGCTTCCTCCCTGAACTCCTGATTCCTCAGCCTCTTAAAGTGGGGATAATAACATTAACAGCTCAGGCTGATGGTCGGGGACTGCCATTGTTGAATGTGTAGATTCAACAAGTATTGACTGGATGTCTACTGGGTGCTGGGACCAAGGGATCTAGCCATGGGCAAGATGCAGTGGGAGGCCTCTTGGCACTTTCTTTCTAGGGCCAGTCCTGGAGGAGGCATTCTTGAAATGGAAATTGCAGAGTAGGGATCCCCAAGACAACTGTGACTGATTACAAATTTGGGGTCCCCAAGCCTATCCTCAGGGTTCATAATTTGCTTAAAGGATTCACAGAACTCACTGAAAGCCACTGTACTCTGTCACAGTTTGTTACACAAAATAATTTAGATAAAAACTGGTCATTGGAAAAAAACATGGAGCAGAGCCCAGGGAAGTTCCAAGCATAAAAATTCTAGTTGTCCTCTCCTAAGTCCCAGACAGCACTCACTTTTCCTGGCAATGATGTATGACCACATACATGGAGATTTGCCAGCCAGAGAAGCTCGTGTGAGCCTCCATACCCAGAGTTTTTATTGGGTTTCAGGCACGTAGACATGCATGACTGCCTATGTGGCTGGCCTTTGGCCTCCAGTCCTTCCAAAGGTCAGGTTGGTACTGGGTGACCAAAGACCCCCACCATAAATCATACTGTTGACATAGATAATCTTGTGTGGCCTAAGATTTCCCAGGTAAACAAAGACACTTTTATCAGACAGGACATTCCAAGGGCTTAGAGGCCACCTCCCAGGAGCCGGGGACAAAAGCCAAACTCTCTCTGGGCAGTGTGAATTCTTCACTGCCCATAAGTTTAGCTGCAAAATCACTCAAGATGTGAACTTCACTCTTATCTGCGTCTTCCTCTTCCAGCCAATATAGCACTACTCACACAGGCATGCAAAGATCACACACAAAGAAAAGCAAAGGAAAACCATGCAAATGCTCAGCAAACGGGGACGTTTAAACAGAGGAAGGTGCATCCGTGCTGGGAGATACAGAGCAGCAGATAAAATGATGAGGTACTGCTCTATGATAGCTCTGTATGGTGGAAGGAAATGCTGTTGGTGAAAAAGTCCGTTGTAGAACAATTGTTATTGAGTAACCACTTGGCCCTGGGTAATTTATTTAACCCCTTGAGCCTCTTCAATTTCCTTGTCTCTAAAATGGGGCAATGCTTTGATCTCCTACCCAGGTCTGTTGTGAGGAGTAAATGGAGCCACATCTAAGAAGCAGCTGGCACACTTGGGGCTGAGCCTGGGCCAGCTCTTAGCACCGTGACTTCACTCTCAAGTCCTCAGGGTGAGGCTGCAGGGCACAGAGAGACTTTTCTGAGGGGCTCTTCTTGGAGACATTTACTACCAGGCAGCAGCCTTGACCACTCAGACATTCATAATTCATTTGGTAGACTGATCAATTTGTTCATTTCTCCATAATAAAGCCCTGTACTAGGTGTTGGATTTTGAGGAGTAATGAAGCCACACAAAGTCTTTACCTTCAAGGAGAAACCAGTCCAGGGTGGAAGACAGACTGCAAACTTAGCCCAGAGATGGGGTGAACTGGCCCAAGCTCACACAGCCGGTCCTGAATGCCCTGCTCACAAATGAGACAGATGCAAAGTAGATGTTCCACCAATTCTGTGTTGAAGTGAGGTGGGCTGAGCGGATGGGGCAGGGGCCATCATTGTGTCTCTGGCCAAAAGGGCTGCATGTGAAGCGGCCTGGATGTCTGGTCATGAGAGAGATCAAAACTTCAAGGACGGGAGAAGAGTCAGGGTGGTCGGAGCAGAAAGTCCACGAGAAAGCGAGTGGAAAGAGGTGGTCAACAGGGGTCCAAGGGGCAGAGTTTTGAGGGCCAAAGTGAGGAGGGGACTTTATCCCTAAGGTGATGGAGGGTCTGTGAAGGGTTTTAATCCAGGGGTGGCGTGTTAGAGTTGTGTCTGCCAAAGATGCTCCTGCTCATGGGACAAGGAAAGGCAATGGGTGAGAGAGGAAGCAGGAATCTTGGTTAGAAAGCACCTGCCATCATCCAGGCCCAAGAGGTGCTGTGTGTCCTGCCACAGTCTTCTTTTCAGGAACCTTCGCTTCCTCCGGCTGTCTTGAGAGTTGACTGCTAATGTAGAGTGTGCTTAAGCCAGCTCCTCTGGGCTTGAAAGAACTCGTTGTTAAATATTCAGGAAATTTGTGAGCCCATTGTTAAACCGTTGGTAGCTTTGCAATTGGCATAGAGGAAGTATTGACACCACAGACATTGGCAAAAGCTATAAATCAGCACTCTTCCTCCTGTGATCCCTGAGAGCTGGTTTACCAGAGTACGAATGCTTCTAAAGACGCTGCTGTTGCCTTCTCTGGAAAAGTGTCCATGACTGAGAAGGTCCTCCTTGCCCACCCCACAGGCATCGTATAGCTGATGACTGACTGACATGGGGTTTGAATGCTTTGCCTCGCACCTAACACAGTTTCAACTCCGTGGCATCATTTTTGTTCCAGGGCTCCCCATGGGACTGTGCTAGACTCCAGCTGAGACCAATCGTTGCTCAGACCCTTTCTGCCCTCACTGCCTTTCCAGCTTCTCCTTAGAGCCCTCCTTCAATACATGTCTTGTGTGAGGATCTCACAGCATTTGGCCAAGTGTGATGCCCAGACCACTTGTATCATGGTCCTGGAATCCCACCCTGGACCTACTGAGTCAGAACCTTTGGATTTGGGGCCCTAGCACTTGCCTTTGTAACAAAGGCTCTTTGAAACTAGCGTTTGAGGGAGCTTGGCTAAAGTTAGAGAAACAGAACAAAGATCTGCAGGAACAGAGCAGCCTTGAATGGGGGACCCGACAGAGGAACCCCACCCTATGAATGGCCCCCAGGAGAGACGTTCAGGAGTTGCATTTTATTGACATCAAGTAGCAAACATTCCTGTGTCCCCAGGAAGGGTGAGGTTCTGTGCCAGGTTGGGATGAGTTTACTGAAATGTTCGAGAAAGAAAGCGCTCTTCCCGCGGAGAACACCGCTCTTAAAACTCCACCTCCCCGTGGCTTCACATCAGCAAAGCCCAGAGATCGCGCGAACCACACATGGAGACCAATAGGACTGAGAAGGCAGATCTGCCGGGGTTAGGGAAGAACTTGAACCTGCGGCTGCAAAGTCGGCGCTCGGCAGACACTCAGGATGCTCTGCTCCTTTCCAAGATCTGGGCCTTCCTTTTGATGACAAAAGTTGCCTTAGCCCCAGCTCCTAAGCACTTAGAAACAAAATAAAATTAAGTTTTGAGTAACAAGTCTTCAGTTGTTGGGGTGAGGTCACTGTTGAACCACTGTGTCAGGCCCAAAGAATGTTTCCATTGCCCGCCGCCTCTCGGGTGACCCCCTCGAAGGAGGCCCGCCTGCTACAGCAGGTCACAAATAGAGGGCAATTAATTTTTACAGCCCTCTGCTCTCAGCGGCCACCACATGCTGGGGTGAGGTCACTCTTGCCGCTTTATTTTTATCTGTTTTAAAGATGTTGGTGCCTTGAGACTCACACTTCCCCCGTGAGCTCAGATCCCCTGGTTCACAAGTGGCGGTTCTGCAGAGCTCCATGGTGGGGGACTGTGGGTGACAGCAAAGACCACCACCTGATATTGTGTGAGCTCAGACGAGTTCCTTCCCCTCTCAAGGCCTTGGTTTTCTCAACCCCAAATGCTAAGCATCGACTAGACTAGCGTTTCCCAAAAATCAGTAATTTCTGAACCGCCACCATCATTTTGTCCTGACCCAGCACCTGTACTATAATTCAAGTCCCTATTTTTCTTTTTCTGTGAATCACTTCACTTTTCTAATGAAACATTTAACTAAAAGGGAACTTGATATCATTATCATAAATGGAAGTCGATGTTGCTTGCCATTAATGAAAGGTAACTACAGAAATAAATACCTTGACCACAAATGAACATTGCTAAATTCCAGCCAGATACTGCTGCCTGCTGATGGCTTCAAGCCTGAGGCCTCTCTCTCTTTGTTCAAAAGGGAGCTTAGAAGTGTCAGGAGGTGCTAAAGACTCTTAGTGCCAGATGAAGAATTTTCCTTTGATCTAACCAGAGGGGAATAATTTTCACACTATATAAATTGATGCCCTAAAATCTAAAATCACCTTCCCCTCAACCAGCAGCTTGGATGAAGAAGCTGGGAACTTGGAAAGACACTGGTTTAGATCTTTCCTACAAATCTTTACTTTTGAGTGATGATATAAAGCTCTAGATTGCTTCTGGAGCTTTCTTCCAAGCTACCCAGCATTTGGCGAAGTGTGGTGCCAGGAACACCTGTATTACAGTCCTGGGACCCCAACCTGGACCTACTGAGTCAGAGCCTTTGGATTTGGGGCTCCAGCACCTGCCTTTGTAGCAAAGGCTCTTTGAAACTAGCATTTGAGGGGGCTTCACCCAATTTAGAGGAACAAAATGTGGCACTCGTCAGAAGGCCTACGGGAACAGACCAGCCTTGAATGAGGGCTGGAGCCTTCAATGACGGTGGACCGAGAATCCAATGTGGTTAGTGCTGGCGGTGTCGGCCGCTGTGCACTTGTGCAAATAAACGATTGTCTTCTGGATAAGGTAGAAATGCCTGGTGGACTTATTCTGAGCCAGAGAAGACCCAGCAAATTCCTCTGACTCTGTCCTCAGAATGGTGTGGAATGAACTCCACCCCTTCGATCCCAGGAGAGACCTTAAGGAGTTGGATTTTATTGACATCCTGTTCCCAGGAAGGGTGAGGTTCTGTGCCAGGTTAGGATAAGATTATTGAAACTTTTGAGAGAGATAGAGCTCTTCCCGCTGAGAAGCGTCAACCTAGAGCTGTGAGTGGGGCTGGGGTTCCGGGCTGGCCCTGTCTCTGCTCTTGCAGTTTCACTGGGAGTTGTCAGCTCTGCCCTCTCTGCCAACAGAAACTTGGAAGCAGCCGTGCCTTTCTGCCTCCCGCTTGCCCTCCCAGCAGGTCTGATCAATGTCCGTTTTAAAGCAGGACATTTCTTCTCGCTGTGGAGCCTGTGAACATACGGCTCTCTGGAGCCCAGCTTCTCCTTGTTCGTTGTCGTGCAGGGACTGCTGTTTGGAGAGAAAAGTCAGGTTGGGAGGCTCTGCTGCAGTCCCCCTCTTTGAAAACCAGGTGAATTCCAAGCAAGGGCAAAGATGATCATGTATCCTGAGAGGTTCCAAGGCTCTGTGCCTCGCCTCCTCATCTGAGGCAAGGTAGCCACTGTCCCATCCTCATAATATGGCTAGGAGGAGGGAATCAAGTCAAGTCTACAAAGCACTGAGCGCACACACACTAAATAACAGAAGCTGTTCTGGGCGGGATAGTGTCCCTCCCAAAATTCATGCCTCCCCAGAACCTCAGAATGTGGGCTTATGTAGAAATGCAAATGTACTTAGGTCAGTTGACATCATAATGGATCAGGGTGGGTCCTAAATTCAGCGACTGGCACCCTTACGAGAGGAAAGGGGTACAGAGCTATAAGAACACAGGAGAGAGGAGCCACTTGGCCGAGAGTCAGACTGGAGTTTTGCTGCCATAAGCCAAGGAGCATGGAGGGTTCCTGAGTTGCGTGGAATGGATTTTCTCTTACAGCCCCCAGAAGGAGCCAGCCCTGCTGATACCTTGACGTTGGACTTCTGGCCTCCAGAATTGTGAGAGAACAAATTTCTGTTGTGTTCAACCCCCTGGTTCTCTGTAACAGCAGCCCTAGGATTATAATGCAGAAGCTAATTTACTGAGCACATAGTAGGTACTAAGCATTTTGTTAAACACATTACACACATTGTCTCCAATCCACCCACCTGATGAAGTTGATGCTGTCATCACTTCCGGGTTACAAATGGAGAAACCAAGACCCTGGTGCTCAGCTGCCCAAGTGCACCCAGGTAAGTGGCAGACCTGGAATTTTTAAACCCTTGTCTCTCTGTTTCCCAAAACCTTGTTTGTTCTAGTATCACTCAGCTCCATGAGGCAAGAACTGGGTAGAGCTCTTGTTTTCTAATGGATCTCATACCTGGCAAAGTTCCTGGCATGTTGCAGGGCCTCAAAAAAATGTGTAATGACTGCAGCTGGGCAAGGTGGCTCACACCTGTAATCCCGGCACTTTGGGAGACTGAGTTGGGTGGATTGCCTGAGGTCAGAATTTCGAGACCAGCCTGGGCAACAGGGTGAAACCCCATCTCTACTAACATAAAAATACAAAAAATTAGCCGGGCATGGTGGTGGGCATCTATAGTCCCAGCTACTTGGGAGGCTGAGGCATGAGAATCACTTGAACCCGGGAGGCAGGGGTTGCAGTGAGCAGAGGTAGCACCATTACACTCCAACCTGGGTGACAGAGCAAGACTCTGTCAAAAAGAAAGGAAGAAAAGAAAAAGGAAGAAGGAAGGAAGAAAGAAGGAAAGAGAGAAAGAAAGAAAAAGAAAGAAAGAGAGAAAGAAAGAAAAAGAAGGAAAGAAAGAGAGAGAAAGGGAAAAGGGGAATGTAGGAATGCAGCCCCTGAATCAGAAGGTCAGGGAGAGGAGGTGCTGTGGTGTCTGCGTAGGGTCTTAACTTCGGTTCTCTAAAGGAGAGAAGAAAGGAAGGGAAGAGAACAGCTGGAAAAAGAAAAAAGAAAGAAAATGGCTATTTATCTTGATTTTTATTTGGTTATAAAAATAACCCAAGTTTGCTCTAAAAAATTCAAACGTAAGAGAATCAGTTGGTCTTTAGGCTTTGGTGAGCACAAGAACCTAGTGGGGAGATGATTTAAAATGCAGATTCTGCGGGCCCTGTCCTGGGGTGATTCCGGGGTAAGCAGCTCATGGGGTGCACGCTTAGAAGTGCTGATGTAGAAAGTATGTGCCTGGCCGGCAATCCCAGCACTTTGGGAGGCCAAGGCGGATGGATTACCTGAGGTCAGGAGTTCGAGGCCTGCCTGGCCAACATGATGAAACGCCGTCTCTACTAAAAATACAAAAATTAGCTGGGTGTGGTGGCAGGTGCCTGTAATCCCAGGCAGGAGAATCGCTTGAACCCAGGAGGCAGAGGTTGCAGTGAGCCGAGATCGTGCCACTGAACTCCAGCATGGGCAACAAGAGCAAAACTCTGTCTCCAAAAAAAAAAAAAAAAATATATATATATATATATGTATATATGCCATTCCTTTCCAATTAGAAGCATTCTGCAGGGAGAGAAAGTTCCACCAGGGAAAGACTGGAAGGATGGTGGGCCCCCTGGAGAGACTGCAGAAGCCTGTGCATGACATCTCACCTTTCGGCAAGGATCCTCTTCTAGCTCAGAAATTCTGCTTTGGGACAGGACCCAGAGTGGAGTCAGCTCCACATCAAGTCACTCAGAGGTTGTTGATGGGTTAGACGTGAGGTGCTGTGAGAAGCGTGGCTGGACAGCATTTAAAACAAACCAGAATGTCAGAACTCACCGAAGATCAGGACGCTGCCCAGAGCTAGCCTGAAGGGGGGTCCTAGGAAGACCTAGCTGGAAGGGGGCTCCTAGGAAGACGCCAGCATCGACCACAGAGCAAAGATCTGCAGGCTGGAGATTTTAAGAAGTTTCTAAAACTTTTATTGTTGTTACATAAAACTGGCCAATTAATGTTAGTGTCACCAGAGCTGGGAATTTCTCCTTAGAAGCTCAGTGCTTGTTCCTGGTGGCATAAGTGAACATTTGTCCCACTGTCAGCTCTGAATGTTCATCCTTCAAGAATGTGGCTGTTCCTCACTCTAAATACACCGTAATCATTCTGTTTGGTTTTTAAATGAGCAAATCATTTTCATGGGTTTCTGAGGCCCAGAAATGTTTGATCCCATATCATGGGATCAGAAAGGCCCATGCATGTTTTTGGAAAGTTCAGAAAACTCTGCCTACACATGTCAGCTGGGAGGGCTTAGAAAGAGTTACCTGCTGCAACATGGACAAACCTTGAGGACATTGGGCTAAGCAAAATAAGCCAGTCATGAAAGGACAGACGGGATAATTCCACTTGGAGGAAGCACCTAAAGTGGCCGGAGTCATAGAGACGGGAAGTGGAATGGAGGCTGCCAAGGGCTTGGGGAGGGGGAACGGGGAGGTATTCAGCCCGGGCAGAATTTCAGTTTGTGGTGATGATGAAAATGTTCTACTGGGCCAGGAGCAGTGGCTCACGCCTATAATCCCAGCACTGTGGGAAGCTGAGGTAGGCAAATCACCTGAAGGTCAGGAGTTTGAGACCAGCCTGGCCAACATGGTGAATTAACCAGGCATGGTGGCGGGCACCTGTAATCCCAGCTACTAGGGAGGCTGAGGCAGGAGAATTGCTTGAGGCCAGGAGATGGAGGTTGCAGGGAGCCGAGATGGCACCACTGCGCTCCGGCCTGGGTGACAAGAGCAAAACTCCATCTCAAAAAAAAAAAAAAAGCTCTTTTGATGGAAGGCGGTGACAGTTGTACAACAATATGAATGATGTGAATGTACTTAGTGACCTGAAGCCATACACTTAAAAAGATAAATTTTATCCTATGCATATTTTGCCACAATTTTTTAAATAAAACTTCCCCAAATCTGCAAGCCTGACACCTTTGAGATTTGCATAAAGTTTCCGTCTACAGTGAGGAAGTTTCAGCTTATTGTCTGGAAGCCCCAACCACTAAAAATTGGGATCCAAGGTTCTCAGGTTCTTGTCACCCCTTCACCGCTCCCCTGACCCTCACTAGCCTATTGCTGCTCCCACTAACATTGCCCTCCAAGTACTAGGCCCACAGCCACAGCGGCCCGGCGCCGTCCCCACTACCCCTCCACACAAGCTCTCTTTTCTGTTTTACCAACAGAACTGGGACCGGAAGGGTTTAACCCCAGGGCTCTGGCAGTTTCCATTTCTACATGTCAAAAAGGCTTTTTAGCCTAAACTTAAGCCGAGTATGCCTCCAGGAAATACTCGCTTCTTCCCTGTCCCCCAGGGAACCAGGCCTGGGGCCAGATGAAAGAAGCAAAGAAAAGGGAATTTATGCACTGAAAAAAATGGGGCAAGAAGCACTGCCAGCTGTTCTGCCCAGCTGTTCCGGTCACACTCTGTCCCATCCTTGGGGACTGTGCTGGTCTGGTCACTGTGTGGGAGGTGGACCCTCTGCCTAAAGCAAGACTGTCTGTGCACGGAGAATTGGGAAGAACATGGACCTGGAGTCAGAGGCCTGGGTGCTGGCTCTGTCTGAGCTGTACCGAGAAGTATAAAGTGATGCTCGCTAGAAGGATTTGCTGATATAATCCACGCAGAGGCTCGGCCTGTGTGCACACGGATCAGAGTATGCACTTAATGAGTGGTCATGCCCACGAAGAAGAAAGAGGAGAAGGAGGAGACAGAGGAGGAGGTGGGGATGGAAATGGTAACGACTCTCTCGGCCAACCCTCAGATCAGTCAAGCTGGCTACTGAGGTCACAGGAGCCCAACTCAAAGTAACTGAGAAACAAAAGGGAGTTTACTGGTTCATTTTAAGGTGTTTTTCAGAAGTAGGTCTGGCTGCAGGCACGGCTGGATCCAGGAACTCAGGCTCTGTCTTCTGGGGTCTTTCTCCTTCTTGCCTCTGCCTGCTTCTACTCAGCTTCTGGCTCTCCTCCTTCAAAAAGGCTCCTGTCCCTTGGCCCCATGGCAGAGACAGCAGCCTCTGCCATTTTAGATGTGTGTCCTCTCAGTGGCAGGAACAACACAAAAAGCTTCTTTCTGTGCTGCTCCAAGCACAGCAATTTCAGGGAATACCATTTCTGGCCCAACCTCTTGACAAGAGGGATGGGGCCATAACGGCTTAAGTTAGGTCACCTGCCATCCCAGGGGGTACAGGGACCAGGCACTGTGATGACAGTCCCAGAAGAATCATCCTTGTTCCCCAAAGGAAAGAGATATTGTCCAACATCATGCACTGTAGACCCTTCCTTTCCTTTCTCTTCCTTCCACTGCCTCACCCTTGACACCCCACTTTCCAGGGACCATTAAGACCATCAGGTGACCAACTGCCAGGTGGGAAAGGACCTGAGTGACTTATTAGCCATTTGTACCTTCAAGTGAATTCATTTCAGGGGGTTACTGTCATCACTCTCAGTTAAATGGTGTTCAGATAGTGGAATGAGGCAATGGAGGAGACACTCGAATGTGGTTGAATAGTTCAATGAGAAGAGAGGCCAGCTTTGTCTTTTGTTTTCTACACCTTCCCAGTGAGCCTGCTCCAGACCAGGAATGCTCACAAGCACCTCCACCGTTCATCCTGAATGGCTCTGGAGGCCAAGGCTGGGAAAGCCGTGGGAAGGTAGTTTGGGGATTTCCCTTGGTCTACCCCAAGGTTTTCCCGGGGGCAGCCCGACCCAAGCCTCCTGTGAGGCAGAAGCTGCTTCCAGCACAGCACTTGGAGCGCTTGGAGCACCTTGTGGCCAACATCGAATGTCATTCCTGCCCTACGTCTTTGCTGCATTCATCAATGCCTTAGACAGTCACAGCACCCATTCCTCTGGCCACAGTGGTAGGTTCAGGAGTGGGCAGTTGGCCTCAGCCAGGTCATTTGGGCCCTCTCTGAAAATGGCTGTGTTTGCTGTTGGTGGTGAAGTGGCTTTTCCTTTTGGGTGTGGAGCTGTGAGGACACCTGTGGATGACAGCTTGGGTGCCCCCTGACTGCAGGGCAGGGCAGCCTCTTTTCTAGAAGCAGACCAGAAGCCACATAGAATCAAGTGAGGAGAGACACAGAATGATCCAGAAGACAGAGCTCAAGTCCCTAGATCCAGCCGTGCCTGCCACTAGCACTCTCCCAGAATTTCCAGTGAAAATGAGGCAGTACACTTTCTTTTTTTTCTTAGCTATTTTGCACTGGGCTTCTGGACCTGCAATAGAAAGACTGATGGATCCAAAGACTGTCTGGAAGGAAAGAATGATCTGCCCAGAGTGGGTGAGGGAACCCACTCTAGGCAGGACCCCCATGAGCTGCCTCCGCTGGCTGGCCTGACATTCTCATTCAACAACTTACTGAGAATCAGGAAAAAACAGCTGGGACTCATGAGAGTCACCCCATGGGCTGTGCAGCCAGCTGCCTGATGCCCTCGGCTCTGCCACATGCCAGCCCTATGACCTGGTGAAAGTCACTTCACATCTCAGTTTCCTCACCTGTAAGTTGGGTCGATGAGAGTAGCTTCCCCAGACCCGTAGGCTGTGGGAGGAAAGGAAAGCCACCAGAAGCCGCCTCAGGCCCATGCATGGCCCCACACCCCACTTCCCAGCACAGGTGGGCCATGCAGCTCTGGGGTTGCCAGCTTACTGTCCATCCTTTTCCTGAACTGAGAGTTACTTGGGGCCAAGGGTCTTCCTTGTGCCACTCACCATGGAGTCACCCCACTTTTGATGGCTTAGCTTTTAGTCAATAATGACTTGGCTAAATGGATGTTGAATGGATGCTGGGACTTTGCCTCATGGATTTGTGAGTGGTTTGCTCACCAGAGAAACACAGACACGTGCCCCTCCCAGGATCTTTTCATTCCCACCCCCAGTGCAACCTGTGAGGTCGTCATTTCTCTGTAAGAAGCCACAGTGTACAACCTGTCAGGGGCCCAGCTCGCCGGTGCTGAGAGCTTCCATCTTTCCTGCCCACCTGGTAGTTGCCTGGAGGCAAGGGTGTCGTGTCATTCATCCTAAGAACACGAGGCAGTCCTGGGATTTTCACACTGGAGTTCCCGTTTCTAAGGAGTTCTCTGAGTTCCTTGGTGAGGGAGGGGTCCTGGAAGAGACAAATGGAAGCTGGAGACTGGCTGGGAGCTCCAATGGCCATCAGGCTTAGAGATGAAAGTGGCCTGGCCGGGGAGAAGGCAGTGGGGTGAGCGTGGGTCAACCAGGACATGAGCATGAGGGGTGAGGAGTACCCCAATTCTGGACCCAGGTTGCCTCACACAACAGGGCACTGCCACCTGCTGACTCACCATCATTGGCAGGTTACTTGTGTTCTCTGTGCCTCAGTTTCCTTTTCCATAATAGAATGCTGATCATAGAGCCTACCTCATAGGGCTATTGTGAAGATCAAATCAATTAATATATACAAATGCTTAGAATCAGCCATCAGCACGCGGTGAGTGCAGTGTGAGTCCTTCCCTCCATCTTTATTATCACAGCCTCTTCATGTGGGGCATGACTAAGAGGCACTGATGTCCTGGATCAGGGACCTTGGTATTCATAGTTCTACCCCCGGGGGCCAATAGACAGTGGGGAGCTCTCTGAACACTGGTGCTACAGAATCATAAGGAGCAGAAGCAGCTGATGGCGGGAGGCCCCCTGGCAGCCAGAGCCTTCCACCGTGGAAGACATGTCCACTCAGACCTGACATTCCTCCTAAGTGGCTGCACAGGCTCAATCTCGGGGACACTAAGTGCTCCCTCTTCTATTTGCTGCAGAGAACAACAGTAGAAATTGTAATTTACAGGTTGTCTGCAAATTACCGCCTGGTCTGATTTATAATTCATAGTACAATATTTATTTCTAACAGGAAATTAATTTTGGAAACTCAGTGGGTGATTAAATTAAATTGCAAAACCATTCCACTTGCTTGGGGGGGGGTGGTGAGTTACTGGAGATTATATTAAGAGATAAATTGGGAAGCATCTATGCTCGGAAAACCTGAGACAGGAGGAGGGAAAGGAGGAGGGAAACAGTTCATCCCTACTCGAAGGAGATGGCCGTCTTGTCAAACATTTGTTACAGAACATGTGCCCTCATGCTTTGGGGTCTCACAGTTACTCATAGCCTTTTCCCAGTGGATTTGTCATTAAGGGAAAGAAAAATAAAAGCCGAATTGACTGTATATCCAGTTCAATGGCACTCTGAATAATGAACAATCCTAGGGAACAAGGTGGAAGCTCATAGCATTCTCATGACCGGTCTTGGGAGCCACACAGCATCATTTCTGCCATATTCCCTATCGCTCCACCCAAGCTCCTCCCACTACTGAATGGGAGGAGTGTCAATGTCACATTTGTTAGAACAGCAAGTGGGGTGGAATCATTGATGGCACTCTTCTCTGAAAAACACAATCTGCCCCAGCGTATAATATCTTAGCCAAGAGCCTGACAGATAGCAAGAAGCACTGTGAATGTCAGCCATTCCTTCTGGCTTGGGGGACGAGGAAGGTCACCTGGAGGAGATGGTGTTGGACTGGGCTTTGAGCAGTAAGGATTTCCATAGGCAGATGCTGGCTTGGGACACCTGGGGCAAAGGGATCAGAATGAACAAAAGAGAGAACAGAAAGAAAGGCTTGACAGAAGCTGATGGCCCCACCTGTGTGGAGCGTCGGGAGTGTGGAATGTAGGGTGAGAGATTTCCAGGAGCCATGAAGGCCAGGTGTCCAGGACTGGACCTTGGAGGGAGCCCTTTAAGGGAAAGGTTTTGAATCTGATGGAAAATGTTTCTGATTTTGGAGTGAGAAGCAGCCCTAGAGATTTATTCCACCACTTGTTTATTCATTCAACAATTTTCCATGAAACAAACCCTAGTACATGCCAGACATTGGGGAATACACTGCTGAACAAAATAAACATGGTGCCTGCCTGTGTAGCTTACAGTCTTACAGAAGAGACAGTGACAGCAATAGGCGTATTATTACACCATGGCAGATTCTTGAGTGTTGGTGTGGAGAATGGCAGGGAGACACCTTGTAAGAGACTCTGGGAAGGGCCTCCTGGGTGCTGACATTTTGGCTGAGTTCTGGAGGATAAAAGGGAGGGTGGGTGGAGATCAGCTAGAAGATGCATCCAAGGGGGAGGGGATGTGGAGAGAGGAGTGGGCAAGGCACCGAAAGCCACCAGTGTGCCTGGAATAAAGTGAGGTGGAGGAAGGGGAGGGTGGGGAACATAAAGCCAGGCAGCACCTATCATGGGGGTCCTCTGTGGTCACAGTAAGAACCACTGAGAGTTATTGGAGCATTTTACACATGCTCACAATGTCATCCAATTTAAGTTTTTAAAAGATGGCTCAGGCTGCTGAATGGAAAACAGATCAAGGGGTGGGTAAGAGTGGATGAAGGAGAGAGACCCTTGGGATGTGGTGAGACCTTGGACTAGGGAGGAGATGAATACCAGGAATGGGATCCAAGATGTGTTTTGGAGGAAGATCTCATGTCACCTGCTGGTGGATGGGAGGAGCAGGTGAGGAAAGGTCTGGGATGTCAAGATGACTCCCAGGGTCAGGTTCTGCTCTGCTGTACCCTGCAGGGATGCCCGCCGAGATGGACAAGGGCAACTTTGGAGGCAACCCCAGGGCACTATTTGGATGTTGGCCTTTGCTGCATGACAGAGTCATTATGGAGAGGGCAGGTGGATGCCTGGGTCTGAGACTTGAATCTTATCACTGACTCCAAATGGCCTTCATGGTGGTTTTGGAGAAGAGGAAATTGTGCCTGAAGTTGGTTCGGAAGACTCACTCCTGGACAATGTGGACTGGGGTGAGAAATGAGGGAGAAGGGGAGGTAGCTTGAAGGGTGCTGCTTTGAGGAGATGAGAGGATGAGGGCTCCGAACTCTGCCCGCTGCCGTAGGGAAAGAAACCCCAAGTGCATCAAGGGCCAAGGGGCTGACCACAGTTGTCCCAGGGCCTCAGACGATGATTTCTCAATCAGGGCCAAAGAGCTCACACACTTCTAATCAAATAAGCTCATCAAAGGGACAGCTAAGAGCCTGAATATCAGGGACTGTTCCACTGACATAATTTTTTACTGTGAATTAATTTTCTTTTAAATGTCCCAAAGAAGCACTGACAATCACAATATAGTACTGAGGAGAGAGCAGTGGATGGGAGCTCAGAAAATATGAGATCTACTCTGGCTTTACTGCTAACCAACTGGACACCTTGGGCACGTCATTTCAGTCTGTGGGCCTCAGTTTCCTTCATCTGCCAGGCCGGAGTAAAATTGATGTATCACTCAGCAGAGCAATATTGATGCAAAAGCACCACCTGTGAGCTCACGTTCCCTGGATACTCACCAGCTAGTGCAGTACCATGAGCCACGGCAAGTACCTTCACTCCTCAGCCCAGGTGGGATGGATTAGGAAGTGCCCAGGAGCCAATGCCCTCAGTCAATAGGACCTGGGGGTTGGGAAGGTATGTCTGAGGCATGCCCCACACCATCTCCCAGGGGTCCCCAGTGAAATTGCCTACAGGGGTAGCAACTCCACAGCCAACTCATTACCGCCCTGTGTCTGTTTCCTCCCTTTCCTTGCCTCTCCGTTCCTCACACCCCAACGGGAGCTTCCTGGGATCAATCGCCAAACAAACCGCTTGCACCAAAAGCCTCAAATTAGGAGCTACTTCTGGGCCAGCCTCAGACAACTACAAACTCCAAATTCAGAGATCAGAAGGCATGAATAGTGGATGAGGCTACACACATGTACACATGCATGCACATACATGTGTACAGCACATAGCATCCAGCACAAGGCCTGGCCCTTCACAGACGCTCAGCAAATACTTTTTAAATGAGTGAATTAATGAATGAATGGCCTTCCTTTTTGCAGCATTTACCTCAAGTCCCCGGCAGTTCAGGACATCAACAAAGGTGTCAGAAAGCACAGGCAGGATTCCTGGGGTGTGATCTGGGGTCATTCCAGGAGCCTGTCTGGGGATGGGAAGGGCGGGGAGCCCTCATCTTCCACTCTGCCCCTCCCAGCAGTCCTGCCAGTCTCTGCCGGGGGCTTCCCTCCCCCACCAGCTCTCTTGCTGGGCCCCCCACCCTAGCCCATCTGTTCAGCATGTGTAAGCATTGTCAAATTGTTTGAATAAATTGTCACTCCGATTAAAATGTTTATGTCTGCGGGATGACTCGTTTCTGCTAAATTGTACCCAAATAGTCTCACATTTGCTGTAGATATTTGACATCTGTGTCTGGTCTCCCCACTGACGACCAGATGGAGAGCTGGATCCACGCAGAAGCTCCCCTGCTCCCTTGTGCACTCATCACTCACAACCTGAAGCCACTCAGGGCTTGGGCCAAACGGGTGGGAGGGAGGATAGACTGGGTGTCTTGCCCACCCTGCCTTTGACAAACCTCATGGGTAAACACACACACACACACACACACCCCACAAGTTTAATTTTCCTTAGATCAGACTTAGATGGCAAGATCTTTAGTGCCTCTTGGTCCTAAGGTTGGCTCCAAAAATTTGAAAAAAAATTTCGGTGCCTTCTCAAAGATGGTCAATGTTTACTGTGTGTTAAAAAGTGCAGATAAAGGACATCCCGAGAAGACTCCCATACACCCCTGGGATCCCAGACTCAGCTGGTCAAAGCACCAGCACTTTTGCAAGGTACAGAATTTCCTTGTGATAGCCCTCACTCTACACGTTGGCTGGCTGTATAGATGGAAAGAAGGAAGGAAGGAAGGAAGGAAGGAAGGAAGGAAGGAAGGAAGGAAGGAAGGAAGGAAGGAAGGAAGGAAGGAAGATGGATGGACGGATGGATGGATAGATAGATGAACATAATAACAAACATCATCTATTGAATGTCTGCTGGTGTACATGTAGCATTTACTTTCTTTATCACTAGCAATAATTAGTGTTCTATTATTGCATAACAAATTACCACAAACTTAGTGGCTTAAGACAACACACATTTGTTATCTCACAGTTTCCATGGGTCAGGTGTCTAGGCATGACTTAGATGGATCCTTTACACAGGGTCTCACAGGCTGCAATCAAGGTGTTGACTGGGCTGCATTCTCATCCAGAGACTTGACTGTGGAAGAATCTGCTTCCAAGCTCTTTCCTGCTGTGGGCAGCACCCATTTCTTTTCCCAACTCCTTACTGGTTGTCAGTTGGAGGTCCTAGAGGAATCCGAAGTTCCCTTCCACATAACTGGCTTTATAGGCAGTTCACACGTGGCAACTTGCTTCTTCAAGACCATCAAGAGGTTCTCTCTCCAGTCTGCTAAGATAGAGTCTGATGTGGTCACCCCAGGAGAAACATGGCCTAGGGGATGGCAGCCCCTTGCCACTGAGGCAGTCCTCACAGGTTCTGACTTCTGCAGCTGGCTGCTGATAGACATCCCAGCAACTGGAGCAGTCAGTTCTTCATGGGGGTGGGATCTGGGGATGTACTTCCATACCCACTACAGGTAACACAGCTGAAAAAAACAAAGGCAGGAGTGGTCCTGCACTTAGGACAGCTGTGAGCTGGATAAGCCCAGCCCAGAGAAGCACCCACTGGACCTGGCTGTGTCTGGATGGCATCTGCCCAGAGCTGTGCTGGGATGGACGTGTTCTTTTTCAATGTCAGCTGCAACCATTTCTCATCCCGGAGAAATTTCCACCTCCCTCTGTCTCTCTTCTCCAGGCGATTGCACCCCACAAGGCCAGAGATCTGTTTTATTGAGCATCTATTACATGCCAAGTACTGGAGGATGCCACTCCCTCACCTATCAGTGCTGTCTACAGGGCCTCCTTACAGGGGACTGTGAGAGTTAGAGGGAACAGTGCGTGTGAGAAGTTCAAGACAGCATTTGGCTTAAAATAAGCACCCAACATAGAGCAGACAGTGATGTGAACATGCCCTCACCCAAAACACCCCCAACACCCTCCAGGGCTTTCCTCTCACCACACTTCCGACATGTGGGGCTGGTGATTCTCTGAGGGGCTGCACTGTGCGTCCTGGGATATTTAGCAGCATCCTTAGCCTCTGCCCGAGATATGCCAGGCGCACACCCTACCTCCCCCATTTTGACAATCAAAAATGTCTCCAGACATTGTAAAATGTCCCGTGTGGGAGGGGCAGAACGGTCCCTGATGGAGAAACAACTGCTCTGGCAGAAGACAGACCAGGACACAGTGCAGGCCCTGGGGAGACGTGTGGCCTTCTCAGAGAGGCAGTCGTTGGCCCGCCATCAGGTCTGGGTAGGATTTCTGAGGTGAGGAGGAGGAGAGAGAAAAATTCCAGGATGTGGGAAGAGCACACGGGCCGCGGTGTGGTGGGGACCCATGCTGCTGGCAATGTCCACCCCAAGTCGGGGCACAGGGGCTCTGTGGGCTGAGTCATTATGGAGAAGTGTCCATGATCAAATGCTTAGCTCTACCTCCGCCCGACCCCTTCCCTTTCTGTCGTCTTATGTCCTCCTCTCTTTTTTTCACCATTCCATTTTAGGGCTTCCCCAAACATGTGCTTCCCAGGACCCTGGCTCTTGGAGACGCCACCTTACTTCAAGGGTCTCTCGCTGTACAAAGCCTCTGCTGGCCCCTTGGGCAGCCAGACACTGCCCCCAGCTCCCCCTCCCCAGCAGCGACGTCCAGTCCACGCAGGTCACGGGCATCCATCCTGCCAGGCCACTCCCCCGTGGAGACGCCCAGCTCTGGGAACGCTGTCCCCACACTCCTTTTGGGTTTTTCCGCTGCGCTATTCCTCGCGCCTTCAGCTGAAATAACACAGGTGCCTGCCTCTCCTTTCCTGCCCTCCCAGAGAAGCCAAACATCCACAGGAGAGGGGACATGGAGACAGCCAGAGCCCTTGTCTGGGTCCTGCCCTGCCTCCTCTGCCTGGGAAGCCTTTGAATCTGTTTACCCTCCTCAGCCGGCCAGGGTCAGGCCATGGGGTGCTGGCTCCTGCCAAGCCCACTGGCCTCGCCAAAGCCACAGCTTGTCCTGCCCAAGGCCAGGGACCTGTCCTCTGCCAGCTTAAACCCTTCAAGGCTATTCTGCAGCGCATCCAACCAGCTTCTGCCTTCCCATCCACTCTGTCAGCCTCCCACCCACGATGGCAGAGGGAACGTGGTGGCCAGGGCAGGAAACAAACCCTGACTCAGAGCAGGGTCTCCCTCACCCTCCCTCCCCACACTTATTTGGCTGTAAATTTGTCGATTTGTCCTCCAGCATAGATTCTGGATATGAGCCCTTCCTGTAGGAGAACCCATCCTGATTCTTGCAGATGTCTCTTCCTAGGTCCCCATGTGAGTCCCTCACCCCCGAGTCTGCCATCTCCACAGCCAGAGGGGCCCCATGGAGATGGAAGTTAAGTCCCAGGTGTCACCTCTCAGTTCATGATGCTCTCGTGCATCCGCATCTTATGCAGTATAAAAGCTGAAGTCCTGGTTATGGCCTCGGTTCCATGACACCCGCCCCCTGCCTCTTCCCGTACTCTGCCTGCACTCTCCCAGAGTGTTCTGTCCCAGCCCACCAGCCTCCTTGCCAGTCCTCAGGTGCTGGGTCCACTCTCCCCTCCTGACCTGCACACTTGCTGTTCCTCCACATGAAACAGGCTCCTGCTAGACCAGCACATTACTCCCTTGTTTTCTTTAGATCTGTACAAACATTTTGCCTTCTCTTTGAGACTTTTTCTAACCACGTTATATTTACATTAGACACACTCTGTTATCACCATCACCAAGACCATCACCACCAACCATCACCACTATAATCATGACAACTACCATTATCATCACCATCACCACTATCATTACTATCATCACCACCATCACCACCACCACCATCATCATTACCACCATCACTACCACCATCATCACCATAATCACTATCACCACCACCACTACCACCACTACCACCATCACTACTATAATCACCATCATCACATCATCATATCACCACCACCACCACCACTACCACCATCATCACCATAATCACTATCACCACCACCACTCCCACCACTCCCACCATCACTACCACCATCATCACCATCACCATCATCATCACCACCATCACTACCACCATCATCACCATCACTACCACCACCACCACCATCACTACTATAATCACCATCATCACATCTTCGTATCACCACCACCACCACCACTACCACCATCATCACCATAATTACTATCACCACCACCAACACCACCACCACTCCCACCACTCCCACCATCACTACCACCATCATCACCATCACTACCACCACTACCACCACCACTACTATCATTAGTGGAAAATGTCTTCATGTTTCCTGACAATGCATTACGGGAAGACTTGGGATTACTGAGCAGGAAGTGGGTGCAGTACTGTGCCGAGCATGGAGCGTGTGTTCGTTCTCTCCTGCCATCCTCATCACCACACTAGGAGTGGGCACAGCAACACCCCACTTTACAGGTGAAGAAAGAAACTGAGGCCGAGAAATTTAAATGACACTTGAGATTGCAGAGTTGGTGACGGGCAGCACGGAGCCTGGAACTCAAGCCGTTCCCCTCTAGAATCCACAGCACCGTGACCAACCCAGGCTGCCCCTGGGTCAGGGAGCCCAGCTCCTGGGTTGGTCTAGGACAGGCAGGCTCCAGTGACCCCTAGTTCGAGGAACGTACCTCAGAGAAGACTTAGGTTGAAGTTCATTCCCTCTCCCGGGCCCTTCCACAACTGCAAGGAGAAAGTCTCCACGGAGTGAGAGCATATTTTAACCCTTTTCTGACATTTGAATGGCAACAAACATGAAAAAGGGAACCTCATATTCAGAACCTTCACAGGCAACCGTCTGCAGCCAGCCACACGCATAACTCGGCTGTGTCTTCATTTCACTTATTTTTAGGGGTATTGTCTATTTGTGGCATGTGATACTGGTTGCCCAAATACTGTAATTATTTAAAATTTTCATGTTAAATACATTTATTGGACTTAAGAAAGCACAGTGATTTAATTTAAAGAAATTTATGAAACAAGTGATAGTGGTACAAAAATGATTGGGGTTGATGCAACTCTATCCTAGCCCAAATTCAGTAATAATAAACTATCGGCTGCCAAGGAAGAGGGAAACCTTGCCAGCCTTCAAGGACTTTATGTTCTGGTTCAAGGGTTCTCACCTGGGCATTATTGACACTGGGGCAAGTTCATTCTCTTTAAAGGGTGGGCAGGGGCTGTCCTGGGCATCGTAGGATGTTAAGCAGCATCCCTGGCCTCTACCCACTAGATACCAGGAGCACCCCGCACCCTCTCCTGACAGCCAGACCTATCTCCAGTCATTGCCCAATGTCCCTGGTTGAGAACTGCTGACCTAGTTGCAGGTGGCACCCTGAGGGGGCCTCAGACACCCTCTCTGGCTGTTGACCTGCAGAGGAACACAGCAGAAAAGCTGCAGAGGGAGGAGGGCAAGCCTCAGTCCCATCCACCCACTTTCCCGGCCTCAGAGCTGTCCCAGGCTCCTCCAGGACCTGCAAAGTCCTTGCAGTAGGCAGCAGAAATGCAGGCGCTGTTATCTCTTTCGGATCCTGCTATCTTCATGGGATTTCTGTAGCTGAGTTCCCAGAGAGACTGCAGCTGCACAGTCAAAAATATCCATGCCGCTGTGGATCTCGGAGCTGTTTGTATGAGCTGAGCTGCACCACACAAGTGGGGTGGGGGGTTGGGGGAGTTGAAGTTGGGGAGAAATTAGGAAAGAAAAACAACAAAACAAAAACCTTCACAAAGCAGATCCAAATGGGAAGAGAAATAGAAATATAATATGAAATACGGGAAGAGCAAAGATGAGAGGATAGTTGTTTCATCATTGGGGAATCTTTTAATAAGATGCCAAAAAAAATTCAGCAGAACAAAGGAGTATGGGAAAGGATGAGAGAGTGTTGACTGAGGACACTTTCCTGCTCCAACACGAGCCTGAAAGCGAGGGCTTCTCAGCTTTGGCTGCCTGCCGGAGTCACCTGGTTTGGAGGTGGGCGTGCTTTCAAATGGTACACGCCCAGGCCTTCCCTAGTGCCACTGAAGGTGTCAGTGGCCTGCTTTGTTGGAGAGGCCTCGTGTGATTCTAACATGTCGCCAGAAATGAGCATTGTCTTTTTTAATTTTTTTATTTTACTTTAAGTTCTGAGATACATGTGCAGGACATGCAGGTTTGTTATACGGGTATACATGTGCCATGGTGGTTTGCTGTACCTATCAACGTGTCATCTAGGTTTTAAGCCCCGCATGCATTAGGTATTTGTCCTAATGCTGTCCCTCCCCTTGCCCCCACTCCCCGACAGGCCCCAGTGTGTGATGTTCCCCTCCCTGTGTTCTCATTGTTCACCTCCCTCTTATGAGCGAGAACGTGCAGTTGGTTTTCTGTTCCTGTGTTAGTTTTTTAAGAATGATGACTTCCAGCTTCATCCATGTCCCTAAAAAGAAATGAGCATTTTTTTCTTTTTTTTTTTTTTTTTTCTGAGATGGAATTTCGCTCTTGTCCTGCCAGGAGTATAGTGGCTCTATCTCAGCTCACAGCAACTTCCACCTGCTGGGTTCAAGCGATTCTCCTGCCTCAGCCTCCCAAGCGACTGGGAATACACGGGTATGCCACCATGCCCAGCTAATTTTTTTATTTTTAGTAGAGACAGGATTTCACCATATTGGCAGGCTGGTCTCGAACTCCTGACCTCGTGATCTGCCCGCCTCGGCCTCCCGAAGTACTGGGATTACAGGGGTGAGCCACGGCACCTGGTCCCAGAAATGAGCATTTTCTAAAACTTGAAAACCTACCAGGTGAGTCTCTGGTGCTGTTGCTATTTTATTTCTAAAACGTCTTGCTTGGCAACGTGGCATCATTTTTTCTTTCCTGTGATTTCCCTCCTTCTGCTTTTTTTCTTTTTTTCATTTTTAATGTTTCTGACTGATTATTGCCATTTCAGGGACTATGCCAAAGCTCTCTGAAGCAGCAAAATCCTCCTTATCTCTAAATCATCCCTAAGCTCCCAGCAATGGCAGGCAGCCCTGGGCAGGCCCTGCACGCAGCAACCTCTGCCCACAAGCACACATCTCCCCCAGCACGGTTAAACCGCGTCCACCTGGCTCCACACACTTTCTAAAGGAGAAAAGAGGTAAGCCCTCCAACCCCTCAAATATACACCAGGATGAAGATGTTGAGCCCAACAAATTACAGACAAACGTTTGAGATCAGCATGTGAGAAAGTGGGCTTGGCAGAACCTGTTTGGCCAGATGTTCACAGATGTTGCAAGAAAGGGGGCCAAATGTGGAAAGGCTGGACAGGGTTGACCCACAGGACTCCCCTGACTCTAAGCTGCAAATGTGCATCCCAAGCCTATTCCAGGGCCCCAAATCCTGCACTTCACGAGTCTGTTTGACTCTTGGAGCAAGCACCTCTCAAGGACCAGTTAGCTTTGCAAATGCAGAAGCGGGATGCCTGGGCATAACCCAGGAACAAGCCCAGCTTCACTGAGACACAGACTCCTTTTTTCCAGGCTGGTTGTGCTCATGCAAATACAGCAAAGCCACCGCAATGCAGGCCCCGGCCAGGGCCCTGGTCTGTCTGGTCCCCACTGTGGTCTCAGTGTCCAGCACGGTATCCAGTGTGTCTGGTCCCCACTGTGGTCTCAGTGTCCAGCGTGGCATCCGGCATGCAGGTGTTGGGGATAGGCTACATTTTAGTAATGACTTTTTAAAAACAAATAAATGAGGGAATGGGGCCGGGCATGGTGGCTCACGCCTGGAATCCCAGCACTTTGAGAGGCTGAGACAGGTGGATCACCTGAGGTCAGGAGTTTGAGACCAGTCTGGCCAACACAGCGAAACCCTGTCTCTACTAAAAATACAAACATTAGCCAGGTACACTGGCATGCACCTGTAATCTCAGCTACTCGGTAGGCTGAAGCAGGAGAATCACTTGAGTACGGGAGGCGGAGGTTGCAGTGAGCCCAGATCGCGACACTGCACTGCAGCCTGGGCGACAGAGCGAGATTCTGTCTCACAACATATATAAATAAATAAACAAACAAACAAACAAATAAATAAATAAATAAATAAATGGATGGATGATAACACTGTGAATGACTTCATTGTCTACACAACGGTCACATGTCAGATCTTTAAGGAGGTGTTTTGTCAGAATCGCCTCTGTTTTGATGCACGTGAGATTGACATCTGGGGCAGCCAACGGGGCAGTCAGGGAGACAGAACTCTCTGGCACCACTTTTGAGCTTGAGGGTCTGCTCCCATCTCTGACAATGGGATTCACAGCAGGGTGCAAGCAGGGCTGAGAATAGGATGAGGCAGGCGAGGCACAAGGATGCAAAACACTCAGCAATGTCACCTCCAGACTCACGCAAGCGCGGGGCCGGTCTCTGCAAGCGAGGCCTCCTTGATTCCCAGCCATGAGCATGGCACTTGGCTCACCATCGTCCTGGCCCTGCAGGTCTCAAGCAGCAGGAAAATACCAGGAAAACAGAGCTTGTCTTCCTGGAGTGTAGATTTTGTCCAAAGACTTGGCAGGGGAACTAATTTTTCTGTTAAAAAGATACAGAAAAGATCAGAGAAGAATGTAAAACCGAAGAGTTTTTAAGATGAAACATGCCCCGGGTCCTAGGAATATAAGCCCTTGTTTTCACCTTTAGTGGGATCTGGGTAGAAATTTGAAAGAAGTTCCAATTAAACTGTTGATAAAAAGATTAGAAGACAGAATATGTGCTTATTGAATCTGCAGGAGACATGCACTGTCATCATCTTAAGATTCCTAAACATCAGAGCAGAGAAGAACAATGCACTGAGGTGGCCTTTGTCCTGGATAAAATTCCACGCTGCAGTTAAAAGCAAAGCTAGCTGCACAGGCATTGGTCTACGGAATATGACTGAGCAGCCTCCGAGTGCTGGGCTCTGTGCTGGGGCAGACGTGCAGCTGTGAGATCAAGTGGCAAATCACAGGCGAGTGCCTGGAGGAAGAGAGCTGTTACAGTCCTGTTGGGATAGTTTCCATTTCACTCCTCCTTCAAGACCCAGTGGTGACTAAAAGCCTGTAAGAAGAAGATTTTTGAATTGCAGATAAACCACGATAAGCTCCATGTATTAGACCAGGCAAGATATGCCTTAAGGACAACTCAACAGTGCTTAGATTCTCAAATTCTGAATTCCACTGAGTTTAATTATCTGAACGTGACAGCACTGTGAGGGTTCATTGATAAAACCTTGAGTTCTAGCAATGCTGCCTGTTCATTCATTCATTCTTCATCCATCCTTCCATGTGTCTGACACTGTCGGGGCACTGAGATTCTCCAGTCCCCAACTACTCCTCGAAGCATCCAGTGGTGGAGACAGACACAAACCAGTGAGTCTCACACGGAGCCAGCGGTACTGAGGGACAAGAGCTCGGGTGCAGGGTCAGGGTGACAGTGAGATCTGCACCATGAGTGGATGGTGCCTGCTGGGGCAGGTCACTGAACGAGTGCTCAGCAGTAGAACAGGACCCTGTGTGAGAGAGAATCTGGGAGAAGCTTGGAAAGCAAGGTCACAGGTCCAGGACAAGAGTGGAGAGAGGCACTCACCTTGCACCCCAAAATTTAAGGGCACACAAAAAAACTCAGTGATCAAGATAAAGAATATTTTAATGATTTTAATGCAACACTTAGAAAACAATCAAAATTAATGTGAAACATTCATGATAAATAAAATATCAAATTTTAAAATCAGGACAGGGTCTCACAAGACCAAGGTCACGGTAAGGTGAGTGAGGCAGGTCATGCAGGTGCAGGTCGAAGCCCATCATGACCTAAAACTTTTATATCACATTTTTTGCATTAATTTTTATTTGTTAAGCATTGCATTATTGATCTTGATTCTGAGTAATTTCCACCCCTTTTTCCATTTGTGCATTTGTGGTCAATGCTCTCTCTCCCTACCCTGGTCCCACCCTCCCAGGACGAGGGATTGGGGAAGGAGGCAGGGGCCGGACTACATCAGAGGTTCAAGGGTCATGCTCCAGACACTGGGCTTTATCCAGCAGCATTGAGGAGCCACTCAATGACACATCCAATGTGTTTGTGTGACAAGATCGCTTGGGAGGAGAATTTGTAGTGAGGGGAGGGAGGATCAGAAAGAAGAGCGTGAAAGCAGTTAAGAGAGTCATGAGTATCTAGGCAAGAGGTGCAAACAATTTGGAGAAGACTGGTGGGAAAACAGTGAATGAATTAGAGACCATTAGGCAGTGAAATCAACAAGATAAAGGCCAGGACACATGGATTCAAGAGTATCACTTCTAATTTTCTGATGGTACAATTCACTGTGGCCATGATGAGCTTGGAGTGGGGTAGAGAGGGGCTCTGGGTTTTGGCCTATTGAAGCCCCATTCATTTGCAGCATTCTAGTAAAATGATGAGCAGGAGGTGGGCAGGCAGGTCTGCAGTCAGAAAGATTTGGTTGCGTTTGGGTTGAAGGAATTGGTTTGGGAGGTATTGGTGCAGAGGTGGTAATTAGGGGAGTCACATCAAACAGGGGACCCCATGCTGTGGCTTGTGAAACATTTGGGATATACTCAAAAATGACCTGCTGTCCATCTGCAAGTCAAGCCTAACTGGGTGTCTTGGGTTTTTCTTTGCTACACCTGGCAGTAGCCTCAGTGGTGACTGGGGCCACAGGCTCTGGTGAGCTCACCTGGAAAGCAGGTAGAGAAGAGAAGGAACCTGGGAAGAAGCTGCTGGAGAGTCTGGCAGCTGAAGTCCCCAGACTACAGGGGAAACCAGGAGTCTGGTTTTGCAGAAGCCAGAAGGAAAGGTCGTTTGGTTACTGTGTCAAGCTGCCAAAAACCAGGTAAAATGAGAACAGAAGGCAGAGTGCTCTGGACTTGGGCATATGGAGGTCATGGGGCCTCTCACCGGGTGCTTTTTTGCAGAGGGCAGGAAGCCAGATGGGAGGGGCAGTGACGGGCACAAGGAGAGGTAGGCAGGAGCAAGTTGGCCATGCAAAGGTGAGAGAGTCAGGGCAGCGGCTGAGGGAGGTAGGGGCGCGAGTAGAGATGGGAGCATGTCCAGGTGTGCGTGGTCATGTCTCTGAATCAGTCCCCTTCTCCATGCACAGCCCAGGAGCCCCCAGCATCTCTCCCTGGACAGTGCTCTTGGTCTCCCAGGGCTTCTGGTACAACCCCTCCCAACTTGTCACCATCTCTTCTCTCCTGTCCCCCACCTGGTGTGATTTTGTACATCCCCAGTGTCCTGTTCTCCCTGGATAGACCTCCCACTCTCCAGCACAGCCTGGGGGACCCTCCTCCTCTGCCCTTACCCACCCCTCCCACACTCCACCACCCAGACACCCTGCTCTGTTTCACTTCCAAGCCACTATTCTTCTGATTTTCAAAGAAGTTGAAACCTTTTCCTTGGTCCCTAAAAGTCTCTTGTAGGCACTGTGTTTGGAGAAACAGGTCCTTCCCGGGGTTCCTGCTGAGCCATCCTGCATTAGTGCTCTCTCTGCCCTGCCTTTGAGGGGCTAGTCTCCCGCCCAACCTGGCCAGCCACCGCCCTGGATCACCTCCTCTGGCTCAGTCCAGCGGGCCAAGCTGATCAGCCTGGGAAGGAGGCAAGCTCGCCCCATGCTGGACAGATTGCAGTGGCTAAACGAACGTGAACATGGCCATCTGCCTGGAGAGGGTAATGTTATCATCACCGGAAAATCCCAAGTAAGCTGGTGAGGCCGCAGTAGATGCAGAGGAGAAGCCCACAGCCACTCGCCGGGCATGAAGCTATGGATTCGATGCTAAGTCTGTCACCAGCAGCCGTTCCTCATCCATCATGGGGGTGCTCACTTCAGGGTGAGTTTAATCTTAGCATCTATTTTGCTCTCATTGTCCACTGAAATTATTCCAGCCCAACCAGACTTGTGAAAGGAACGATAACTCTATCAGATTTTTTAGTTCACGTTTAGGTTTTTCTTCAAATAGTATTTTGATGGGGGAAGTCACAGAGAATTAAATAACAGTTTTACAAAAAAAAAAAAGAAGTGTTTTTTCATTATAGAAAGAGATCTGCCTGTGACTTATAATTAGAACTAGAAACAAAACATGGGAAACAAATGTATTTTTTGACATATATGTATTTCATTATCAATATATATGCACATATATATTAATATATCTTATATACAGAGATACAAACATGTATGTTTACATATATCAATATATGATATCAATATATGCATATAGTGTGTGCACATGTACAAAATATACCTATTTTTATATACATTATACAACTTTACAAACAAGGTTGGTTGTACCAAAACCAAAGGAGGTAAGGCTGGCCAGGCATGGTGGCTCATGCCTGTAATCCCAGCACTTTGGGAGGCCGAGGTGGACGGATCACTTGAGGCCAGGAGTTGGAGACCAGCCTGGCCAACATGGAGAAAGATGTCTCTACTAAAAATACAAAAATTTGTCAGGTGTGGTGGCGGGTGCCTTCAATCCCAGCTACTAGAGAGGCTGAGGCAGGAGAATCCCTTGACCCCAAAAGGCGAAGTTTGCAGTGAGCCACGATTGCACTACTGCACTCCAGCCTGACAGAGTGAGACTCTGTCTCAACTGAAAAAAAACAAAAAACAAAGGAAGGAAGGTGGACCACAGTACCCCACTATCAGTGTGGTAATCACCATGGCAATGGTCCTGGGATTCCTCATGTCCGGATGCTGCTTTGCTGAGCACAGGTGGCTTGTACCACATTGCTGCATTTTAATCATCACCCACTGGTGAGGACACTGAAGGTCAGTGCCCTTGTGACTTACTTGAGATTACCTGGCTGGGCTTCAACCCAGGTCTCCTCACTCCAAATGCCACAGTCTTTTCAATAGCTCCATTGCCTCCCGGTGGCACACACTTACCATTTTACAAACCCCAAACTTGTCCCCAAGAGGCAACTGCTTTAATTGTTTGATATCTTTTATCCCCCTTGCCCGGAATCTAACCGTTTTAAAAGGGAATACCTCGAACTTACAGCATTGGGGAGATATCTTCCAGGTGCTGGCTCGGCTGTCTGCTGATCTGCTGATTGATAAATGCCAAGACTGCTCCTGAGTTGAGGCGAGAGATGGGTGCAGTCCTGGGAAGAAAAAGCACGCCTGGAGCGTCAGCTGACTGGCGAGCGAAAGCCACGCTAGTGTCGAATGGGGTCACAAAAGCCACCTGAGCACTGCAGCATGCGCCTGTAGTCCCAGCTACTCAAGAGGCCATGGCGGGGGGATCGCTTGAGCCCAGGAGTTTGGAACTGTAGCATGCTATGACTGCACCTGTGAATGGCCACTGCACTCCAGTCTGGGCAACAAAGCGAGGTCCCATCACTAAAAAGGAAAAAAGTTATCCAGGGCCAGGAGACTCAGCCAGTCGACCCTCATTTTTCAGCCCTAACTCTGTCATTTAGTGTAACCCTTGAAAAGACATGCTAGGACTATGACCTGTTCTTATAATATTTTCAATCCTTTGTGTGGCTGCAGATGTTTCTTGGCCCACACGATGGACCCGTCACACCCTGTGAAACCTGAACTACTCCTCTGGCAAAGTGCACTCCAGAACCAGCAGCTGGGACCATCCAGGTCACAGCAGCCTCAAATCATCTGGCCTAAAAACCCAGATTGGTGTTTCTTGAACAGCTCCTCCAATGCCAGTGCAGTCTTAGAGCTCAGATTGCTGCAAAGTGGGAAGGGAATCTCCCTTCCCCTGGGGCCAGTGACCAGCTGACCTAACTGCCAAAGCTGCTAGACTGCTCAGTGGCTCAGCAGAGCTTATGTCCTCACTCACAAGGGACAAGCCTTAAAATCCAGTTCTGATATTCACTTTGAGGCTTTAACATATTGTTAGGGAAAAACCTGTTTAGAAATACATTTCTTTCTTTATTTATTATTTTATTTATTTAGTTATTTATTCTACTTTAAGTTCTAGGGTACATGTGCACAACGTGCAGGTTTGTTACATAGGTATACATGTGCCATGTTGGTTTGCTGCACCCATTAACTTGTCATTTACATTAGCTATTTCTCCTAATGCTATCCCTCCCCCCTCCCCCCACCGCACGACAGGCCCCAGTGTGTGATGTTCCCTGCCCTGTAGAAATACATTTTGAGTTAATCAAATGCAATCGAGAAAATGAGATGTCATCCAAAAAGTTAATGTAACAAAGATTGTTGAAAATAGTAATTCTCATTGCTGGGGATGGTGTGGTGAAATAGGTTTTCTTATACACTGCTGGAAGCTCCTTCAGGAAAAACTATTTGTTGATGGGGGTGTGTGTGTGTGTGTGTGTGTAAAGAAATGTGTTAAAAACACTCATCCACTCTAATCAGTAATTCCACTTGTGGGAATCTGGCCCAAGACAATAATCAGGAAATGAAAACAGGTTCATATAAACAGGCATTAATCATGGCTTTATTTGACTTTTTAAAAAATTAAATGTCCAACACTACCAAAGTGATTAAATAAATTATGGAATGTCCTTATGATGGAATATTTATACAGTTATTAAAACTGATGTTTGCATAGTTTTAATGCAAACATACTTTGATGTATGCAGAGTATTTTTTTAATAAAAAGGAGACGGCGTGTTTGTGCCTGACATTGAGTGCAGACTGCATACACACAGCGCAGTGGGACTCAGCACAGGCTGTCATAGACAAGGACCTGGAAGAAAATATTTTGAGATTAATAATGGTCAGAATATGTGAAACTTCTGCTTTCTCCTTTATAGTTTTTTTTTTGTTTGTTTTCTTCTACAATTTTAGAATTATCTTGATTTCCTTTCACTACAAGAAAAGAAATACTTCAATACATGAGTAAATATTTTGGAGTAGAGGAGACTTTTAAGAGGGTAGTTATGAGTAGTTGTATATTCACAATAGCAATATTCCCCCCTGGAGAGTGAGCTAGTAAACACGTGCTCTGTTATAAGTAGCTGTAGGGCTTTGCCATTGTCTTTACATTCAAGATGAGTTCATGTTACGCTGAGAGGGGAGTCCCGAGGGAAGCAGGACCTCACTGCAGAGCTTGGCTTAGGAGGAGCAGAGAGCTAGGTGCTTCCCCAGCTGATTCCCAGCTTCTGTCCTGTGAGTTCCAAGCCGCAAAACTCTGGGCAAGTCACTTATCAGCTGTGATCCATCTGTCCCCTTCGATAGAGCAGCATTAATGACTCCTGGCTTCCTCACAGGGCCACCAGGAGGGTCAGCAGACGCCCTTGGTGGGAGACTGCAGGGCTGTTGAGAGGAGGACTCCCCAGCTGTTGCAGGGTCCATACAACAGTTTGGGGGACAGCAGCCTCCAGGTCAAGTTCTGGTCTGCTGTGACCCTGGGACCCCGAGATTCCTGTGGAAAGACTGAACTACTCACATCATGCTGACCACTGGAATTTGCAAAGCCTGTTGACATTTGAGAGCTCACCTCTAAGCCACCTGGCTGTTCTGTGAGGTGGACAAGGTGGGGGAAGTGGTGCTTCTGCAACAGACAGTGAAGCTGATGCTCAGAGATTGGATCTCAGGAACCCAAGTCCCCAAGGTGGCCTAGTGGGTCTTAGAGCCTGACTGGGCCCAGCCCCCAGACTCCAAGGCCAGGCCTCTTTTGACTATCCTCTGTGAGATGGAGATGGGTTTACTATGTCCATTTTACAAATAGGGAACCTGAGACTCCCAGAAGTCCAGGATGACTAGCCCAACTCATATATGGTCAGATCTGTCAGGTAACATATGGTTCCTAAAAATCTCCATACCATGCAGGGCTTATGGCAAAAATGGGGTTGGGAGCACCACACTCAAAACATTACTAGCAACATTAAAAACAAAGATAGAAGCCGAATAAAATGATAGCACCATTTTACACACATTAAATGTGTGGGAAATGCATAAACACTAAAGTAAACATGGCACTTACCTTGGGAAAGATCTGAATTCCCCCGTGCACCTGGGCCCAAGAAGAGTTACAGTTTCTAAGTGATTGTGCGGTGGAGGAAGGGAGGTTACCCGAAATGGAGCAGACGGTTGTAACACCAGGTGCGGACAGGTGTGGCTCCTAACCCACAGCTGAGGTGGCATTGAAGGGCCACGTGTGTGTGCACATGCTTGTGTGTGTGTCCTGCGGGGCTTGACCAAGCAGGATGTAGTTTTCTGCATCGGCCTAGCATTTCCTGAGGACAAAATCACATATAGGTAAAAACCAAATTCACATCACACTCAAATTATCCACTAACACATCAATCACACTAGAACAAATTTGGGTTTTCAAGACAAGCCTCGGAGCAGAACTGGCTGTACCCAGCAAAGGGTGGGGCTGCAAGTGAGACACGGGCTTTTCTTTTTTCTGAACCCAAAGTGTTCTTTACATAGGATGTTTCTGCAGGCATTTCCTCCTTTCTCTTCCTCTTAGCCTGGCTCCAAGCTGGCAGGAGATAGCATCGGTTACCTGCAGCAAGTGGGGTTAATGGGGTGGCAAGGGCAATGGGGCAGGAAAAATTCTGAGACTTCGCCTGAACCAGCAGAAGGAAGCCATAATAGGTCACGGTTTCTCTTGGAGACACAGATAAGGGAGTTTTGTACTCTACTCCGGATCTGCAACTTGCCAACTGCATGGGCTTGGACAGGAGACTCAGCTTCCTTGAGGCTTGGTTTCCTCATCTGTAAAATGGGAATAAATGTAGTACAACCCTCACCAGGTGAGTTTAAGGGTTAACTGAGATCAGGCATGTAGTAAGTGTTCAACAAACTCTGATGACCTTGCTCCTCCTCCTCCCCTTCCTCTTCTCCCTCTTCCAAATCTCTTCCTACTTCTTCTTCATAGTCATCTTTGTCATCATCACCATCATCATCATCACCATCGTCATCCTACCACCAAAGGAAAAAAGTCACAACCCAGTCGTTCCCGAGACACTGACGATGGAGTCGGTTTTCTAGGAGCATCAGATTCTTAAAGAATCCTCTTGGTCCGAGGCACATCATTAGGTGTCCTTGAACCCTAGACTTCACTTACTGCAGGAAGCAGGCTCTTCCTTGAGGAAAGCAGCAGGAGCAAAGCTCTCCTCGGCTTGGTCCCCCCGCGTGGCAGTTTTCCTACTGGGTCCTGTGCTGTGGCTTTTCTTCCCTGGAGCCCTGCATTTGTGCGCATTCCTTCCGTGCACTCTATGTTCTCAACGCCGATCGCCCACATGTCTGAAACCAGGAGGCCAGCTCCAGGGAGGTGGGACATGTCTGGGAGGTGGTTTCAGGTATTCAAAGTACTGTCCACAGACTACAAGCATGGGCATTACCTGGGAGTTTGTTAGGAATGCAAAATCTCAGGCCCAGCCAGGAACCATAACCTGTTTTTTTTTGTTGTTTTTTTTTTTTTTTTTTGAGACGGAGTCTCGCTCTGTCGCCCAGGCTGGAGTACAGTGGCGCGATCTCCGCTCACTGCAAGCTCCGCCACCTCCCCGGTTCACGCCATTCTCCTGCCTCAGCCTCCCTAGAAGCTGGGACTACAGGCGCCCGCCACCACGCCTGGCTAATTTTTTTGTATTTTTAGTAGAGATGGGGTTTCACCGTGTTCGCCAGGATGGTCTCGATCTGACCTCGTGATCCGCCCACCTCGGTCTCCCAAAGTGCTGGGATTACAGGCATGAGCCACTGTGCCCGGCCCATAACCTGCATTTTAATAGCATCCTCAAGTGATTCAATGCACATTGCAGTTCAAGCAGCACTGGTCTTAAGGGACACAAGAGCCACAGCCCATAAGTCTGGGCTCTGGGAGAAACGGCTATCCCTTGATATGTTGAATGCCTGTTTCTCTTGGTATGTCCTGGGGATTATGTGCACATGTCTAAACTCACATGGGATGGTGTTAGAATCCTGACTCCAGCTGATATTCTGTGTGGCTTCAGGCAATTGGCTCCACCTCTCTGAGCCTCTGTTTCTTTTACTGTGATCTGAAATCATAATAATAATAGTTATTAATGTTTGACACAAAACATTAATGCATTCAACACAGTTCTCAGCATGCAGTAAAACTCATAGGAAATGATATTATGACCACTATTGTTATTTGGGGTGAACACTGGAAGGTCCTCAACCAATATCCACTTTCTTTTTCTTCTTCACTAACAGAATCTCAATTTTACTCAGGCAGTAAATTGCATTTCACAATAGGCACATTATTAGATGTGCCTGTTTAACAACGTTCACCTTCCTAGACCTCCTTGAAACTAGAAATGACATGTGACCATGGTCACAATCCTTTGGCAGGTTTCTCTCCTTAATAGAAAAAAAAAAAAGATTTTAAAATTTCCTTTCTTTCCTATCCTCCCTTCTTTCTTCTTGGACTCTGGATGTGATGTCTGGAGGCAAAGCAGCCATTTTGCTCTCGGGATGAAAAGCACACTAGAAGGATGGGTAAGAGGAGAGAAAGAAGGCGGCTGGGTTTCAGTAGCACTGTGAAGCTACTATTTGGATTGCCCATCTCTGGACTTCATCGTATAAAGCAGGTGGGAGGATTAAAGATGAATTTCTTTTTTTTTTTTTTTTTTTTTTTTGAGACGGAGTCTCGCTCTGTCGCCCAGGCTGGAGTGCAGTGGCCAGATCTCAGCTCACTACAAGCTCCGCCTCCCGGGTTTACGCCATTCTCCTGCCTCAGCCTCCCAAGTAGCTGGGACTACAGGCGCCCGCCACCTTGCCCGGCTGGTTTTGTGTACTTTTTAGTAGAGACGGAGTTTCACCGGGTTAGCCAGGATGGTCTCGATCTCCTGACCTCGTGATCCGCCCGTCTCGGCCTCCCAAAGTGCTGGGATTACAGGCTTGAGCCACCGCGCCCGGCCTAAAGATGAATTTCTTAAGCTGCCACTGAGTTTCTCTTACGTACAGCCCAGCATAGTCCTAACTAGTGATGCCATCATCGTGACACTATTACCATTATGATAGCTGTTGTTACTGACCATCTCTGGCACGCACTAAGGACTCATCCTGGATCCTTGGTTAGCATTTGCTAATTTCAGTTGAACAGTTTGAAGGAAACCTAACCTGGGAAACAGAATTGACTGTCAAGCCCCTTTAAAAAATGAGAATAAAAAGAAAACATAATCCAAATATCCACCAATAAAATCTGCTAAATGTATTTTGACATGCAGCTTTTCATGTTTATTTTTACACACACATTTAAAATATACACCTACTTGTAATGATAACGTGCACTGCGTATTGTTTTATAACCTGCTAATTTTCATGTATCTATACATTACCATCTTTTTCATGCCATTAAATTTGCTTCTACAATAAAAATAACAAATCAGGTAATGAGATGAGCCTGATCCTTCACTTGCTTCAGTTTTACCTTCCAAGAACTGTGTCTTTGCAACACTTATTTGAGCAGACATCACCCCCACAAATGCCTGAATGAGCATTTCCTGTTGAAAAGCTGCATCGGGAAAGACGTCAGAGCTGCTGGCTCACTTTTTCTGGAGAGCTTCTTAGGATGCCCAGAAGAAACATGGGATAGTCACTCCTTAAACGGCTACTCGTTATGTTCCTCCAAATATTGCTGTGAAAAATTCACATCCATTTTCACAATGAATGCACATTTTTTACAATGATGAAAATGATATGACTTTAATTCTGAAGTTCTACTCCAGGACTTCAAATGCTTCTTGTCCTGCTTTGGTCCAAGGTCCTGCATGTGTGGGAAGCCCTCTCTTCGGAAAGCAAGTGAATCAGAAATTACTTGTGAAACTGACTCCAATACTGATAATGGGCTGATAACAGAAAGAATAGCATCCTTAGTATGTCTCACTTAATAAAACAAGACAAGAAATTATTTGGAAAAGCACCTGCGCCAAGTCACAGGGGCCAAGCTGCCTGGGGGGCTCCCACCTCACCCTACCCCCACTGCACTCGCCAGGGCAGCCTGTCCTTGTCCCCAGCTAATTGTTCCTGTGTCAGACGGTGGACTCAGTGCTGCTGGATTTTTGAAGAGTGATAGAAATATACATTTTTATTTGAAATCTTCCCATTTTTAAATGTCAGCCACTTCTGAAAATCACAAAACAAAAAACAAAACTACTATAAGAGCCACAAAATAAAACCAGTCCACAGGCAGAGGCGGGCCACTGTTTGGAGTTAGCATGCCCTCCTTGCCAGCCTGTCTTGTTAGGGAGAGGACTGGGTTTCAGAAGAGACGTTGCCAGAGGGCCATCGCATTATGGTAATAGCCTTTTTGCTTAACATCGGTTTGCCCACACCCTGTGCTTCAGGCACAAATGAGACAAATTAAGGGCATTCAGCTGGGAGCCAGCACATATTTTTTTCGTTAAGGAGCTGAGCGAGTCATTAACCGCCCAGGGCTGGTGGAAGGCGGGGGAGGCCCCAGCAAACCCAGGAGGTGCCCAGGACCCGTGACCTCATTCTGTCCCAGCCCAAGTCTTCACTGCTTCATGAGGAGCTGTGACAGCGTGGCCTTCTCCAGTCCCACACGGCGACAGCAAGGCCAGGGAGGCAGGGAGCTCGCTGTTTCTGTTCCCCACAATCCAAGCCTCCAGACTCAGGTCTGGGATGACAGAGAAAATCCCAAAGAGTGCGCTTGCTGCACTTCACTGGCATGGAGCACTGTGACTAATGCCCACACTGAGCCTGGTGCTCACTAAGCCCTGGCTGATACCACTGGGCGCTCACACTGTTGGGTTCCAAGGCCTTCCTGAGTCATCTTGCCTTCCCTCTAATTGCACAGCCTTCAGCCTATATAGGATGATCAACTCTTCTCGGTTTGCAGGGTTTTGGTACCGAAAGTCCCACATCCCCAGCAGCCCTTCACCCTAGGCAAACCAGAACACTTGGTCACTCTGAGTCTATGCAAAGCCCAGGGAGTTGATTTTGAAGCCACAATTGAGAAGTCCCATCCGACTGCAGAAGGGCATAATTTTAAAAAATCAGAACCTGGGCATTTCAGCTAGGTGGGCTGGAGTACAGAATACTCGATTGGACTTTGCTTCCAAGGGTAGAAGGGTGGTACTGACCACAGCTGGGTAGTCCTACAAGCAGCTGGCCACCCTCCACAACCTTGCTACTCAAAGTGTGGTCCCCAGGCCAGCAGTATCAGCACCACCTGGGAACCTTTCAGAAATTCAGACTCTCAGGCCTCAGCCTGGACCAACTAGATCAGAATCTGCATTTTGAGAAGATACTTGGGTGCTGCACAGCACACAGGCTGGAGAGGCACCGTCTGCGGGTGCTGCATTCTTACAGCTTAACTTGGTGAAAGGACAGAATGGGGCTCCAGAGAGGTATCAGCAACCTGAGCAGGTGTGAGAAGTCTCATTTCACCTCCCTGGGTTCCTGGAGGCTAAAGCTGTTCAGCTCCCAGAAAGGCAAGGAGGTCTGTCTGCCAGGATGGAAGGACACAAATGAGTGACAACAGTTCCAGGCTACACGTCCCCTGACTATAGACCTTAGAAGACAAGGGACTTTGTGCATTTTTTTATTACCCCTTCTGCCTAGATTTTCCAGGACCTTCCAGATAAAATGTACTACATTTTGTATTAGATTGGAATGCACTGGGCTGCAGGTATCAGAGACCCAACTAACAGTGGCTTAAACAAATAGAAGTTTATTGTTCTCACAGAATGAGCAGGGAGGGGTGGATGATGTGTGGCTGGGGGATGGCTTGGCCATGCCGGCGGGGATAGAGGTTCTCCCTGCCTTCCCCTCTAGACTCCAAGCACTTCCACTTTCTGTCCTCAGGTTGGTGGCCTTATGGCCTCAGGATGAATTGCTGTAGCTTGAAGCATCATGTTGATGCTTTCGAGACAAGAAAGGAAAAGGGGGAAGCCAATGAATATGACCTTCTTTTTCAGGAGAGCAAAATATTTCTTATAAACTGAATACCTACTTCAACTCAAGCCTCGTTTGTGGTGCTACAATGCCATCTGGACCCAAGAGAGTCTGGGAAATAAGTCACTGACAAGAGGGCCAAGCAGCTGTGAGGAGCTCAGATCAATCCTGATCCATTGCCTAGAGCCAAAGAGAACCAAGAGGGAGCCGGCCAGGGCCCGGAGACACCTCTTGTAGGTCTTCTGGTCTTTGCACGATGGCCCTGATCATGTTGGCTGTTCATTTACATTTCCGACCCCTTCTGGGTTACGGAACCCTTAAAGGCAGTGAACATGTCTTAGTTGTCTCAATATGTCCCTGGTGCTAACACACCAGGCACAGAGGGTGCTCAGTGGATATTTACAGAAGGAATGAATGAGGATGCCCTCTGTGCCCATTACCCAGAGCCACTCATCCCCAAATGTCTTGAGATGGTGGCATCGGCTTTATCTCATAATTGGCTTTATCTCCATAATGACTTATCTTTTCAAATTGGAACCAGTCTTCAGATAACTGGGGCAAAGTCATAGAGAATCATCTAGCTTGAGACTGAAGTTTCAGTTCCATGGAGCCTGGCTTAGGAGTACGATCAGAGGTGGTCAGCAGCTGCCAGACTCACCCACTCCCACGACTACATAAAAAGAAGGAACAAAATAAAAGCCAGCCTCTGGGGTCAGGCGAAGCCATTTGTTCTTAAGGGGAGTCACAGGCAAGGCTGCGCTGTGTGCCTTGGAGTGTCACAGCTAATCATGGTTCATGAAACATGATGGGATGGAGCAAGTCAGACAATTCCGCCTGATATGTGCCATATGACAGCCGTTAAGCCACTTGGTCTACTGGAAATAGCATTTCATGGTGATCCAGGTAGGGGAATGCAGCCAAGAGCAGAGAGACTCCTCCCATCTCGCTGGAGAACAGGAGGGGGTTGTTCGGGTGACGTCTCATTTCATGAGCCAAGTCAAGGCATATAAAAGCCAGGGAGGGCACAGGGTCTCCCCAGGAACTAATTTGGATGGGAAAAATAAAGATTTTATGTGCTGGCTCAGGCACTGGACTGAAAATCTCGAGAATCTAATCAGTGCCAGGTGGAGGGTGAAGCAGCGCAGTGGCTGGCGAGGACCCCACTTGGGGCAGGCAGGACATGGGGGCTGCACATTTCTGTGCTGGGGGTGCATCAAGCTGAGTCGTCACGGGCTTGGGCTTCAGCGACCCACGTCTTTGGGCAAGTCACTTCCGCTCTCAGCTCCCTCTGTTTCCACATGGGCAAAATGGTTGTGAGGATGAAAGACAAGAAGGTAGAGGCCAAGAGCCCAGCAC
Source organism: Theropithecus gelada (assembly GCF_003255815.1). NCBI lineage: Eukaryota > Metazoa > Chordata > Mammalia > Primates > Cercopithecidae > Theropithecus > Theropithecus gelada. The sequence continues at coordinate 44,615,080 of NC_037678.1, read as the reverse complement.
GGTGCCCGGCACAGAGTGGTTGCCAATAAACAAATCATAATCGTAGTCATTAATGGGGCCAAGTCCCAGCTAGGGTGCCCTGAGGCCTCCCCCTCCCCCTGTGGCCAGGTGGTGCGGTTGCCAGAGTGAGCAAACAAAAACACAGGACACTCAGTTAAAATCAAATTTCAGATAGACAATGAATCATTTTTTTTTTTTAGTATCCATATGCCTCTAAATATTTCATGGGACATACTGATACTAAAAAATTATTTATTTTTTATTTGAAATTCGAATTTAACCAGGCACCCTGTGTTTTTTCTGGCAGCTCTACAGGGTGAGCTTAGGTGCGGCCATAGATGAAAAAGAAGGGATTTCAATGTCAGTGATGGCTGAGTGGAGTGGTCGAATTAACTAAAGGAACCTATATTCTGTGCACTCAAGTTAAAATTTCTGATCTATGACCTCCAACTCTCAAAGCTTAAAAGGAAAAAAAAGCCTCCTTTAGTCAATAAGCAAACTAATGAAATGACAGAAGATTGGATGAGAGTGTCCCGTTCCCCAGCTTCAGCTGCAGTTTTCTGAAGGCCCCCACGCCCTCTCATCCCATTTTGCAAAAGAGGAAATCAAGGCTCCAGCAGGTGAAGAGAGTTGCTGGGTTAGCATGTGGCTGCAGTCCATGTCTGTCTGACACATGGGCCAATAACCATCACCAGGAGACCCCACTGCCTCTCATTGCTTAAAAAGGTCTGCCCTAGAAGGCCACAGACCACCCCCAATTTTTGTGGAGGGGAGAAAATGTTACTGAACATCAGGTGAGAGCAAGTTTCCCAACCTCTTTCTGCCTCACCTTTTCCCTCTGTCGAATAGGAATAATTATTCTACCATCTTGATAGCGTTTTGGGTGACTTGGCAATTTTGTGTACATTAAGGACCCAGATGCTAATCGTGACTAGACAGATGCCATTTATTAGACTTGTTGTTATGAAGACAGTAGGGTTTTATTGTTAAAATATCAGCCGTGAAACCCATCAGAACGAGTTCAGCCTTGGATTCACCTCTTTACCAATCCTGGGATGTTTCTAAACCTCCCTGAGCCTCCATTTGCTCATCCATAAAATGGGAACCTCGTGGAGCCTCCCTCTCGCAACTGTCGGGGGTAATGGAGTAGCACAGGTGAGTACTCAAGTGCAGGCTATTTGTATTTCAACAGGCAGAGAGGATTGGGGTGAGAGCCAGTGGCCTCTCTTGGGACCCCTGAAACCTGGCCACACGGAGTGGGCTTCTACTCCGCAACCCCCCTCTGCCCGGGCAACAATGGAGCTGTCACAAGCCCACATCTGCTGCTGGTAGAGACTTTTCTCTCAGGATTCCTGGAGGGGCCCTGGCAGGGGCCACAGCCCGTCTCTTCTTGTTTATGTGTTGAGAACAATGCAGACATAGAAGCCAAGTTTGCAACTGGGTCTGGAGGAAAATGGTTATCTCTCCAATAAATCCACATGCATCATTGTCAATGACCCTGGACACGCTGCCCACCCACAGCGCCTGCCCATTAGAGGTCAGACAATGGCTAATGAGATTGCCATCCCTGGTTAAGCCAGGAGGCAATGCTTCTTTAATTCTACACACAGCCAGGAGGCAGGGCCTTAGCCTCTCTTACTAGGACTTCCCTTTTCCTCTTACCAGTTCTGCCATCCATGGCTTTCTGGATTCGCCAAAACTTCAGGTTTCTCAAGGAACACAGATGTGTCAAGTGCATTTTCTGGCTTGAGGGGTTGTGTTTTTCGTAGACATCTTTCCAGTTTCATAGCCATTTTGCGCAGGAGTGTCATCAGCTGAGATTCAAGGCTCATTGACGCTAGGCTGGGAAATCCCTGGGAGATGAGAAAGTCAGTCCACACTGGACGCGTGGAACCGGAAGCACACTGCAGAAGGGGGATGTGAGTGCTGTTTGCAGTCCCTCTTCTGGGCCAAAATTTGGCTTAGGGCTTCCCCTACCCTCCCTCGGCCTCTATAGCCTGTGAGATAGGTATTAGCACCTCCTTTTGCCAAGGAAGAAATCATGGCCCTGAGAAATGACATGGTGCATGCAAAGTCACACAGCAAGCAAGTGGAGGGGAGGGCGTGAGTCCATCTGTCTATATGCCAAGCTTGTGTTTTTCCCACTACACTTGACTTGTTCACACTCGGCTCATCCCAGTGCTTGAAGCCCACTGCAGAGCCAAGCCCCAGGACTTACATGTGGCTTCCTTAATGCCCATGTGGCAGTTCCAGTGCTGTCAAATCCCTCTAACCTGAAGCAGTTAAAACTGACGATTTAATGACCCACTGGTGCATCCACTTAACTAATCTTTGTGAGCACATCAAGGTGTTTTTATTTTTGCTGTTTGGAGTTGCATAGTAATCTTTTACATAAACCACACCCATTTTTACAATCACCAGCATTTACAGTTTCCAGTCCTTTAAAATGAAGTAAAAATTAAAGGGCATTTACAAAGATACCTGAATGCAGAATCCTTCATTGTTTGTGTATTTTTTCATCTTTACAGTAGTTTCTTCCTCACTGAATTGTTCAGCATATTTTTTAGGAACTCATATTTTTCAAGTCATTCCAAAGCATTTGACTTATTTTTCATAGAAGCAACTTTTCTCTTTCTTTCACGCTCATAGTTTTTTAGTTTATATAGTAATTCAGTTGAATTTTGAAATTAAAATTACAAATATAACTGGCATAAGAAGGCATGGGAACAAATCCACTGATTCTCGTTAATCAAATGACTCACTGAATGAAGGCAGATATGGGAGAGCTCACTGAGGTGTAGCTGACCAGCCTCCAACTTTCAGAGCACTGTGGGCAGCCACAGAATGTTTACAGTGACGGGGGAGAGCACTGGTTAGTGGCTCGGTAACATGACGACAGGTGAAGAAAGCTTCTATTCTACTATCTCAAAGGTGGTAACAGTAGCAGTGGTGACTGCAGTGATTTCTCTGTATTTAGTGTGAGTGCCACGTATTACTGTCCATCCTCACTACAATGCCTAGAAATTACTGTATTTACAGTCTAAAGATTAGCTAATACATAAGTCACTCAATTCTACCAGGAAGCTTTTCTGAAAAATATTATCTACTACCCCCGACTCGACCAAGTCTTCTTGGAGAAGTGCCAAGTAGCCAGGAAGACTGATTTTTAGATGTCTCTTCTTTCTGCTATTCTTGAAGCCTGCACATTTGCTTACCCAGGGGGAGCAGGGGAGGAAAGGGATAAGTTGCTGAGAGTTATTCCATCCATTAGTCTATGGTGGACTTGATGGTGTCACACAAGGAGACACCTGAGAAACAGAAAATGAATCTTATATACTGGCCAATAAAAGATTTTCTGCTCTGTTTTAAGATGAGGAAACAGACTCAGAAGTCAAGTGACTTGGCCAATGTCACATAGCTTGTAACTGGAAAAGCTGAGATTTCCACTTAGGTCTATTTAATTCCAAATCCCATGTGCTTTCCATTGAACAACTGTTGCCGTCGAGCTGGGTTGGACTGAGTTGAGTTGGTTTGAGTTGAGGTGAGCTGGGTTGGGTTGGCTGGAATTGGGTTGGTTTGATTTGGGTAGGTTGGTTGGAGTGGGTTGGGTTGAGCTGAGTTGACTTGGTTTAAGTTGAGGTGAGTTGGGTTGGGTTGGCTAGAGTTGAGTTGGTTTGAGTTGGGTGGGGCTGGGTTGGGTTAGGTTGGGTTGGGTTAAGTTGGTTTGAGGTGTGGAGGGTTGGGTTGGGTTGGGTTAGGTTGGTTTGAGGTGGGGAGGGTTGGGTTGGGTTAGGTTGGTTTGAGGTGGGGAGGGTTGGNGTGGGGAGGGTTGGGTTGGGTTAGGTTGGTTTGAGGTGGGGAGGGTTGGGTTGGGTTGGGTTAGGTTAGGTTGCATTTGCGTGGGTTGCACTGCTAGCATTGAATCACACTAAGCCATTTGCTGGGTACTCTTGGTCCCAAAACAGAGGGCTAAAAAATGTCTCTTTTATAGTCTTTCAGCAACCTGAGGGCAGAAAGGGGGATCAATGCAAAAGAAACAGACAGGAATCATGTATGATTCATTGTTGAATTCTGGTGGGATTGCCCAAGTAAATCATGCCCTGGGCAAACTAGCAGAGTAAAAGGCACCTTACAGAGCTGTGTGTGGGGAGGGGGTCCTTCTGTCACATTGCCCGGAAGATATGGATCCAACTACCCTCATGGTCAGGAACCACAGAGGCCCCAGCCCAGTTCTCAACCCTTCATGTGCAAATCACGTGCCACAGCCCCAAGCCTGGCAGAAGTTCCTGGAGAATGGCAACTCCTTGAGCACCAGCTTGGTACTTCATGCTGCTCGCCTCCTCTCTCTGTCTCTAAACCCACATCAGCTCTCTTCAGGAGGTATGGTCACCATCTTTTTACACACAGAGAAGCTGAGATAAAAATAACTTGCTCAAGTTTACACAGCTAATCATGGCCAGAAGCTGGGTTTAGATCTAGGTTTGTAGGACCCTGGGAGGTTGAGTTCTTTCCACTTCTTCACATGGCCTTTCAACAGGACAGAAATCAGCACAAGCCTGTCGTCTTGGAGGATCTTTAAGCAAGATATGTGTCTTCCATGGGGGCAGTTGGAAGGGCTTCCAGGTAGGGCTGGGGGAGGGGTATCATAGCCTGTGGGAGACCAGTAGAGTAAGGAAGTTTCCTGCCCCTCAACGGTCAGAGACAAGAAGTGATGACAATGAGGGGCTGTTGATGGTGTTCCCCTACCTTCTACCCATCTGACTTCTACGCCTCAGTTTTTTCAATGCATTCTGTAAAAAGGAGTTTTCATCTCAGTTCATTCTACAGGCATTTGTGGAGTGACTACAGTGTGCCAGGCATCAGGCTAGGTGGAGAGAAGTTGGAGGCTTGGTTCTGTTTGTGTGGCACGTGACTGGGATTGTGGGTCTACACTCTCCTCCTGCCACTTCCAAGCCGGAGGGCCCTGGGAATGTCCATTTACCTCACCAAAGTTCAGTTTATCCCCATGGAAAATGGGGAGAATAATAATAATGCCTGAGGCTCAGGTCGGCTGTAAGGACTGAACTGAACATGGTGTGTGGGGAGCACTTAGCACAGCCGCCAGGGTGTGGGCCACCTCCGGGACAAGGCGGGATTGTGCTGGCTTTTATGCAAAGGCAGAAAGTGCCGCTGAGCCGGGAAGAAAATGAAAAGAACAGTGGCTCACATTTCTTGGCCCACTCCTTCTCAAATACCATATTCTGCATAAAAATATCCTTCAAAAGTCACGGCCAAACCCCCACGGCGGTGGGAATGCCCTCCCGTGGAGGGAAAGCCACCCTCACACAGCGAGTGTCGTTTCAGACGCAGCTGGCACCGGGAACGGGCGGATGGAGGAGTGACAACGCGCACAGCCGACTGTCAGGGCGGCCACGGCAGGGAGTGTCTGGGTGCTCGCCGATTCCTTCAATGCTTCTGTATTTTTGAAAATTTTCATAATAAAACGCTGGGGGAAGTGGAAATGTAGCCAGCCCCAGCCCTGCAGGAGAGGGTGGTTCCAAGCACCATTTCCTCATTTCTTTGAATCTCTTAAAACCTTTTCCTCATAACCCCACAGCTTATAAATGTTTGAACAATTATGACTGTCAGGTGCACAAACAAGGCCCTCACACACAGCCTATTGTTCCGCAGATGGAAACATCTGTTGGATTAGATTATTTTTTAAACCCGGGGTGAGGAGAGTGGGGGACGGGGGTGTTGATAAAAGGCTTCCTGACCTGGGCTTGTGAACAGCCACACTGAGAAAATCTGGCTTTTCAGGAACTTCCCCTGGAGCCACCTTCCTTTACCAGGACACAAGCTTAACTCTTTCAAACCAAAGGCTTCTTTGCAGTGGGCACAATAGCCCTGTTCTTGTGCTACAATATTTTTTTAAAAATCCAAATGGTGTATCTAAGCCCATGACTGACCCCAACCTAACTTGGGGGTTTTAACACAGTGATGAAGGGCTCAGGGTTTGAGAGCTCAGCCTGGAGCCAGACTGCCTGGGTTTGAATCACATTAGCTTTGTACTTACCCTCTCTGTGCCCATCTATAAAATGGGAGCAATCACTGTTGGCTTTTTAGTGAATTAACAAAAATATTACAAGAGCTGAGAGTAGATGAGACCAGCACATAGTAACAGATTGTTGTTACTTACAGCCATGTGCTGCATAATGACATTTTGGTCAAGGACAGACCACCTATATGATGGCGGTCCCATAAAATTATAATCCTGTATTTTTACGGTACCTTGTCTACGTTTGGACATGTTTAGAGATACAAATACTTACTATTGTGTTACGATGCCCTACAGTTTCAGTAAGTCACATACTGTCCAGGTTTTCAGCCTAGGAGTCATGGGCTATATCCTACAGCCTGGGTGTGCAGCAGGCTACGCCACCTGGGTTGTACAAGTGCACTCTCTGAGGTTTGCACAGTGAGGAAGTTGCCTGATGACCCATTTCTCAGAATGTATCCCTGTCCTTCAGCACTCATGACTGTATTATTATTAAGAACTTAGTAATTCTTCTGAGATCATGGAGGAAACCATGAAAATGGCTAAATGAAAAGGTTAAACGGTTACTATGAAAATGGTAAAGTGTAAATGGAGATAATGGGTGAGGTTATTGTGATAATAATAGGACCCTCCTCCTAGGGCTGCTGTGAGGATGAAACAGCATCGACCATGCCAGGGAAATTGCTGTGCAGAATGCCCTGGCTCAATCAAATGTTGTCTGTGAAAGCTTGTAAGGCATGCATTGGGACACTGGCTCTTACCTTTGCGACAGGAAAGCCGCCTGCCTTAGGCTGTGAGCCATGCTATGAAACGTACTAACAGCCGCAGAAAGAACCTAGCCTGTCTGCTTCTCATATGCCTGGGCCCCATTCCACTGGCTCCCAGACGGCTGTGACCTCGATACGGTGTGCGCGCCAGTGGCTGGCCTGACCCCCTAATCGTGACCGCCCACCTCGCCAGGATGACCTACATTTCCACAGTGGCGGCTGGAGAGACATTCCAGGATAATTAGCAAACACACACACAGACACACACACATATAGACATACACACACACACACACAGCAGCTCAGGCCTGGCTGTCGCTGGCACACTCGCTGTCTAGACAGGGCTGGGAGCTGAATGGCCTCCTGCCAGGGAGGTAGGCTGCTTGGGGCTGCAACCAGGACAGCTGAGGTGGGGAGAGAGGCTTTTCCTGTTCACTGGGGCAGAGACCCCTGAGAAGAGGAGCAGCAGTGATCGTTCCTCCCCACCCTAAACAGGAGCTTCCAGTCATGTCCCTTCCAAGGAAAGTCTCCTCAGGAAATCATCAGGCAAGAGAGCCCGGGTCCAGCTACAGGGGAGCTTGATGCACTGCTGTTTGTAATAATGAAAAATGGGAAATAGCCTTTCAGAAAGAGTTAGTTAAGCATATTATGGGGCCATCACAAGCGGGACCAGCAAGTGGTTGCTGACAATTGTGTCGAAGGAGATGGTCTGATGGCATGTGGTGACTGTCATAAAATATTAAGTTTCAAAAAAGCATGATTCAAACTGGCATGTCATCAGGGACTGCAGTCATTTTTCTAATAGGTGCGCAGAAGAGTCATTAGAAAAGCACACGTAGGAGGCTTGGTGCTTATCTCTGGGCATGATATCTGGTCACCAGGGCACTTTGCATGCTCCCACTCATGGTTGGAGTGCAAATACCAAGGACACTAGACCAAGACCCTGGACTGGCTGGCCCAACACCAAGGTTCTGGTCCTTTCCCTGCTCCAAATTCCAGTACACCTAGCTGGTATTTTCCAAACGCCAGTCACGCAGGGACCACCTTCATGACTTTTGCCCACGACACTATAATTTACTTAGAATTATTCTTCAAATTGACTCAAGATTTTCACAAAAGCAAATTGATTTTTAAAAGAAAACCTTATATCACAGTTGTGGTTGAGAAAATCAAAAACAGAAGGTGGCTGTAAAGATAAACACATCATTATTAATTTTTTAAAAATCCATCTAACTAACACAAGAACTGAAAACCAAACACCGCATGTGCTCACTCATAAGTGGGAGTTCAATGAGAACACAGGGACACAGGGCGGGGGAGCATCACAAACCGGGACCTGTCAAGGGGGTGGGGGGTGGGGGAGGGATAACATTAGGAGAAATACCTAGTGTAGATGACGGGTTGATGGGTGCAGCAAAAACCACCATGGCACGTGTATACCTATGTAACAAATCTGCATATTCTGCACATGTACCCCAGAACCTAAAGTATAAAAGAAAATTCCTTGTGTGCCACCTAAGATCATCTTGCCAATGATATGTAGGCCACACATTGGCTGACACTGCCTTTACTCAACCTCTTTATTTACAAAATGACCTAAGGCTAAGGCTCAGAGGGGACAAGATTTCCCTGGGGTCATTCAGGTTGCCAGGAGCTCTGGGTGCTGGTTCTGGGGCTACTTACCTGAACCTGTACTTATCCTGACTAGCAGGTCTGTCTCCACGGGGATGGGGCCAATCAGTTCCCAACCCAACCCATCACTGAGCTCCCAGGAACCTGACTGAGCCACGAGGGTCCAGCCTGTCCCCCTCCCGCCACATCCTCTGTTCAGTGGAGGTCCCACATATCAGACATTCCTCCCATGCTAAGTAGAAAGCTCAACCACAGCACATGAGCTTCAGATTAAATTATTTTTTAATTTCATGGTGCTCAGTTCCACAGTCAATTAATTCCATTTCATTTTCAAGGGTCCCATCACCCTGCCGCCTTCTTTTTCTAGCAGTTCCAGTGATTTTCTAGAGTCAATCAGAGATTTTTTGTGTTTGGTTTTAAATATGTGTAAACGTATGGTCTGTCTGTGTCCTTTTTCCCGTTCCTTCTCCTGACTGCACCCACGCTGGACACCCCAGGCTGAGGCTGGAGAGGGCATGAGGAGTGGGCCGGGCAGGCAGGCACCTGGCCCCTTTAGGAGGTGGAGGACAGAGGAGCATTTCCACATCCAGGTGGGTGCCTGCACTACAGCAGAAGGGAACCGCTGCCTCCTGGAGGCCCTGGGCTCTGGGAACTCCCTTAGTTTGCATCCCTGCTGTCTTTTCCTCTTATGGAAACCCTTCACCACCTGGATGTGTCTGCAAGCACTTGGCCCTGACTCCTTTGCAGGGCTGGGCATGTGACTCAGGCTGGCCAATCAGAGTAGTCCATGCCCTGGAACAGCAAGATAGGCTGAGGAGCAGTCACATGACCTAAGCAGGGCCATTCAGTGTCCTGTGGAGGAATAGAATGGCTTCTGTGTAAGAAATGATTATGATCTTTTTCTCTAGGCTTCTTAGCTGTGAAGGTCATGGAAGCTCAAGGCTGCTGGAGACCACCCCTGCTGTCACTTGGAACTCAGCCTCCCTGATCGTGAAGCCAACTAGCAGAAAGGAGAGCCAAGAGATGTCAGGAGGAAAATAAGTCCTACTGTTGGCCAGTAAGGCCCTAGGTACAACTGTGCCTGAAGGCCACCAAACTTCCCAACTTTGAAGTTGTATGTGCCAGCAAATTTCCCTTTTTCATTGTTGTTAATTTAGTTTGTTATGTCGCCTTCCCTTGTTCAAGTCAGCCAAGGAACATCACTGTGTGTCACGTGTCCACCTTCCTTTCCCTTGCCTCGAGTGCCCTGCCTCATCCAGGGAAATCCTAGAAGATAGAGGTGACAAGCACGCAGGAAGCTTTATGGAACATCCAACTCCTCAAGACTCAGCTCAGGCACCACCTCCTCCAGGAAGCCTCCCCTGGTGCCCTAGTGTGCCTTCTCAGGCTGGTTCGTAGCCCATCTCTGCTGGCCCACAGCTTTTATCGAGGGTAGCACCATGCATAAGGGCTAGACTCTGGAACTCACGTGTCCCTGATTGGAATGTCAACTCTTGCCAGTTGTGTGACCTTGAACATATGAGTAACCTATCTGTTCTTTGGTTGCATCACCTATAAAATTAACATCAGTCTCTCTACCTAGTTCCACTTTCTTGTGAGATTTGTCACTGAGTGAGAACAGAGGCCAGCACATGGCTGCTCCTCAGGTATTAATAGTATTGGTCATCACTTTTATGTTCTGTATTACTTTTGCCATAACTGCCTTTTACTTCCTTGTCTTAAACCACAAGCTCTTTCCCTTCCCTTTTCCTTCAATTCCTTTGGTTCTCCAGACCCCACAGTGCCTGGCATGTAATGAGCCTGAGAGAATGTCAGTTGAATAATGTGTGCCCCCCAAAATGAACAGGCAAATCTGTATCTTCTGCTCTTCCTTCTACCTGTCAAGAACTCTGACTTTGCCATCTCGTTTCTGGCTCTCATCCTAAAAATAGGATAATGAGCGAGCGGGAGGTGGAGAGAAATAGAAGTGAAAGGGAATGAAGACAAACACAAGGGTTGGGGGTTCAGGATAACAGATGGGCTGGGCGGGTTAAGGAGGTGCTCACACCTGGCTGGGCACTGGAATCAACCAGATGCAAGGGTTCCCAAACAAGCCCCCTGGGCCCTACCCTGGAGACTCCCACCTCATCTGTCTGGGTGGGGCCTGGAACTTCCCAGGTGATCCTGTGCTATGAGGCCAGGGCTGAGAACCCTGGGACAGAGGATGGGAGGAGCTTCGATGCACAAGAGAAATGAAGCTCCTTGAGTGTTTTGAGAAACTTCAGCAAAGATTAGTTCCTGTTCAACTATTTTGACCCTCAGCTGATTGTTTCTTTGACTATGACCCAGTTCTGAGATAGGGTGCCAAGGGGACTCGGTTTTATCTAATGCAAGTGTGTGAATGAATGAATTAATGAGAGGAGGTTTGTCTCCCAACACACACCAGTAATCACAGATACAAGCAGCAAGGAAAAGTGGAAGAGGTGTTCCAACACAGGGGACTCAAACCCCTCATCCACCTCATCAGCCTGTGTTCAAGAGAGAGAGAGGCGCTGGGGTTTATGGCTGGGGTCACTTCCCTGCCCTGATCTTAATTACAGGAGACCCACTGGCTCAGCAGTCTCTAAGTTGCAGGTAGAGAAATTAGATGTGATATCCAAATCCTTTTTTTCTTTTTTCTTTTTTGGAGGCAGGGTCTCATTCTGTTGCCCAGGCTGGAGTGCAGTGGTACAATCATGGGTCACTGCAGCCTCAACCTCCTGGGCTCAAGTAATTCTCCCATCTCAGCCTCCTGTGTAGTGGAGACCACAGCCAGGGACCACCATGATTGGCGAATTTAAAAAAAAAAAAAAATACACAGATAGAGTCTTCCTATGTTATCCAGGCTGGTCAGCTTAAGGGATCCTCCCACCTCAGCCTCCCAAAGTGCTGGGGTTACAGACATGAGCCACTGTACCCAACCCTAGATCTTGACTAGTAACATATAGTCAGCTAGATAGACAGATGGCTGTACCATTCCTTGTGAACTTCTCTAGGGACACCCTTTGAAGAAAGTGTCTGAGGGTCAAATCAGAGCAGCTGAAGACAAGGCCCCGCCCACAACGGGATCGTGGGTTCAGGAAAGATCCTTCCCAAGGACCAGTCGGCGGGGCTGTGAGTTCCTGGGAGCAACAGGAAGAGGATTTCATGTAGGACTCACGGTGCCTGGAGCCTGTTCCACTTAAGAGAAATTAAGCTGTCACGAGTATGAAAGGAATAATGTCACTCCTGGGAGTTCCTGTCCTTTCTTTAATAAGTCCACAGGGTGCCCAGGCAGTTTTTGGTGCTTGGAGACACAGCTGCAAACAGGTCACCTTGCTCTGAACCCACAGGTGCTCATCATCTAGTGTCTAGCAGGGAAAGACACACCAAGCAGAGGGATAGCATGGGTGAGTGCTCTGAGCAGGCCCGACATGTTCCTAGGACCTACTGAGAGACGTCTGGGAAGTTGCCTGAACAGGAAAGGCTGATCTGGCTTGAGGTTTCGTGGTCTTAAAGGGAGGAATATAAGAGGAGGGGCAACAGGAGTTGAGGAGGATGAAGGCTGTTTCCTCTCCTCCTTCTCTACTGGGCTTATTCCTATGGCCACTGCAACACCCCGGGAGCTCCAACAGAAAGACCCCTGGAGTCTGTGTGTGTCTGTAGGAAAGGGACCGAAGTGCCAATTCCTGGCTATCTGTCCACCATGGCGAGCTGCCTGCCACCAGATGACACCAGAGAGGGACAGGAACACTGTGGAGGGGATACATGGCCACATGTCGCCTAGAGAAGGGGCAGATTTGTGTTTGTAACAAGCACCTGCAGGTAGTTCTTATCACAGCAGGGACATTGGTTGTCTGGTGCCCCTCATCTCTGCCACCCTTCCCAAGCCAGCCTCATTCTCTCTCTCTGGAGACTCCCATTCTCCCACCCTTCCCAAGCCAGCCTCCTTCTCTCTCTCTCTGGAGACTCCCCTCCTTGGCCCTGCCGCCCCTGTGCACTGGGTTCGGGAGACTTCCCGATTTCAAGCCCCCAACAGAGCCCATTGAGAATCTGTGTGCCTCCCAGGTCTAAATTCTTCTGAGGAAGAACTTGATTTGGATCGGGGCACAGCTCTGGTCCAATCAGCTGTGGCCAAGGAGGGGTGAGGTCGTGGTACAATTGTGGCTCGTGGGGCCTCCCTTGTGGGTATAAGGAAGAGAGTTCTCAGAGCAGAGGTACCCATCCAAACTGCTGTCTCCCATCAATGTATGCTTGTGCTCCCCCGGAGACCCCACTCCACAATTCAGGTTATAAATTTCTCTCTTCCTGGTAAACTTCCAGGCCTCACAGCACACCCAGCCTCAAAGGAATCTGTCAGAGAAACGCAGTAATGACAATATGATATGCTTCTTCAAGAAGTTTCTAGCATGAGAGCTCTCAGCAGACAGGGGCTGTTGCCTTTTTGTCCTGTGCACCCCAGCCACTCCTGCTATGTCCATTAAGCTCTAGGACCTACACGCCATTGGCACTCACTGTTATGGGCTGGATTCTGTCCCCTCGGAATTTGCATGTTGAAGTCCTAACCCACGTCTTAGAATGTGACTGTATTTGGAGGTAGGGCGTTTAAAGAGATGATTAAAGTTAAGTCATTTCATAAGGGTGGACCCTAATCCAGTGTGACTGGCATCCTTGTAAGAAGAGGAAGAGGAAACAGGGAAGGATACACAGAGAGGCCATGTGAGGACACAGTGAGGAATGGCTGTCTGCAAGCCCAGGAGAGAGGCCTCTGAAGTCATCAAACCTAGTGACCTCTTAATCTTAGACTTCCAGCCTCCAAGACTGTGAGAAAACACATTACTGTTGTTGAAGCCACTTAGTCTGTAGTATTTTGTTATGGCAGTCCAGGCAGACTAATATGCTCGCTAAAGGGATGCAAAAATGATGGAACTGGTCCTCCCACCGAGAGCTTAGACCTGTCTACTGACTGCAAACGGCAGTCTATGTTAGCTCTTGGTTAAAAGAGAAACAAGAACCAGTTTATCAGGAGTCCTGGAGCTTTCACTGGTGAGGACAGGGGTCTTCTAAAGGCCCCAGGGTTGGGGCAGGACCCTGATGTGATGGAGAAAGTGACCCACTACTCATAACCATGGCTGGCATGCAGGGGATGCCTGATGACTTTGCTCTGTGGTCCTGCCCTACACTGAGCTTTTGAATTACTATCTACTCTAAACTCTAGTTTCAAAATTTCTTAGACTCTTTTTATTGGCGAAAGCAAAGGCCTGAATTTGGCATTGGAGGTCAGACCGCTCTCGTTTGAAAAGAAAAAGGAAAACACATTTCCATGGGTCTTTGACTCTACAGAGATCAAACAAAACCCTACTTTGCTTGGTGATATTTAGGAATGGAGGAGCCAGGCTGCTTCCTGGGGATGAAGCAGCAATTGTGCCTCAGGAGAGGAGCCGCGGCCCCCACCTCACCGTTCCGGCCGCTCCGTTGGAAAGAGATCCTCTCTCCCCACTGACCGCCGACGTCAGCACTCACTCCCATGGGACGGATGCTAGGCCAGGTCACGCAAACCACCCACCAGGCAGAGCGATGGGAAGCCAAGCCTGGCCACATGGGCACCCCTGAAGCCTGGGGTAGAGCTGCTTCCCAAAACACGTAGACAGAGTGAAGGGAGAGGCAGTTCCCTATGGAAACAGGGGAGTTTTTAACTAGAAGAAAGGGGAGTGGATATGGCACAGGCTGCAGTGCCCATGTGCCTCTACTGAGTTCTGGAGGACACTCCCTGTTGTTTCTGAACCCAGGTTCCGCTGCTTGCAGCTCAAAAGCCAAAACTCAAGAAATGAGAGTTAGCAGAAAGAAAAGCAGGTTTACTGGGAGAGCCAGCCAACCGAGCTGATGAACTAGCCTCCTGAAGTATTAATACCTCCTTGAGTTAAGTGCATACAAATTTTAGGCTCTTTTTATGTTCAGGACAGGGGAAGAGGAGGGGATTGGGGTCGAGATGTAACAGATGACCACAGACATTGTCACCAGTGCGGGTCCAAGGAGATTGGGGACTTCCTTGTCCTTGCTCAGGTCACAATGCTCCTATAAATCTATTTTTAAAAACGTAGTTAGTTGTTTACATACTTTCCCTTTAATCCCAGAGTTCGTTTTTAAAACTCCATGATTGCTGTTTTTGCATATTATCTCAGTGCTCTAAAATTATCCCAGCCTCCGTGCAGAAGTGGATAAAGGCCCATTAAGCAAACATGGAGTTGGTTATGTTCGTTCTTTTGCTGCTTCCCTGTTACACTGTCAGTTCCTCCAAATCTCTCTAACATGGAGCGGTGCCTCCACAATCCCACTGCCTCTGTCTTGGGGCACGCCTTGGTTTCTACATAAGGGCCCCTCACCCATCTCACAGCTCCAGTCTCTTCACACATCCTTCTCCACCCAGCTGAGGTCTTTGAACAGCGGTGGCAGGTTGAGTACTAGGATTCGGTGAGACTCAGTCCAGGTGAACTGTATCTTAGAAGGCTCAGGAACGGATGCTTGGGACCTGTGTTGATCCTGGTCCTCCCATAAATTAGCAAATTACTTAACTACTCTGTGCCTCTGTTTTCTCATCTGTGTGTTGGGTACAGTATCTGTACCAATCTTAGAGGGTTATTACAAAGAGTAAATGAGGTAATATACATCAAGCACTCAAAATGTGAGCTGTTACTAAAACGTATCTCCCATCTGTCCACTTCTCTCTATCTGCACTGCCACCACCTCATCTGAGCCACTGTCACTGGTCCCCTGGGCCATATCCCAGCCTCTTTGCAGTGTCCTGGCCCTCCTCTGACCTGGCACTGCTCTGACTCATTCTCCACGCAACAGCCAGGATGGGACTGCCGGATGAAATACAGGGCACCCAGTTAATTGTGAATTTTGGATCAACAGTGAATACTTTTTAGCATAGGTATTTCCCATGCAATATTCATTACATACTTATGCTAAAAAGTTATTTATTTGAAACTCAAATTTAACTGGGCACCTTGTATTTTTATTTGCTAAATCTTGCAGCCTTAAGCCAGGGAGAAAGCAGATTGTTTTGCTCCTTACTTCAAACCTTCATTGAGTTCTCAGCACAGTTAGGGCAGAATCTGTACCCTGTCCTGACCTGCAGGGCTTAACCTGGCCCGGCCTCTGTGGGCCACTTTTTTTCCTGTGACTATTATTAACAATTTTAGCAGCATCGGTGGCCAGGCATTGCCTTGTCAGGTCACACACCATGCCTGCTCCTCACCAGGGGACTGATCAAAGAATAAGAAAACGAAGCCAGCAAGGACCACAGCGCGGGAGACTGTGGGACTTTGTGAGGTGCGTCCCATCCTGGTGTGGAACCCAGACCAACTTTCTGCTCGCTTGGGAAACTGTAGCAGCTGGACCGCCAGCCTGGAGCGAGTGGCAAGGGGGTTGGTCCAGACTCCGTCCTGTGCTGCACGGGCTCCCCAGAACAGCTGCAGTCAACTGCCCAGATCTACTTTGACCAGCCCCATGATCTTGGACATGAGTTTTCCCTCTCTGTGCCTCAGTTTCCTTGTCTACAAACTGGCGGTGCTGGTGGTGCCTAACTAGCCTCAGAGCCATTGTGAGATAACCAAGTTCGCACCTGGACATCAGCCATGGCAGCACCTGGCAGGGAGCAGCCCAACCCCAGCCTTTTCAGTTCATTTTCAAGGCTAGGCAGGACTGCGGATGTGGGCCGGGGCAGGTGGGGGGGCGCAAATGGAGCTTGCACGGCTGAAGGCAGTTCTACTGGAAATCCAGCTGAAGGCAAATCTACTGGAAATCCAGCTGCCCCAGTTGTGTCCCCCATGGCCGCAGGGTGGAGCAGCACATTGAGAAGAAGGTGATGGTGGGCACAGCTGATAGTTACCTTCCTCCCCTGGCCTCCCTGGGAGCCTGTGGCCTTCAGCCATCCCTCCCCTATCTGTGTTCCTGGCTTGCCTGCTTCGGGTGGATATCCTTACATCGGGGCAGCGGGCTGCCACAGAATTCAATCGGTCTCTCCTTGGGTCCCTTGACCTTCTCCCAACTGGCTGAGCTTCTCCTCCTGTGGGAAGCCCAGAATCCCCTGGCGACTCCCTCCTTTTCTCTTAAATTGTGGCCACAGCATGGCCCCCAGTCCATGGTCAGAATGCAGAATCCCAAGCTAGGGACTGAGCCTGTCGCCAAGCCAGACGCACCCCCACCAGGAAGCACTGCCACCACCACTGGATCAACCTCATGTGCCAGACGAGCCAAGGACGAGGGTTTCGGGCCTGGCTCTGGGTGCGTCTAAACAGACCCGCTTCCCAGACCCCGGGCTCCCTTTCCTCTCTACTGTCACTGTGCAGGTAACTGGGCTCGCTGATGCTGTGGTGTTTCTGAAATACTTTTATGTAGTCAAAAATCTTCATTGAGTCCCTACTGTGTGCCAGGCTCTGAACTCAGTGCTGAGAACATGAAACAGGCAGAGGGGGCCTGCTCCCACAGCGTCCTGAGCTGAGACAGACACATTAGGAGTTAAGGACACTTACCAGAGTGAGTATGTGCTGAAGGCCGTGAGCAGGTGGAGATGAGAGGGAGGAGCAGGGCTGGGCGCCAATGTAGAGAGGGGCTGTTTGGGACCCACTTGGAGAGAAGGGCTGGGGCCCCTGAGGAGGTGGCATTTGAAGGAGGAACAAGAATGAGCTCAGCAGAGGCAGGGAGGCTGTTCCCAAGGGCCAGCCAGTGCAAGGCTCCCAAAGTGAGCAGAGGGTGATGCATTTGGAGAAGTAACAGGAGGTCACTGAGGCAGGACACAGGGCAGGCGAGGTGCCAAGGGGCCTTCCAGGCCAAGGGCAAAAGAAGCCCCCGAAGGGTGAGAAACGCAATACACATCCTTGCAGCGGGTTAAGCCGTGTCCTTCCAAAGAAACGTCCATGTCCCACCCTCCAGCACCTGTGATTGTGATCCTACCTGAAAACAGGGTCTTTGCAGATGGGATTAAATTAAGGATCTCAAGATGAGATCATTCTGAGCTTCAAGGTGGGCTCGGAGTCCAATGGCAAGTGTCCTTATAAGAGACAAAAGAGGAGAGACACACAGAGAAGGGAGGCCTTGTGACGATGGGAGCAGCGGTTGGGGTGATGCAGCCACCAGAACAAGCCAGCAGCCACAAGAGGCCAGAAAGCATCTGTCCCAAGAGCCTCGGAAGGGGACTTGGCCCTGCCCACACCTTCATCTCAGACTCTGGCCTCCAGAACCGTGAGAGGACAAATGTCCGTTGTTTTCAGCCACACAGTTTGTGGACATTTTTTATGCAGTCTTGGAAACTAAAACAATGTGTAAAAGCTCTGGCTGAAATAGGCAGGATTGGTTGTGGGGCAGGGGAGGAAGCAGGAGCCGCCTGCAAAGCCAGGACCCTGGAGCAGGATGGCAGCTGGAATCCAGGCAGTAACGGGGAGAAGGGAGGAGAGTGGAGGTTGAGATATGCCTCAATAATAGTGAAGGTTGCATTTTACATTCCCACCCCCTGCCCAGCACCTTGCTGTAATGGCCTTATTCAGATTTTCATATTTAATTCTGGATTAAACCCAGGTGTAGGTTACCATCACCATCACCATTTTATAGACGAAGAACCAAAGGAACAGAGAGGTTCGTTAACATCTCCCAAGACCACACAGCTAGAGGCAGCAGGGCACAGATTGCAACCTAGGCCAGAGATCACAGGATCACATATTTAGCCACCCCAAGCTCACTGCCATGCAGTCAAATTAACAACACTTGCTGGGGGTGGAAGTGGGTGGATGATGACAGAGAAGAAAACAAGAGCCACTAAGTGGGTGGCGCTGCTGGGAAGACTGTGGGGTGGACAACCTGTCTTCAGGAGGAAAATGGCCATTTCCTTCCCAGGATGCCCACTGGGCAGGAACTTTCCGGAGCTGGGTCCTTCAAGATGGGCCTCCCACTCCCTATGTTCTGCCATTCGGAGCAGGCAACCTGCTGCGGTTGTATTAATTATGTGACAGAAATGAAAGCCCCCAGCTGACCCGCCGGGATCATAAATACCACTGGCGGAAAATGGACTTGGGCCACGTGTCTCAGCAGCAGCTTTTTGTAGCATGAAGGTTGGATCTTTTCCATTCTGGGACTTGTGTTTGCTTAGCTGGGAAACCACTCGTCTTCCTGTTCCAGTTCTTCCCGTAAGCATTCTTTCCCCCTTTTTAAACAATAATAGGGGTTACCATGGAAATCAGAGTAATTTTCATCCCAATGTAGTCCAGATAAACTATCAGGCATTTGGGGCCACCTTGCCTGCCACCCGTGCTCTGGTCTCATGACTAGAAAATTTGGGAATGTCTGAGAAACTCACATTCTCTTGCATCGATTTCCTAAGTGGGTCAGAGCTTGGAGGTCTTGGCAATTAATGGCTGAGTTAGTGAAGGCTGAGCATAAAAATTTCATGAGCAAAATACGTCTTCCTTATTTTGAAACTTTAAAAAGCCCCACTCAGATAAATGACCCCTGCTGCACCTGAAGTACTGAGTAAATTAGGTGTAATTTTATTACAATATTGATTGCTGCCACCAGACATCTCAATTGTATTTTTAAGCCTTGATCAAAGGTGAAAATGGCATCTTTTAATCGAGTTGAAAAATGCAGCTCTGTGGGAAGATGGAGCTGAGCTGAAGGAGGAAGGTGGAGGGAAGAGAGAAGTCTCAGACCCCCTGTTGGGGAAAATCCACAACTTTTCAACCGAAACAGAGGTTGTCAGCAATGGCTGTTAGTGAATAAGTATTCAGTGAATAATAGGAAAAGAACATAGTAGGCACTCAATAAAAACCACACTCCCACTCTGTAAGCAAGAAGCTCTGAATATACCAAGAGAGGCTCTTAGAGGTGCTGGAAGTAATTAAAAGCTCCTTAGGGGTAAGAACTGCAGGAAAACAAAATTATTTCTTTCCTTTTTTTCCTTCCTTTCTTTTTTTTTTTTTTTTTTTTTTTTTGAGGCAGTTCACTCTGTTGCCTAGGCTGGAGTGCAGTGGCACACTCGGCTCACTGCAACCTCCGCCTCTCAGGTTCAAGCGATTCTCATGCCTCAGCCTCCCAAGTAGCTGGGACTTCAGGTATGTGCCACCACACCTGGCTAATTTTTTTTTTTTTTTAGTAGAGACTGGGTTTCCCCATGTTGGCCAGGCTGGTCTTGAACTCCTGGCCTCAAGTGATCCACCCGCCTGGGCCTCCCAAAGTGCTGGGATTACAGGGGTGAGCCACTGCGCCAGCCCACAAAGATGATTTCTTACGTCTCATATGGCCCTGGCACGGAAGAAGTGCTCAATGAATATTTTTGGAATATTATTGCTGAACTTACAAGGTATAGAAATGACTGTGTTGGAGGGGGGTGTCTTTCAGGGACCCTTTCTCTGAAGGAAGAGTGAGAATTGCTTCGGAAGAGTGAGAATTGCCCAGATGACAGCCGAGATCAGGGCATGGGGGTGGAAGAATAATGTTCCAGGCCAAGGGAAGACCCTGCCGTTCATCCTGACTGCAAAGCAGACAGGGTCCTCGTGGTGAGATAACTGGCCCTTGTGACTATAAATGTTAGTGTCGCTCATGGGGCTGAGAAGAGGCTGCTCACCCCTGCAGGTCCAGCCCCACACAGAACAGGGTACACATGCAGTTTGCTAAAGGGGAAGAAAGAGAGGGGAGAAAGAGGAGAGGGGAAGGAGGAAGCAGAGGAGAGGGAGGAGAGAAGCTCCTTTCTCTCCGCAAGTTCCTTCCTCATCTGTAGACAATTGCACAGCTAACATAACCTCTTTTGATGCAACATAAAAGGAAGTTACTGTTTGAAGAATGATTGATGACTTCTCCTGTGGTTTACCTTTCCCAAGTGACTAATTGGATGCATTCACCCACAGTACAGAGAGGCACCATTTGCCCTGAAAGATTTCATGAACCAGAGAAGTTGAGGGGCTCGGGTGAACGGCTGTGGTGCATGGAAAGCCATGGTCTTCCCCCACCCCCAACCCCACCCTAAAAAATCTCAGCTAGGACAGATCAATCACAGGAATTGACTGGCAGACAGGCTTGGTGTAGGAAGAAATGCCAGGAGGCTTTGGATAACAGGGGCTGGTGGAGGGGAGTTTCCCACCTGCAGAGGCCATGGTAAGTGGGAGGTATGACGTGCAAAATGGCCACTTGGCCCAAGCCTCCATGCCCAAAAAGCCCCAGAGTACACTGGAAAGCATCTCCACTCGAAGCTTTGCACACAGTCACACAGCCACCCTGGCAGGACTGGAAGAAGAACATGTGTATAGTATGAACATCTTTAAACTCCATCCCACACCAGTATTTGCTAAGAATTCTTTTTTTTTTTTTTTTTTTTTTGAGTGCTGCAATTATCTTGTGGGCAGTGCAAATTATATCCAGGGGTGTGCTGGTAAACCAACTCTTCTTCACAGTCAAGAAAGGGGTGATCCCCCTCGTTTGTGATGTTTGCCAATTACCATGGTGTAAATACTGTCACTATGGCTGATTGCAGGCCATTGATGGTTTAAGAACTAACACAAAAGTTTCCTAAATATTTAACAATTGACTCTCATAAACCTCTTCAAGCTGTCATTATCTCAGTTTGTGTGTAAGTTATTATTTATTAAATGTGACCACATGAAATATGCTGCAATTTTGCAACCCTGCTTTGGTATTTCTTTATTGTTTTAACATACCAGAAGGCTCAAAAGATGGAAAGGGTGGTACTGGGTCTCTTGGTATCAGAAATCACTTCTGTAAAAACCTCTGCTCTGCTCTGTTCAATCTGGTGCCTAAACCTGGAAAGTAATTTTTCACCATCTCTACCTTCCCACCCATCCTTCCCTCCTTTTACATTTATTAGGCCACTACTCTGCCTCCCCACATCCTCCATGAAAATGTTCCTCATCCAGTCAGGCATGGTAAATATCTCAATCACTTCTATCTTCCTTCTCAGCATTCTAGTTTTTACCCTAGAGACCAGCCACTTGCTCATTCAAGAAATGTCAACGAGAAATTTATTCGGTACTGGGCACATGCTAAATGCTAGAGTAATAATATAGTTATCCTGTTTTAAATAAACTTTTTGAAGAATACAATAGTAATACATATTCACAGATGAGCATTTGGAAAATGTAAAAAAGAATACAAAATCATCTCATAACCTTCAATTCCATTATCAGAGATAATGGCTGCTAATATTTTCGTGTGTTTCTATTCAGTTATTTTTCCTTGTACAATAAAAAGGACACAAGCATGTTTTTTTATAAAAATGATCATAACCATTTAATAATACATTACAAACCTTTCTACATCATCAAATATTTTTCTCTACAATATAATTTTAATAATTGTATAATATTCTATTGTCTGGTTGTGCTACGATATACACCCAATCTCCTTTGTTAAACACTTGGGTAATACTCAATTTCTTACTCTGAATCACTCTGCAATAAAAAGTCTCTGATGAATGCCTGCAAATGCCCATGATTAATTACATAGGACAAATTCTTGGAAGAATAGTATTTTCCAGGTTTTTATGGTTTTTCTTTTTGGTCCAATAGTTGTTTAGGGCACAATTTTTTAGTTTGGTTTGTTGTGTTTTATTTATAAACCTTAGATTTTTAGCATACTTCTTACCAAAGATTAACACAGTTACAAAACTTTCCTCAAATCATAAATGTCAGCCCAATGGATTTCTATGCAATAAACATACCCTTATAACTGGTGCCTAGATGTAGGAATAAAATGTCCCCACCTCCTCAGAAATCCCATTGGTGCCCCTTCTAGAAATTCTCTATACCCCATCCAGGGATGACTATTATCATGAATTCTAACAGCATAGATTAGTTTTGCCTGTTTTTGAACTTTTTGTAAACAGAACCCTAAAATACAAATGCTTTTGTGTTTGATGCTTTCGATCTACCCTACACAGATGAGATTCCCCCACGTTGCTGGATGTGTGTTAACTTTCCTGAGTAGTTGCATTGTGTTCTGGTGGATGAAAAAATCCCATAATTTATTTATCCTTTCACTGTTGATGAAAATCTAGGTAGTATCACCCATCTGGGTGGTCTCATCTTCACCCATCTGTAGGATCAAATGTATTAATTAAATTATACAGAGCTTCTCTAGGTATACTTTCACAGTTTTGTCTCTAGATCTGTGTAAGTTAAAACAGAAAGAGGTTTCTAAAATCTCTCACTGTATCATGTGTCACAGAGGTGAAGGAGTCGGCCCCAGACCACACTATCCAGAGAAGTCAAGAGGCGTTTGGACTCAGCCACCTGGCCCTGGGCAGCCGAGGTTAACGGAACCCATGGCATGAAGCTGTTGTGAGGATGAAACATGATCATGGAATCTGAAAACTCTCAGCCTGACGTGGAAAACATGATTGCCTGTTAAGCACTGGCTGCTCATTTTCATCTTCTGGGTGAAATTCTCAAAGGGACTGGATGAATACTGAGTGAGTAAGGAATAAATGAACAGATGAACAAACGAATCCGAATGCCCTCCAATGTGCGTATGTGCCTGGGTCTGTTGCAGAAAGCCGCCTTTGTTGTCTAGACAAGAAGAGATGTTTGCTTTGTGAACCCCTGGTGGGTCTGCGGAGGTGGCAGCCCCTGGGGGCAGCTGGACCTTCCCCTGGGCCTCCCACCGGGGTGACTGATGAGGCTGAAGGGGATTTTGCCAGCAGCTGCGGCTGCCAGCCCAGCCTGCCACGCAGACCTGGCGCTCTGGGCTCTGGAGTGAAAGCACAATAGTGGCATTGTCACCACTTCCCCGTTTCTTGATTGTCCCAGTTACTCATCAAGGATGTTGGCGAGCCCAGCCCGGAACACAGCGTCCTTGTCCCTTGATTAAGCAGCAGACACGCTCAGACAGTGGCCCTGCAGGAGGTGGCCGATGAATTCATCTCTTGGCCATTCAGAGAACCCAACAGCCATGGACTTGGGCAGAGATGGGTCAACAGGAGGTCATGCCGGGTGGTCCCCTCCAGAGGCCACCCCCAAAGGGAAACGATGACAGCATCCTCCCCCCAGGAGGTGCCCCAGACGAGGCTGATGAAAGGGGTGGCTCGGTGGCTTCCTGTGGAAAGCCCGCTCTGAGACAGACCCCTGTGTGAGAATGGGCCTGCTTGCTGTTATCACTCCCTGATCAAAACCCTCAGTGGCTTCTCACAAGTAGAAGACAGTCAAAACACCTCTCACAGAACCCTCCATGATTTGACCACAAATCTTCCCACTTACCTTTTTGTTCACCATGTTCTGCTCACACCTGCCTAATTTCCGGCCCTGGGACACACCATGGTCTGTCCTTCCTCAAGCCTCTTCTTCTGCCTGGATGGATCTCTGGCTCCACCCTGGCACCAGCTCTGATGGCCGCCTCCTAGCCAGGGCTGCCTGGTTCACCTTCGGACCCTAACATCTGGAGTAGCGCCTGCCCAGAGGAGGCGCTGGAGAGACATTCACTCAGGCTACTTCCCAGCCCCTAGCACAAGGCCTGGCACATAGTACGTGCTCAGCAAATATGGAAGGGAAAGGGGAAAAGAGAAGGAAGGAAATGGTGGAGATAAATTATCATGCAGCAACTTCAGAGACAGCAAGGAGAGTGGAACAGAGAAAGGGGTACCTTCCAATAGGCACCCGGGACCCCCTTTGGGGGTCTGTACCACTCTCCAAGGCTGGAAGCATCTCATCCTCCACTGCCAAAGCATTCCAGGAAGGGGGTTGCACCCAGAGCAGCAGGAGGCACCACCCCCTCTCCTACCCTCACGTCCAGCTCTTCTCCCTGCTCCGTGATCCACAGTGAGGGCCTCCCTCACTTCAAGATAGTCCATGACTAAGGACCTATGGGACCATCACATTTCTTCATCTCTTCAGTGCATCTTTTTGAAGGCCTGTGATGCCCCATGGATGGGGCGAGGCTCCTGATCAATGAAGGCAGGAAAGTCACACATGGCCCAGCTGTGACTGTGGCAAGCCCCCAGCCAGTGGAGCTGTGAACATACTGGACACATGAGAGTCAGCCCATGTGTTCAGGGAGCCAATCTGATTTTTGTCACCCACTGGCCCTTTAAACTTGTCCACTGGGAAAGAGGCTTGTCCCTGACCAGATGGGAACTCAGGCGATGACCATGACTTTGCTGGTCGATTTCTAGCAGTAGACAGTCCTGTGGTCAGTGTGAGTCAAAGACAGCCTCAGTCCAGCAATGGAAAAGTTCAGTCCTGGGTAAGAATCAAAACTTGCTCCTTGATTCAGCCCAATTTGCTGCCCGACAGGTGCTTGTGGTGAGCTGACTACTTGCAGGGAAGTGGCCTGGACCTCCTCTCTTTGCCCACAGGTTTTGTCCATCACCCCAACACAGTCTCCTCACTCAGGCTCAGGAGCCAGGCAGGGTTGGGAGGGAGATGAGGTGGACAGCTGCTCCCCATCAGTCCCATGTGTGACAGCCCTGCACTGCCTGGGGTGCAGCAGAGCCTCCCCCAATGGACTGATGGTTCTGTGGGGATGAGCAGGGTCTCTCCTACCTGGCCGCGCCCCTATGTGCCATTGTCCTGGAGAGGAGCCCCTCTCTTTAAGGGGCTCAGTTGCCCAGGATTCATGCAGCATTGACCGTCTCTTGGAGGAGCTTCAGCTTTTCAGAAGCAGCCTCAGTTCTTCAACCCAGGCCCCTTTGCCTCTCAGGCATGAACCCCTTGAGCCCTCCAAAGGTCGGGCTTGGATAGAGCTGTCTGCGTGTTCCCACAAAGCCCTCGCCATGTACGAAGTGAGGGGATCACTGCCCTCCCTCCTTGGAATGGGGAGTGCTCTGCGCTCCTGCAACTCACAAAACCTTCCCGTCTCTGCAGAATCAGGACACCTGGGTTCCCATCCTTTCTGCCCACCCAAGGCACGGCCTTCCATCCCTCTGGGCCTCAGTTTCCTCTTCTATACCAAGGGAATGGCACTGCCCTAAACAGGCTCTGATGGGCCAGATGGGGTCACGTGTGTGCACACATGTCTTGTTTATTATTAGCGGAGGTGTGGTGTTGGCATGGTGTGAGGATGGAAGGAATTCTCAAGACCCTTCCAGGGTAAGGGAATAGAAACATCCCTGACCTTAGCCTGGCCTAAACTAGGGGTTGGCTCCTGGCCCTGAATTCTCTACAGACTCTGAACTCAGTGTGTGCCCAGCCTGAGCCATGGCCAAGAACTAGGTCCAAGTGCATTGAATATCTCCCAGGCTGGGCTGGACACCCTCCTGCCACGTCCAGCCCATTGTTTCAATATGAAGCAGAATGTCCCCCTCAGAACCTGTGGCTGTGTACATTGTGCAGCTTCAGAGCCACTGGCATCACACTGCAGACCAGAAACTTTCCATTGGAACCGTGGGAGCAGGAGGAAGACCAGGTGCTCAGCAGCCAGGGCAGGGCCATCCTGGAGCTCCCAAGCCTGGGCACTGGAGCCAGCCAGCCATGTGTCCCCTCCAAGAAGTCTCAGAATCCCAAATCCCAGCTGCAGCCTCTGGAGCTAGAGGACAGGTCACGTCTTGGTGAAGTTCTTTGCCTGAGACCCAGGTCATCCAGGGCAAAAGCAGGAATTGGAATGAGACAGGAAAGGCCGTGACCCCCCAGTCCCTGGCTGTCCAGCCTTCAGGTCATTCATGGATGCTACAACATGTATTGAGCAAAACTTCAGGGTGTGCAACTTGGGCAGTGCAGAAGCAGAACAGACAAGCCCCCAGGGATGTAGATGCTGCAGGAGTGGGCAATGGACAGTAACCAGGAAGCAGATGCATTGACAAACAGTAGCAAGCCAAGCAAAGCAAAGCAAACGCCATGCAGGAAGCATGCAGGCATGGCCCGAGTGACCACAGGGAAGGGGCTGCTTTGGCCACCCGTCGGGGGAGCCCCCTCCAAGCAAGTGGAATGTGATACTGCAGCTGGAGTGATGAGAGGGCTGGCTAAGGGAAGACCCAGCCCACAGTGGCAGATGTCCAGGCCAAGCAGCCAGCACAGGCAGACTCTGGGGTGATGAAGTGAGAGCTTGCAGGGGAAAGGCCTGGGCTGTGATGAGATGAAAACTTCAGACGAAAAGATTTTTTAAATTGTCCCCTTATTACTGTATCAGTCAGGGTTTGACCAGAGAAAAGAGTCAGTAGGAGGCAGTTATTAAGGGATTTATGCAAGGAGTTGGCTTAGGTGACCATGGGGACTGGCCAGACAAGTCCCGAGTCCATGGGGCAGGCTGTCAAGAACGGCTGTGACTCACAGGCATGGCCCCAGGCCACTGTCATGGGAGGAATTTCTTCTTCTTCAGGGAGCCTCTTCCTGCTCCAAGGCCTTTCCACTGATCAGGCCCAGCCAGGCCATCCAGGACAACCTCCTTTACTTGAAGTCAGTGATTATGGGCTTAAACCACAACTCTAACACCTCTGCCTGCAATGCTCAGGTGAGGGACTGATTGAATGACACGACTGTGGCCTCGAAGGGTTGACATATCAAGCTGATCATCACAATTACCTGCCCAGAGCAATATTAAACACCACTCAGAAATTATTCACATGGTTTCAACCTTCTTTTTAAAGTCCAGTTGTTCTGGACCTCCCTTTTGGAGAGGTCCTGGAGTGGCGGGCCCCATCAGTGACTTCCTTCAGTGGGGAGGCATCTGCCCTTTGTTCCAGCCACAAGGCAGAATGATAGGTAGGGGCCAGGACCAATCCCCACCCTATGGCTTCCTTTGAGACAGCTTCAGGGGTGGGGCCGTCCAGTTCCCCTGAGGTCACATTAGGAATGCCAGCAAGCCCTCCACGTGGCATTGGCTGGAATATTCTGGAAAACATGTTCATCACCATCAGTGGGATTTTCTTAAGAATAAGAAAATTGATGCTTCCCATGGTGGAGGGAAAACTCATGAATTTGATGGTGAGATTAGAGGAGTTTCAGACTGTAATGGCTACATTTTTTTTTTAATTTGAAATATTTATTTAGACCAAGAGAGGAAATCACTACATGTTTTGCAATATTTAAAAGTTAACAATATCACAAAATGTAGTGGGGAAAAGGACAATTTTTCTTAATTACAACTATGTCATGCTTTTTCCCTGCTTTTCTTTTGGTTATATCACGTTGTCTCTTCATTTGACAATTTTGTAATATCCTTTCCCGTAGAAGAATTTAGAGATAATTCAGAGTATCCTCTAACAGAGTTGATGGAAATTTGCTTTTTATTTTTGATAGTTTACAGGAGTTTCTTTCAAATTCTCCACTCTTTACTAGCAATATAATGTAATTTTTAGGATTGCTGTTAAATTTGGGGAAACCTCTGTTGAGTTTCTTTCCTAGCTGAGCTAGGATTTCAGGGCATTTCAGATTTGCCATGGTGTGAGTTTTCTTAAATATCATTTGAATTGACAACATTCAGAGTATTCTCAGAAGATGTGCACTGGTTAATTTTATGTGTCAACTTGGCTAGGCTAAGGGAGACCCAGACAGCTGGTAAGACATGATTTCTGGGTGTGTCTGGGAAGGTGTTTCGGAGAGGAGCATCTGAATCTGTATGTAGACTGAGAAAAGAAGATTCGCTCTTTCCCAAGCAGGTAGGCAGCATCCAATCCATCCAGGGCTGGAGTAAAGCAAAAGGTAGAGGAGGGGAAAGTTCACTGTCTCACTTGAGCTGGGACGTCCGTCATCTCCCGCACTCAGACGTTAGAATCCCGGTGCTTTGGCCTTTGGACTCAGACTGGGATTTACAGCATTGGAGCCTTTGTTCTCAGGCCTTTAAGTTGGAGCTGGAACAACTCCACTGGCCTTCTTGCTTCTCCAGCTTGCAGTCAATCCTGGTTCTGTTTTTTTCTGGAGAACTCTGACCAATGCACAGGTTGACAAAGAAAAGTTCGTCCCCAAAAGCCCACACTTTTATGTTTGCTATGCATGTTATCTGTTGATTTAAAACAGATGGGCAAGATATCCTCAAGGAATTTCCAGAAATATTCTTTTATCCCACCCACTAATGTAAAACCAAATAAAGAAGCTGATGGCCGTTAGTTTTAAGACCACTTGGTGTGGAGGTCCCATAAAATGCTCCAGAAAAGTAACATTTAGTGTAGTAAGGACCAGGACCTGCTGTTTCCAGATGAGCCAACCTTTTCTTTGGTCATTTGGAGACTTCCATTTCCAAATCGTAAACCGATCTGGAACTTGTGTAATATATTTGTCTAGTTATTGGTTTGTTTGTTTATTTTTAATTTTAGGACTTCTCCACTGTCACAGGATCCTTGTCCTTGGGGTATCACTTTTCCAGCTGGAAACCTCTGTGAGTAGTGGTGCCTTTGCCTGAGTTTTGCTCGGGCCTGCTGGGCACCCACCCACCCTGGCAGGCTGTGCTCGGTTCACACTACCAATCTGGATCCCACGCCTGCAAAGGGTGAGTCAGGGGCAGAGTGGTGACGCGTGTGTGAGTGAGTGAGCATGGCGTCCAACCACTGCACATAGCTAGGCACGCCAGCTGCTGCAGGACAGGCAGCTCAGGTTCTGGCACAGGCACCAGCTTATTGTGAGGCTGTGGCTAGACCAGGCATACTGCAAGCAGCTACCACTTCTGGCACTGGGGATCGTGATGGCACCCAGAAGCTTGGAGGTGCCAGGAACTGCACAGCCTCAAAGAGGGTGTCACAGGTCTGGCTCGGGGAGCTTCTAGGTCTGGGATCCCCAAAGGGCCACAGCTCTCCTCTCCTTCTGTCTTCTCTCCTTCTCATCACCCACAACATGGTGAGCAAAGGGCATGTTTCAGCCCTGTTTGTGTAACAGCTGTTTCAGCCCCACCATTCAGCAGGTCCCAAGTCCTTGTCCTGTATCCAGGAAGAATGAAGTATGAGGACAAGTAGAGGGTGAGCAGGACAAAGAGGTGCTTTATTGAGCAGCAGAACCGCTCAGACAGAGGAGACCTACAGTGGATAGCTCCTCTCCACAGGCAGGGTCTCCTGACGAGTGTCCAGCTCTCATCAAAGGAGACTCACAGTGGCTAGCTCTTCTCCACAGGCAGGGCGTCCTGACATCTCTTCTAGTCTGACTGAGTCTGGGATTTTCTGGGCTTCAGAAGGGAGGAAGTGCATACTAATTGGTCCATGGGTGGCCATGGGTGAGTCTGAGAAAAGCACCAAAAGTTCTCATTCCAGTCCACTAGAACTGGCAGCCCAGCTCCAAGTCTTCACCGGGGACCCACCCTTTTCCACCCAGAAGCCTGTCTGCCTCCACCACCATCAACCTGCCATCCACAGCGCCCATGGTGCCCAAGCATCTCATGCAGAGAGGTGCATGCCGGCCTGTAATGAGATCCCCTAAGCTCCCCCAAGCTCCCCCTTGGCCTCCCCTTGGCACCCAAAGTCCAGAGGGGGCTGAAGGCAGCAGGGGGCTGGTATGTCAGCACTGCCTCAAGCATGTGCATACCCAGCTGGGTCACAACAGCACCTGCGCTCAGCCTCAATTTTCCTCAGGGAGCAGGGAGAGGCCAGGCAATGGGAGCAGGTATTTCTGAGCCTATGGGGAGAGGGACTTCCTGATCCCCTGAAAATGCAGAGATGCCTGAGTCCACAGCTGCAGCTGGGCAGCTGAAGCCGCGCCCAGGAGGGCAGGGCCCCCACCCCTCCCCAGCTCCCACTGGCTCCTTGGAATGTGCAGCCCTGGCCGCACCTCCCCTACTGCAGTCTGCGTCATGGCAGCAGCTGCTCCAGACGGGCCACCTCTGCCATCACCACCATGTACAGATTTTTTCTATAACACCAGTGGTATTTGGGGGCTATTTGTTGTTACTTCCCTTCAAACCCGTCCAGGTGAGGACTGCAGTTGAGGTGCATTGCACTTTCTGCACTGCGTTCTGCTCTGAGATGATCTTGGTCTTCGTGAGCTTTGCCTCAAGCCACAGGTGCTTTTTCTAAAGTGACTCACGTTTGCTTCACCAGCAGAGAGCCCCGCTAAGAGAGGCTCTGTGTCCTGTTTCTCCTGTTACTATGGCCCTGACAGTCACATGAGGTGGCTGGATTCTGGTTTTTGTGCCCAGAAGAGAGCTTACCAGTTCAGTAACTTTGCAGTCTGTAGGGCATGGTAACCAGTCATTTGAGGAGGCTCTGTGAATTTAGGGGGCTTTCCTGGAGGAGAGGCAGTTTCAGGGTGGTGTGGCAGACAGGCTTGTTGAATGCACCCTAGTTGATATCCCCTGAGGGACATTATCAAACACCCAACTTACAGATGGAGAAGATGAGGTTCAGACCAATGGGGAAGCATTTGCCTGAAGTCAAAGAGTTGTTGGATTCAAACCCAGATCTCACCGAGTCCCAAGTCCAGGTTCTGACCCACATCCCCACTGCCTCTTGAGGAGCAGGTCACAAATCAGGGACTGTGGTGAGGGAAGTGGGGGTTAGATGGGGGCTGGTGGCCAAGGCTGCTCCTGGACCCTGTATGGTCGTGGGAAAGACACTGTCCCCTGGGAATATGGTCAGCTGGACACGTTTGGCTGGGAAGCGCTTTGAAGCTGGGCAGCATCCAACATGCTGGCCAGTCCCTGAGGCTCCCAAGGCTGGGGACACAGGCCTCCACTTTGACAAGCTGTTCAGAGCACTCCCCAGGCCTTTGTGTGGGAAGGGGCAGCCCAGCAGCAGAGCAACTGGAGTGGAAGTTGGAGAGGAAGAACCACATTCCAGAGATTTTATATTGCAGTGTTCCACAAAGCAAGGGCCCTGGGTTCAAAGCAACATGTCCCAAGGTTTGTCAGCAAGTGCACCATAAGCAGCAGTCAGGGCTGCTCCAAGGCAGACGTTCTAATCTCTGCTTTCTGCTCCGTGCAGGAAGCAGCACAGGGACTCTCGGCACATGAGGCTCAACCTGAATCCTGGCTCTGCCTGTTTTCCCGGCCTGTTTTCGAGCTAGGTGAGAAGGGAGTTTGGGAAGCCTGAGTTTCCTTTTAAAGTGGGGATATAAGAGGCTGGGCATGGTGGCTTAGGCCTGTAATCCCAGTACTTCAAGAGGCCGAGGTGGGTGGATCACCTGAGGTCAGGAATTTGAGACCAGCCTGGCCAACATGGTGAAACCCTGTCTCTACTGAAAATACAAAAATTAGGGGGGCGTGGTGGCATGCACCTGTAATCCCAGCTACCAGGGAGGCTGAGGCAGGAGAATCATTTGAACCTGGGAGGTGGAGGTTGCAGTGAGCCGAGATCACACCATTGCACTCCGGCCTGGGTGACAGAGCAAGACTCCGTCTCAAGAAAAGAAAATAAAATAAAGTAGGAATATAAGTCTGCCAATCTCAATGGATGACTGCAAGCTATTATATATAAAGAACTCAACATGATTTAAAATCATAGTGCATGCCATTGTCATTGCTGTCACATTGCAGATGAAGAATTTGTGGCAAAGCAAGGGCAGGTAACCAGCACGAGAAATACACTTTGGCAAATCTGATTCTAATGCTGCCTGTTCTCTTCCACTTGCCCCAAAAGAGGAGGGGAAATGACTCACCTAAGGACACACAGGAAATATGATGGGATTAGACTTGGATCCAGAGCCTTCTGACCCCAAATCCACCACTCCATGGGGGGCTAATTCTGTTGTGAACAAAAAGCAAGGGAGGGAGGAGGTGGCCACAGAGGGGAAGTGGGCAGCCCACGGACTCCCAGAGGAGACATCCTTCATCCAGCTCTAGCCACTTGTTTCTAGGTAGAAATGTGGGCCCAGTGAGGTCAGAGCTTAAAAGTTTTCCAGCAGAGATCAGCATGTGGATGTATGGGATATAACCTCAAGTTTGACAACCAATTTGATGAAAATGCATGCCACTTGCAGACTGACTGGCCCCAGCCCTCTGCTTTGAGTCCTCATCTCCTATCCTACGCTGCTTAGAATCTAGCAAACCACATTCTCTCTATCTGTAGCTCACCACTATCACATTTGAAGAGCCTTAGAGAAAGTCAACGAATTCCAGAAAATGCCTCTTACGGAAAGGTTGTTCATGCAGTAATTCTATTTCTCCGTTTGCCCGCCCATCCATTCACCCACTCATCAATCTATCCATGCATCCAGCCATCCATGCATCTGTCCATCTTCCCATCCATCTATTCATCCATCCATCCATAAATACATACATTCAACCACCCACGCATGCACACATTCATCTACCTATGCATCCATCTATCCGTGCATCTATTTATACACCCATCCATACATCTACCACCCATCCATGCAGCAACCCAAAAATCCATCTATTTATTTATCCATCCATCCATACATCTATCCATTCATGGAGCACACAAAACACACCTATCATCTGGTAAGATCGGGAAAACTAATGCCCAAGTTATGGCACCTAGCTTCAAAAATGAGAGTGCTGTCTGCCTTGGATGTGATGTTTCTGCCTGGTTGTGAGGAGGAAATTGGGAAAGACCATCAGATTCTCCTTTGATTTCAGTCTGACTAGGTTGAGTGTTTTTGGACTTCTGGTTGCCAGTGGCCCACTTAGTACCCAATGCAAGTTTGTTTGTAACAAGCATTCTGCAGGACTGGGAGAGAAGTCAGAATACACCTAGTCATTCAGCAAATACCCACGGAGCTCCTACTAGGTTCCAGGCACCTTGGGAGGGACTGGCCCAGAATGCTGCGCAGAAAACTCACTGTATGTCCCTGTCCTCTGTATATTGACAAAATACAAATAATAAGAAAAATACAATATTCATACAATGAGAACAATAAGTACTAATATTCATTATTGATATAATTAACAACTCATTGTTTCTATATTTTGCCATAGAGTTTACTACATTTCTAAATGGTAAGGCTTTGTGTTAGGGGCTTTGTTTTATATCTTTGGGTACTCTTTACTAAAGGCATGTTAAATCATTTGTGAATTCTTCAAGAGATAGACGAGCTGAGTAAAATCAACAAGATTTTAGTTTTTTAGTCACAGAAAATTCAAGTTCTAGCTACCCATATTTTTGAAATTCATACAACGGTACAGTTTGGAAAAGGACTGTAGTATCTTCCAAGATAAACCCAGATGTGAATGAAGTCCAGCTTTGAACAAACACTCCAGGCCAATACCTGACAGGTGATTGGTGACTCTCTTCAACTTCCCAGTTGAAACAGGGCTGGAGTCAGACAGCGATGAACTGAAGGACACATAGAGATGGCCTTGTCCATTCCCAGCCCTGCATTTTGTAGACAGGAAAACTGGATGCAAGAGGGAGTGAGAGAAGCCCAAGTCCCTCCACGTGACCACTGGGAGTCCAAGGACAGAATCGAGGCTCCTGCCCCCAACTCAGTGCTCCTTCACCTGACACCGCAAATCCATCTCTCTACCTCCAAAACCCACCCTGGGTCCTTCACTTCCCACTGGCTCCTGGGCAAGGCCAGTGTCCCCTCTTCTGAGCAATGGTGCCCCCTGCCTAGCTGGCCTTACTGTTTTCCACACTCGCCCTTCCAACCCATCCTCTATGCCACAACTGATCTTTTCAGAAACTGGTGGATTGCTGTACTCTCCTGATTACATCTTTCAATTGTCTCGTCTCATTCTTAGGATAAAGACCAAAGCCTCCAAGCTCATCTTTTGCCATTCTCCTCTTTCCATTTGGTTCCCCACATGCTGGCTTCAGTTCAGTCCCATTTTGTGCCTCGAGGTCTTTGGATGAACCATCCTCCCTGCCTGAAACCCTTTCAGCCCCGATTGCTGACATAATTGGCTCCTTCTGCTTTCCCAAGGTCAGCTTAAGTGTCTCCTCCCCTGAGAGCCTTCCTGCATTCTCCCCAAATTTACTTCCTTCATCGCATTGTCAATATTTCTGGTTATACATTTGCTTCCCTTTTAAATGTTCTGTTTTCTTGTAGCAGAACGTAAGCCCCATGAGAGCAGGGCTGCACCTCATCTTCCCTGTTCTTTCTGTATTCCAGCACCAGCCCAATGGCCAGGATGCAGCAGGTGCTCCATAAATAAACATCACATTACTAGAGAGGTACATAAATAAACAGCAACTCTTGTGTTTACAGCCAATGGGCACAAAAGAGAAAGGCTGAGATCTAGAGAGAAGGGAGGGGGAACACAGCAGGAGAGCTACTTTCGTTTTAGGTGACATCGTTTTGGATGTTTGCTAGTTCGGCGGCCATGAAGGAACGTTCCAGGGCTTGACAATTTCTAAATCTCTATGACTCAGTTTCTGGATTTGAAAAAATCTTGCCAAATTTTGTACACCGCTTGATGACTCTGGGAGTTTAAGACCCCCTCTCTTAAAGTGAGGAAGAAAATGGAAAAGGATTAAAGTTCAGAAGAGTTGAGGCTTAGGTAAGGCAGCTCTTTGTACATAGGTGGTTATGTTTCTCTATGGAAATGGGCATTTCTATTAAGCAAGACTATGGATTTCCTTAAAGGATATCTTAATGCTTTTTAAAAGGATGGTTTATTGGAAAAAGCAGAATTGAGTGGAATATCATGCTCTTCTCCCAGATGCAGTTGGTTAGACACTTGAAGCTCAATTCTATAAAATTGAGTCAAGCAGTGCCATTTGGATGCTGCAGCCTTAAGGTCAAGTGCATCAGAGAAAATGGGTCAGCCTCACAAATCCAAATAAAAATGGTATAAGGCCTAGCTGTCATTCTCCAGTCTACCTTACTAGGCTCTCAGAGAGTCAGCCTTTGAGAAGCTCTAGCAGCAATATTCGAATTCTGTGCTTCTCCTCTTTGTCCACAGTGAGCATTTGCTGAGAGCCAAGCATTCTGCATACGTTGTCTCATCCTCACAAAAATTATGTTAGCTAGTATTATCATTATCTTCATTTTGTAGGT
This sequence comes from Theropithecus gelada, assembly GCF_003255815.1. NCBI lineage: Eukaryota > Metazoa > Chordata > Mammalia > Primates > Cercopithecidae > Theropithecus > Theropithecus gelada. The sequence continues at coordinate 44,579,834 of NC_037678.1, read as the reverse complement.
AAGGAAACCGAACAAAGGGATTCTCAGTAATTAACCCAAGGTCACACTGCTGATTAGTGGTGAAGCAGGGCTTAATCCAAATTTGACTGATTACTTAGCCTGGTGCCAGACTGCCTCTGGCCAGAATAACTCTGCACATCTATGTTCCTGTGATGCCCAGAGCCTTGTCAATGTACCCAATTCCTTCTTCCCATAGGGTGAGTTCTGTCTTGCCAGGCTCCTCACTTCCTGCCAACAATCCATGAGATAGGCTTGAATAAATCTGATCTGCATGGAAAGGAAGGATGTAGTGCCATCAACACTAAGAGCCCAGGAAACTGAATCAATAAGAGAGTTAAATCTACAAGTGGTCGATCACAATCTCATATTCTAATTGAGAAATCAGCAATGTACAGAAAAAGACCCTGTATACCACAGGACAAAAATTGTAACTTATCTGGAGATTAACATACAAAGTACAGGTGAACTTTATGGAGAAAATTTCAAAACTCAATTAAAGAGCAGAGTACATAAATAAGAGAAGTGATGGATCGTGTGGGAAAGGAAGAGTTAACTGTTATAAAGATGTCAATCTCCCTGTATGTTTCAATAAATTTAATACAAATGAAAAAGCAGGATTTGGGGTGAGAACGAAATGAAGCAAATTGAGTCTAAAATGTACATGAAAAAACAAACAGCTAAGGCAAAATTGCAAAAATAAAAGAACACTATGATATATTTAAATACATTACAAAGTGATCATAATTTAAATTGTTTGATCTGTCACAGAAATTAATACCTTCAGCAAACAAAATGGAACAAAGTGGAAAGTCTAGGAAAAGACTCAAGAGGTAGCATCAAAAATCCGTGAAGAAGGAATGTAAATATTTTTGTTCAACTAAGAACATCACAAAAATAGTGATGTGATAGATTGAGATAATATTTGTAATCTAAAACTAATGAAACTTAAATGAAAACATATAGGAAACGCCTTCAAAATCAGCGAGCAAAATAAAAGGAAACCCAAGTGAGAGACTATCACCCCTCCCAGGAGGGGAAGCACAGGTATCCAACAAGCAATGTGTGGAGAGGTTCAACCTCTTTAATAGTCAGAGAAATGAAAATTGAGACAATATCTTAGTACTTTGTACCCCTTGGAGGAACACATTTTAACACTGGGAAACATTAACATTGGTGTTTGTTTTTTGTTTTCTTTTGTTGTTGTTTGTTTGTTGTTTTTTTGTTGTTGTTGTTTTGAGATGGAGTCTCACTCTGTCACCCAGGCTGAAGGGCGGTGTCACAATCTCAGCTCACTGCAACCTCTGCCTCCCAGGTTCAAGTGATTCTGCCACCTCAGCTTCCCGAGTAGCTGGGATTATAGGCGCCCGGCATTATGCTCAGCTAATTTTTGTATTTTTAGTAGAAACAGGGTTTCACCATGTTGGCCAGGCTGGTCTTGAACTCCTGACCTCAGGTGATCAGCCTGCCTTGGCCTCCCAAAGTGCTGGGATCACAGGTGTGAGCCACTGCCCCCGGCCAAACATTGGTCTTAATATCACCTGTTGTCATAGCAAGGGGGATGGGAGCCCTCATGTGCTGTCGGTGGCGTCAGAACTGGACCAGGTATTCTCAAGAACTAGCTAGTGACTCTAAGCATATGCACGCCTTGGGACATGAGTAGGAACCCCAGAGACAGGGTTCACAAAATCAGAGGTGAGTTCAAGGATGTCCATTGCTGCATCGTTTGCAATTGCAGAATTATAATCAGAAAGTACAAGATGTGCACTGATGAATCCACCTGGTACATGAAAACTAAACATCTGTCACAGGAATGACTTAAGTCATCAGGTACAAACATGGAGAGAGGTCAGAAAAGGGTGTTCAGTTATTTTAAAGGAAGACACAGTGTGAGATAATATGGCACAATCATTCATGGGAATTAAATGCAGTCAGAGTGATCAATACACGTGTCCTAAGATCTAAGGAGAAGAGTTGTAAGTCATAATGTATGTCCCCAGTGTGGTGCTCCCTCTCCCATGTTCAATACTGAGTGTAAATTTTTTTCCAATCCCACTCGTTTGCTCGACCACAAGGTAACTCAGACTGCCTTGGACTGGGTCCAGACAGCCAGCAGGATAGGATGAGTGTGCACTATTGATCAAAGCGAGGAGAAGGTGCCCCCAGCCATCAACAGGAAGCAAATGTCTGGGCCCCACCTCTCCATGTAGCAAGGGCAAGCATTTTGCAGCAAAAATAGAAACAGTGAAATGAAAGGCATTGCTTTTTAGAAACTTTCTAATTTTACCATGTTTCTTTTCTTTTTTGAGACTCTTTTTTTTTTTTTCCCAAAAGATAAGCTGTAAAATGGGCCACTGGAGCAGAGGCTGTATCCCTTTCGGCCCTGACATACGAGGGTTCTATGGTCTCCTACTCTTACACCACTGTCTCTTTGACCCAATAATTGAATGTCCATCCTTAAAAAACAAAGTTAAAGACTAAGATTTGTGTACAGGGATGTCTAATACTACATCATTAATGATAGCAAAATTTTGGAAAGTGTCTTAATATGCAATAAAAAAGATGAGCAAAAATAGATTGTGATATCAATGTGATAAAATAATTCTCAGCCAGGAAAGTTCACAGATATAGAGATGTTTTAATGAGTTTGAAAACCACTCAAGTCAATGGCAAACACAGGATGGGTGGTGAAAGCAGCCCACCCTGTGTGCAGGCAATAAAAGATGCATTTTCTGTAAATAATTTTTTAAAATAAGAAAACCAACCAAACACAGGCTGCTTTTTATTACTACCATGAGTCAGCAATTCTAAACAGCGTCATTGACAAAATACTCCTCAAAGCAGGGATATACTGCTTCCACCAGCTGTCACCCTATCCCAGTTCATCACCGCACGAGGTATCAGACTGAATGAAAAAAGCGAGACTCATGTTGCACGTGGAAGCGGGGTGGGTGGGGGGCTGGGGGGGCCTGGGAAGATGGCAAGCATAGTGGCAACACAGATTTTTAATTTCCCCAAATCCCACAGAGCAACTACATAGCCGGACCAAGAACCCATGGACAACATTTACAGCAAAACTGTCACAACTTCTGACTAGATATTTCCACAAACACCAAAATATAAGCAGATGGGAAGAAACCACAGGCAACCACAGAGCCAGTTGCCATCCATGTCTGTGAGGGGGAAGTAGAGGGGAGCCACAGGGAGCCCAAAGGATCTGAGACAGGAGACTCAGAAACAGCCAACAGGAGAATGGGCAGGCCAATTGAGAGCGGCTGTTTGAGCAGAAAGTGGCTTTGCCCACTCAAGAGTAAGTCAATGCCAGGGCCTCATGGGCTGAGCTAAAGAGGGTAGAGTAGTCTGGTCTCACGAACTCTTGAAATTTACCTGCTGGGACACCCTTCCAAGGTAGGAGCCAGACTGAGGAGAAACTGCAGGGAGCGGAATCAAATTTGACCAGGACAGGAGCAGAAGAGACAACGGAAAGAGAAAGGAAGTCCATATAAAAGTGGGGATGGGGAACAGAACCAGGAACTCTCAAAGAACAAGCTGCCATGATTTTTAGCAGCGTGTGGAAATAACAGAAAAGGAAGATCTGGGAGCCACACCTCTTTCTCAAAGACTGGGAAAAATAATCTCATGTAGAAATGAGTAACAAAAAAGTACCAAGGTGAAATTCCATGTGGATTATAACACATTGACATAGACTGACAAGCAGAATAACATCCCCACAGAAACAAAAGCATGCCAACTTTAACCCTCTATGTCAGAATGAGCCAAAAGATAATTTAAGAAGTGATACAAGACAAGAAAAGACAGCATAATTAGAATTAGAAAAACTCAGAGATGGCAGGAGAATGGCATGAACCCGGGAGGTGGAGCTTGCAGTGAGCCGAGATCACCACTGCACTCCAGCCTGGGCGGGCTACAGAGCAAGACTCCCTGTCTCAAAAAACAAACAAACAAAAAAAACCAAACCAACTCAGAGATGAGGTGGTAGAACTTAGGGAAAAAATCGGAATTAAGGAAAAAATTATTACAGAAATAAAAACTAGAAAGAAAACATAAGCAAATAAAAACAGGAAATGAAAGAAAAGAAAAGGTGAAAAAAATTACTCAGAAAGAAAGAATTTCCAGTCAAGATCTTGTAAAGAAATGAAAACAACAATGGCTGATGTGAAAAATATACTGGATGAAATTAACAGACTAGATGCTGCAAAAACAAAACAAAAAAAAGGTTGGTAAACTTGAAGCCATAGTAATGGGAAATAACCAAAGTGAAAAGACAGGAGAAAACAACAAAAAGAAGAGATAAAAAGGATTTCAGAAGCTGTGACAAATATTGAAGATGGACAAAGAAGATCTGATGGACAGATCATAGGAGTCCCTGAGAAAGACCACCAAAACCAGGAAACAGAAGCAATACTAAAAACAATAATTCAAGAAAACTTTGCTGAATGCAAGTAAGATTTCAACCCACATATTAAACGAGTGACAAGACTGTTTTGTGTATGGGGATGGCTATATGACAATGTCAAACTGATAGAACTTTACAATGTAGAGAATGACTTTCACTGTATATGAACAATACCTTCATTTTTAAACATGATTTTGAAATTTACCTACTGCAAGAGTACACAATGTAGTTACCTGAGAATATGGACCTAGATAGAAGGACCATCACTGAGTCCTATTCTAAAGTAAAATTACTCAGTTAAAAAAATCCATTGGACATTTAGGCAAAAGCAGTAAGTGACTGACTCATAAGGGAAAAGAATATTAGATTATCATCACATTTTTTGACAAGATTTTATGGCAGAAGACAATGGAGTAATATTTTTAAGATATTCAAAAGAAGAAAACATGAGCAAGAGAGTTTAAATTCCATCAACGGACATTTTTGTATAAAGGGTGCAAACCTTTGTGCATATTAGCAACATGCAAGAACTCAAGGTATATTGTTCGTATGAGTTCTTCTCAATGAATCTACTCAAGAATGGGATTCAGACAACCAATGACTGAGGAAACGTTGACAGAAAGATTGATGGTGAGCATTAAATATGTGCTTACTTTTAAACTAATAGTAAAAAGGGCTAAAAGAAGAGAATATAGCATGCAGTGGTTATCTGCTCAGCCAATGTGGATATAGTACATTTATACACAGGTGTGGGACAGTATATGCAAAGAAATGTTAATGTGTTTTCAGTAATTATATTGATGATGTTAATATTAGAATTATTCTGAGACTGTTGTGGGTGTTATATGAAAAAAAAAGAATAACTGTGGGATATTCTGATTCTATCATTACCTGTGCCTGTGAATATGAAGATATTCATTTTAAAATTTTTTATCCTTAATTTGATGTTTCAATACATAATCTCCTTCCTCTGAGCACTAAAATGCCCTAAAATCAATAACCAACCTAATAGCCATGAGCATCTGAGGCTCCCAGGTTGTGGTGTTGCAATACCATTTCCCACTGAAAGAAACCAGGGATTCTTGGAGAAACGGCTGGTTTGAAGTCCAGGGTGGGAAATGTGTATAATGGGCCCAGAACTCTTGACTTGCCAGAGCGTAAGAAAACAAACTGAGTGTACTAAGCTCACATCAAAGGGAGAAAGAGCCAACTTGGAGAAGCTTCCAGAATGTGAAGATAAGGCAGGTTGAGCTTCAAAAAGGATACATTTGTAATTGATTAAAACCCATCAGGCCGAGTGCGGTGACTCACGCCTGTAATCCCAACACTTTGGGAGGCCGAGGCAGGCGGATCATGAGGTCCAGAGATCAAGACCATCCTGGCCAACATGGTGAAACCCTGTCTCTACTAAAAATATAAAAATTAGCTGGGCGTGGTGGCACACACCTGTAGTCCCAGCTACTCTTGAGGCTGAGGCAGGAGAATCTCTTGAACTGGGGAGGCAGAGGTTGCAGTGAGCCGAGATCACGCCACTGCACTCCAGCCTGGTGACAGAGTAAGACTCTGAGAAAAAACAAACAAACAAACAAAAGCCTTAAATGTGTTTAAATTTATAATATGTATAAAAAAGTAAATCTTTGGAGCTTGATGGGAAATCAACTCATTATTTTGAAAACTGATGTGTGAAGAGAAAGAATCGAGCATTTACTTGCTTGTCTTTTGTGAGATGTGTCACTGGGCAATCAAATAGATGAGAGGGCATGTCTCTTTTTAGAAATAATCTAGATATTAAGTGAAAAAGGAATTATAAAATTAGAAGATGACCATTTTGCAACCCCCAATGAATTAATGGATCTAGACATTGGGTAGCAATAGCTGCTAACATCAAAGAAAGAGACAGGCATCGAGTGCCTCTTATGAAAGAACACATCATCTGTGGTCTTGCCAGAGGGATTGAACCTGAATTTGATCAAACCTCTAGACCAGCTGCCAATTTGCAGAAAACACCAAGAACAAAGGAACATGTTAAACTGCACCCACAGCCTGCAATCAGCCAACCTCAAACCATGGGAAATTCTACTGGTCAATTTTCTTGGGTTCTTCTGTAGATTCTAACAAATTATAGATGGGCAAAGAGCTGGGGAAGTGAAGGAGGAAACTGCAGGTGAAGGAGACTTGAAAAAAAAAAACAACACTTTTTTAAATGGGCAAGACCAAACTATAGTGTCTAGGAATATACACTAGAGTCATAAAACCAAAAAGAAACACAAGAACGTGATTGCTGTAAAAGTCAGGATAATCGTTACTTTTGGAGGAGTGGGGATGGGATTGGGATCAAGATACATGGAGGGTCTTTGGGGATAGAAGGCAAAGTTGTCTTTCTTGACCCAGGTGAGACTACAAGGGTGTTCCCCTTATGGTAACTCATTCAGCTATACAGTTGTTTCATGTGGGTTTCTTAATGCTTTGTTTTACAATAAAAGGTTTAAAAGATACATACGGCCGGGCGCGGTGGCTCACGCCTGTAATCCCAACACTTAGGAAGGCCGAGGCGGGTGGATCACGAGGTCAGAAGATTGAGACCATCCTGGCTAACACAGTGAAACCCCGTCTCTACTAAAAATACAAAAACAAAATTAGCTGGGCATAGTGGCAGGCACCTGTAGTCCCAGCTACTCGGGAGGCTGAGGCACGAGAATGGAGTGAACCTGGGAGGTGGAGCTTGCAGTGAGGCAAGATCGCGCCACTGCACTCCAGCCTGGGTAACAGAGCAAGACGCTATCTCAAAAAAAAAGAAAAGAAAAGCTACATACACAGAATTATCTTAATCTTAATGGTACTGAAAATACATACAATGAATGAATAAAAGACAACATGCTACAATGGACCAGGTGCTGTGGCTCACGTCTGTGATGCCAACACTTTGGAATGTTAAGGCGAGTGGATGTCTTGAGCTCAGGAGTTTGAGACCAGCCTGGGCAACACGGCAAAACCCTGTCTCTACAAAAAATACAAAAATTAGCTGGACTTGGGTGGCGTGTGCCTGAAGTCCCAACTACTTGGGGGCTGCGGTGGGAGAATGGCTTGTGTCCAGGAGGTCGAGGCTGCAGTGAGCTGTGATGACGCCACTGCACTCAGCCTGGGTGACAAAGCAAGACCCTGTCTCAAAAAAAAAAAAAAAAATGCTGAAAATGCTGACTGTAGTCATCTCTGGGGAAAAGGATTCTGAATGACTTTCACTTTCTTCTTTGTGTCTTTCCATATTTTCCACTGTACTATTTCTAATTGGAAAAAAAAAAAGTATGTCTGGTTTTTACTTGTTTAATCTTAAAGCTTTTAATTGGATGTCCCAGAAGAGGAAGATGTCTACATTTGGATATTTTTGTCTTGTTAACCACTATATTCCCAGAACCTAAAACAGTGGCTGGAATACAAAGGGCATCCATATGTACCTGTTGAATAAAGCAGCTGGCACGTGTATCCAGAACATTCCAACATCCTAGAAAGGGAGAAATAATTGGCATTTTTTTTTTTTGCCTCAGTTTCTTTCACAAAGCAATAAACTCATTCATTAAACCTCATCATCCTCTTCCCACCTGTTGGCCTAAGGCCCCTGGGCTGTGTCCTCATGGCCCCTGTAAGTGGGCGGAGGCATTGCCGGGTATACCCCAGTGGTGTGTCATCACCACGGAGCTGCAGGTCTGGGGAGAAATACAGAGACTGCAACCTGCTCTCCTGCCTGAGAGTCCTGGGACATGCCCCTCGAACTACAACAACCACCCACCAGCCCCTGAAATAAGTTGGAACAGAGCCACCCGGCATGTCACAGGTAGTATAGGATTTGGAGATAGAGCAATGTTGGATTCACAAAAACAGGATCCTCCTAAACACCCCTCCCTTTAACAAACACAAAAAAGTGCCATGTACGAGTAGCAGGTGTGTTGAGGCAGAAAAAATCATGAACAGCAATACATGATGTCAGTACAGGAAATGCAGGGAAGACTGTTCTCAGAGCACCAAAATAGACTCGAGGACACGGAGCACAAGGAGAAACTGGGGTCTTGGGGGGCAACACCAAACACCGGGCACAGGGAGTCAGCCCACCCCTTTGGCAATGGTTTCTTCAGCTGCCAAATGGGTGTGAGCTGCTGCATAGGGGCTGGGAGGATCCAGTGAGGCAGTGCTCAAAGATGGCCTTGGAGGCCTTGGGAGGAATGTCCCCCCGGGCTCTGCCCTGAGCTCTGCCTGCCCACGCTTGGATCCCTAGAGGCTGGCTTGGGGCATGGCACGTGGCAGGTGCTCATTGGCGAGTGTCTTTAACCGCTTCTGGCTTCCTGTTCTCTCTGACAGCCAAAGTCCACATCATGGCTCTCAGGCCCTGCACCCCCACGCTCCGCATCATATCACCTCTCCAAGCTCACCTCCTCCATGCTCTCCCACTCACCCCACTCCTGCCCCTCGGCCCCCTTGCTGGTCCTCAAACACACCACACTTTCTCCTACCCCAGGGCCTTTGCACCTGCAGCCTCTCCTGCCCTGAACAATCTCTCCCCTGGGTCCACATGGCCTGTCCTCGTCTACTGCCTTCAGGACCAAGTTCCAGGGTCCCTTCCTCAGTGAGACCACGCTGACCACCATCCTGACCCCCCTCCTCCACCCCAACCCTTCTTCCTGCTAATGCTCTTCCTGGCACCTGGCACTTCCTGGCACCTGGTGCAGGTCTTGATTCCACTGGCACATGGGAGGTGCCCTTCCATATTCGTTTCATATGCCAGCGTGAACCCGTGCACACCCATCATCACATTGTTACTACTCAGCTCTTGGTTTTCTTTAGTGCATTCCATCTTCACTTCAACACCTCAGCCTGCAAAGGGGGCTGCGGACCCTCAAGATTGGGCCAGCTCCCTGGCACCCTTCACCTGGCTCAGAGCCAGAACCCGAACTGTGGATTCAGGCTGGAATTGTGTGACCAACACCGTGAGGCCACACAAGCAGCGAGTGAGCCGGGGAAAAGATGGAAACCTCCTTTGTGCTGACACAGTATTATTTGCAAGGTTCTCCAAAGCGGTGGATTCCCTCTTCCTTGGCCAGCTTCATCTGAAGTTCCCAGTTCCCAAGAAGTATCTGAAGACTGGAGAGATTTTTCCCTGTGAAAGCCCACCCTTTGAGGGCCTCAGGCAGCCCAGCATTATCCATATTGTAAAAAACAGACTCTCTTTCCAGTGCCCCTGAAATCCTGCCTCGCCCTCTGCCAGGGGGCTGTTGAGTGAACAGTTAATTGAGTTCAGTCCTGTTGCCTTCTGCGTGGCCCCTCTCTCATTTTTTTCCAGCTTGTTGAGCTATTAAGATGTTGACCAGCTGCCACTGCCAGAACTTCAGTTAGAAAGTTGGCAGCCTCTGGTCTTGAACCCTGAACAAAGAGGACAGACCCAGGGAGGGCCTGGGAAGAGGACAGCAGGGTGAGGGGACGCCTGACCATAGGCTCTAAAATCCCCCTTTGTCTCATAAGCCCTGCCCTTGGACTGCGGGAAGTTCATGGCCCTTCCAGAAGCGAGTGTCACAGGCAGCTATTAAAGACGTGTTTCTGTGAGAATGGCCAGGGCTTGGCTCCCAGGGGAGTGTGGCCCGCACGGGGGCTTCTGCAAAGAAAAGCCATTGTCAGGGGAGAGCAGAGAGCAGCCACCACCAACGCGAGCCCTCGGGTGCGGAAGTGATTATCTGGGCGCAGAGGAGCTGGCAGATCCTGACGCCAGCGTAGGCTGGCCATGTCCAGTCCCCAAGGCACAAACAAGGACATCAAGGGTCCCCCAGTCAGCCCGGCCCTACACGGAGCCAAGAGCAGCCACAGAATAATCGCTGCCATTTATGATGCACATGGTGTGCCAGGCCAGGACATGCGTGACCATTTAGTCTTCCCAAAAATCCTGCACAGAAAAGGCGGTGATGCCCAAGTGAGGCGAGTGACCTTCCCTGGAACTGAGGCCAGGTGGCCAGTGAGAAGGGAGGCAGGACATGCCCACACTCACCTAGAAGATCCTAACCTCGCCTCTGCCCTTGTTTCTTCCAATCTACACACCACCCAGCAGTCAGAGGCGCCTTCCTAAACCTCAAATCTGATCATGCCCCTGCCAGGCTTAGTATCCTTCCGTGGCTCCCCAGTGCTCTGGGGAAGACAGTACAGTTTCCTTGATGTAGCTTCCAAAGGATCTTATCACCCACCCTCAGCTGCCTTAGCAGCCTAATGTTCAGCCACGCCCCAGTGATTCTCATTCCTTCACGTTTTCTCCCTCTCCCTGTCTTTCCCTCGCCTTTGGTCCTTCCAGCTTCCTAGTCTCTATTGCTTCCATCTTTCCCTTAGCACTTATCAGACCATGCCATAAGTCCTTTGTGACTTGTTGGTATCCCTACACCCAACCCCCTCCACACACACATGCACACAGTAGATTCTAAATCCCACGGGGAGAGCAGGGACCACCTCTTTCATGTCCACCACTCCTTCCCGAAAGGCCTGCATGGAGCCAATAGCAGGTGCCCGATGCATGCGTGCTGATGCGTCGGTGACGGGGGCTGCTCCTGAGGTTCCCATTCTTTCCTCAACACCTCACTGCCTTCACTTGATAACTCGCTGTACTGAGGGCTTAGCTTACCTTTTTCCTTCAAACTTGCAGCTCTGTGACTATTTAGAAGTTAAAAGGGGAGTGGGCTTGGATAGTTGAGGCTGACTTTGGGGAAGGTGATGGGGTAATGAGGTCACCACCTGCTCCCTGGCTGTGGAAGAGTTAATCATTATTTCACCTCTTGTGCTTTGCAAGGGAAGCAAAGCCATCAGCCCAGTGGGCATTGTTTGGCCTGCTCCATCCTCCTTCTGGCGGGCTAAAACCTGTGACATCAGCTGCTGTGGGGGTTGAAGGAGAGTCTGCATTCCAAGGCTCTTCGACTCAGCATTCTTTTCTGCCAGGTTAACCCACTGACCCAGTGCTGGCCTTGTCCCCACTGACCTGTGATGCTGCAGGGTTCTCAGCCTGGGCGGGCATAAAAATCACCAGCCTGGGGAGACCCCTGAGAATGCAGACTTTGGGGCCCTGCCCCTACTATTTAGATTCAGAGGCCTCGAGTGGGACCCAGGATCTGTGTGTGTTCCACGTCTTTCATGGGACTCTCATGAAGGGGATCTATGCAGCATACTGTGAAAAACACTGGCCGGGGTGGCTGGGATGCTCCTGTTCAATATCATGACCTATCTGTCATTTCCTCAAAGTCAAAAGCATCTTTCAACATGTGAAGAGCCATATTAATAAAAACTAGTGCCAGCAATGTACCCGACATAGTTATTATTCCTCTCATTTATGAGAATAACCCAACAAGGTGATCACTGTCTCCATCTCCCAGGTTCCTTACCCAGGATCACATGGCATGCAAACACCAGACCTTGGATTTCAGCCCAGGTGTCACCCACCAAGGAAATTCTTGGGGGAGTCCTTCAATGTGCTCATGGCTTCCTATGAGTCTAGAATAAGGACCAAGCCAGAACGGATAATCAGGAATTAGACTGGTAGATTCTTCTAGGCTCAGACAAACACTAAATGGGGGAGCAGATGAGGGAGTGTGGACATACGCCATGCTGGCAGTGGGCAGGTGCCAGCTCCCTGTCTCAGTTCCCTTGTCTGTGAAATAGAAATTGAATCCCAACTCCGCAGGGTTGTTCGAGGGTTGCACCATGATATGGTTTGGCTGTGTCCCCCGCCCCCAAATCTCACCCAAATCGCGAATTCCCACGTGTTGTGGGAGGGACCCAGTGGGAGGCAATTGAATCATAGGAGTGCGTCTTTCTGGTGCTGTGAATGTGACAGTGAATACGTCCCATGAGATCTGAGTCTCCCTGCAGTCTCTCTTTGCCTGCTGCCATCCACATAAGATGTGACTTGCTCCTCCTTGCCTTCTTCCATGATTGTGAGGCCTCCCCAACCATGTGGAACTGTAAGTCCAATTAAACCTCCTTCTTTTGTAAATTGCCCAGTCTTGGGTATGTCTTTATCAGCAGCGTGAAAACAGACTAATACACACCATGTATAAGGAACCCGGATGCAGTAAGTGCTCAAGAAACAGTAGTCACTGTGATGGGAGCTGATGTGGCTACTATTCCCAACTTCTGCAGGGGTTGAAATGTCTTAGCTAAACAAGGGGATTCTTCTAAGCTAGTTAATTGGCGATTTAAAACATTTTCAAAATTGGCTAGTAAAAAAGTAATCTCTAGTTAATTATCAGCTCCTGTTTTATTGTTTTCAACCTGGCAATTTTTGCAAAACAGCCTCCTCTCTCCGGCTTCACTCTAGGACGTGCCACAACTGATCCACGTTTCCTTATCCCCCATTTCACATTTTTGTAACATGATTATTTAACTGTGTAAAGTGTTATGGGATATGTTTGGAATGAAAGTCACTTTTCAAATAGAAATGAAGTCGGCATACATTGCATTTAAATCTCTAGTGGGGGACGTTGGGGGGTTGAGAGAGAAGTACACTCAGATATACGTGGGTCTGGGCTTAGAAAAATCTTCTCTCCTCTTTCCTGGCTGGCCAAGATCATGTTACTAACAGAAATCTCCTTGGGAAGGAAAAAGTCCTTTGATGCTTACGATGTGAATTGAAAACGCGAAGGCAAGTGAGAGCTGAGCTCCTCGGCTTCCCCACTCTGCTCCTCCCCAGAACCGTGAAAAAGACAAACACATGTACTTTTGCAAGTTCTGTTGCCACATCTGAAAAGACAAGAAGAATTTTGTGTTGGTGGTGGAAAGAGTGACAGGGCTGAGCCAGTCCCTGATGTCCAGATGGATGTGGGGCTGGGGCAAGGAAGCTGGTAGATTTGAAAAACGAAGCAAGAGTGAAGATCCTTTTAATCAAAGAAACCAACAGAGGCATGGAATTCTAACGGACCGCCAACCTGTTGCATATTAACTCTTGGCAAGAGGAGGCAGACTGGGCAGCTGGACATGGTTTGGGAACCCTAGTTACAGGGGTGAAGGGTTTTGCTCACTTCTCTCCACCGGGACACCAAGGCAGCTGCCAGACCACATGGTGCCCATGAGGAAATGAGAAAATAGGCGTCTGCCCCGCACCCCAGGGCTGAAATAGGGGCACCCAGCTGGACTGACGTCCCCCTGTGAACCGTGGACGCAGACCTAGATCCGTCATGTGTGCCATGCAGGGCCATGTGCCCCAGGCCCCATTCAAGGAAGGACTGCCTGACTGTGGGAGTGCCCTTCAAAAGGTCACCCCTTCCTGGGGCTGCTGGGCACAGACTGGGGCAGGCTGGGCCCGAAGACTGGGCTGGGAGGCAGGATCAGCTGCCGGCTGAGCCTCTTGTCAGCTGGCCTCAGCCGCCCACCCCTTGGTCCCCTTGCTATTCCTGCTTCTCCTGTCCACTTCCTTTGACAGCTGTTGGTCCCTAATAATATGTCAGACCCCAAATTCCACTTCAGCAGCTGCTTTTGAAGAGCCCAATGACGACTCCATGTTTTCCCTCTCAGTCCAGCTGAGAGGGACAGACGTCAATACAGGGATCAAAGAACTAAATTAAATATTGCAGCTGAAATCCCTGCCAAAAGAGGGAGCTGCCCCGGCCCATGAGAGGATGTCAGGGCAGGGTGGGGCACTGGGCAGCAAGCCAGGAAGGGGTGTTCCTCCAGGATGGGGAGCTCCTAGGATCCGGGGGAATGGTGGGGTTGCCTAGGTGAGGAGAAGGCACAGGTGCAGGTTCTCAGGGAGGCTTTGGGGAGGAGAGGGAAGGCTGGCATGGGGGTAGGGGGCAGGAAAGGGTATGTCCTGGAGCTGGGGAGTTGGCACGGTGGACCACTGTGCAGAGACGCTTGGGCAAGAGCAAAGATTTTGGTCTTTATCCTAAGATTGATGTGTTTTAAACCTGGGGTGATCGGATCAGATTTGCATTGTAAAAAGGTCACTCCGCCCTCTGGGAGGTATCACAGGGGCTGTGTGGTGCTGAAAGGGAGGTTTTGGACTATTTGGACCACAAGGAGCCACAGTCCTTCCTGGAGAGGAAAGAGCCATCTGAGGAGGGTGTGCAGCAGAGGGAGGGGGTGCAGCCAAGAACTTCTCTGCATCCGCACTGCCTGGGTTGGGGGCAGCCTTCCAGCCCCCAGGGTGAGTGTCTCAGAGAAGAGCTCAGCTTTCAGGCTCCTGCCCAAAGGGAGTCCATGAGGGAATATTCGCCAGAGTTTGGGAGTGCCGGAGGCAAAGCAGCGTGCTGTCATTGATTTTTCCAAACCTGGGGGACTTCCGAGGCCCAGAGGCACCAGCAGAGTAGGGATGAGTGGAGGCAAATGCAGATGCAGTCACCATATCCCCAGGTGCCGGCGTCCCCCCAGTGGCTAATTAGAAGGATTCATTAGGCAGATGGAAACTGGGGGAGCAGAGACGGGGAAGGATGGAAGGGGGTTGCATTTGGAGCTCTGGGTTCCAGAGTCTGAGGGTCAAAGCAGACAAGGCTCTGTCTGGAAAAATACAGAAGTGACTGGCAAGGGGAAAACTGAAAACAGCATTGTGCACTGTGGGGCCTGTTGACCAGGGTACGTGGGAAACAGCAGGCGGTTTCCGCACGCTGCACCTCCAGGCCAATCCATTTGCAAGCTCATGGCAATGGACTATTATGGCTCCCATTTTCTAGGAGGGGAAATGATGGAGAGGAAGGTAAAAAGGTCGTGCCTCAGGCCTCATGGTGACAGACGTGAGACCAAGATTCAAACCCAGGTCTAGAAGCACCAAAACCACTGCCCCAGCCCCCTGCCCAGAGGCAAATGATCCCCCTGAGGGTGCCTCCCTCAGGGGCAGCAGACAGGGCCCCAATAGCAGTCGTGGGGAGGAGGACCACACACTAGGTAAACAGCAGGCAGTAGCTAAATGCTGAGCAGTGTGACCGGTGCTATCGTTGGTAACAACTTAGTATGTACATGGGGCACTCCATTTACAAAGAGGCTTCATGCCTACTTTCTCACCTCTGTGTTGCACAACTCAGTAAGGAAGGGAGAAAGAATGAGAATCTTAAAATAATGACTTCTGTTTTCCAAAAGACAGAGTATGCATGCCTTTCCCTGTTCCTCCTGCTAAGCACAGCGAAGCCTGCACATGAATGTTAGGCCTTTGGCCAAATGCCACTGAAGGCCGGAGTTCACAAGAACCCATTGACATGGTCCCCCCAGGCCAGCCTCCTCCCAGGGCAGCAGGAGGATGAGGAAGGACGGCGAGAGGGTCTGGACAGGCCGGCGGAAGCCGAACAGCACAAATGTCCCCTGCTTTCTCCAGACCCTACCCCTCCTTGCCAGGCCACACCCACAGCAGCTTACACAGCACTCCCAGGACAGAGTCAGGCATCCATTTAATCAGTTTCATAAGCACCTACTGTGTGCCAAGGATGCTTCTGGGCTCTAAAGATACAGAGGGGAATAAAACATAAAACACGGTTCCTGTTCCCATGAAACTTGGGCATGGGGGAGTAGAAGATAAACAACTAAACACATAGATGAGAAATAACAGTCAGATAATACAACTGCATAAGGGAACAAAGCAAGTCCTTATGGGAGGGATGAGGAGGGACACATTAGCTCCAGGGTCCAGGCATCTCCCTGAGGAGCCAGAGGATGTAGCCCCTGCAGGTTCCTGGCAGACAGGGCAAGGGACAGAGGGCCAGGATCAGGCGTACTGAGCCCACCGCAATTGCTGGGCCACTGGTAATGTGCGGGCTCATATTAGCACCTGTGGTCTTAGATAATGCAGAGTCCGGTGCCATTATTTTTAATTCCTTGTGCTTATTTTTATGGCAAGACCAGGAAAGCTCTTTGATACCTACACATTAAGGAGCAAGACCTTCAGACCCCAGCGGCACCTTCCTCCTCCTGAGGCTCCGTTTCCTTCCCTCTGGGGTTGTTGTGAAGATGGGATTCGATCATGTATATAGCATTCACTGCCGTGAGTGGAACAGTTACTGATATTGTCTATCAGTAGCTTTAACTAGCAGCATTAATACTACTATTAATCATGGAAGCCAGCCTTTATTAAGCACTTACTGTATGCCAGGCACTGTTCTGAGTGCTTTCCAGCGAGTAATGCATTTCACCCTTACCACTCTGGAAGGGAGGTGCAATAATTATCCTCGTTTCATAGATGAGGAAACTGAGACACTCAGAGGAGAAGTCACTTTCCCAGAGTCACATAGCCGCCAGAGCACAGAGCCAAGCCAGCCTGACCCAGCACGTGCTGCAGAAGCTGCTGCTGGACTTTCATCTGCACAAAAGCCCCACTGGGAGGGCTGGGCAGATAGGATTCATCTTACTTTGTGCCTCAATGGCTGAATCTATAAAATGAAGCTGAGTGACGTGGCCAAAGTCACCCCAGCTCAGAGGTGGCAGAAATAGGATGGGAATCCAGGCCTCAACTCCTCCTGCAGTGCCCAGCCCCCACCACACATGACTTTTCTCACACCTTGTACACTGCAGGTATTTGGCCAGTAGCTCAGAGATGTTTCTGATATTTTTTCCAAGGCATGTCCATTTTGATCACATTTTCTTCTACACGTGGGAACAAAACTAGACACAACTTTGCTGAAAGTCCGAGCTAGCCTTACTTTTACCTGCAGCTGAGAAAGTTGTCTTCTTCCCCCACCAAGGCTAAAGGGCAAGAGACGACACACCCAGCAAGAAAACTGAAAACAACAGAATCGGTCAATGTGGAACCAACATCACTCCCCAGCAACTGGGGCCAGGTATTTATGCTGCGATGAGACAAAAGCAGACTCTTTCTCCTTAGATTTTAGCACTTGCTTCCAAAACAGCAGAGGGCCCAGCAGGGGAACCAGCGGAGGATGGATGGCGTCTGGCATTGATTGGTACCCAGCCTGAATAATACATCAAGGGTCTGTGACTTCATCACAAAAGCCTGGCGGGCTGGCCTCCTGCAAACCAGACTCCCCAGGGACTGGGCCTCACCAGGTGTCTTCAATTAGAAATACAGCGGGAGCAATGCTTCTAAACGGATTCTGAAAGGCAGGCTCCCGGGCTGAGAGACAGAGAGAGACAGAGTGAAGGGACATGCTCAAGGTTCCTTCCCCTCCATGCCTCATAGTGGGCCCTGCCCTGGGGATAAGCCTCCTACAGCCCCTCGTGAGCTCCATCCACTGCCAAAGATGAGTCAAATGTCAAGATAAGGGTGCCTTTTTTTTTTTTTTCTTTTTTAGACAGAGTCTCACTCTGTCACCCAGACTGGAGTGCAGTGGTGCGATCTAGGCTCACTGCAAGCTCTGCCTCCCAGGTTCATGCCGTTCTCCTGCCTCAGTCTCTGGAGTAGCTGGGACTACAGGTGCCAGCCACCACGCCCGGCTAATTTTTTTTGTATTTTTAGTAGAGACGAGATTTTAC
This sequence comes from Theropithecus gelada, assembly GCF_003255815.1. NCBI lineage: Eukaryota > Metazoa > Chordata > Mammalia > Primates > Cercopithecidae > Theropithecus > Theropithecus gelada. The sequence continues at coordinate 44,561,998 of NC_037678.1, read as the reverse complement.
CATGTTAGCCAGGATGGTCTCGGTCTCCTGACCTCGTGATCTGCCCGCCTCGGCCTCCCAAAGTGCTGGGATTGCACACGTGAGCCACCGTGCCCGGCTTATGTATGTATGTATGTATTTATTTATTTTGTATTTTCAGTAGAGACGGGGTTTCACTGTGTTAACCAGGATGGTCTCGATCTCCAAGATAAGGCTGCCTCCTAAGCCTCACACCTGTCATCTGTAAGAGAGCCATGGCTGTGCAGGAAGGAGGGATGAGGCGGTGGAGTCCTGAGTGTCAGGTCCTGCACTACAGGCCGAGCACAGGAAGACATAGGAGCAAGCTTTCCTCCTTCCTCCCCTCCTTTATTTCTCCCTTGAACACTTGCTGAAGTGTCACCTATGTTCCAGGTGCTGTGCTAAGAAGCAAAGATATAGCACCAAACAAGATAAGCATGGCCACTGCCCCGCTCCCAAGGAAGGATGCTTTGGAAGGCCTTTCACTGAATATCTGTCCTCACCTACTCTGTGCCACTCACAGGCTTGGTTGAGGATCAAACTCCTTTTTCAGAAGAGGAAAGGGAGACTCCAAGAGGGGTGATGCTCTATCCCTAGATCTGTGACCTTGGGCAAGTGGTAGAGTTTGTACTGAGTGTTCCTAAACTATGTCCAGGGCACCCCATCCTTCCTGGCCTCATGTTTAGCTCCATGTGAAAGGGTCAGATTGCCCCACTAGCAGATGAACTCCTTGCTCATCCTTGTGTTCCAAGCAGAAACTAACACAAAACCAGACAACCTGGAATGAAGACAAGAAACCCTTGGCCTGCTGGGTCATGAAGCTATTTCTGGCTGCTGTCCATGGTACTAGCAATAAGCATAAAGCCTGCCAACATCAGGTGGTTAGGGCCCTCTTGGGAAGCTAAAAGATTCTTATCATCCAATTCATGGTTTTGACAGCCTCCTTGGTTTTTCACTGGGTCTTTCCAACAAGTCTTACCTGTCTCCTCTCTCACCTCCCAATCAGCTTTTCTGTTGGCTAGTGGGTGCCTTGTATTAGATGTTTGTCTTTTTCTTTTTCTGGTCTCCTGTTATTTTCCCAAGTCATTCTAAACTTTGGAAGCAGAGAACACTCGCAACCAGCTGTACCTGGTGTTGTATATTAAATTATCTTTGTCTTGATTCAATGTGTTAAAGTCTTTTATCCATTCTCTTACATTGCAGACCCCAGCTGTAACACATATTTCTTACATCATGTTTCCCAAATGTCAGTCACCCACATACCTCCCACATGATTTTTGCCATACTCTTACACCACCTATCATTCTATACCAAATATATTTCCTAAAATCAATCATTATAAAAGTTTTAGTAAGTCTTATTTTTTTAGAGCGGTTTTAGATTCGCAGAAAAACTGAACAACAACAAAAAAAGTACAGAAAGTTCTCATATACCTCCTCCCTGCACACATTTTCCCTATTATTAACATCTTGCATTTGTTTGGTACCTGTGGTACACTTGATGAACCAAAACTAATACATTATCATTAACTAATGCCTACAGTTTTCTTGAAGGTTCACTCTGTGTTGCACCATTCTATGGGTTAACAAATGCAAGTCATGTATCCCTCATTACAGTATCTTACAGAATAGTTTCACCACCCTAAGAATGCTCTGTGTTCACTCATTCATTCCTACCCTCTACCCTTGAACCCCTGGCAACCACTGATCTTTTTGCTGTCTCTATAGTTTTGCCTTCCCAGAATGTCATGGAGTCAGAATCACATAGTATGTAGCCTTTTCCCAAACTGGCTTCTTCCACTCACTTTTTAAAAAACTTACATACATTTATTTAAAAGGGAAGCTTGATATCATCATAAAAATGGATATTCAGATTCATTTACCATGAATTAAAGGAAATCATAGAAATACAGCAGGAATGGAAACTTCTCTATTCCATGAAACTCATGACAAAAACTGGCAAAAATTCCAGAATCAACTTTTTCAGAATTCTGGAAATTAACCAAAGACTTGAAACAATCTAGACTGCATGCAGTCAGGAAGAAAGGCTGAATTTCAGTAAGAATGGGGAGTTTCATGGCATTTTAACTTTCCATATTTCCATCCCCCTCTCTTCTGCTCTGAGTTAGCCTTGAAATAAGGTTCAAATCAACCCTGCAATCAGGGTAAAAACCGGTGGCCTGGAAGCTACTGTAGGGAACAAAACAAGATTGCAGCCCCTTTAAACCTCATTCCCAGAGAATTGTCATGACTTGACTTGTCTGGTGGGTCCCTGGAGAACTCCACTTGCAAGGTTTTCTTGCCTTCTGACCAAGATCAGTGGTTTCCAGAGGTTCAAAGGTAGGGGTAGGAATGAATGAAGAAGCACAGAGCATTTTTAGGGTCATGAAACTATTCTGTAAGTTACTGTAATGATGAATAACTGACATGCATTTGCCAAACCATAGAACTATACAACACAGAGTGAACCTTCAAGTAAACTGTAGGTCTTACTTGAACTTTGCCCACTTTGAAAAGTCTGAGCATTTGCTGAAAACAATTTTAAGTAACTGCTTAGCTTTCTGACTGCCTAAGATGGTGAGCAACAGTTGGGGAAAAGTATGGGCTAACCAAAAGATTTAAAAAGAAAAAGCTGGCAAATAAGATGTCCATAGGGGCTCTGCAAAGTTCCAACGTATTACTGAGAATCTAGAAAGCCCCGTGCATGTGCAGGGCTGTGGGCATGCTCAGGAGATACTTGAGAAGGCCCTGTGCTCTCAATTCTGTATGACCTGAGGGTCTACACAAGTAGAAAGTGAAAGTTAGGGCAGAGTTGCCAATTTCCTAACCAAGTATTGAAGGTATGCCCAGCATGCACACAGAGTACTGTGGCAAACTTATTAGTCCAGGCATTTGAGGAAATGTCTGTCCACTCTTGAGCTCCCCAGTAAGCTAACTGAGCAGACATTTCAGTGGCCACACATGAAAAACAATGTAACACATCATATTATAGAATTAAGGGGGGAAATCACCTGATCTTTTCAGTAGACAGAGAAAACGCATCTGATAAAATTGATACCTTGTTGAGACAAAAATACTCAACACACTTTAAATAGTAGGAAACTTCCTCAACTGGATAAAGGGCACCTATGAAAAAGTCCAAGCTAATATGATACTTAATCGTGAAAGACTGAGTACTTTCCCCATAAGATCAGGAACAAGACAAGGATGTCTCCTTTTGCCATTGCAATTGTACTGGAGGTTCGAGCAAGCAATTAGACAAAAAAAAAAAAAAAAAAAAGGGAATAAAAGGCACCTATAAGGAAAGAAGTAAAGCCACCTTTATTTGAAGATCACATGATCTTGCAAATATAAAATCCTAAGAAATTCACCAATAAACTATTAGAGTTAATGAACAAGTTCAGAAAGATTATAAGATACAAGATCAATATATAAAAATCAATTGTACTCCCACACATTAGCAATGAACTATCCAAAAAATGAATCCAAGAAAATAATTCCACTTACAATAGCATCAGAAAAATAAAATACTTATAAATAATTCTAACAAAAAAGTTCAAGATATGTACATCAAAAACTATAAAACATGACTTAGAGAAAATTTTTAAAACCTAAATAGTTGCCATGTTCATGGATTGAAAGGCTTAATATTGCTAAAATGGTGATACCCCCCAAACTGATATGCAGATTCAACATGATCCCTAACTTTGGATTAGGCAATAGTTTATTAGATATAATAGCTAAAGCACAAGCCACTGAAAAAAAATAGATTGTATTTCATCAAAATTAAAACCTTTTGTGCTTCAATGGACATGATCAAGAAAGTGAAAAGACAACCCACAGCATGGGAGAAAATATTTGTAAATCATGTATTGGATTAGAGTCTTGTATCCAGAATCTACAAAGAACTCTTTACAAATTAACAACAAAGTCACCCAATAAAAACTTGGGTAAAGAAATCAAATAGACATATCTCCAAAGAAAATACACAAATAGCATAGATATATATATATATATATATATATATATATATATGCATTAGGGACTTATATATATATAATATATATATTATATATGTTATTTGTGTAAATAGCATATATATTATATATAATATGTATATAAGTCCCTTGTATATAAAGCATATATATATATGCTTTATATATATATAAAATATATATATAAAAGTCCCTAATGACTATTAGTCATTAGGGAAAAGTAAATCAAAATCAAAATCACAATGAGATACTACTTCACACCACACACTTTCACACCTACTGGAATGACTGTAATTAGAAAGATAAGCAATAACAAGTGTTGGTGAAGATGTGGAGAAACTGAAACCCTCATACCTTGCTAGTGAAATCTAACATGATGCAGTCACTTTGGAAAACAGTTTGACAGTGCCTCGAAATGTTAAATATAGAGTTACCATACGACACAGCAATTCCACTCCTAAGGTCTCTAAGGGACCTTAAAATATATGCTCACCCAAAAACTTGTACATGAGTGTTCACTCACAATAGCCAAGAGGTAGAAAGAACCTAATTGTACATCATCGATGAATGGATTTTTAAAAAGTGTAATCTAGCCATTCAATGGGACATTATTCAACCATGTAAAGAAATGGAGCACTGAAACATGCCACAACATGGATGAACCTTAAAAACATGCTCAGTGAAAGAAGCCAAACACAAACACATATTATATGATTCATTTATATGAAATGTCCATAATAGGTAAACCCATTGAGACAGGAAGTAGAAAAGTCTTGACCTGGAGCTGGGGGAAGGAGAAAATCGAAAATGGTAATGGTGCAGAGTTTCTTTTTGGGATGATAACGTTTTGGAATTGAGGTGATGGTTGCACAACCATGTGAATAAACTAAAAATCACTGAATTGTATATATACTTTAAAAAGGTGAATTTTATATATGTAAATTAAATCTTAGTATTTTTTAAAAGGCAATCATAAAAGTAAATACCTTGACAAGGAAATATTTGCTGTACTTTAAAATATAAAATTTAAAATGATACAATTTTTTAAAAGACATAAGTCTAACCATTTTGTAAAAATATATTTCTGAAAATAAGTTTATGAATGAGAAAGAACACTATTTATGATAAATCACTCATAAAAGTTTCAATGTGGTTTTGTTTAAGATGAAGTTTTATGCTAATTCTGTGATTTAGTGTGGCTGTTAACCAGCACTGTGAATATCAGCTCATCTACGTATATGGTCAGAAAGGACAAAATATATGTAGCCATGACACTGGCTAAGATAGAGATGTCCAGCACAACACTGGCTTAAAAGAGAAGTGACTTTCTCTCCCTGGTAACCATCCATGACTGATAATACAGTTTTATGGTGCTGGGCACCCAGGCTCCCTCTGTCTTATTTTTCCACCCCCACTAGGGTGTAGCCCTTTCTACATGACCCCAAACAACTAACCAGCATGTCCCCTTTCCTGGGGAGGGGAGAAAAGTAGTTCAGAGCAGGTTCCATCCCTTTAAAGACCTAACCAGAAATTTGTCCACATTGCTTCTGCTCATGCCCGTTGGCTAATACATGATCACATGGTCACCCCCAGCAGCAAGGTTGCCTAGCAAATGTAGTCTTAGCCCAGATGGCTCTGTAACCAGCTAACATTCTGCTGATGAGAAAAGAGAAAAGATATTTGTGGAGGTGGTGGGGGTGAGGAACAAGTGATTGTCACTGACTCAAGCAGCTCTGAGTGGTTGGATAATAGGGTTTAATTGCGATGCAGTTCGTCTACAGACTGACTCAGGGCAAACCCCACCAGGTCAAGGAATTGGAAAGAGTAATTGGTCTATAGCTAGACCATTCATTGGAGGACTATTATGAGTGAACTCAGTTTCCTGCTAAAAATGTGTTTTAAATAGCCAGTTTGGTCTTGAAGTTAGAATAATAATAGAAATAGTATAAGTAATAATACGTATTTTTATTTATGGGCCAGCTCTCCTCAGCACCCTAAAGTGTAAATACTATTATTAGTCCCATGTATCATAGGAGGAAACTGAGGCTCAGAGAGGTTAAGAGGCTTGTTTAAGATCACTCTACCTGGTAAGTGGCAAAGTCACACTCGAACCCAGCAGCACAGCCTCACATAGAGCCCTGGTCAGTGACTAGCCCAGTGATTCCAGGAATGGACATTAACACCAAGGCGGAGAACAGGCTCCTCCCAAAGCTGTTCTGGATCAACCCCAATGGCCAGGCACCGTCTCCGTGTGCATCCCACCCAAGGGCAACTGTGATAGAGCCTGGGGCTGCTTTCAAGACCTATTTATAAAGATCAGGTCTTCCGGTGGAGCCAAGTGGATGCTTCTGCAGCTTTCTAATTGTTAGGAACCAAGGAGAATGAAGTCCAGAGTGCACTGTCTGAGGCTGCCCAGTCTCCAGACATTTGATAGCTTGTGACATCACTGCCCACAGTGCCCGTCCTGGGGCAGCCCCTTTGGAATCTGCAGAAGTCATGGTTCACCAGGCCCAACACATGACCACATGACTTGTTTGTCAAAGACAGGGCCCTTGGGCAAAACCAGTGGTCCTCATGAAAGAAACATTCCCAAGTCAGTGAAAGACGGGTTCATGAGGCTGGTTTGGGACCCAGAGCACAGTGTGTGTCCCACGGAGGACAAGGCAGAAGGCACTCGCTGGTGGACAGGCAAGGATCCTCAGCCTTGCGATCCAGGAGGTTAAGGAGCCCCAGCACCACTCAGGGCTTCCTGGGCTTCCTAAGGGCAGTTAGCAGTTAGTTTATTTACTTTTGAATGATCATTTTCTCTGCTAGAAACTAAGTCCAAAGACAGAATCAGAGACACCCACAAGGATGTCAATGGGAAGAAAGGAGAAGAATGGAGTGGAGAGGGAAGGAGGGAGACAGGCAGAAAACCTAAATGCCCTTGGGAACCCTGGGGGAGGCAGGGATAACTGAAAGTATATGTTAGGGTCCCTGGCTGTAACATACACGAACCTCACCCAGATACTATTTGGGGTTAAACAGCTGAAGGTCCTTGCTAGGAAGGCACAAGCTTACTAATCGAGTTCACAGCGCACACCTGCCCTGGGCCAAGCCTGTGCTAGCTAGACTCTGGAGTATGCAGACATGATAATAACAGCAGCAGCAGCAGTAATAATAATTATAACAACCAGCATTTAATGAGCACCTAATATGTGCCAGGTAATAGTCGAAGCACTTTATACCTATCAAAGTCCTCACACAATGCTACCAGGCAGGGATGTATGTTATCCTCATTTTACAGAGACAAGAGCTGAGGAGCAGAGCACAGCTTGCCAAAGGCTGAGAAGCAGCTGAGCCAGGGTTCGAACTGGGCTCCAGAGCCCCCATTCTCCCCACGAGGAGCTCCTCCCTCAACAGTTCCTATTTCAGAAGCACAGAGCCCAGTCAGGGCAACCAGAAGCAGGTAAATCCCCTTCCACAGCACCACAGGCTCTAGGAAGGACACACGGCAGAGGGAGCAGTGGGTCACTGCACAGAGACGCAGGCTAGGAGGAGGCTGAGGATAGCAGGGCCCCCAGGCGGTCTGGGAGGAGTGGAGGAGCCACAGAGAACAAACCAGTCTGGGAGTCTGAGCTGGCCCTTAAGGAGGCATCAGGGGCCAGACAGGAGGGGCCGAGGAGTTGGGCTTTCTCCAGGGGACACTTCCAGAGAATCTGATCAAAGCTTTCTCTCAAGTCTCTTCTCTGGGTCAGGGCAACTCGCCCAGGCTCAGCCCAGCTCCTGGGCCTCCTTCCAGGGGCAATGAACTTCCCCAGGCTCTCCCGCCTTTTCCTTAAACAAGCCGAAGTCCTCCAGGCTGAGGACTCCTAATCCCAGCCTAATCTCTGCTCCTGCCAGAGCGTCCTGTTTGCTGTCCTCCTGGCTGGGTTGGGGCCCAGGAACAATGGTGAGAAAGAGGGAACAGGGAGAGGCGGGTCTGCAGCCTGGGGGCTGAGGAAGGAGGGGACATGGGCATCTGAGACAGGAGCAAGGGAAGCAGGGCAGCCTACAGGGCTGAGAGCAGCTGGGCAGGGCTGACCCTGGGGCAAACAAGGCCCAGAGTGAATTCAAGCTGCCTGCTCCAATGCCAGGTTCTTCCTGGTGGAACTTTCCACTTACCATGTTGGCTTAACCTACGGAACACAGCACATCTAAACAGATCTGAGGCTCTTCTCCTTAGACCCACATGTTAGCGTCTGGCTGCAACTACACCCACTGCAGAGAGCAACAGTCATAATGATGACAGTGGTGGCGACCATTTATGAGGCAGTTATTCTGTGCGGGTCACTGTGGTTTTGCACAGTATCTCATTAAATCATCAACAGGAACAACCACAAACAAAAGTAATGACAATCCCGAGAGCTCATGCTGGGGTCGCGCCCAACAGGCCAGTGTGGTTCCCCATGAATTAGCTCATCTACCCGCATAGCAATCTGCTGAGACAGGGACTTTTGTATTCTTCCTTTTACACTCTGGGAAACCGAGGAACTTGCCCTAGAGCACACTGCTGGACAGAGAACTGCATTCAAAGCCACTGACTTTGATGACCCAGTTCGTGTACTTAACCTTGGCCTCGGACGCAGATTGCCCAAGACTCGTAACAGCGTCCACGGGGGTCCAGGTTGCCTTTATAATCAGTTGCACTTTCCTTCTATTTTATGCTGCAGTTTTACAATAGTGGAACCCCAGACTGGAAAACTGGATTCATCAGGTGCATGAGCTAGAAAAGAACTTGTAGAATCACAGACTAGAATTCATCGATCAAAAAGAGCTCACAGCCGCCCCTCTTGGATAGTAACAGCTATCTCAGGACCTTCTTGCAATGAATCCTCAGTGTGATCCTAGGAGTTAGATGCTATTACTATGCCCTTTTTACCAACAAGGAAACTCAGCACAGGGGCTAAAGCGGCTTGCCAGGGTCGGCTTGTAAGTAGCAGGACAGACACTTGGACCCAGAGCCCAAGCCCTGCATCATCTCATGGGCCCTCACCTGATGCTTCGGAGCCAAAAGTAAACTACGTAGCAATGGGCTTCCTCTGAGACAGGGGTTTTCACACTGCCCCCTCTTGCCACTCTCCCTAGACTGTACAAGAGTCTACCATCACCAAAGAGAAAGATTGTGTTTCTGGGTCTGCTTTCCAAAAGGCCTGAGCTATCTGACGGTCAGGGCCTGGACCTATTGCTCTGCAGTGTCTTCAGCACCAGCACGAGGCCTGGCTCACAGAGACCGGAAACCAACTCGAATGCCTGATAGACCAACAGAGCCTCAAACTGATACTTAAGCTATATGCATCTTAATCTACATACAAGCAGGCAGCTTCCTTTCTCTATTATTTTTCATCCAAGGTTCTTAATCCAAAAAGATGAAGAGGTGGTGGTTCTTTTTTATTTATATATATATTTATTTATTTTATTTTATTTTGAGATGGAGTTTCGCTCTTATCGCCCAGGCTGGAGTGCAATGGTACAGTCTCGATTCACTGCAACCTTCGCCTCTCCGGTTCAAGTGATCCGAGTAACTGGGATTACAGGCACATGCCACCACGCCTGGCTAATTTTGTATTTTTAGTAGAGACAGGGTTTCGCCATGTTGGCCAGGCTGCTCTCGAACTTCTGACCTCAGGTGATCCACCTGCCCCAGCCTCCCAAAGTGCTGGGATTATAGGCATGAGCCACTGTGCCCGGTCGTGGTGGTGGTTCTTCCAAAAAACAAATGGTGTGTCCCATTGTCAGCTGATGCCTAACTGAATTTGACAGCATGAGGTGCTGGATGTAAATAAGATATTGGGGTGGGGTGACGTGGTGATAGATCTTACTGGAGAGGGCTTGCTTGCCCCGGTCTCAGAGGTCACCACCTGGACCAGCTGGTAACAGGCTGCATCCAGTTCCCTCCCTCCCACTCACTGCTGAGGGACCTAAGGCAGGTGTTTTAAGCTCTCTGAAGCTATTTTCTCATTCAGAGCATGGAGCATGGGTATAATAATAGCATTGCAATATCAGGCTGAGTGAAGCTCAGATAAGATCAGAGAGCATTTAGTGCCTCCTAACTGCTGTTGCTGACGCAGCAGCCATGATGATTTTTACACCTATATTTCAGCAAATCCAAGATGCCAGAGCTCGAGAGTCCAAATCTCACCTTTCCCCCATTTTTGCAAATACCGCTGTATTAGAACACAACCGTGCCTATTCAGTTACTCAGTGTCTATACCGCTTTTACACTACAATGGCCGGCAGAGTTGAGTAGTTGTGACAGAGACAATTTAGTTCACAAAGCCTAAAACATTTACTATCTGGCCCTTTACAGAAAAGTTTTGCCAATCCTGCCATAGATTGTAAGAAATGCTGTAATTTTAAGCATCAATGGGAAAGAGAAAGGTTTCACCAGTTAAACTATGACATACCAGCTACCTAAAACAAATCCAAATTTCAGAAATGGTAAAATGTGAAGAAAAAGAAAAGTGTACCAAAGGATCAATAAATACACTGTCATTTGTTTTCTTACAGGTATTAATTAGGTGCTGATTCCCTTGTCTCTCCTTTTCCCCAATTACATGTTCATACCTAAAAACCTTTTTAATCTTAATGAACACAAAAGGCAATCCCGTGTCATAGCTAAGAGTTCAAATCCCTGCTCCACAGCCACATACCAGCTAAGTAACCTTGGACACGTTAATTTACCTCTCAGATTCAATCTCCTCACCTGGAGAACAGAGATAATAAAAGTGCCTTCCTCATGCAGGTAAAGGAATTAGCATGGTGGTTCACAAACAGTAGCCACTCTATAAAATAGTAGAAATCAGTAATAATAACAGTTTAAAATATCACTTATCTTGACCAAGCTGGTTTCTACTGATCCGGTAAAGATCCAAAAGTCCCCGTCGGGATCCCCATCACAGATCCCACCTGTGGCCTGTGGACCTAGCTGCTTCTCTGCTTCTGGGCCAGAGAAAACACCCTGTATTAGTCTGCTCTCATGCCGCTAATAAAGACATGCCCGAGACTGAGTAATTTACAAAGGAAAGAGGTCAAATGGACTCACAGTTCCATATGGCTGGGGAGACCTCACAATCATGGCGGAAAACAAAAGAAGAGCAAAGGGGTGTCTTACATGGTGGCCAGTCAGGGAGCTTGTGCAGGGGAACTCCTGTTTGTGTAACCGTCAAATCTTATGAGACTTATTCACTACCACAAGAACAGTATGGGGGCAACTGCCCCATGATTCAGTTATCTCCACCTGCCCCCACCCTTCACACATGGGGGTTATTCCAGTTCAAGGTGAGATCTGGGTGGGAACATAGCAAAACCATATCACACTCCAAGATCCCCCCATCCCGGGGAGCCATCACCGCTGTTCTGGCTCCTCTGTCATCCTCCAACCTACCTTGGTCTGGACCAGCTGGTCTCAGCCATGCACAGCAGGCTACCAGGATGGTGATTCTGGGAGAAAGCTGGTTTCCTGAATCACAGGGGACTTTTTGTCTTTCTGATTTAGATTTCTGTCACTTTGCCTCCCTTCACCAGAGGCAGGGTGGGTGAAGTGTAAGCTTGGTGACACTGTGGAGGTGGCCTCATCCCCCTTGGGAAGACCCTAGTGGTGGAGGCCATGGAAAAGCAGGAAAGGGCACATCACAGAGCCCCAGGGCAGGCAAATGGAAGGCCCTTCTGTGCAGCCAAATGTCATTCAGCCAACACCTCTGAGAAGCTTCTGTGAAACTCCTGGAAACTGCCAAGGACTTCCAGGCAGGGCAACACAGTGAGCTCATCCTTCAGCATGCACCCTCTGCTGCAAACGGACAGCCTCAATTAAATATCAAAATGGAAAAGCAAGCTTCCACGTCCAGCCCTCAAGGCGTAAGGGTAGTAGACTTACTCTCTCAGCATAAACAATGAAAAAACTAGATATTTATATGAAGCAACTGCTGCCAACACACAGCTTAGAGCCGTGGTCCTTGAGAGAAGGTTTCACATAGGCAAATCCCACACTCAGGCTCTCCCATGGGGGCATCTTGGTAAACTCTGGTATAAGAAAGTGGAGCCCAAACAGAACAGGTCTCTCACTGGGCAGAGGAAACAGAAGTTGGCCTTTGGGGCCCTGAGACAGCTGGAGTTTGCAGGGCAGAGAACTTCAGAGGACATAGTTGCACAAAGGAGCTCCAGAAATCTACACAAGGGACTCCTTCAGTGTTTGGCTGAATACTGAGCTGCCTATGCACAGGGCACACTTCTGTGAGGCCAACATGGAACAAGTAATGGGGAGCTGGGGCACAGGTGGGAGGTGGAGGTTCCAGAGGTTGTGCAGTGCTAAAGGACATTAGAGCTCAGACCAACCAGAGTGGAGATGTCATCGAACACCCTTAGTCAGTGGACAGCCCACACAATCCATTTCTGCAGTAGAGTACGGGCAACTCTATGACTACCCCAAGAAAACTTAAGCCACTAGCGATTCAAGCTGATCCTCCAGGAAATTAACTCCTTGTCATAAAAAGGCCTGATGCTCTTTAAAAAGGAAAAGACCAAAAAAATCTAGACTCTCAACAACATACAGCATATAGGTAAAATCTGTTGGATACACTGGATGGGATTAATGGCAGATTAGGCAACACAGAACAAAGAAAATCAGTGAGCTTGAAATCATAACAATATAAACTAACCAAAAAGGACCACACAAAGAAAAATGAATGAAAAAGAAAATGAGCAGAGCGTCAGTTACTTCTGAGACAAATTCAGGTGGCCTAAAATATGTATAATTGGAATATCCAAAGAAAGAGGAGAAGAGAAAAAATATTTGAAAAAATATTGGCTGAATTTTTTTCAAATCTTATGAAAAATATGAACCCTCAGAACCAACAAGCTCAATGAACACCAAGCCCAAGAAATGTGAAGAAAACTACAACAAGACACTGCATGATTAACTAACATAAAACGAGTGATAAATACAAAATCTTAAGAGCAGCCAGAAGAATACAGCACCTTACATAAAGAAGAATAAACATAAAGATGACAGAAACAAGAGGACAGTGGAGCAGTATCTTTACAGTACCAAAAGAAGAATAAATAAAACACAGAATTCTATACCCAGAAAATATATATTGCAAAGGCAAAGGTGATCTAATGCTTTCTTCAGACATACAAATGCTGAAAGAATGTATCACCAACACATCCACAGTGCAACGAATGTTAAAGAAAATCCCTCAGGTGGAAGGAAAGCAGTACCAGATAGAAATCCAAATCCACGCAAAGGAATGAAGAGCACCAAAAATGGTAACTATGTGGATAAATAAGAACATTTTTATTTTTCAAACTTCTTTTTAAAATAATTGAATGTTTAAAGTAATACAATACCAAGGTATTATGGAGTTGATTATATGTATATCATATATACATATATTGATGATATATATTACTCTCTCTATATATGTATGTGTAAGGTGTATGACAGTAATACTTCAAATACCAGGGGAAAAGAAATGAAAGTAAATTTCAAGTTGCTGTCCTATATGTAGAGCAGTATGATTTTACCTGAAGTCAGACTGTGATGAGTAGAAGATATATGCTATAAATACTAAGGCAACTACTAAAATAAAAAACAGTTATGGATTAAAAAGCCAACCAAGGAGATAAATGATATCATAAAAAAAACAGTCCAAAAGAAGGCAGCAAAGGAAGAAAGGGGGAACAAAGAACAGATAGGAAATAGAAAACAAATAGCAAGATGATAAATTTAAACTCAAATATATTAATATCACATTAAATTTAAATTGTCTAAACACCCCAGTTAAAAGGCAGAGATTACCTGATTGGATTATTATTCAAGACCCAACTATAAGCTGCCACTAAGCAACCCCCTTTAAATATAAAGACACAATAGATTAAAAGTAAAAGGATAGGGAAAGATATATCATGCAAACGATAACCCAAAGAACACCAGAATGGCTATGTTAGTAATAGATGGGGTCAGGCACAGTGCCTCGCACCTGTCATCCCAACAATTTAGCAGCCTGAAGCAGGAGGATTGCTTGAGCCCAGGAGTTTGAGAACAGCCTGGGCAACAAAGCAAGACCCCATCTTCACAAAATATGTAAATATTAGCTGGGCATGGTAGTGCATGCCTGTAGTCCAAACTACTTGGGAGGCCAAGGTAGGAAGATCACTTGTACCTAGGAGTTTGAGGCTGCAGTGAGCTATTATCTTGCCACTGCACTCCAACCTAGGTGACAGAGGGAGACCTTGTCTCTAAAATATATGTATATATAGAGTGGGAAATGCCACATCAGGGGGAGATGAATCTCCATAGTAAGTGAAAACAAAGGGTCAAGGAGGGAATTCGCACTTTCTGGAAGGGTGTCACATCCAAACCAAGGGTGTCACATATATATATATATATATATATATATATAAAATATGACAAAGTTCATTTTAGAGGAAAGAATATTACCAAAGATAAAGACAGCTGATTTTTAACAATTGAAGAGATGAATTCATTAGGAAGACATAATGATCCTAAATGTTTAGGCACTTAATAACAGAGCTTCAAATACATGAAGCAAAATCTTATAAAACTGCAAAGAGAAATCGACAAATACACAGGTATAGTCAGAAATGTTAATACCCCTCTCTCAACGAATAAACAGAATATCAATAGGGAAATAGAAGACTTGAATAACTATATAACTATCAACCAACCTAACCTAATTGATATTTATATAACACTCTAGCCAACAACATCAAATTGCATGTTATTTCTAACTGGTCTCAAAATATTTAGCAAGATAGACCATACTAAACCAAATATGTCTCAATAAATTTTTAAAAATTCAAGTCATGCAAACTATATTCTGTGACCACAATGGAACTAAACTAGAAATTGGTAACAGAAGGATACCTAGAAAATCATAAATTATTTGGAAACTTTAAATTAAACACTTTTAAACACCTGGAAATTAAAAGGAGAAATCAAAATGGAAATTAGAAAGTATGTTGAACTGCATTAAAATTAAAAGACAATGTATCAAAATTTGTAGGATACAGCCAAAGAAGTGCATAGAGAGAAATTCACAGCACTAAATGTGTGTGTAAGAAAAGAAAGTTCCTAAATCAATGACTTCAGCCTCCACCTGAAGAAAGTAAGGGGAAAAAAGAGAAAATTAACACTATAGTAAGCAGAGAAAAGGAAATAATAAAGCTAGGGACAAAAATCAAAAAAACAGAAAACAGAAAAATCAACAAAAATGAAACAAAAACTGGATCTTTGAAAGATCAAAAAAAAAAGCAAAAGACCTCTAGCCAGATTGAGCAGGAAAAAAAAGAACACATGAATTACAAATGTCTGAAATGAGGCGGGCGGATCACGAGGTCAGGAGATCGAGACCATCCTGGCTAACACAGTGAAACCCCGTCTCTACTAAAAAATACAAAAAATTAGCTGGGCGTAGTGGTGGGCCCCTGTAGTCCCAGCTACTTGGGAGGCTGAGGCAGCAGAATGACGTCAACCTGGGAGGCGGAGCTTGCAGTGAGCCCAGATGGCGCCACTGCACTCCAGCCTGGGGCAACAGAGCGAGACTCCGTCTCAAAAAAAAAAAAAATCTATCGATGTAATTCGACATATTCACGGTCTGAAAAAGAAAAAAATAATGTAATCATTTCAACCGAGGCAAAAAATCCAACAATCATTTCTGATGTTTTAAAAAACTCTCACAAAACTGGGAATAAAAGACAATTTCTTCTACCTGAAAAAGGCATCTATGAAAAATGTATTACTAACAACATAGTTAATGGTAGAAGACTGAATACTCTCCCCCAAAGATCAGGAACAAAGCGAAGATGTGTGGTCTCACTTTGTACTGTATTCAACTTTGTACTGAAAGTTCTAGCCAGTGCAATAAGGCAAGAAAAGTAATAAAGGGCACACAGATAGAAAAGAAAGAATTAAACTTGTCTTTTTTTCTCAGATTATATAATTGCATAGGTAGAAAATGGCAATGAATCTACCAAAAAAAAACTAGACAGAGAGTATCTGGCAATTTCAAAAGATGCAAAGTCAATACAGAAAAATCAATTGCATTTGGACATACTAGGAGTGGACAATTACAATAGTGGCAAAAATATAAAATACTTAACAGTAAGTTGAATAAAAGATGGGCAGGACCTATCTACTTAAAAATACAAAATATTGTAGTAGAAATTAAAGACCTAAATAAATAGAAAAATATAGGTGTTCATGGATTGAAAGACTAGATAACGTTAAGCTTTCAATTCTCCCCAAGTTGGTCAGTAGATTCAATGCAATGCAATTTTTCTTTTCTCTTTTCTTTTTGGTGTTTTCTTGTTTGTTTGTTTGTCTTTGAGACAGAGTCTCCTTCTGTCACCCAAGCTAGAGTACAGCGCAATCTCAGCTCACAGCAAACCCAGATTTCTGAGTGGCGGGAATTATAGTGGTGTGCCCCCACACCCAACTAATTTTTGTACTTTTAGTAGAAATAGTTTTTGCTGGATTGGCCAGGCTGGCATCAAACTCCTGGCCTCGAGTGATCCACCTGCCTTGGCCTCCCAAAGTGCGGAGATTACAGGCGTGAGCCACCACACCATGCCAATTCAAAAAAATTTTAATCAAAATCCCAGCAGGCTTCTTGTAGAGATGAGCAAGCTAATTCCAAAGTTCATATGGTAATACAAAGGAGCTAGAACAGTCAAAACAACTTCAAAGAAAACGAAGAACAAAGTTGGTGGACTGACACTACCAGATTCCAAGATTTACTAGAAAGCTGCAGTATTCAAGACAGTATGGTATTGGTATAAGATTAGACAGGCAGGCCAATAGGACAGAATAAAGTCAAAAAATAAACCTTTGATTATAGAGTCAATTGACTTTTCCCAGTGGTGCCAGGGTCATGTAATGGGACACTTGCATGCCCCTGAGAATGAGCGCCTCCTTACATCTAAGCTCCTGGGGGTCTCACTTGCCTCAGCCTAGCCCCAGTCCTGCTACTGTGGGATCTTGTAAAAGTTACGGTGGATGAAAACTCTTACTCTTTTCAGGGTGCATCAGATTGACATCTCACCAAATTGGTTGAATGCTCCTGGAAGACTGAGGTCCCATCTCTCATGTCTTGTTCCACAGTTGGACATCAATTAACACCAACACTGAATTATTTTATGTCCCCCAAACACACTCACATGCAGCCTTTAGGCCTTGCCTCCATGGCCTCTTCTGAGAAATGGGACCAGTAAAAGGGTCCCCTCTTTTCTCAGGCTGCCCAAGAGCCCCTTGGCTGGTTTTCAATCTCTAGAAAGAGATTCAGGCTTCCCCTGGAAATGTACCCAATCCCACAGGCTGGGAAATGCCTTTAGTTCCTCAAGCAGCCTCAAACAGCAGATGTTGTCATGGCTCCAGCGCTTGGCCCATCTCAGAGGTGCAGCTCCAGGCTGCCGCAGGAGACAGTCACTGCCCCCTACAGCATCCTACGCCAAGCACCTGCACTGTCTGCCCAAGTGGAGTGAACTGTGCCTCAATGCCATAGCCTCTGGACCCTTCTAGAGAGCAGCCCAGTCTCTCGGAGGGACCCCAGGCGGACTGCATTCCAGCTGCCCCCAGCATCGTTACCTCCGTGTGTTGTTTTTCCCTGTCTCTTCCTTCCCCCTCCTCACCACGCTTCCTGGATCCCATCCCAGATAAACTACTTGTATCCGAAGTTTATCTCAGGTCTGCTTGGGGGGCACCCAAGCTAAGACACAAGTTTCACTAGCATATTTGGGTATTCCTAGAGAATTCCAACTCATCCAAGCTGGGGGCTGATTTGCTCATTAATATGGGCATCTACTGTAAATTGACACCTATAAGCTGAGAACGTCTCACAGGTTTGTTGAGCTGTAAAGCGGACCATGTAGCAACAACCAGGAGAAACCTGAATCCAGATGAAGTGATGGGACCAGGAGAACCACAGTGCCATTGCAGCGAGTGGGTTTGATCTTTAAGAAGTCATAGTGATCCCTGTTGTGGAACCCAGGTGGGGATATTCAATAAAATCCATCCTTGCACCACAGTATTCACCCATTTTCTGAAAATGTCCTTTTAAAAGTGAAACAAATGAGCAAAAAGCAACCACCAAAAAGAGTGATGCTTTATACACTTGCAATTCAAAGGGTGGCCCCCAGACCAGCCACATTCCCTTCACCTGGGAGCTTGTTAGAAATGTCCCACCCAGACCTGCTGAATCAGACTTTGCTTTTACACAAGATCCAGGTGACTCAGGTGCACATCACAGTTTAGAAAGTGCTGCTCTAAGGGATGTTGGCTTTGCAGAACAGGGCAGTTAAGGTACAGGTTCTGGGGTTGAATCCTGGCTCCATCGCTTACTAGCTCTGTGGCTTACGGCCAGTCCCTTAACCTCTCTGTGCCTCAGTTTCCTCACTGGTTGGGTGCCTACCCCATAGAGCTTGCTATGAGACTTCAATGCAATCATCAATATAAATTGTTTAACACAGTACCTGGCATGTATTAAGTGTACACACATTTTAGCTCTTAGCCTAGTCATCCCTAAGCATGATGAGTAAGCAGTCCTGGTTTTTTAACAGTACTTGAAAGGTTGTATAACAATAAAATATTTTGGATGTGGAATGAGTCAAGGGTGAGATTTCTCATCTCAGCTCTATTTAGTGCCGAAAAAGTAACTCCCATGGCTGAACCTCTGTTCCCCACCCAGAAAATGAAAGAGAATTCTTACACCTGCGGTTCCCATTCCTGAATGCACATGGTCATCACCTGGGGAGCTTGCAGCATCCTGACACCTGGCTCCACCCCCTGAGATCCTGATGTCATGGCCTGGGATAGAGCCTAGGCACCTCCCAGAGATCGTCATGATCAACCGAGGTTGAGCATGACTTCCTTGGGCTTGTCATGCTGGGGCCACCTCCCATTATAAGAACTCAGGATACAGTAAAAACCCACAGGAGTTTTGAATCTGCAGGATAGCTCTTCAAAGTGTGCACTAACACCCTGATTTATCTTTTAGGCAAACTAAATTCCATGCACTAAATCCTGATCTGTGTTCACAATCATAATGTTTGTCTCTATCCCACTGGCAAATCACATTTTTGTCAGCACAGAGCTCATTACACACGGACTTGATATCTACTGCTCTGCTCCTTTTAGATGGCGTTTGTTCTGCTAAAAAAAAAAAAAAAAAAAAAAAGAGTCCTGTTAGTTTTTCCTTGGGATGAACTGACAAAATATCCCCAAATCCTTTAAGAAAGTGGAGGGACCAGCCTGGCCAACATGGTAAAACCCCGTCTCTACTAAAAATACAAAAACTAGCCAGGTGTGGTGGTGGGTACCTGTAATCCCAGCTACTCAGAAGGCTGAGGCAGGAGCATCGCTTGAACCCGGGAGGTGGAGCTTGCAGTGAGCTGAGATCGCGCCACTGCACTCCAGCCTGGGCAATAGAGTGAGACCGCATCTCAAAAAAAAAAAAAAAAAAAAAAAAGTTAGGGGGGGCATAAATCTTAGGAAAATGTAGGTATATGACGTAATAATTCATCAACAGAGTATGTGAATCAATTGTGGAAAAGAGTAAGACCATGTCCCAAGTGAATGGACTTACATATGTAACTTTCCACCATAGTTTGATAAATGTGGCTGCCTCTAGGTTTTCTGGCTGCTGAAGGAACTAAGGTGATTCTTAATGGACTCTTGCTATAATACCACCAGTGAGTGGAAGACCAAAATGTTGAAGGAAGGACTGGAGGAGGCAATTTCCCAGCACCAGAGCAAGACCCTTTCAAAACTGCAATGCCTGTGCCTGGCCTGACATCTTCACCTTCACGCAGGCCGTTCCTTCACCTCCTGAGGACTTTCCAGCTCCCCTAGTAACCGAAACTGCCAGACTTACTGAGCAAGTTTATTTTCTATGTTTTGAGCAAATGTATTTACTTATTTATTGAGCAAATGAAAATACAGGATGCCCAATAAAATCTGAATTTCAAATCAAAAATGATTTTTAGTATAAATATGGCCTATGAAATATTTGGAATATACTTATACTAAAAAAATTTCTTTTGCTATTGATCTGAAATTCAAAGTTAGGTGGACATCCTGTAGTTTATCTTGAAACTCTCCTCATAACCATCACACCCTCAATATAGACAAAATTCTTCAACAACAGTCTCAGCAAGGAATAAACATGAAACAGGAATGTCTTTCCAATCACATGGCTCTTTCAAGTCTCCTTTCCCTATCTGAAGCTGAAGCTGCTGGTTGCTTCTGAATTTCTGGCCTTTACTTTTAATTTGGAAGCAGAGCCCCACTGACCATTACCATTCAGCTAAAAGCTGTGCTCTCCAGGGTTCCTGACAGCTAGGTCTTCCGGAAATGAGACTGAATTATAACCAGAGGGAGGTTATAGTATTGTTAGTATTGTTATAGTATAGTTATGCCTGGGAATACTTCTTTAATGGGGGTCTTCTCTTTCTTCATCCTACTGCTAAGAACATAGCTATGATGACTGGAGCAACAGCAGCCATATTGGACTGTGAGGACACAGTTCACATCAGTGTAGAAAGCTGGAAGTAACCTAGTCCCTAGTAGCTTCCTGGAGCAGAACTACCGTATCAGCCCTGGATGCCTCTCTCCAGACGTTTTTCACAAGAAAGAAGAGTCAACTTTATTTATTTATTTATTTATTTATTTATTTATTTAGAGATGGGGTCTCACTCTATCACCCAGGCTGGAGTGCAGTGGCATGATCTCAGCTCACTGCAACCCGTGCCTCCCAGGCTCAAGCAATCCTCTCACCTCAGCCTCCTGAGAAGCTGGGAACACAGGCACACACCACCACACCCAGCTAGTTTGTTGCAGTTTTGGTAGAGATGGAGTTTCACCACGTTACCCAGGCTGATGTCAAACTGCTGAGCTCAGGAGATTCACCCGCCTCAGTCTCCCAAAGTGTTAGCATGAGCCACTACATCTGGCCAAAGTCAACTTTTATTTTGTCCTAGCCAACGATGTTTGTGGGTTTTCTGGCTTCACAGCCAAGCCAGGAGATACCATCCATTAATGACATCTCAGCAGATTCCATCACTTTCTGGTCACAATTTGGGGAATCCAGTTAAAAATGCAATCTCATATCCCATTGGAATCTTATGTCCTCCCTTCCACCAGGCTTGGTCATGTTTGAGGCTCATGAGGCTTGATGGGGAGGAGGATAAGACAGCCATAAGAAATACAGGGAAAAGGAGATGGAAGCGTTGAAGGATGCTGGCCAGAGGAAGATGAATCCACCCAGACAGGGGATCCCGGGAGCTTTAGGAGGCAAAGGCACTGGAGAAGCTAGAGCACAATTCTCACGGGTGGAAACCGTGTAGTGTGGGGGCAGTACCCCCCACCCCTGATGAAGGGGTGAGCAGAGGCCACAAGGTGTGTGCTTGCACAATACATTGTGTCTCTTGGTTATTTGGATGTGGAACTCAGAGACTCCAGCCTAAATCTTTGCCCAGAGAGAGATTCCCCCTCAACCTTCCGGTAAATTCCCCTTGGGAGGTCAGCCTCTGCTACTTGCAAACCTGAGAACCATGGTTAAGGTGCTCTGACATTGTGGTTAAGTTACTAAGCTTCTTAATGCCTGATCTCTTCATCAGTAGATGGGAAAGGCAGCCCAGAGTCTAGTCCCCCTGCACTCACTGTTTCTACTGTGCATTCGGGCATCATGCCAGACAGGTGCTGCTTCCTATGGGGCTCAAAGCACCCATCCTTGAAAACATCATGAGCGTGGTTAGGAATTCGAGGCTGCATGTGTACCCTGCTTTAATATCACCTCTCATCATTGCTTCTCCTAAGGGCCATTGAATCTCTAGCACACAGGGACCCTTGGAGTCAGTTTCATTAGAGAAAGAGCCAAGTTAATTCCAGACCAGCGAGGAGGCTCTGAATCAAACGGCCATCTCTTCCCTCCAGAGCATCTTCGGGCTGACCCCCGGGCGCCTTTCTATCGGGGGAAAGATTGGACCGCCCGGCAGTTATTGACGGAGACGGCCGACAGACATTGATTGGGACTGCGGAGGAAGTCTCTTTCATTTCCAAGTGCCAGCTGCGAGCGAGTGATGGACGCGTCCTGGTGAGATTCCGAGTCTGCCGGAGCTGAGTGATACAGAGACTCATGAGCAAGGCCTGCCTGTCTGCCCAGGGCAGGGACATCATCAGCCCCAGTGAGTCGCTGACCTTTAGAAGGAGAAAAATCATCATAATCTCAGCAGCAGCCCCTGACTCATGGATCTGCAATCATGAAAACGTAAAAGTTAAATGACTTCGAAGGAGAGCGACTGCTTTCCCTGCAGCACAAATGTTCTACCCCAACTTGATGCTCTCCGTCCCCCGCCCCACCGGGGATGGTGTCTGGTCTCCTGGAAGGTCACAGCCCTGGCCTCCCTGCCTCCTGAACCTCCCACCCCTGTCCATCCGAAACACTAACCAGGGGAGAGCAGGGCCAGAGAAGGGAAATCAGGGGGTTCACACCGAAAGAAATGAGAGTGGATACCGAAGCAGAACCTCCACGCCCACCGCACCGTGGCCTGTGGACTCAGCATGGCCTTCAAGGTCCTCCCTGAAGGAACAGCTGCCAGCGTCTCAAGTACCCTGCCCATCGAAACTGTCACATTTCACAGTATGCCCCCTCCACCCCCTTGGACACAGACTGCATATCTCTGTGTCCTCAGTGCCACCCTGAGACCTCACTCATAGCAGGTATCCAGTGAGCCCTCCAGCAAGGGCTGGGCACCCCATGGCCAGGTGGCTTCAGTGAAGCTTTTGAGCTGTGGCTTCCTTCTCCAGGCACGGCCCTCCAGGGCACGCTCCACTCTTCCTGGCTCCTTCAGTCACTTTCCAATCCTCCCATGGGCTCAGACATGCTTTTAAGCAAAGATCCCTGACTCTCCCATTAAGGAGTCCAAAGAAAGACAGATCGACGTTCCCTCTGACAGCCAGAGTCCCCTGGCAGGAAGAAGGGATTTGGGAATGGGGTCACAGACAACTCACACACCCCCTCCCATGGCCCAGTCTTTTTGTCTCTCATGCCATCATCCTCTCTGCTGGGGAGGGGCAGATGGCAGTCAGATTCGTGGATCAATGTGATGCATCTGTCTCCTGATTTGTCTGCTTGGTTTTAAGGGTTTTATCCTTTCTTTTGCCTTTTATTGTAAAGCCTCAAACTCCTTTTGAAAAAAAAGAAAGGCAGGAGCATAAATACTACGTAAGTTTTAAAAACATATAAATATGTAATCGACTGTGAAGGGCTGAGTGGAATGTTTCCCAACACGTAGGTCTGCTGTGCCCAGGATGGAGTGGGGGACCAGCCCTTTCACCCGGTACTGTTCACTCCAAGAAGGGATGGAAACGGAAGCATGCAGGCTGAGCTGGACTGTGAGCATCGCAAGCAGAGCTGTGTGCTTCTGTGCACCACTGTGAGCCCAGCGCTGCACAGTGGAGCTCACCAGACACTGAATGAATGAATGCATGAATGAAGAATGAACTGCTTCATCCTTCCACATGTTCTCCATTCAGATAGGGTTTCCAGAGAGCAGCTAGAGATTGGGAAACTGGAGGTGTCATGCGCTGAAGCCTATTTCATCAGGTCTTCTATGTCCTGGAGGTGCTTGGGGGTGGAAAAGGGACAACTTCCAAGAGGAACTGCGTTGGGAAAGGGCCCACCATGGAACAAAAGCTACCTGCACCCCCTGAGGAATCAGCACCCTGCCTGGTGTCCTGTGCATTTCCTGCACATTGTCGTCCTCACACTTCCGCTACCACCACCCTGGCTCGGGCCATCGTTTCTCCGGCCTCTCCCCCTGGACTCCACTGTCCCTTCTCCAGTTCACAGCCAGAATGATGCCTTTAACCTGGGAATCTGAGCCTGTCGCCACACAGCCCGAGAACCCTTCCTTTCTGAGACCGCAAGACTGCGTGACCTGGCCCAGCCCCACGAATCTCATAGCTCCCTTTTCCTTACCCTTGATCCCCCAACAAAAACCCTCCTCAGGACCCTTGCCCTTGAGGTGCCTTTGCCTGGATGGCTCTTCTCCAAAACAGTCCCCCAGCTCCTCTCTCCCTCACTTTCTTCCATCCCTGCTCAAATGCCACCCCCTCTAAGCAGTCCTTCCTGACTGCTCAGGCTAAATACCACCACCACCACCACCACCACCATCACACTCATGACTCTCCACCCCCTTACCTGGTCTTACCTTCTTTATAGCACCTCTCTGCCTGACAGCCATCACACTGTGCATAGACTCATTTATTCACTTCTTGTTCACCTCTCTTATTTTAAAGAGAGCACTGTGAGAACAGGGACGATGTCCATCTAGCTTACCACTAAACCCCAGTCTCCAGCACGTAGGAACATGGCAATCAATATTGGTTGACTAAATTAACTCCCATCTAACAGATGAAGTGACTGGGACTTGGAGAGGTGAAAAATACCTTCGGAAGATGACCCTGGCTCTTTCCCTTACCTGAGGGGGTCAGATTCTTTCCCAAGTCAAGACAATGGTGACTGCCATGCAGATCCTGAGGCCCTGACCCAGGCACTGCTCAGAGAATGACTTCACACAGGTTTGTTATATTTGGCAAGAGATCATTAACTGTGTCCCTTGTATCAACAGCCTTGGATAAAGAGTGGCCCCAGCTCTGCAAGCGCCCAGACAGTTTTGCAAACCAGATTATTACTTCATATAAATATTGAATGAGGCTTGCCCTCCAGGTCTCCCTTCCTGATCCATGATCATTAAATATAATTTTGCAGCCAAAATTCAAACTCAGCTGTCTTGGGTGGGAGGAGGGAGAGTTCAAACCTCCTGAAGATCCCGGTGAACTTTTAACTCAATAGCAGATGAAGGGGAAAACAGCAGAGAAAGGGGGAAAAGGAAGGAAAGGAGGGAAGAGGAGAGACATGACAGGCCAATACTTCTAAAAAGCCCCACTGGACACTGTAGTGTAGTAAATTGTGTCCCCCAAAATTCATGTCTACTGGAACCTCAGAATGTGACCTCATCTGGAAACCGGGTCTTTTCAGATGTCATTAGTTAAAATGAGGTTATACAGGATTAGGGTAGATCCTAAATTCAATGACTGCTGTCCTTATTAAAAAAAAAAAAAAAGGAGAGAGAGAAGACAGAGGCCATGTGGAGACAGAGGCAGAGACCGCAGTGTTCGACCGCAGTGTTGCAGCCACAAGCCAAGGGCCACCTGGAACCACCAGATGCTGGAAAAGACAAGGAAAGACCCTTCCCTAACTCTTCTGGAGGTGCCACAGCTCTGCACACACCTTGATTTTGAGCCTCTGGCTTCCAGAACTCTGAGATAATATATTCCTGCTGTTCTAAACCAGCCAGTTCGAAGTAATTTGTCACAGCAGCCCCCACATGTACAGGCTCTTTCGAATTTTCTCCAGGGTGCTCCCTACCCCCAGACCCTCTCCACCAGAGCTAAGTGAGGGCCAGGAGTGGGAGCAGGTGGCGGTTTCTGAGCGGGAGGTCCAGGTTCTGTGACTGTGCCCTGAGCTGCCTCAGTCTCCCCAGCCACCCCTCGGCTAGCTTGGCCCCCAGTGCCGGCTGACCCTCTGGGGTCTCTCAGGGCCCTGGCTCCATGTCACCTCTTCGCTTTCCCTTCCTCTTGAAGTCCTCTTCTTGAAATACCAACATGTGAGCTTCCAGTGATGCTTCTTGGGCTGGAGTCAGGCCCCACTGCAGGGACACTGAGGACCCACCATGTGGGGTCAAGAGTCAAATTCAGGAAGACCCTGTACACAGCAGGGCCATCCGTATCCCTGACTGCCACTTGCAACTCCCCGTGTTCCTTCTCGCTTCTCACACCCTCGATGAGAGGCCTCATCCAGGACAGCCTGAGCAGCCCAGCACCCAGCAGGGTGGTTGGCTGCAGGCAGGGGTGAGGGGCTGGGTCCGCACTGTACTGCCCACACCTACTGTGCCCAGGAGGACCCCAGGCCCCCGCCTAGGTGCAGGCTTTGATGCAGTAGGCATGTGGGGCCTGAGGTCCTGCATGTCAGGCAAGTTCTCTAGTGGTGTAAGACATGCTTGGCAGGACAGCTCAGGAGAGACCTCTCTGTGCCTTCATCCCTGGCCAGCTGGTCTTCCTGAAGGGACCACATGCTCCAAGGGCCGTAGTGAATAAATATACCCCAAAAGGTGCCACAGAGAGACAACCTCCATGTGCACAGGCTTTAACTTGGATTTACTCAAATAGGGAATCCTGTTTCTTCTCTAGCAAAGGACGGAGCCACAGGGCAAACAGCCTGAAAGATAAATGAGCATGGCCACTCTCAACAGCAAGAAGAGGACAGGCAGGTTGGGGGAGAGAGAGAGCAGCAGTGCGTGCAGTGGACCTGCACGGCTCCAACCAGTGCCACCAAAGGCACTTCCAGATTAATCCATAGGTGAGCAAATCTGAAGAATCTATCACCTATCTCCCCAAAAGAGAGAAAAACTAACATTAATTGTGCACATACTATAAGCCGTCATCCTCCATTGACTCATTTCGTGCCTACAAGCACCCTCTGAGATGCATGCTTGAATCTCCACCGTACAGACTGGGAGATGGAAGTTCAGAGAGGTTAAGTGACTTGCCCAAGGTCACAGAGCCCACAAGTGGCAGGATTGACAGCTCTGTTTCTTTCTTTCAATTACATCACAGGTTTTGAGAGTCGAGCAGCTTCCAGGGATCATCTCCCACCTGGAATGAACTTAAAAGAACAGGCAGGAAAGGGAAGACAGGGTGAACTGGCCAAGAAATCCCTAATTGTGTAAATTACTAGACACAGCTCTTCCGCCTCTTCCTCATGACTCAGACATGGAGACAAAGGACAAATGAAAGGGAGGAAATGTCTTTGCCTCCCTGGGAAGGAAGGAAACCCACCAAGCAGAAAGAGAGAGAGGAGGGAAGGGACAGCTCGGTGGAGCTGCAATGACCAAGCGGAATACAGCGGGGAGAAATACAGAGACATTTCCCAGTCTTGCCAGAAATTCCCAATCCCATGCGTTTCCCCCCTCAGGGGAGGAAAGAGGGTCACTGCTTCCCCTCCCTGCACTCTGCAAGGTTTAGGTCCAATTGGTTCTCATAGAACTTGACGGCAGGGGGAGTGGTAGGGAGCAGTCACGGCACCCCTGCAGAGAAACAGCTTGGGAAACTATGCCAAACTTTGACCTTGGGGGCAAGCCCCGCCCATGTGGCTCAGTTCTCTCATCCTTTTTGGAGTAGCCTGGTGGAGAGCCAGACCAAGGCTGACCAAGCTCCAGGCTCTGGACTTAGAACTAGGGCTGACACAGCCAGCACTTCCTGCCTGTGTGGCCTTGAGAACTTGGCTCAGTTCCTCCATGCCTCGGTCTCCCCATCATTGGGAGGAGGTGGCAACACCCCTGCCTGATATGTGGCGCTGTGAACCTCGAGCCTAAGGCTTCTTTGAACTCAGAGCATCCAGCGCTCGGCTAGGACTTTCATTGGCGCTGCTCTTACTTCCTCCCCAACGCTTTAGAGGGAACTCATTCATCCCCAGCTGAAGTGTAAATAACCGACTTTTTCCAAACCCAAAGAAGCCAAAGTGAGCAAACCAAGCAGTGGCCCCCAAAGGGACCTTCCCTTCCAGGTAGGAGCTTCCATTCAAGACACTGTCCACTCCCCACTGCTGGAGAACCCCAGCCTGGGGGTGCCCAGGGCCTCCTTAAACAAGAGTTATCCTCCAGAGGCCTGGTGCTCAACAAATACATGGCTCAAGCACCTCTTATTTTACCCCAAAGGACAGACGTTACCACCACAATGGACCCAAACTGTGAGCTCCAGAAGAACAGAAAAGGTGCCCATCGTTCCCTCTGTGAATCGCCAGCAGCTATTAGCACAAGTGTCTGGCGCCTGGGATGCCCTTGGTAGGAGGGGCTTGAATTTAGGAAAAAGTGAATGTTAGAGCTCAGCTCAGGAAGTCCCAGGAGATCATCAAAAGCAGATGATCATGCTCTTTAAAAGTGGTATTCCCAAATGCTCCAGCCCTGATCGCAGCTGACAGCTATCGAAGGAGCACAGACCAGCCAGGGCCAGAACAGTGGTTTCCAAGGGCAAACCCTCCTCATTAATTCCGTCCCTTCAGTGGAACTGTGCTTTATCTCCCCCTGCAGAAAGGAATCGATCTCACCGTCCATCAGCGTGGCGCTCGCTTCCGTAGGACTCGCAGTGCAGATGAGAAAGCTGGTCCGATGCTCCATTAACGCAGCACTTTAATAACAACGTCACTTAGATCTCAAACTGCTTAATTAGATTTCACTCATTGCCATCATTCGCCTCATTTGAACTGCTCGTTTATAATTTATGGTCTTTATGCATTTGGTTGTTCATTTGTAAAATAGGAGAAAACAATCACTGGGCAAAAAGCAAAGCTTAAGAAATGGATTTGACTTTTCCCAAGGGCTGGGGTGCTGCACGGCTGAGCAGCAAGGTCAAAGGAGGAGGATGCTGGATATGTGGTTGTTTATTGTTCCTGCTTACTCAGTATCCTTCATCCCTTCTCCTGGTAAAAGCTCCTGGGATTTCCGCCAGGTAAGGATCCTCCCCAGCTCCAAGCGTTTGTGGTTGAGCCATTCTTCCACCTTCAGAAGGCATCTGCCAGCACCAGCCTCCACCATCAGCTTATTCTGACTCCAGTAGACTCAGTGATTGTTTCAAAAATAGGCACCTGACCAAAAGCAGTCCAGTGACAGTGAGCCCTGAGACATTTGCTGTAATTACAAACCTGCATGACTCCACACAGCAGGTGAAGGGGAAAACAGCAGAGAAAGAGAGGCGGCCCCTCTCTCCCTTGGACCTTCCAAGGGGTCCAAGGGAAAGTCATTCCCTTGGGAATGACCCTGTTGGATGTAAACATTGCAGAGTGTGGTGAGGGGGAGCAGTGACTCCCTTTCCTCCCCTATGGCTGGGGAAGAGGCATGCAGAGCTGGTGGAATTTCAGTCTGTACAATGTGGGGGCCAACCTCCCTCCCCCAGATGGGTGGGGTGAGCTGGCAGAGAACCAGCTTGAGGAAGCAGAACAAGGGAATTCCTGGAAACATTTCTGAGCACCTGGACTTAGTTGTGCCTGAATCCAGGGGTGCTGGATACTTAAATTTTGTGAGTCAACATGTTCCCTTGTTTCCTTCAGCCTATTTGAGCTGAATTCCTTTCACCTGCAATGGGAAGAAGTTCAACTGACAAGATGTGATGTCAGAGATCACCTTCATGAGAAACACCTTAGTCACTGATTCTTCTACAAACCCAATTTGCAATGCATTTCTAAACATTAAAACCATGGAAAGTGCTAGAGTGGTATCAAAGATGCCATTTTGAATTCATAGAGAACAGTAGGGTTTCCTCTGGCCACCTTACCCCACATTTCAACATCACCCCAGCCCCACTATGACATAATACATTCCCTTGCCCTACTTTTTTTCTCTCCTTGGTTTTTATGGTCGAACATATTAAATACCTTACTCATTTGTTTTTTGTATGATCTGTCTCTTTCCACTACAAAATCAGCTCCCTGAGGACAGGGGTTTTTCTGTTTTGTTCACTGATATGTCCCCATGTCAGTGGAACTGAGGCATAGTAGTCCTTCAGTGGACATTCATTGTCTGATTGAGTGAATCAATCTGTTGTAGGAACTACATTCAGCCACTAGTAAGAGATGGAAAGCAAGCAATGTGGGAGTTTCTTTTTCTTACACGTCAGTCTGGAGGGTTCAGAGCTGGTGTGGAGACTGCATGGTGTCCTCTGGAACCCAAGTGCCTTCTGTCCTGCTGTCCCCCATCCTCAGCACGTAGATTCCCTCCTCGAGGTCTTCTCATGGTCCAAGACGGCTGCTGGTGCTCCAGCCACATCATCCACATTCCATGCAAGAAAAGGGGATAAACAGACCCTCTCAAATGCTTTCCCAGAAGAACAAACAACTGCTACCTTCGCCTCACTGGCCACCTTAGCTGCAAAAGAGGCTGGGAAATGACATCCTTTAGATAGGCTCATTGCCATCCCAATAAAATCAATGTTCTACTACTAAAGAAGAAGGATGGAGATGGAACTTGGAAAGCAACTAGAAATCTTTGTAGGGGGGCAAAAAGAAGCCATGTAAATGAGGAAATGATAGTACCATAGGGAAGAAAACTACCCAGCCATTAACAATCAGGTTTTTAGAAAACTCTGACTAGTGCTAGAGAATATCTACGATACAATGTCACAAAAAAAGGTGGGCTCTAAAACTGTGGAAGACCTCTATTTTTGTAAACACATTTCCCAACCACACACACATGCACACCAAAGACTTAAAAGAAATACACCACAAAGTTCATAGTGTTTTCCTCTAATTAGGCAACTACAGGTGGCTTTTATTTTCCTTTTATGCTTCATTTTTCAGAGGTTTTCGACAAACATATGTTGCTTAAAAAACATTTTTTTTTTTTTTTTTTTTTGAGAAGGAGTCTCACTCTGTAGCCCAGGCTGGAGTGCAGTGGCATGATCTCGGCTCTCTGCAATCTCCACCTCCCGGGTTCAAGCGATTCTCCTGCCTCAGCCTCCCGAGTAGCTGGGATTACAGGTGTGCACCACCACACCTGGCTAGTTTTTGTATTTTTAGTAGAGACGGGGTTTTACCATGTTGGCCAGGCTGGTCTCGAACTCCTGACCTCTGGTGATCCATTCTCCTCAGCCTCCCAAATTGTTGGGATTACAGGCGTGAGCCACTACACCTGGCCACTTAAAATTTTAAGTAGCAAGTAGAGTGAGTGGCATCCCCGTTCCTGGTTTAGCTCTGTGCCATCTCACAGTGGGGCAGACCCAGGAGGAAGAAGAGAAGAAAGGAGAGGGAGTAGATTTGGGAAAAGGCAGAGAGAGGGGAGGGAGGAAAGTGATCAGAACCAGCAGGACGGTCTGGGAGGAGAGGAGAGGGGAGGAGAAAGAAGAGGAAAGAGCCCAGAGAGGCCGTGCTTTCTGCTAGGAAGGGCTGGGAAGGACTTTAAAAGGAGCACAGGAGTTGGGTTTCCTCCAAAAAACCCAGAGTCCTCGCCCACCCCCCACTCTTCCCTGTACCCCACCCCCTGCCTTCCACCACCACCAAGGGCAAACTCTAAGAGGATCTCTGGTGTTTTCTTTGATCACAGAAGCCCAGGGAGCAAACCCCACAGCTGACACTGACTCATGCCTCTTCCATGCCACCCCCTGTCCCTGTGCTCCGGAGCCTCCTTTGGTTCATTTTTGGCAGCCCTTGGTTCCTACAATTCCTGCAGCTGCCTTGATTCAAACTCCCTCCCCAACTCCACCCCAGGCTTAAGGGTGAACTGGATGGGAGCTGCAGGTCTGCAGCGGGGGTTGGGGAGGCATCTCCAGCCAGTTACACCCCAAGGAGATGGAAATCAAAGCCAATAGAAACTCCTGTTGTTCACCAGCCCCTTCAAACATCCTGCTTGGAGCAGATTCAGGCTCTGGAAAAGTTCACAGGAAATCCTGGAGATCAGATGCTTGCTCAGCAACCACAAGCTTTATCTTGTGTCTGAGTCCCAGAAAACAAAGACAAAAGTTTCTTCTAAGACTCCCTTCTCCCTTCGCCAACCGGTAGAGCACCATTTCCAAATAAGGCGGCTCCAAAAGCAATCCTAAAGCAGAGCTTGAAAGTCAAATCACATTCTCAAAGCTCGTGCAGTTAAAACACGGGTAAAATGCCCCCAGAGTTCCCCAACCATAGCAGACAGGGCCCCCCACAGCCCGCCCTCCCACAAGCTGCAGAAAAGCAGCTAGACTTGAGCTGTTCAATTCAGTAGCCATTTAAAGTTTAATAAACTTAAACTTTAAAACTGAACGGCACAATATTTGTCCATGAAGACAATTTGTTGTTTTGTAGAACTACTTACTGTATTCACTTCCAATTGCTACTGTGACAAATTACCAGAAACCTTGTAAGTTAAAACAACAGGCTGGGTACAGTGGCTCAGGCCTGTAATCCCAGCATTTTGGGAGGCCGTGGTCGGCGGATTACTTGCCTGCAGGAGTTCAAGACCCAACTGGGCAACATGGCGAAACCCCATCTCTATTAAAATTAAGAAAATTAGTTAGGTATGGTGACACGTGCCTATAGTCTCAGCTACTCGGGAGGCTGAGGTGGGAGGATGGCTTGAGCCCAGGAGGTCAAGGCTGCAGTAAGCTGTGCACTCCATACTGGGGGACAGAGTGAGACCCTGTCTCAAAAATAAAATAAAGCAACACACACTTTTTATCTTATAGGTCTGGAGGTGACAAGCTCAAAATGCGGCCTGCGGGCTAAAATGGAGGTGTCAGCAGAGCTGCACTCGTCTCTGGAAGTTACAGGACAGAATCTCTTTGCCTTTTCCAGCTTCTAGAGACCATCCCCATTCCTTGGTTCATGGCCCCTTCCTCCTCCGGCAAAGCCAGAAATGTTGAATCTCTCGGAATATCTACCATAGCCACAGCTCCATCTGACCACAGCCACAAAGGATTCTCTACTTTTCAGGACCACTGTGATTACACTGGGCCACCTGGATCAATGCAGGGTAATCGCCCCACTTCAAGATTGGTCGCTTAGCAACCTTCATTGAATCTGCAACCCGAGTTCTCCCTTCTGCAGTATAAAGTCACACATTCACAAGTTCCCAGGATTAAGGCATGGTTGGAGGCCATTATTCTGGCTACCACATTGCAGTTCACTGTAACCTTTGCATTAAATTGGGTATTACTGTGAGTTCTTGTGCGAGTGTCGGGCAAGTGTACCATTTCCAGCATCTCACATAAACACATCACCCACCTAGTTGGTGTCAATGGATTGGTTCCGGTAGGATGATTATTTTTCTATGCACAAATGTAACATTGTAATATGTTTATTTAAATATATTATGCAGAAGTACAAGTTACAGCGATATCTACGTAATTAAATTGAAATTCTTATTATTTTGACTTTGATATAAACTGTTTTTCTAGTTTCAAAAATTAAGTATGGATAAAATTTGAGATTTAAAATACAGGAATGGCACTGATAAGAATCGAATGGAGACGCAGAACTATAAAGAAAATCAGATATACCACAAATTTCATGGTGAGTGGCAATTATAGTTTCTTTCTGCAGGAAGAAAACAAATAGCTTTTTATTTGTTGGATTAAAGATAATAAAGTGAACACTAGTCACTGACATTCTTATCAAATACGTAATGAATTTGAAAATACGTTTTCTCTCAATAGTCAGAAAGAATCAACAAAACAAGTCAACTAAAATCGGAAGGAAATGGCCAATAAAAAATTTGTAATGAATTTTCACTTTGTAACTTTGGCCAGCTAGGAAATAGAATGCTTGCTCAGAAGAGGAAAAAACTTTTTTTTTTTTTTTAAGACAGAGTCTCGCTCTGTCGCCCAGCCTGGAGTGCAGTGGTGTGATCTCGGCACACTGCAAACTCTGCCTCCCAGGTTCACGCCATTCTCCTGCCTCAGCCTCTCGAGTAGCTGGGACTACAGGCACCGCCACCACGCCCGGCTAATTTTTTTGTAGTTTTTAGTAGAGATGGGATTTCACCGTGTTAGCCAGGATGGTCTCGATATCCTGACCTCGTGATCTGCCCGCCTCGGCCTCCCAAAGTGCTGGGATTACAGGCATGAGCCACCGTGCCCGGCCCGAGGAAAAACATTTTTAAATGGAGACTTTAGGAGACTTTAAAAAAAAAATTATTTCAATATAAGAATTTTGTTACAGTATAAAGAACAGACTGAAAAAATTTTTCTTGAAAAGTATAAGATCTTCACTTAAACCAACAAATGACCATAGACTCAAAATCTTTCTGAAAATATCAAAAATCAATTGATTGATTATTTGAAAAATTTCAAACACTTTATTTTAGCCTCAGATAGTTGCACTGCCCAATTAACACTCTGAGTAAATTTCGTCTCAAAGGATTTTCAAATTTAAGAGGGAATGTTGTCCATTCACGGCTTAAAATGCTGAACTCATGGCATAGATAATTTTGTATATTCTATATCTGTCAAAGAAGAATTTCAGCTAGAAATGAGAAAATTAGTTTCTATCACAACAGATCAGCTACCTTAGATCAAAAATCCAGATTTGCTAGAATATTGAAACAAGAGCCTGATATTTCCCTTAATGCTTCATTCCACAGTATGATCCATATTAAAAACATTTGTGTCCAGTCTTCTGAAACAGACTCTAGCAAGTGCCATGGATATAGTGGTTAAAATCATTTAGTATTTATGTGCAAGCGCTATGAATCATCATGACTTTATGGCTGAAAGTAGAAGACAACGAATTTAATGATGTTGTGTTCTTTCTTTGCTCATTGGCTGAGTCATGAAAGAGTTTTACAAAGATTTACTGCGGTGTTGACTTCAATTCAAGATTTCTTTGAAACAAAAGACACACTTGCCAAATATGCAATCAAAGACAAAAAACCCCGCCAGTTTGGTTGAAAGTTTTCTCACTGTTATCATGCACATATGAAAGAGCTAAATTTGAAGCCCCAAAGAATGAAAGAGTTTATCAGTGACCTAGTCAGATGGATAGATGAATTTACGCCGAAATTTGAACCTTTCATATTGTAAATCAATAATAATGATTGTCATATTTTCCCAACACAAATCAATATGTAGATTTTCATTGTAATTGACAGCATTATGTAAATTTGCTGCAAAACCTATCGGAAAAAATTGAAGAACACTTGATTAATATTGATAAATTTTGAGTTGCTTTTCAAATTTATGTGATGTCCCCTTTGCATTCAAGGTTAATAATACCGAGTTATCACAAGAGTTAGTTAATTTACTTAACTTGGATAGTTTGGAAACTGATATGCTTTGCTTTCAAAGTCAAATCACTTCTTCTAAAAAACAAGATGAACCAGTTTTGGCAATATGCATGGGAATGTTAAAGGAAAATGGCTTTTTTATGCACAATTCCAAACTTTAAATATGTTTGGAACAACATAAACATGGGAATCCACGTTTTCAATTGTAGATTTCAACTTTACAAAATATAAATATTGCTCAACTATTTCTGATGAAAATGTAGTGGCTAAATTGAAATGTGCTATAACTGTAACATACACCGGATTTCAAAGACAATCAGACAAAAAATATAAACTATGTTATCAATAATCTTTAAATTATTATATATTGAAATGATAATATTTTGGATATAGACAAAATCAATTTTAAAAGTTAATTTCACCTGTTTCTCATTTTTTGCCATGGCTATTAGAAAATGCAAAATTACGTAGTGGCACACATTATATCCCCATTGAACCACGCAGAATTAGACTTTCTTTTCAGAGAAACTGAAGCTTGCAAAAAGATGATCTTTCCTTTGACACTTCATTTCCAATCATGGGTCCAAGTCCATTTTAATAAAGCTTACAAAATGATGACCAAATCTATCAGCAAATTTGGTGTTATCTATGTTAAGTTTAAAAAGGTGTTCATTGTTGGCATAGAAAAATTAAGAAATTATATGAAACATTCAATTCTTGGCCCCCCTTTAAAAAGTCAGGTCTGACCAGCTTGAGTCCATATTTCCAAGCATTGATACCTGCTCAGGGTCCATCAGTCCCTCCCTTGCCCAATGTGGCTGTTTGCAAGCCAATTTATCACAGTTGAGTGTTCAGAGTTTGACAACTTCATAAAATTATTTTAAAGTATTTTCTCTTTTTCAATGGTCTGATAAAGTTTAAACAGAATTACGTCTTGTTTGGAGGTTACCTTGAACCTATATAAAATCAAATTCATTTAAAGGACTTTTTTAAAAAAATAGATCTTTGATAAACTTTTAAATTTATTCTATGGTTGTTAATCTATTCAGGGATTTCTAAAAATCTTATTGAGTCAATTTTGCATATTTATAACATTAGAGAAAGTCATCTATGATCTCCCTAGATTTTTAAATATTTTCTTGTCATTTTAAAATTATTATGCATACCTGTGATGGTAAATCTTTTCCCATTTTTTATGACGCAAATATTTGTTTTACTCTTTCTATTGTACAAACCTATGAGGTGGTTGTCTATTTTATTTGTCTTTTGAAATAAGCAACTCTTTTGTGTTTGTTTAGAGACAGGGTCTCACTATGTTGTTTAGGCTGGCCTTGAACTTCTGGGCACAGGCTATCCTTCTGCTTTGGTCTCCTGAGTAGCTGGGGCTACAGACACTCACCACCCTGCTTGGCTTCTGAAATAATCAACTCTTTATTTTACTTATCAACTTTACTATTTTTCCT
This sequence comes from Theropithecus gelada, assembly GCF_003255815.1. Taxonomy (NCBI): domain Eukaryota; kingdom Metazoa; phylum Chordata; class Mammalia; order Primates; family Cercopithecidae; genus Theropithecus; species Theropithecus gelada. Next base: position 44,525,701 of record NC_037678.1, on the reverse strand, counting down.
AATAAATTTCTACTTTACTTTCTAATAACACAACTTGCTGTTTTCTGGTTATTTATAGTGTTTTCTATACTCTTTAGTTCAATTATTAGTCATTCATATCCCCTCATTCTTGTTTTAACAATAAAAGCATTTTGGGATATAGATTTTCCTCTGAATATGGCTTTGGCTACATCCAAGATGTTGCTGTGATATATCAATATCTTGATAAATAATATTGATATAAAATTTAAGTTTCTATTTTCTCCTCGATTTAAAAATTATTTAGAAGAGTATGCTTTAAAATTTCCCAGTGAAATTATCAATTCAGTAGAGAAAGGACGGTGGTGAATTCATACAAAGGGGTACTATGCAGCCATAAACAATGGTACTGATATACACACAGCATATGTGAATGTCGTCAACACTGTATTGAGTAAAGGAAGCTGACACAATAGACTACAGTCCGTATAATTCCATCTGTGAAAGATTCAAGAACAGACAAAGCTAATCTACAGTGACTGCAGTCGGAATAGTACAGTGGTTGCCTCTTGCGAGGAGGCATTAGCTGCGAAGCAGTGCATGGGAAGCTTCAGGAGGTGTTCCGGGTGGCTGTACATGTGTAAACACTCACTGAGGTGTATACTTAACACTGTGCACTTTACAGTATAGAAGATATGCTTCCATTTAAAAATCTAGTTTTCTTACAAATGTCATACAGCATTATTGGCAGAAAATTTGGCCTGTAAGTTACATCCTTTCCAGAATTTGTTAACATTCTCCTCTTGGCCAGAGTAATGGACTCTGTTGTTTCTATTCAGCATCCTTCTCCCTTTCCTCCTTCTCCTCCCACCCCTGACACTGCTCCAGATCCCCTCTCTCCACGCAGCCCGTGGGGAAGCTGAGCCTGCCCCAGCTCCCCGGGTGGGACTTGAATGGTCTTGGTCAATCATGATGATTCGATCTGTCTTGCCCAGGGGTTCCAGGTGAAACCAATCTGTGCATTCTCTTGGGCAACCCTTCTTGATTCAAGAGTGGGCATTTGATATCGGTAACCCAATCTGACTAAAGAGAAGGATTTTTATTGCATGGTTGGAGAAGTTCGTTTTCTTCTTCCAGTGGAAGAAAACAAGGGAGGCCCTGTCTCAGTTGCTCCACCTCTCCACAGTCAGCCTTAAGAGAGAGGCCAAAGGCCCCTGCAGTAGCCCACCCTGGTGCCCACCCTTCCTTGACCTCCTGGACATGGGTTTCTACATTTCCCCATGACTTAAACTGCCTGAGTCAGAGTTTCTGTTTGCGGCAGTAAATAATCTACTCGTGAGCCAAGAACACGACTAATATCAAAACTGTTCCGTGTGCCCAGAAGAATGGGGCTGTTTCTTTGGAACAGAGTTGTATTGATATTTCATAAATCAAGCTTGTTCATTGTGTTGCTCACATTCCTTATCTGCTTATTTGTCCACGTGACCTATCCAATTATGAGAGGGGAAAGTCAAAGTCTATTGCTATGATTGGGGCTTTGTCGAGATCGTGCATTAGAGTCTTTGCGTCCAGTGAAACGCTTGGCAGATTAAGATTTGGGCCCGCTATGTCTGCTTGGTGGATTATAGATTTTGTCAGTAGAAAGTATTCCTCGGCTTACCGTTTCCTGCCTGTGGCCTTCAGTTTTGCTTAATCTCATCGTCGTATTTCATCCCTGCTTTCGGCGTCCCTCGTGCTGTCCCACTTACCCCAGCTCGTTTCTTTATTATGAACGTTTCTGGGTCAGGTTATTTGGGCTGCGTCTTGTAAACAGTTTAGAGTTGGCTTTTGCTTTTTAAGTCAAATCTGAGAGACTATATCGCCACCTGTTTAATAATATATATTTACCATCTAATTTTATTGGTTATTTACTGGGTTTTTTTCCTTTTTTAAAATTGCATTGAAGTTAGTTTTCCTTTTCTCCCTGTTTTCCTCCTGGACCTTGGAAGTTGGATCACTGCTGGCCTTTAAAACTTTCACCAAACGTGTCTAAATCTATGGTTCTCTGTTGTTATCAAAAAAATTTGAAGTTTTATTTCTTTCGTACTGTCCCCCAAGGCAAGCCCTCTGGAAGCTTCCCAAGAAAATTATTTAAAAACGACCCCCTCCTCTCTAGATTGTCACTTCCTACCCTCTTCCCTGATTTATTTTCTCCAAAAAAAACTTAGGGCCAACTGGCCTGCTGTAAGTTACCTTATTTTTTCCTGTTCTTTTAATTTTTTTTTTATTTTTCTAGACTGAGGGGCTACAAGTGCGATTGTTACATGGATATATTGCACAGTGGTGACGCCTGGGCTTTTCGTGTACCATACCCAAATAGGTATCCCACAGGTAATTTTTCATCCCTCACCCTTCCCCACTCATCCACCCTCCCCAGTCTCCAGTGTCTGTTATTCTGCTCTGTATGTCTGTGTGCACACATCGCTTAGCTCCCACTTGTAAGTGAGAACATGTGGTTTGTTACTTTCTGCTTCCGAGTCATTTCACATTGGATAATGGACTCCAGTTCCATCCATGTTTCTGCAAAAGACATGATTTCACTATTTTTTTTATCCAGTTGCCTTATTTTGTTTGCTTTCTCTCCACACTAGCTCCATGAGGGTGAGAATATTTATTTTTTTCAGAGCCTGTTATGACCCCAGGGCCCAGCATAATGCCTAGCACATAGTAGGTGTTTTATAAGCACATGTTGAATAACTGAATGCCTTTTCTTCTCTCTTCCCAGGTTATAAGCCATGTGGAATTTCAATCTCAAGATATTAATAATTCTTTCTTTGTTTATGTAACTTATAGAACAAGCTACAAGGTCAGTACAAGTACAATAACCATCCGGTAGATGAGAAAACTTAAACTCAAAAAGGTTACATCATTTCAAGATGGCACAGCTTAGAAATGACCAGGGTGAGACTTGAACTCACATCTGCCCAATACTAAAGTTCACCTTCTTACCCTCCGTGTCTGGGTCACACATACACCCCGCATTGTAAATGCTTTCTTGGTATTACCTCCCAGCTCAGGTGGGGAAAACTTGGGGTGAGGCCCCTCAAACCATCCTGACCGACACTACCCCTTCCTCAGAGTCCAACTCAAATGCCTCCTCCTCAGCAATGCTGCTTCAGGTCCCATCAGTGAGAATAAATCTGAACTTGTTACCTTTTCTTTGTTGCCTTCATCAACTTCTGTCCTACATTATAGCTGTGTGCGCATCCTCTGCTCCCCAGCTAAACCGTGTCCTCCATGAGGGGCCCCATCTAATGCCTCTGTCTTGCCCACTGCTCCAGGGGCAGTACCTGGCATACAGTAGGCACTCAAGTAATGCAGGTCAATTGAACTGCTGACCACCTCCTCCAGGGAGCCTTCCTGGACTACTAGCCGAATCCCAGCTCTCTTTATCTGGCCTTTAACTGCTGTGAGATTTAATTCCATAAATTGTAGTGCATGGTTGTTCTTGGATGGATGAAGAAACACCAACCAAAGAAAAGATTCTGACTGCAAAGCCCCTGGAGAAAGGAACAATGGATGCCTGGGAACATCGTCTCTTAAGTGCTGTCCCCTTGTGGCCAGAGCATGGAATTCCAACCAGCAGGCAACCAGCTCTAAAGTTAATTACTCTGATTTCCTTCCCAGCTAGCCAGCCCATTGTTGGGTCAGTGAATCATTAGACATCGTTACATTCTTTAAAAATCCCTACTACTTTTCACCTGGAGTCCCCCCCGCACTTAGAGCTGCCCAGGTCTGATGCAGCTCAATTGCAAACCAACCAGTGTCTGTATCTGTAGCATCTGTGGTTGTGACTTCAAATTTGCCACTCATCCTTCAAAGTGCTCTTTGTTTTCTGGAAAATACAGTAGTGTGGGGCCAGCTACAGTTCCTGTATCCATGAGACTACATGTTAGTGGGGGATATAGGTACTAAACCAGTAACCCCAGAAGCAAACCAGTTCATTATCATGAGCATGAGGAGACATTCTCAGTGTCCTGTCCAACATCCAGATTCCTTCTTCTTGGAGAACAGATTCCAAGCTGGATTCGGGTAGTAATGGCCCAGCTGAAGTTGTCTCGTTTTTAATTTATTTGATTTTTCAGCTTTCTCCTGGGCTCCCTTCCCTCAACAAGAATGTAAGGTCTTTGAGGGCAGAAGTTCCACGAACCTGTTTTCTCAGGGCCTAGAACATGGTTTGAAACACAGTCAGTGCTCAATAAATGCTCAACATGTCAATGACTGTTCACATTGGAAAACATGCAAGAAATCTGACTTAAGAAAAGAAAAAAACCTACAATATGCCAGTTACATTTGAATTTCAGATAAACAAATATTTTTAGTATAAGTTTGTGCCATACTTATACTAAATATTTGGGACATCCTTATACTAAAAAAATAAATTGTTGTTGATCTGAAATTGAAGCTTAAATTGGCATCCTGGGTTTTACCTCTGACAACTCTAATCTAATAGAACCATCCATTTTATGCTAAAGAGGAAGTCTCAAAGCTGGCTGGGAAGCTTCAGAGAAAGATCGAGCCCTGGGCTGCACCAGAGGGACGGATCCAGTCTTTGAGTTCGAGTTTATCTGCCTGTGATTCTAATCATTCGCTGAGTTTGGGGATCATGACGCTGAATCCTCAGAACATACCCACCCAGGGGTAGCACCAGCTCTGAGGAGTGGGGGACTCCCTGCCGATGGGGATAACGTTCCAACACTGGGGGTGTCAGGGGAGCTCTGACTATCGGGGAAACCATGGCCCTCTCTTCTCTCAACAGGGCACAGCAGCTTCAGCCTCATCCAGCCTTGCCTGTCCCAGCGTTGTTCCATAGAGGAGTGTGAAAAGCAGCCCCCAAAAGGCCGTATGCGTGTCCTAACCCCTACAGCTGTGAATGACCGCTGATTTGGAAATAGGCTTTTTGGAAATGTGGCCAACTCTTTGGAGAAGTCCTTTGGATTTAGTGTGTTCTTATAAGAAAAGGGAGATTTGAAACGCAGACACAGAGAGAAGAAGGCCATGAGAAGATGCAGAGATTGGCCATCAGCCACTGGGAGAGACGTGCAGAGCAGACTCTGCCTCTGAGATTTCAGAGGGAATTGACCCTGATTTCTAACTTCCAGCTTTCAGGTCTGTGCGAGAATAAATTCTGTTGTTTAAGTCACCCAGTAGCCCTGGAAAACAAACACCTCAACTGCATTAGAAGCAAACTGAGGACACCAACTCCTGTCTTTTTATAAACCACCCTCTCCCAAGCACCTAATATTCTCCAGGGGATGCAAGAAGAGCTGAATAAAGGCCTAAAGGTGAACTGAGTCAAGCTTAGTGCCATTTTCCATAACACCCTGAGACCTCAGGATTGGGCAAAAGAAAGGCAATGTCGCCATCTTGGTGACCTGGATCACAGCAGGATTTGCTGGAAATTGATCTTTCAGGATCAGGGAGTGACGCCCATGCAGCTAAGCCACCAGGAGGGAGTGGAGTTGTGGCGAGTGCCGCTGTCAGCCTCTCCCGTGAAAGGAAGACTCGGTGAAGTAAGAGGCACTGGGCAGCCTGTTCAGGTGAACAGGTGAGCGTCGGCCTGGGGAAGGGCTTGCAGCTGGGGGTGGGGATGGTGAGCTGAAGTTCTGGCAAGGCTGTGCCAACATGGTACTGGGCAAGTTAGAAGGACACGGTGGCCCTCTCCCCACCATGGGTACGTGGACAGCAGGCTCCTCTCTTTAGAATTGAGGATGGAGAGGAAGCCAGAGCTCAGCAGGCCCAAGGAGAGCAGGGGAGGTAAGACATGGAGTCAACGCCCCTTCCTGGCAAAATCGCCTCCAAGCAGGAGGTGATGGCTGAGCCCATTTGTCACACAGCTCAGAAATGGTTTATTTGTACACGGCCTTGAAACGTGCATCCCAATGCCAGAGGTACCCAAATGATCATCATTCATTGCTAGTGGGGGCTCTCAAACTTGACCTTGCATCCACATCACAGACTCGCCCAGAGGGCTTGTTAAAACATGGATGGCTGAGGCCTAACCCCAGACCTTCTGATCCAGTGGGTTTGGGTGGCACCTACAGATCTCCATTTTTTTTTTTTTTTTTTCCTTTTTTTTTCTTTTTTTTTTTCCTTTTTTTTTTTTTTTTTTAGTTTTTATTTTTAAGTTTCAGTGTACATGTGCAGGATGTGCAGGTTTGCTACATATGTAAACATGTGCCATGGTGGTTTGCCGCACCTATCTACCCATCACCTAGGTATTAAGCCCCGCATGCATTAGCTATATTTTCTAATGTTCTCCCTCCCCAAACCCTACCCACCAACAGGCCCCAGTGTGTGTTGTTCCCCTCGCTGTGTCCATGTGTTCTCATTGATCAGCTCCCACTTATGAGTGAGAACATGCAGTTTTTGGTTTTATGTTCCTGTGTTAGTTTGCTGAGGACAATGGCATCCAGCTTCATCCATGTGCCTGCAAAGAACATGATCTCATTCCTTTTTATGGTTGCATAGTATTCCATGGTGTATACGTACCACATTTTCTTTATCCAGTCTATCATTTGGGTTGATTCCATGTCTTTGCTATTGTGAATAGTGCTTCAGTATTATAAATTAGATTTATATTTATATTTAATATAAATATAAATTATAAATTAGATTTATATTCCTTTGGGTATATACCCAATAATGGGATTGCTGGGTCAAATGGTATTTCCTATTCTAGAATTTGAGGCCTCACCACACTGTCTTTTGCAGTGGTTGAGCTAATTTACCTTCCCACCAACAGTGTAAAAGCTCTTTCTACGCAACCTCCAGCATCTGTTGTTTTTTGACTTTTTAATAATCACCATGCTGACTGGCATGAGATGGTACCTCATTGTGGTTTTGATTTGCATTTCTCTAGTGGAGATCTCCATTTCTAACAAGCTCCCAGGTGGGGCCACTGCTGCCACTCTGGGGACCACACTTTGAGCAGCCGGTATAGGGATTTTGACTGAGCCTCAGGTTGCAGTGAGGCCACGTTTGCTCTGTGTGATCTGCTGCTCAGGAAGATGGGGGCTTCATGCCTCAGTGAGGTGTCCCTCACTCCACAAACCTTGGCTGGACAGTTGCTATGTGCCAGAAACTATGCCCTGCCCTGGGGATGTGGAGATGAGTGCATCCCCTGCTCCCCAGCCTCAGCCTAGGAGGGGCTCCCCGTGACTACTCCTATCCCTCTCAAATCACTCTTGGAGTTGTAAACAGGGTGATCTTTGAAAACACCAAATCCTGCCATGTCACCTGTCCCACTGCCCTCAGCCTAGGAGCTAGGAACTGACCAGTTCCTCCCTGTGCTATAACTCAGAGCACATCGCTCAAATTCCAGACATTTCCTCCAATTACGTCCTCCCCCAACACCTCTGATGTCTTGCCAGGACTCTGAGGGGCTGACAGGCAGCAGAGGATGTGGGAGGCCCAATGGCAGTGGGGAGCAGAGGCCCTGGCTCCAAAGTGACCTCATTTCAGCACTGAGTCCTCACCTAGGACTCCCCTGGGAAAACTGAGACCCTTGGCCACGCTACCTGGTTCCTCCTACTTCCTGAGTGATTTGGCCTCAGCTTCATGGCCAATAAACAAGAACAGAGAGGGGCATATGGGAGCATTTACACACATGTGCTCTGGAGCCACGTCCAAGCTGTGGGACCAGGATGAGCTGCCTGGCTTTTCTGTGTCTCAGTTTCTTCACCTGCAGAATTGGGCGTGACAATAGTTCCTGCCTCAGAGGAGTGCTTTAAGAATTCAATGATAAAATGTATGTAAAAATGCTTTAAACTGGATATGGCAGGTGGTGCATTGGCTATTATAAAATTAATTATTTCTTTAAACATGCATCTAAAACGGCTCAAGCCCTCATTTTTCCAGCAATGAGAATGAAGGAAATTTAAAGTCATTTCAGTTGAATCCCAAAAGAACATCTGCTAATATACTGCTTACAACAAACACTCTTACAGTCAAATACCATGCCCACCAAAGACTGAATATACCAAGATTTGCAAAAAAAGATATGTAAAGATACACGCACGTGTAGTGTGTTGGGCGGGTGGGGGAGAACTCAAAGAAACAGCCATGAAAAAAATGATTGGAAATACTAAGCAATTGAATTCAAGATATAAACATTACAAAGAGGTTTACTTCACATTTACATATACAAGAGCTATCTAGTATTCACAATGATGGTATAATAGTCACGAACCTTTATGCTTTAAGTAATATAGTGCTAAAATATATAAAGCAAATTGATCTGAAATGTCATTAAGCTTAAGTATTTCTTCCTGAAGAAACCCTTCCAGGGTCCCTCAAGGACTCTACAGGGGACTCCACTTGTCTTATCACAACATTTATGGTTAGTATTTGTCATCATTCACTTAACCACCTCTCCACCGCCCTCACTAGAACTGAAGCCCTGAAAGCCTCAGTCTGTCTAGTTTATTTGTTGTGTGTTCTACAACTCATGTGCATTCAATAAATAATTGTTGAATGCATGACAAATAGATATATATTAAATTCTATATCCCTAAAACAGAAAACACACTTTTTTTTCAAATATTCAATGGATGTTTACAAAAATCCATCACATACATTTGGTCAAAGGAAAATTTTAATAAATGTCTAAATGAAGAAACTATACATTACTAAATGTAACAAAAGCAACCAACAAAAAACTCCAACCTGCTGCAATTAAAAATTACTTTGTAAAATAGCTTCAGTCAAACAAGAAATCAAAATCAAAATTATATTATTTATAAAGTAAAATATAAACAACAACAATCCACATAAAAATGTATGAGACGTGGCTAAGTCTACACTTGGAGGAAAAAAATGAGAGATTGAAATGTTTTCGTATTTAAAAAACAAATAACTAAACTAAATGAAGGAAGCAGTCAAAGCTAGAACTAAAAAGAACTTTAAAAAGAACAAAATAAACCCCAGCAGGAGGGAATTAATAGAGATAAAATAGAAGTTTAAGAAATTAGAAAACAGAACAAAACATAGAATTTACAAAGATATTCAAGAGCTTGTTTTCTGAAAGGCAAGCAAAGTAGACATGCAAATGGAAATTTTAATTAAATATATAAATAGTCTCATCACAAGTGATTTTTTTACACTTGATCTTATCCAAAAGGCCAAGAAGCGATATAATAGTTTAAAAAAAAAAACTACAAAATATTTTTAAACTATAAAATAGGAGTAAATTACGGAATAACTCTGAAAATCTAGAGGAAAGAAAATTACAAGATTTTACTTAAAAAAAGAACATTCTGGAAGACCTAAATATGCAGAGAGACAGACTACACTCCTGGATGGGGAGAATTGAGACTTGTAAACATACCAGCCCTTCCCAGATTAATAAGTGAATTTAATATAATTCCAATCACCATACTAATGAGATCTGGGGGCGAGAGAAAGGCAGATTTTAACAACTGAGTATAAAACTATTCTGAGAAACAAAATGCATGACAATAACTAAGACAGTTCCGAAAAATAGAATAATGAAGAAAGCCAGTGAAATGGGTGGGGATCCTTCACCCAGGCACCCAGGAGCAGGGATCTAGAACTGAGGGAATAAGGACTCATGGTTGTAGGTGCCCTGTCCTCTTCCCCTCTTTCATCCTGACAGCCTGCCTGGCCAGACCAACACCCAGCCGCTCACCCCAACACCCAAGATGCTTAGACCACCCACAGTCCTTCACCAGACAAGGACAGACTAATACCTAGCCGCTCACCCGAACATCCAAGATGCTTCGACCACCCACAGTCCTTCACCAGACAAGGCCAGACCAACACTCAGCCGCTCACCCCAACACCCAAGACGCTCGACCACCCATAGTCCTTCACCAGACAAGACCAACATCCATTCCCTGGCCCTCACCTGCCTTGGATTTACACCGAAGACTTAAAATTTGGTGCCTGTCTGAGTCCTCATGCTTCAAGATGTGATTCTGTAGCTGTTGCTATGGGACTAAACAGAAGAAAGATAATTATTAAACAAAGTGGGGGCAGGCAGACCCAAAGTAATAAAAGATGGTGTGGTCCTTGCACAGACAATGGACTTAAAGGACAAATAGATGAACGTCAGTGCTAAGCTCATTCAGGACACTGCCATCGGCACAAATGAAGAGGCCAGGATGGTGGCACCGGGCTCTGTGGACAAGGAAAGCTGGCAATGTGTAGTCCAGTGGGCTCCAGGGGTGGGGGTGATGGAGGCCGCCTATGCTGTGACTGCTGAACTTAGGAAGCAGCCTGTGACAACTGAAGAAGGAAAGAGCTTGAAGACCTTGCTGAGACTACAAATGGAAACCAAAAGAAAATTGCACAACATCATTTCTGGTGTGAGGAGAAAAGGTCAGAAGAAAGACAGCCTTTACAGTCAAGAGTGTAACATCAAATGACTGATTAGAAATTATTGAAAACACAAAATTCAAGGGACATTTTCCCCTCCATATGTTATTGACATGTACAAAGGTCCAAAGTATGAATTCCAGGATGCTTGCAGTGAGAAGCAACATTCTAGTGTCCAGTCCCAGAGGAAAGAGCTATTTCTTCCACAACATCCCTATCAAGAGTCCAGGTTCTGACCTCTCTTTGATCTGAACTTGGTCATGTGCATAGCCCTGAGCCCATTGTAGTGGGTGTGGGTTTAGAATCGAGATTCCTGCTGCAACTGCACCAGACCAATCTGGTTCAACTTCGATGTAGCAAAGTTGTGAGTTGTTTTCCGTTGCCGTGGGCTCCCAGGTTGAAGGTCGCATCATCTGAGCTTGTGATGAACTTTTGACCTCCTCTTTCTTTCAGAATGAACCTTCTGGAGAACATCAGAGATTTCCCAGGACCCCATTTTTAATTCTGAGAAATGAGCTTGGCACCATCGGGTGTCCAGTTATTCCAAAGCAGTGCTTCCCTTCCCTCCCCTGCCTCACCCTATGGTCACATGGCTTCCAGCTCATCGATCCCTGGAGGAAAGACACATTCCATAGATGTGGGGATCAACAGAGAAAAGCCCTGCTCTGCTGTGGGATCTCAGCTGTCTGTACCTCGGAAGTTGCCGTCAGCAAAGACCCCTTCTGGGGGCACATCAACGGGGAAAGGGGTGGGCAGGGGTGCTTGTTCTTGGTGAAGTCAGCATTTCCAGTTATCGTGTAAAAATGCCTTCAGAAAAGACAAGCTGTCCAAGGGAAATAGTCTCAAGCATGTTCATTTCTGGAAATGTATCCCCCATTCCCTCCCTTGCAAAGTCCTGAGGGCTGCTCTTTCCAAGACGGTGTGGACCTGGATAGATGTTGGCTAAGGGCTGGCTTGAATGCTCTATGCTGAGGGGATCCAGCTGTCTTCCTCTGGGCCTCCATATCCTGCTTGTCGCAGTAGAAACGAGATCATTGTCCCTAAGACAAAACAATAGTAAGTAGCATTCATATTGCATCTTATATTTTTAAAAACACTTTCATTTCCTTTGCTTCACTTCTGAGCCAGGTACTGTTCGATCCCCATTTTACAGAGGAGGAAACCCAGGCCCACAGAGCTGATGGATCTCAGAGCATCATCTGGAAAGTACTGAAGTATTGCTATCCAGCCCTTGAAGAACATGTGCATGTTGTAATTGCACAAATTCATTGGAAAACAATAGTAATAATAAAGGTAAAATTAAGCACTCGCCACCAATGGTGCAAATCCCATTTCTCTGCTTCAGTGGTCATTTCCTTTTGAGGCTGTGTGGTTATTCATTTAACCAATCCTCTGTTGTTGGCTATCGAGGTTGTTTTCACCTTTCCAATTCAGGCTTTCTGAGGCAGATCCTCAGTCCTTTCCAATGTACTAGGTGGCTCTGCCGTACAGGAAGGGACGGTTTAAAAGTCAGATTGACTTAGAAATCCTTTGCAACTAAGTGGAAAATCATAATTAAAATGACCACCTGCCTGACACGCTTACTGCACTGTCGCACCCCCAAAAGCACAAGAGAAAATGGATGGGATGATACAGTGATGACTCTGAAGACGTGGCTGCCCACATTCCCACAGCCTCTTCATTTTCCTGCAGCCAGTGCTGCCCTGCCAGGGCACGGGTAGGCCAGGGATTCCCAGTGGCACGCTGGGAACACTTTACAACAGGGTATCTACAGGGAGGGGAGTCCTGATTTTAGCGTTTGCCAGTTTCCATGGTGTAAATACTCCCACCATATCAAGCTCCTAGTGTGCGTCACTGGACACAGGTTGCTGAGTGTAACGGGATCCCATGAGCTAACAGGAGCTGGAAGTACCCATGGGTTGGAATGATACCTTACACACCGAGAGCTCCCCAGCCAAGCTAAGTTCCAGTTCCCACAGCGATGAATTGCTTGGTAACACTTTGCTTCCTTCCCGCACCTGTCTTACGTCCTGCCTTGCTTACACCCCTGCTGGAGTTGCCTGGGATCAGCTTCAAAATAAACTCTACACTCAGAGCTTGCATCTGGGGGAGACTCACCCTAAGGTGCTCTATAATACAAACTTCACAGCAATGGCAATTTTGAACTTCAAGTCCCAATAAGAAGGCAGGAGTTCAAGGTACGCGTGGGAGTTGTTTCCCACAAACATTCAGCGTCAAGAAAACGCCACTAGAGTAGGCTGCTGCAAGGAGGCGCCTGTGACATTTGGGGCTGGCTGCAGGCTGAGCAAAGAAGCGAATACATCTCAGCTGAAGCAGAGAGGAGCACTTCCCATGGTTTAGAACCCAGGGAAGAAGAAAGGATTGCCCGGCCCTGTCCCTTCCTCTGCATCTGCCCAGCTCAAGCCTCCACTGCCTCTCACTTGGACCAGCAGCAGGGCCACAGTGGGTTGGCCCCCTCCACCTTCCACCCTTGTCACCCCATCTCCCACCCTGAGCCCGGGTGTCTCCTACTGAAACATATGGCCATGCTCACCTCTTTCTTTCTCTGCTTACAACCCTTCAAAAGCCCCTAAAGATCTCGTCTTCCACACCATGGCCTGTGGAACCTCCCACGATCTGGCCCTGCCTTCCCTCCAGACCAGCCCCAACCCACCCCTGCATTGCTCCCACCTGCTTACCTCTCTTTGTGCTGTGTCCATTGCCTGGAATTTTCTTCCTTCTCCTCTTTGTCCAAATCCTGCTCATCGTCTTAAACTCAGCAAGGACAGTCTCCTCCTCCAGGAAGCCCTCCCTGACTTCCCCTATCCTGGATTAACTAACATTCACTCCCAGGAGTCCCCGGCATAGCGCTGTCACTTCACTCATCCACTGTATTGTGATGACATGTTCATGCCTGTTTCCCCTAGGAGACTGTGACTTCCCTAAAGAATCCTTGTCTGAATCATCTCTGCATTCCTGTAGCTTTGGCATCTTGTTTGGGAAATGGTGAGTGCTTTGTAAGAATGTTAAGGCAATTCATTCATGCATTCATTCATTCGTACACTGCTTCTGGCTGCAGAAATGCCTGCATTCTCTCTGCTATTGATGGCTAAGTTGTGAGGAGTGGTTGGGGGGCAGCAGTTAACCAAATTGATTAGGTATGTATACTAAATAAAGTACTGGTAGGGCTCTGGGTCTTAAGAAGTGGGGTCCCTGACCTCAAGGCACCTACCAGGAGGCAGGAGTGCACATCTAATGCACTGGACCAGGGCACTTCAAATGTTAACCGGCCCACAGACCACCTAGGGACCATGTTAAAGTGCAGGTTCTGACTCTGCTGGGCTGGGCTGGGGCCCCAGGGTCTTTATTCGCTTAGTTAGTTAGTTATTTTTGAGACAAAGTCTCACTCTGTCGCCCAGGCTGGAGTGCAGTGGTGCGTTCTCAGTTCACTGCAATCTCTGTCTCCCAGGTTCAAGTAATGTTCCTGCCTCAGCCTCCTGAGTAGCTGGGATTACAGGCATGTACCACCACGCCTGGCTAATTTTTGTATTTTTAGTGGAGACGGGGTTTCATCATGTTGGTCAGGCTGGTCTTGAACTCCTGACCTCGTGATCTGCCCGCCTTGGCCTCCCAAGATGCTGGGATTACAGGCGTGAGCCGCCGTGCCTGGCCCAGAGGATCTTCATTTCTAACCAGCTCCCAGGTGACGGTGCCCTGCTGGTCCTGCACCACAATGGGTGCTTACCGGTGACGTGTCGCACTCTGCAACCAAAGGCAAGGCTGCATGGTGCACATCCTTCCTTCTCACCCCACACACTAGCATGTTCCTTCAATCAACTCTCACTTTGTTTCCTAAATGTATTTAAAGGTAAATTTTAAATTCTTATCTTAAATGAAAAAGAAATATCACTTTTGATACACAGAAAATACCCATGAGGTAGAGTAAAATGTTCTACACACGGTGGCACATCCTCACCTGAAGGTTCTGAGCCACGTCCAACTCCCTCTTTGTTAAAATCAACTTCAAAATAAACTCCATACTCAGAACTTTCATAGTGAATGGTCAATGTTAGCGGGGGTTAAAGGCATATTAGCACTAAGCTGGGACTTTCTCTTTGAGATCACTAGAGAGATTCAGAAGAATGGAAAAAGGGACCAGGCATTGTGGCTCACACCTGTAATCTCAGCACTTTGGGAGGTCAAGGCTGGCGGATCACCTGAGGCCAGGAGTTCAAGACCAGCCTGGCCAATATGGTGAAACCCCATCTCTACTGAAAATACAAAAATTAGCCAGGCATGGTGGTGGGTGCCTGTAGTCCCAGCTACTCGGGAGGCTGAGGCAGGAGAGTCGCTGGAACCCAGGAGGCAGAGGTTGCAGGAGCCAAGATCGCACCACTGCTCTGCAGACTGGGCGACAGAGCAAGGCTCCATCTCAAAAAAAAAAAAAAAAAAGAAGAAGAAGAAGAAGAAGAAGAAGATGACGACGAATGGAGAAAGGGATGAGCTTCTCAGTTTGTGGTTCTCTGTTACTTGGCACCACACTGTGTGCTGCAGGCAGTGTTTTGGGAGAGCCTGGATTGAGAACTCCAGAGGCCACTCTGTCCAGCCCAGGCATGCTCCAAGTGCCTGAGGTCACTGGCAAATGACCACAGCTGGGCTCTCTTTGGCTCAAGAATCTCAAGATTCCATGCATTTTCAAGGCCTGGAAAATGCCTCCAGTATTTGAACCCCTTGACAGCTGGCCTCACTATGGCACCATTCCATGGGAGAAGAATCTCACCGCCCTCCACCCCATTATAATCACTTTAGATAAACCCTGCTCACAGGCGGCAAGAAATTTAAAAAAAAAAAAAAAAAAAGTGGGAATAGATGTTATTTCACAGGCAGCAGAGATTTAGCTGTGTGGCTTTCTCTTCCTAATTGTGGTTCTGTCCAGGGAGCCCACAGCAGTGGATAAATCACGGTGATGGTTGGCAAGCCACTGTTTCCAAACAGCTACCCGAAGAGTTACAATATTATCTGATACTGAAAGGTGGGGACCGGGGAAAAGGGTGAATGGATGACTCAATCACAGATGGAGACGCAGAGATGAAGCCATTCATTCCCACCCACCACCACCACCACAAAAAAGAACATTTGAGCCCCCACCATGAGTCAGGGATGAGCTGGTGCACCTGCCCTCAGGGGCTCAGCCAATAGAAGTTGCACCCCCTACTGATCTGAAGAAACTTGAAATCACAGAGTCATCCTACCCAAAATGCAAACTCAATGGTTTCCTCGCCTACTCAAAACCCTTTAAGGATGCAAAGGACATCTGGTTTTGCTTGCTCCATTCCCATTTTCCCGCTGGTAACAACTTCCTGGGCTTCTTAGGGGAGACCCTCTCCTCCCCATCTTTGGTCTACATGGTCTGGCTGACTTGTGCTCCTCTGTCCCTCCCCCTCACTCAGTGGTGGGCAAGCTCCCAGAACCCTGACTACCTAGGGGTGGCATGTGACCAAGAGAGAGTCCAGGACAATCCCGGTCTTCAGTTGACACATCCTGAAAAGCAAATCTGCTTCTGCCCTGGGCTTGCCAGGAGTGTCAGTGGGGACTCTGGACCTGCCTGCAGAAAGGAAACAGGATTCGTGATGGTTAACTGGATGGGTCCACCCAAGTGCGCAGGGCTGCCCCGATCAAATGTTGTTCTGGGTGTGTCTGTGAGAGTGTTTCCGGATAAGCTGAGCGTTTCAATTGGCAGACTCGGTAAAGTAGATGGCTCGTCCCCTTGCGGCTGAGCATCTTTCAAACCACTGAGGGGCTGAATAGAACAAAAAATGCAGGAATGAGAAAGTCACCCTGTTTTCTTCCTGCCCTCCTGCTTGAGCTGGGACATTGGGCTCCTTCTGCCCTGGGGCTGAGGTTTACACCACCGCCTCCCTTGCTGGTCAGGCCTTCGGACTCAGGCTGGAGTCACTCACGGCAGATGGCTGGACTTCTCAGCCTTCATCATCGCATGATCCAAACCCTCCTAATAGATCTTCCTTTGCATAAATATATATAGCGACGATGAAGGTGGTGATGTTGGTAAGAGGATGAAGCTTCCCACCTCCCAGAGCAGAGGAGGAGGCTCTTCGGTGACCAGGCACTCAGAGAGACTCAGTACCTCTGTTCGTTTCTGGCACTTCCGGAATGAGCTTTTAGGATTCATGATGAATCAGACCTCAGCTGGTCACGGGACAAAGCCTTATAAAATGTCCTCAGCGGCTCCTTCCAACCTTCCAGTTCAATCTCACGACGCGTGAGATTCCCACCACTTGCAGATGCGTCACCTGTGGGGAGCCGTTCTGAGAGGCCACGTGGCACGGTGGTTGGGAACACACGCACCGGAGCCAGACCGCCAGGTTTGAATCCTGGTTCAAATCCCAGTTCTGGCACTTCTCTTTCCAGGTCTCTGTTCAGCTCTGATTCCCATCTATAAAAAAGGATACTGATAACCCCTCTGTCATAGGGCATCTCTAAGGGCTAATGAGGTAATACACGCAAAGTGTGTAAAACGTGAGAAGCTGCTATCATGACTTTCACGTGTGCATTTCTTATGGCGTTCAGCTCATCCACTCCTCACAACCAAAGAAGTAAAGGAGCACGTGTCTTTGGGGAGAGCAAAGCCAGAAATTCGAGGCTTTAAACAGTGATTCCTCTTAACTGGAGACACACACAAGATGTTGATCCAGTGCTAATATTTATGATAGCAAAAATTGAAAACAGCTTAAGAGTCCAACAATAAAGGCTTATCTTTATATACTTGGGTACATCCACATAACAGAATTTCAGAAATCATGTTATAAAATCATGTTACTAACGTTTATGTATAGAGAAAGGTATTTATAACTGGATGTTAAATGAAAGAAAATATAGGCCTGAGCTGCAGGCAGAGTATGATGCGAACTTTACAAAATACATAGGAAAAAAATGTAAAATACAGCAAAATGTTTACAGAGGTTGTCTTTAGGAGGTGAGATTAATTTGCTTTTCTCTATTTTTCTAGCGGACCTATATTACTCTTAGAATAATAGAAAACCCATGATAAATGTTATCAAAATGTTGAGTGTCAGTTGGAGGAGAACCATGTTTAAAAGAGAGAGGGAAAGATGAGTTTCCTCAGCCAATGCCCTTGAAAAAATTAAAAACAGCACTTTCTTCATCCGATTACTTCCAATAATTTATTTTAACAAATCAAATTGCCCCCAAATTCAACTTTATTACTCATTTTTTTGTTGTTGTAAAAGGAAATCCTCAAGAAGCAACAATCTTCTGCCCTCTGCCTGACTAAGCCATTTGAATCCTGCCCTCCTTGCTCCTTTTATGCCTGCCATGTTAGTTTGAGGAGGTGGGAGCCCCAGCACCACTGCATGGCTTCTCTGAAACATGTAGTTCAGGGATTTGTGCAAGTCACCACTATGCTCCAAGTTCAAGCAGTTAGAAGATTCTTCTCTGCACATGCTCTTCCTGAGACCTTCCCTCTTCTTGGTAATTTCAAATGAGAGAGTAGGCCGGGCGCGGTGGCTCAAGCCTGTAATCCCAGCACTTTGGGAGGCCGAGACAGGTGGATCACGAGGTCAGGAGATCGAGACCATCCTGGCTAACCCAGTGAAACCCCGTCTCTACTAAAAAATACAAAAAACTAGCCGGGCGCGGTGGCGAGCGCCTGTAGTCCCAGCTACTCAGGAGGCTGAGGCAGGAGAATGGCGTAAACCCGGGAGGCAGAGCTTGCAGTGAGCTGAGATCTGGCCACTGCACTCCAGCCTGGGCGACAGAGCGAGACTCCGCCTCAAAAAAAAAAAAAAAAAAAAAAAAATGAGAGAGTAGCCAAGACCATAATGTGAGATGGAGAGCAAAGGATAGCACAAGTTGGCAAGGTGGCACTCTCACCCCAAGTGAGGCTGTCATTCTTTGATATCATGCAAACATATTTACAGGACCATCAAGGAGGGTAACATTTTAACAAAGTTGACTTAAGCCTCAAAGACTTTGGGGATATTTGTTACTGCAATATACCCCAACCTCTCTGACTGACACACTACTGGCTCCCCTTCTGCCTCACCTCACCTTCCCCTGCCAACAAAACCCACTCCTTTAAAAGCAGCATGTTATTTAAATTCATATGTGACACTGAATCAGGACACATTTCTTACAATAGTGAGGTGAAAGAAATAGAGAGATTAGGATTAGGAACATGGACAGAAAATCACAGTTTGAGATCTCACTTATCAAAACATTCAAGAAAATAAGAATGAAGCCAAATACACATGGGTAAAGCTAATCAAGCTAGAGGCAACACAGAAGACTGAGACAAGCCAAGAGAAATGGAGAGCTGGGGGAAAACCACAGAATCCCTGTAGATTTATATGCAATGTGATTAGGCGTCATTTGCTGCCAGGCACAGAGCCTGGAGTCCACAGGGCAAAGGAAAGAAGTGCCCCTCTGGAGGGCTTCTCTGCCACTCAGATTATTCCCTCACTTGGCAGATGTGCTAACTTGTTAGGGCTGCCACAACCAAGTACCAAACTGGGTGGCTTAAACTCTGGAAATGGATTGTCTCGTGCTTCTAGAGGCCAGAAGTCTGAAATCAAGGTGTCAGCAGGGCCGCTTCCTGCTGTTCCCAGCCTCTCTCCATGGTTTGTCGACTGCCATCTTCATATTCACATGGCTTTCTCCCTGTGTACCTGTCTGTGTTCAAGCTTCCCCTTTTAATCGGGACAGCAATCATCCTGAATTGCGACCCACCCTAGCAACCTCATCTTAACTAGTTACATCTGTACAACTTTATTTCCAAATAAGGGCACATCCCGAGGTAGTGGGGGTTAGGACTTCAACATACGAATTTAGAAAGACATAATTCAACCCATAATGGAGGGTCTCACTCTCTGGGTACTGAAGATACGCAAGGGTCCCAGGAGCTGCCAGGGGCATGATTAAGAGGCCAAGGAAGGAAAACAGAAGAGCACAAAACGTGAGTGATGGTGTACACAGGCAACAGACGCCAGGGCCAAACAGAAGCCATGCACATCCTAAACAGGAAGCTTCTTAAAATTTGGGGCTCTGCAAAATGCCAAAGTAGAAGCTAAAAAACTAACATCAAGCTCATTTGTGGTCCTCTGATTGCTAATTATGATGGTAGCAATCCCAGTTGTGGGAGCCACCAGGGCTGCTCATGAGTGTCCTGCCTCACTCTCCTTCCAGGTACAGGCTTTCAGCTAGGTGTGGACACATGACTTGCCTTCCCAAGGTGAACAGAAGTGACGGATGTCTCCTCTGGGTGGAAGCTATAAAAGCCAGTCCTATTTTCTGTCTTCTTCTGCCACGGTGAGAAGCTGCTCTGTTCATCTGGGCCACAGAGAGAGGAGGACCATGGCATGAGTTAAAGTCCCTGCCAGTGGATGGTCCCATTTGAGGAACAAATCAATCACCATTGTCTTAAGCTTCGGAGACTTCAGAGCCATTTGTTACTGCAGCATAACCCAGCCTCCCTGACTGATACACTTCCATCTCTCCCACTGTTCCCACCCCACCTTGTCCCTACCAACAGTACCTGAATTTATCTCAGAAGGGTGGACCCAGAGATGAATTAAAACCATTTCTTCCTTTATGTGTAAGTGGGTTTTCTCCCTTGGTTTTCTGACAATCATGTCACTTTCCCCAAACCAGAAACTTCCCCTCTTCTTGTCAGCTTGGTCCTGGCTGTGAAGAGGCCCCTCATCCCTTCTCCAGTCCCTTCCAATTCAATCTCCCCAGAACCATCTCTGAAAATGGCCTTGGAGTCCCTCCATTTGGAATCATCCAGTGGCTTCCCTAATACAGCCCGAGAGCCTGGCCTGCCTGGCCACTGCTGACCCCTTAGCCTCCTGGCCTGGTCTCCCTGCCCAGCTCCATGCACACAGCCTCTGGTGAGCTTCAACTGAGCCCCCTCCCTCCACACGGTGGTGGCACACACTCTTCCCTGCATCTGGGAGGTTCTTTACCCTGCCGTCTCTTCTCAAGTCCTTAACTCAACTCTTGCTCAATTTTCTGTCTCTGGTAAACTCCACTCTCCTCAAAAAATAGCTTTCCTATCCCTCTGTCCTCTACAGAGCATCTACCTGCCCCTGCTACCTGGCAAGTCTGATCAGGCAAGGGCTGCAATGGATGGAATGCTTGTGTCCCTTCCAATTTATCCTGTCCCCTAATGTGATGGTTTTAGGAGGCAAGAGGTGATTAGGTCATGAAGGTAGAACCCTTATGAATGGAATTATGTTCTTATTAAAGGAACCCCAGAGAGCTGCCTTGTGCTTTCTTCCACCATGTTAGAGTACAGTGAGAATACGGTCAATAGGAAGAGGGCCCTCACCAGATACTGAATCTGCTGACACCTCGGTTTCAGACTTCCCAGCCTCCTGAACTATGAGAAATAAATTTATGTTGCTTAAGCCACCCAGTTATAGCAGCCCAAACTCATTAGAACAGAAAAATACCAAAAAACAATGTGTTACTGTAACAAATATCTGAAAATACAGACAGCTTTGCAACTGGGTAATGAATGGGTAGAGGCTGGAAGAGTTTTGAGGTGCATGCTAGAAAAAGCCTAGAATTCCATGAAGGGAATTTTGAAGGTGATTCTGATGGGAGCTCAGAAAGATAAGAGGAGTTTCCATCTTCTTCGAGAATACCTAAGTAATCATGAG
The DNA here is from genome assembly GCF_003255815.1 of Theropithecus gelada. Classification (NCBI taxonomy): domain Eukaryota; kingdom Metazoa; phylum Chordata; class Mammalia; order Primates; family Cercopithecidae; genus Theropithecus; species Theropithecus gelada. The sequence continues at coordinate 44,504,666 of NC_037678.1, read as the reverse complement.
TAAAACGTTGAGAGAAACATGGATGGCAAAGGCTATTCTGGTGAAGTCTCAGATGGAAATGAGAACCATTTATTGGAAACTGGAGGAGAGACCATTCTTGTTATAAAACAGGAAAGAATGTGGCTGAATTTTGTTCATGTTCTAGCATTTTATGGAAGGTAGAACTTGTGAACAATGAAATTGGATATTTAGCTAAGAAAATTTCTAAGCAAATTGTTAAAGAAGTGTCTTGATTCCTCCTGACTGCTTATAATAAAATGTGTGAAGGAAGAAATAATTTGAAGATGGAATTATTAGGCAAAAAGGAACCAGAATTTAAAGCGTTGGGAAATTGTCAACCTATCCCTACTGCAAAAAAATGAGAAAGCTTGTTTGGAGGAGAATGTTAAGGATGTGGCTCAGTGACTACTTGATAAGAAGATTAGTATGGATATGAACCATGGGCTTGATCAACCATCTCAGTAAAAGCCAGGAGCAAAGATGGAATTGTACCAGCAGAAGCACTGCTATCTAGGACTAAAGGAAAAGAGGTAACAGGACAAAATGAAGATTATAGGACTTCTTAGACCCTACAGGACCAGATCATAGAATTCTTCAGATGTGAACATGCAGCTTTCTTCAACACAAGGAAAGAAGGACCCCAAAGGTGATTCAGCGGTCACCAGAGTGGCCACTCCCACTACAGCCCCAGAGTGCATGGCCTCCACCTCGACTGCAAAGGTGGAGAGGGCTGCCTTCATCTTGATTGCAAAGGATAGAACCAACACCCATTGAAGCCATAGTGGCCCAGCAGGATCCCCCAATCCCAACAGACAGCTGCATCAGGAGGGGGCCCCTCCTGAGAGCCACAGCATGGGAAGCACCCTGCTAAGCTGGTAGGGACAGTGCTGTTACCACCTCAGTGGGTCTAGAAGGCAAAGCATTGAGCTAAAGAAGATTATTCTTGATCTTAAGATCTCATGGAGCTTGCCTTACTAGATTTTGAACTTGCTGAGGACCCATCTGACCCCTTCCTTCTTTGCTATTTCTTTCTCTCTTTTTTTGAATGTGAATGTCTGTCCTATGCCTCACTCACCATTGTATTTTGGAAGTACATAACTTGTTTGGCTTCACAGGCTCACATCTGGTGAGGAATTTTGTCTCGCCATGAGTCATACCTTGAGTCTCACACATATGTGGTTTAGATGCTATTTAGGGAAGACTTTGGACTTTAGACTTGAGTTGATATTGGGACTCTTGGGGCTACTGAGATGTGGTAAATGTATTTTGCATGTGAGAAGGACATGAATTTGGGGGATCCAGGGTGGAATGCTATATATAGACTGAATGTGTGTGTCCCCCTAAAATTCATTATGTTGGGATCTTAACCCCCAGTGTGATGCTATTAGGAGGTGGGCTTTGGGGAGGTGATTAGGTCATGAGGGTGGGGCTCTCATCAGTGGGATTAGTGCCCTTATAAAGAGACCCTGGAGTGTTCTCTCTCTCTCACTCTTTTCTGTCATGGGAGAAGACAGCCAACTGGAAGGAGGACGTGGGCCCTCATCAGCCATAAAATCTGCCACCTCCCTTATCTCAGACTTCCCAGCCTCCTGCACTGTGGGGAATATGTGTCTGTTGTTTCAGCTGCCCCATCTGTTATTGCAACAGAAGTGACTAGGACAGGGGCCATGGCTGTTTTCACTTGTACTTGCTGGGGATGCACGGGTACCCCCACGCAGTCACCTCCAGATCTCTTTCTCACCTCTGTGTGCCCACCCCTCACATCCCGAGCTTTGCCAAGGAGACCCAAACTTCAGAGGAGTACCCTGTGGGCAACCTGCATGCTGCCCCACCATGCCCACGGTCAGTGACTGACTGGTGAGGTGAGACCAGCAGCACCCACGCTGATTAGGCCAACTCTGGAGGGGGGTAATTTATATGCCAGGGCTCTCCCCAGGATCAGGCAGGAGAATGGGAGTCACTGAAGTCACCCCCTGCTTGGCTTCCTCTCCATCCCTGTTCTGGTTCCCCTCCCTGAGTGGCATCTCCTGGGACATGTCCTAATCCTCACCTCAGAGTCTGTTGGGACAGCACCTGCCCCAAATGCCACTGTAACCCTGGGCCTTGCATGGTGCCAGCACCTGGAAGATGCTGAGCAAACATCTGTTCAGTCAGTAAACATTTCCCAATACCACTTTATTTTTATTTATTTATTTATTTTTTTTTTTTTTGAGATGGAGTCTCGCTCTGTTGTCCAGGCTGGAGTGCAATGGCACCATCTTAGCTCACTCCAACCTCCGCCTCCCTGGTTCAAGCAGTTCTCCTGCCTCTGCCTCCTGAGTAGCTGGGATTACAGGCGTGCACCACCACACCCAGCTAATTTTTGTATTTTTAGTACATACAAGGTTTCACCATGTTGGCCAGGCTGATCTTGAACTTCTGACCTCATGTGATCTGCCTGCCTTGGCCTCCCAAAGTGCTGGGATTACAGGCGTGAGCCACCACGCCCCAACCCCAAAACCACTTTTGTCCCTACTGGCTGAGAGCCCCTGTTGCTACACACTCTGCCCTTCCCTATGTGAAATAGTACTATGTCAAAGCTGTGCTTGGGGCCCTCCCTGGACTGTCAGTGTCCCCTGAGGGTTAACTGGAGTCAGGGAAACTTACAGCCTCTTTTTGAGCACTACCAGAAAGGCACATCCTTTAGAAATAAACTAGGACAATATTTTCTCAGTGTTTCTCCAGTTTGTTTTTTTTTAACCACAATCTTCCCTTTTTCCCTCTTGCTTTTGATTTGGGGTGAAAGGCGTGCATACTGTGGGGCCTAGAACACAATCCAAACCCCAGTCCCCGGCTGCAAAGCATCAACCCTTCAGCCTTTGTTGGCTGATAAATAGAAACTTCTGCCTCTCAAGACAAGCTCGAAATGAAGCGGAACCCTTGTTGCTAAGAAAAATGACACGTGAATGGCTCCCGTTTGAGCTTCCAGAAATGCCCTGGCTTCCCAGGGCTGGCTGCACCTCACGATGCTGGCGGAAGGAGACCGTGGTCTTGGTTGACCCCACAGCGCTAGCGGGAAATGGTTTCTAAACTTCTGCCCAGCTAGCGGCCTCTTTCCTGACCTCTTTCTCCCCTTGAAAGCAAAATAGATCCTAGGAACTGAGATGGAGCTGAAGTTTATGAGTTAGTGTTTCCAGAGAGACAATCAAGACTGGGATTCCTCCTTCCAAGGTTGATTGGGTCACAGTTAAGAAAACTCCATCCATTGCAAACTCAATGGCTTCAGATGTCAGGTTGGTGACGTCACGGTCAGTGGGCTAGACATGAGAGAAAACAGCAAATGGTGGTAAGCGGTGCAGCGGGGAAGCTCAGGCCCCATCTAAAGTGGAAACTTCTGCCCAGCTCCAGATAACCGTTGCCACATGGAAATACAGCCCAGCACTGTCAGCTCTCTTGATTTTTCAATAGAAGTTAGATGGTTGTCTTCTGGGTTGAAATTGCTCAATGAGGAGACCTATTCGCATTTTTTAAAAAGCACTAGGCAGGTGCCTGGCCCAGTGAGTCTCAGACTCTTCTAAACAAAAGAGTTTGACCAGTGAGATTTGGAAAGCAGGCATTTGTCATCAGAATAGCAGGTGTGGTTGTGCCTAGAGCTCCTTCTGCTTCCCCTTAATTCCAGGGTGGTGAATCAGAGTTATCTCAGTTATTGAAAATATGTATTTCAACAAACAGTGGCTTGACCAACTCATCCTGGCTTGCCTGGGACTGTCCCAATTTTAAAACTTAAAATTCTGCCTCTTGGAGTCCTCCTCAGTCTCAGGAAAACCAGAATAGCTGGTCACCCTCAAGAAGGGATATTTGGTGAGTCATTTAGTTGTGCCTCCTTGGGAGCTCATTAGCTGGAAGAGGAAATGAGCCCTTTGTGAAATAACTGAAAGTAGCAGTGGGGACTGTGCCCCTCAGAGTCAAGATCAAACATCCGTTCTCAAGACCTTATCTTGTGAAATCCAAGCTGAGCACAGCCGTGCTTTCAGACAAAGCCTGTCCAACTTCCCAGTTTACTACAGACAGTTGCTCTGAGGGCCTGGATCCCTGAATGGCTGCGTGAAGCAGCACCCCTGCCACCACATGCTGGGCTGTGATTGTGTTCAGCTCTGAGATTTGGGGGTTGTCTGTCACAGCATTTGGACTCCCCTGACTGGCACACTATTGGACCCTTAACTTTTTGGCCAGCATTGTCTAGCATGAGGCTGGTCTCCTTGTCCTGTCCTAGGAATATGGATGTGGTGTTCAGGGCCTAGATGGTCTCTGTTGGCTGCTTGAAGGTATGTACAAAAGGCACCAGGTTCTCAGAGGAGAGGACAGAACTAGTGTGAGGGGTCAAATTGTGCCCCCCAAATTCTTATGTTGGAGCCCTAACCCCCACTACCCTAGAATGTGACTGTATTAAGGGATAGGGTTTTACAGAGGTAATTAAGTTAAAATGAGTGCATATGTGTGGGCCCAAATTCAATACGACTGGTGGTCCACACAAGAAGAGGAAATCTGGACACAGACACACACACAGAGGGGCAACTATGACAGGCACAGCGAGAAGACAGCCACCTACAAGCCAAGGAAAGAAGCCTCAGAAGAAGGCAATCCTGCCGACAGCAAAAAGCAAGGTAATGAATTCTCCCCTAGAGCCCCCAGAAGGAGCACAGCCCTGCTGACACCAGAACTGTAAGACAATACATTTATGTTGTTTTCAGCCACTCAGTTTGTCGTCATTCATCATAACAGAAATAGGAAACTTAACACAACTTTGAATAGTGTATTCTTCATGAACCCCAGCCCTAAATTTGTTTAAATGTCTGCTTTCTTTTCCTCTCAACTATTAATACTGAAGCTGGGTCAGTGAAGGAATGCACCTGAGTTCTGAACTCTGGTTGAGTTCCAAACAATAAGCAATTGATGGAAAGAGCAATTGCACATAGAGCCAAAGTAGTTAAAACCCTCGTGGACGTGTGAATTTTCAAAAGCAAATTGCCAGCCCTCCCTCTGCTGCTTCGTGGTTTATTTGATGGAGTGTGTATTTAGCCAGGCAGGGGTAGTGGGGAAAAGCAAGGCTCCGTCCTGATGCTCCCACCTGAGTCATGGACTGCTTAGGGACACCCACTTCAGCAGGGGTAGGGCACGTGCAAGGGACTCCAACCCCAATGCCGGTGAAACAGCGAGAAAACTGTCAGCTTTGCCAATTGCCTATCCTTTGGGGTGTTTCTCATTCTCGTCTCGCAGCAGGTCTCATACCCTCCTTCCTTTAAGTGACATGGTGGGTTAGGAGTGTGGTGCTGCAGGAGAGACGCTGTGCTGGAGAGACAAGTGCTGCCGACACGGTGCTATGGTTGCAGTCACACGCCCCTCAGGCTGGAGAAAGCAGACAGCTGCACCCACGGGCTCACATGTGCCGGCTCCATCTGCGAGATCATTAAAACCGAGCCTTGGCAGAGTCTGCAGAAAAACACATTTGTTTTCTTCGTAAAGAGGAAGAGTAAACTTTCCTGTCGTCCTCATAAGTTTCTGCAATTACTTTAATGTGCAAAGCGCCTTGTACAAAAGCAGGAAGCTGTTACCCAGACGAAGGCGCCAGGATGCATGCTTCCCTTAAATTATACGTGAAACTACACGTTCTCCAGCACTGGTGGCTTACTCGCCATTTAACAGTAATAAGACACACGATTCCAATGCTCACAATGGTGTTCAGGGGCTCGGCAATTTGCTTCTCATGCTGTCACGCATCTAACCAAACCAGGTAGGCTCCAAGATGATCATTCAGAGAAAACAGACTGTCTTGAAGATGAGGAGAGGTGTGGTCCTCACAATCCTGGAGTCACCACGGAGAGACTGAGCCCAGGAAATCTGCAAAACAGAAGTGCCCCAGCTTCCGAGTTCAGAGAAGAGCTTTTATGTTCATCCTTTTAATATATGATAGAGATGCTGTCCTAGATTCACACCCCATTACATTCCCAACCCACCTGCACCCACTCCGCAAAATGAAACCGACTGGAGCCATTCAGACAGCCTGAATCTCTGCTCTGTCACTTCATATGTGACTCGCTGAGCCTCAGATTTCTCATCTGTTAAATGGGCATTTGATTACATCTTCTTCTAAAGACCATGCAGATAATTGAGACAGATAATATCTATAAAGTACTTGGCACAGTGTTTGTCTTATAATTGTTTATTACTGCCAATCATTATTTCTCTGCAACTATTCTATTAAATACTTTCAAAGATTTAGTCACCCCTCCAGTGCAGCCCTTAGCCCTCATCCTAAACCTAGCACTAAGTTCTGTGAGGTTTTGAGCAAGGGATGGCCCAGCTGCAGCTTGCGGACCAAATTCTGCAAGCCACCTGTGCTTGTGCACTTTTTAAGCTAATACCAGTTTAATGATCAAGGAAAAATCAAAAGAAGCATCAGACGCAGTGGCTCATGCCTGTAATCCCAGCACTTTGGGAGGCCAAGGAGGGCAGATTACTTGAGGCCAGGAGTTCGAGACCAGCCTGGCCAACATGGTGAAACTGCATCTCTACTAAAAATACAAAAATTAATCAGGCATGGTGGTGGGTTCCTATAATCTCAGCTACTCAGAAGGCTGACGGAGGAGGTTCACTTGAATGGGGGAGGCGGAGGTTGCAGTGAGCAGAGATCGCACCAAGGCACTCCAGCCTGGACAACAGAGCAAGACTCTGTCTCAAAAAAAAAGAAAGAAAGAAATCAAAAGAAGCATATTATTTTGTGATGTGTGGAAATTAAAAGAAATATAAATGTCAGTGTCCATAAATGGTTTTATTGAGTCATAGTCATGCCTATTCATTTACATATTGTCTATGCTTTTGTACCCAACTATGGAGTTCAGTTGCCACAGAGACCATGTGACCCACAACACTGAGGATATTTACTATATATCCTTTACAGAAGTTTGCAGATCTCCACGCCAGGGAATAAAACCAATCTTTGGAAGCCTTGGCCCAGTCTCACAGTTGAAATTGAAAAACCCCAAGATATGACCTGCTAGGCTGGACGTGAGGAGCACCTAGAAAGGTGGTCATTTTTATTCGTTCAGTGGCATCTCAACCAGAGACAATAGTGAGAGCAGCTAGTGGCTTAGATTCATTGGGATGGCCGTGACATTTGAGCCAAAAAAGCCATGTTTAAATCCCAGATTTGTCACTCACGGGCGGTGTGATTTTGGATTTTGAGCTGATGACCCAACCTCGCTGAGCCTCACTGGTCTGTACGATTGGCTGGGGACGTCAGTTTCTCTGGCAGAGAATTGTTAGGACAAATGAAATAAATGTCAGCCCCACCACAGAGGATCAGACACTCCACTGCTGAATAATGTTTGTTCCCTCCCTGAAAATTTGTCTTTGTGGTCTGTAAAAAAAAGAGAGAGAGAGAACACATCAAAAGAGAAAAATCATTCTATGATATGAAAAATACATAAACTTCCAGTTTCAGTTCTGTCACATAAACAGCTTGGAAGTTGTCACTCCCGTCCATACAACAACAACAACAACAAAAAGCTGGACAAACTGAAAATCAATGACTTTTCATGGACCCATCAGAGAACTGAGTTTTCAAGGTAAATTACCACCCCAAATCTGGAGACACAAATGAACCTAGAGAGTAACAGCCAAGCTCCACTTACCCAGAGCAGAAGCTGCTGGAGCCATAACTAGTAGAACAGTTACACGGCAATTTTGACAAATTGCTAACTGGTGAATATAGACCAGCTCTCAGTGAGAAACTCCCAGGGCTGCAATCTTAGGGGGACTCCACAATTTCATGGGCTTTGCCTCCAGGAATCCCCAAGTTCTCATTGAGAAGATTCTAGAAAGAGCCTCTCCTGGCTCTAACAAGGAGAGGAAGAGCAATTCTTATAACAACAACAACAACAAAAAAAAACCACCAGAGCCTTCTCCATAATGAAGGCCCATTCCCCAGGGGAAAGACTGCCCAGCCTTATCCCAGCTTGGGGAAGGGCATTCTCTCACTGCAGCCCCCTCTAGCTTTCCTGTCTCACCTACAGGTCAGAGAAACAGTTGTGAAGGTCACAGGCCAGACACAGGACCCCCTGGAAGACTGAGATTTAATCTGAAGACTATATAGAACACTCCCCTTTTCCCACAATTTACCACCTCACCAACAGGGCTCCAGCATAACACAGCAGTGAATTACAGCTGAAAGGGCTCCAAGAAACAGTACTCTCTCTGAGGAAGGCTTGGAGAAGTTCAAAGTCAAGGGTGGGGAAAAAATAAAGACCTAAAGAAATTTGAAATCTCTGGCACCTACAGATATAACAAACATTAAACACAGACCAACTCTAAGTAAAATTAACATAAATCCTCACACTAATGGTCTACTTAGCTCAATTCCTGCTACCTGATACACCATGACTGGTTTCAACAAAAAATTTAAAAGGACACCAAAAAGGAAGAAAGAAAAACCACACAGTCTGAAGAGACATAGCAAACATCAGAACCAGACTCAGATATGACACAGATGTTGAAATTATCAGACAGGGAATTTCAAATAACTATGATTAATACATTAAGGACTCTGTTGGGAAAAAGTAGAAAACATGCAAAAACAGATTGATAATGAAACCAGAAAAATAAAAATTCTAAGAAATAATCAAAAGGAAATGCTAACATTTCTAACAACAATGAAGACTGCCTTAGATGCACCCATCTGTAGACTGGACATGGCTGTGCAGAGAATTAGTGAGCCTGAAGATACATCAATAGAAACTTCCCAAACTGAAATGCAAAGAGAAAAAAAAAAGAACAATAGAAACAAAACAGAATACCCATGAAGTGTGGGAACATTTCAGAAGATGTCAGGTACATGCAATTAAAATGCAAGGATAAAAAAGAGAATGGGGGACGATATTTGAGATAGTAATGGCCAAGAACTTTCCAAAATTAATGACATTTATCAACCTACAGGCCCAGGAGGTTCAGAGAACACCAAAAAGTTACATCTAGGTATATCATGTACAAACTGCAGAAAACCAAAGATAAAGAGAAAATTTTGAAAGAAGACAGAGGTGGGGAAAACCTTACCTCTAGAGGAAGAATTATAGAATTGTAAGCAGACTTCTCATCAGAAACTATGCAAGCAAGAATAGTTGAGTGAAATATTTAAAGTGTTGAATGGGGAAAAGACAACTTAGAATTCTATATCCAGCTAAAGTATCCTTCAAAAGTGAAGGATCAAGGTTCCAGCATCAAGGTTCCAGCTGACTCATTTTCTGGTAAGGACTCTTCTTGTTCTTACCAGGAAATGCCAGAGGCAGGAAGTTTCTTGTCCTCACGTGACTGGACCTTGGTGCATTCATGTGGGGAAAGAGAAAGGAGAGGAGCTTTCTGGAATTTCTTCTTGTAAGGACACCAGTCCCATCAGATCAGAGACCCATCTTTATGTCCTTATTTAAGCTGAATCGCCTCCTTCTAGGCCCTACCTACAAACATGATCACAATGGCGGTTAGGGTTCCAACATATGAATTTGAGGAGACACAATTTAATAGCAAATAATAACATTGTATTGGGGGATCATAAGTGAAATGAATGAAAACAATGTCACAAGAGATAGGAGGGAGGACTTAGGAATATTCTGCTGTGAAATAGCTGCATTACACATGAAGTGTAAAGGTATTATTTTAAGGTGAACTTAAATTAGTTAAAAGTGTATATAGCAAACTCTAGGGCAACCACTGAAAACTTTTTTTAAAGAAGCATAATTAATACACTAAGTGAGGAGATAAAATGGAATCATATGAAATGCTAAATTAAAACCAGAGAGGCAGAAAAAATTGTTTCTGGCAACAAATAGAAAGTAGTTACAAACATGGTTGATATTAATCAATGTATATATCAATAAGCACTTTAAATGTGAATGGTCTAATAATACCAATTAAAAGGCAGAGATTATCAGAATGAATAAAAAACAAGACTCAACTACACACTGTCTATTGGAAACAAAGTTTAAACGTAAAGACTCTGACAGGTTAAGAGTAAGGAAGTAGAGAAAAATACACCATGCAAACCAAGAAAGCTGGAGTAGCTGTAATAATTTTAGACAAAGTACACTTCAGAAGATGGAAAATTATCAGGGATTAAAAATGGATATTGTATAATCATAAAGGGGTCAATTCCTCAAGAAGATATGACAATCCTGAATATGTAGCTAGCAACAGAGCTTCAAAATACATGAGTCAAAAACAGATAGAAGTGAAAGTAATCACAGACAAATCCAATATTATACCTAGAGATTTCAACACTGTCATGTCAGTCATTGATAGCTCAAGCAGGAGGAAAATCAATAATGATGTAGTTGACAAAAATAGCACTATCAGTCAACTTGATCTGATTGACATATACATATACAGAATACTCCATCCAATAAAAGCCAAATACAGATTCTTCTCAAGCTTACATGGAACATGTACCAAGATAAAAAATATTCTTGCCCATAACACACCTTAAAAAACTTAAAAGAACATAAATCATACAAAATATGCTTCCACAATGGATTTAAACTGAAAATCCATACTAGAAAGATAGCTTGAAATTTCCACAAATGTTTGGAACACATGTTGAAGAAGTCTCAAGATAAATTAAGAAATATTTTGAGCTAAGTGAAAATGAAAAGTACAACCTATCTAAATTTGTGAGATGCAGCAAAGGCAGTGCTTAAAGGAAAATTTATAGCATTACATGTATATTTTAGAAAAGAAAAAGGATTTGAAATTGATAGCCCAAACTTACACTATAGGAAATTATAGGAAGAATTTAAGCAATTTAGGCCTAAAGCAAGCAGAAGAAAAGAAGTAACATAAATTAGGGTCAAAGTCAATGAAAATTTAAATGGAAAAGCAATAGAGAAAAGCAGTGAAACCAAAAGCTAGTTCTTTGAAAAGATGAAAAAAATTGATAAATTTCTAACCTAGCTAATCAAGAAAAAAGAGAGAGACATGCACACATAAATTGCCAACGTTAGAAATGAAACAAGGGTCATCCCTACTGACCCCACGGACATTGAAAAGATATTAAAGGAATACTACAAACAACTCTATGTTAATGCAACTCATTTTAATCATTTAGATGAAATAAGCAATTTATGGAAAGACATGGGCTACCAAAATTCCCACAAGTAGAAGTAGACAAGCTAAAAGCCCAATATCTATACAATTAATTGAATCAACAGTTAATAACCTTCTTAAAATGTAATCACCAGGAGCAGATGACTTTACCGATGAATCTTACTAAAAATTTAAGGAAGAAAAAATACAAATTGTCTCTGCTGTCATTTAGAAAACAGAATCATCATGCCCATAATCACAGTGCTTTGGAAAGCCAAGGTGGGAGGACTGCTTGAGGCCAGGAGTTTGAGACAGCCTGAGTAACAGAGGGAGACCCCATCTCTACAAAAAAAAAAAAAAAAAAAAAACTCAATTTAAAAAAATAGAGTAGAAATCAGAGAAAACACTTCTTAACTCATTCTGTGAGTCCAGAATTACCCTGACACCAAAACCATAGAAAGATATTAATAAAAGGAAAGATGCAGACCAATCTATCTGATGAATACAGATTAAAATCTTCAATAAAAGCATCTTTGTTCACAAATGACATAATTATCGATGTATAAAAATTCCAAAAATTGTCCACAAACATTAGAAAATTGAATCCAACAATGTATTTTTAAAATTATGCACCAGGTCCAAGTGGAATTTATTCCAGATATTCAAGGCTGGTTCAACCCTCAAATATCAATTAATGATAATTGATAAAAAATCCACCACCATGACTGGCAAAAGGGGAACAACTATGTAATAATATCAAATGACCCAGAAAAGCATTTGACAATATCCAATGTCCATGATAAAGTTTCTCAGCAACCTAAGAATAGAGGAAAACTTTGTCAACTTAATAAAAAACAGGTGGGCATGGTGGCTCATGCCTGTAGTCCCACCGCTTTGGGAGGCTGAGGCAAGAGGATCCCTTGAGGCAAGGAGTTCAAGACCACCTTCAGCAACATAGCAAGACCCCATCCCTACAAAAAGTAAAAAAACAATTAGCAGGGTGTGGTAGCACAGGCCTATAGTCCTAGCTACTCAGGAGGCTGAGGCAGGAGGGTCACTTTGAGCCCAGAAGCTTGAGGTTACAGTGAGCTATGATCTTGCCACTATACTCCAGGCTGGGCAATAGAGTCAGACCCTAGCTCAGAAAAGAAGAAGAAAGAATAGGAAGAAGAAGGAGAAGGAGAAGAAAAAAGAAGAGCATTTACAAAAACCTACACCTAATATTATACTTAATGATGAGAAGCAGATGCTTTTCCCTTTAGATTGGCAATACGACTGAGATGTCCCTTCTCACCACTCTTATTCACCTCTGTGCCAGAAGTCCTAGGTAGTGCAATAAGACAAGAAAGGGGAATAAAAGATATACCAATTGGGAAGGAAGAAATAAAACTGACTTTGTTCATGGATGACATGATTGTCTATGTAGAAAATACAAAAACATGGTTGGGTACAGTGGCTCACGCCTGTAATCCTAGCACTTTGGGAGGCTGATGCACGTGGATCATGAGGTCAGGAGATTGAGACCAGCCTGGCCAACATGGTGAAACCCCGTCTCTTCTAAAAATACAAAAATTAGCTGGGTGTGGTGGCATGTGCCTGCAATCCCAGTACACTCAGGAGGCTGAGGCAGGAGAATCGCTTGAACCAGGGAGTCAGAGGTTGCAGTGAGCTGAAATCATGCCACTGCACTCCAGCCTGGTGACAGAGCAAGATTCCGTCTAAAAAAAAAAAAAAAGATGTTTACCAAAAAATGTATAGAATTAATTAGTGATATCAGGTTTGCATGATACAACATAAATATATAAAAGTTGTTTTCCTATATGCCAAACATAAAGAGTTGGACTTTGGTAATTAAAAGCACACTACCATCTACAATAGCATCAAAAAAATCTTTAAAAAATTAAAACTCATGGAGAGTGGAATGATGGCTACCAGAGTCTGGGAGGTGAGGAGGGAGGGAATGGGGAGTTATTAATCAAAGGGTACAAAGTTTCGACTAGACAGAAGGAATAAGTTTTGAGATCTACTGCATAGCAGAATGACTATAGTCAATAATAATGTATATCTTATAATAACTTAGGGAGTAAACTTCAAATGTCTTACCTTAAAAGTGATAGGTAAGTGAGGTGATGAATATGTTAATTAGCTTGATTTAATCATTCTACATTGTATTGTGTAAATGTATACAATTATAATTTGTCAATTAAAAATAAAATATAGAAATAAAAATGAAAAGATCAGAAGAATTTTTTTAAATAGCACCAAAAAAGTGGGATACTTAGGTATAAGTCAAATAAAATATATACAGGTCCCGTATGTGGAACTAAAAATCAAACTCCTAAGTAAATGGACAGATAGTCCATACTCATGCATTGAAAGACTCAATATTGTTAAGATGTCAATTCTTCTGAATTTTTTCCTACAGATTCATTGTAACACTAATATAAAAAGCAGGAAGCTATTTTCTGAATATCAACAAACTGACTCTAAAGTTTATGTAGAAGCACAAAAGATCCAAAATAGCCAACATGACACTAAAGAAGAAGAGCAGACTTCAAACTTAAAGCTACAGTAATCAAGACAGCATGATATTGGCAAAAGAATAGGGACACAACTCATTCGAACAGAATAGAGAGACCAGAAATAGAGTCACACAAATATACTCAACTGATCTTCAGCAAAGAAACAAAAGGCAATTTTAAGGAGAAAGTATAGTCTCTTCAGCAAATGGTGCTGGAACAATTGGACATCCATATGCAAAAAAAAAAAAAAAAAATCTAGACACAAACCTTACATCCTTCACAAAAATTAACTCAAAATGAATCACAGACCTAAGTATAAAATGCAGCACTATAAAACTTCTAGAAGATAACATGGAAGAAAATCTAAGTGACCTTGGGTTTAGCAAAGAGTTTTTAGATACACCAAAAACATAATTCATGAAAGAAAAAAATAATAAATTAGACTCTTTGGTCTAATAATAAATTAACCTCATGCCTGTAATGCCAGCACTTTGGGAGACCGAGGCGGGCGAATCACAAGGTCAGGAGTTCAAGACCAGCCTGACCAACATGGTGAAACCCTGTCTCTACTAAAAATACAAAAATTAGCTGGGCATGGTGGCACACACCAGTTACTCAGGAGGCTGAGGCAGGAGAATCGCTTGAACCCAGGAGGCAGAGGTTGCAGTGAGCTGAGATCGTACCACTGCACTCCAGCCTGGGCGACAGAGTGAGACTCAGTCCCAAAAATAAAAGAAAAGAAAATTAAAAACCTCTGCTCGGTGAAAGACATTGTTAAAAGAATCAAAGGCAAGCCACAGACAGGGGGAAGATATTATAAAACACTTAGCTGATAAAGGACTTGTATCCAAAACATAGAGTTTTTAAAACAATAAGGAGACAAACCAAATGGACGAAAGATCTGAAAAGACATCTCATTAACAAAGATATACAGATGGCAAATAAGTATATGAAAAAATGCTCAACATCATATGTCAACAAAGAATTACAAATTAAAACAACGAGATACCACTATGCACTATTAGAACAACTAACATCCAAAACATACTGATAATATTAAATGTTGCTGAGGACATGGGACAACAGGACTCTCATACATTGCTAATGAGCATGCATAATGGTGCAACCATTTTGGAAAATAATTTAGCAGTTTCTCATAAAGGTAAACATAGTCTTGCCATATTATTCAGCAGTCATGCTCCTAGGTATTCACCCATTTGATTTTAAAACATCCACAAATAAAAAAAAACGTGCACACAAATGTTTACAGCATTCAAATGTTTATATCATTTATATTTATAACTGCCAAAAATCAGAAGTAACCAAGATGTCCTTTGATTGGTGAATGAATAAACAAACTATGAACATTTGTAAAATGGAATATTATTCACTGATTTAAAACATGAACTATTAAGCCATAAAAAGACATAGAGGAACCATTGGTGTATTTAATAAACAAAAAAAGCAAGTCTTTAAAGGCTACATACTGTTTTATTCCAATTATATGACATTCTGGAAAATGCAAAAGTGTGAGACAGTAAAATGATTAGTGGTTGCCCAAGAGTTTGGCACTGAAGAGAGGAATGAACAGGTAAAGCACAGGGAATTTGGGGGTGAGTAAAATTATCCTGTATGATAATATAATGAAGGGTAAATAGTATACATTTGTCAAAACCACAGAGCTTTTCAGCACAAAGAGTAAACCTTAATGTGTAGGAATTTTAAAAAATAACTCATTTAGGATTTCAGAAGATTTTTGGAATGAATGTAGGTTGTGACAAGGGAAACTACCTGTATTACAAATGAAACTACCTCACTGAAGGGAGTAGGGAAATAAGGTGCTGACCTATGTAACGCTGGAAGTAAGTGGAATCTGTAAGACTAAATGAAACTGTACATAATCAGTGTATTCTACTTGATAAAGTTGTTTCCCACTGAGGTACAGGTTAGCAATTCTGATGCTGATATACATGTATTTGTAATTGAACAATTAAGTAAATGAATGGTGAATAGTGAGATCTTGGTTTCCCATTGTTGGTGTGAGAGGTTACAATTAAACAGGAAGAGTAAACTAGAATCATCAATGTGGAAACAACAAGAGTAAATTAGAATGATCAATGCAGTAATGGATTAAATGTGGAGGCATCAACGTGAACTCGTGTTTAGTTTAGTATGGATACAGATGGTTACACACAGAAATATTTATAGATAAGTGTATACACACACATATATCTCCTTGCTCCATCAGCTGAGATGGCCTAGAAGCAATGACAACTCAGTAACAATAAGCAGTAATAAGGGAAGGGTGGAGAGAAAATAAACAAGTAAATACATAAAAAGCAATTAATGATATAATTTTTGCATAGACGTGTGGTAAGGTAATAAAGTGCTGTGCTAAAAGCAACCAGGGATGAAAGAAGTAGGCTGCACTGACAAGGTGGTCAAGGAAGGCCTCCTTAGGGAGATGATATTTGAACAGAGCTCTGCATAAGACGTAGCCAGATGTGGGAAAATCTGGGCAAGGGGAGGGTAGAACATTCTAGGAAGAGAGAATAAGACATGCAAAGGCCCTGAAGCAAGTTCCAGTGCTTTCAGTTGAGGATTCAGGGTCAAGTGATTTATTGAAGCTGTGTTGTCAGGAGTTACCAGGAGCAATGGCAGCAACAGAGAAAAGAGGGAGAGCCATCCTGAGGAGTGATTCCAAGTGAAATCCCAGCATAGCCTGGACCCTCAGGGAGCTCTGGGACATAAATTACAACCTAGAGTTTGTTCTGTCTCGAGGTAAAGGAGTTGGATGTTTGTAGTCATACATCAGTCAGTCATTGGCTATGGGACAGAGTTGAAAACAGAGTTCGAGGCAAGTGAAGCAACTACAACCTATGGATCTGGGCATCAGATATATGACAGCTGTGCAGATAGAGGCCCCAGTGCATGCAGTGATGTCTCCTTAGTTGAGGGATAGGCAGTAGGCCATCTGAGGTCTGCCAGGTAGTAGATGTTATGTGGTTGAGAGTGGAGATCTGTAAGAGGTTGAACAGTACTGGAGATGTAGTTCTGGGCCTCACCAAAGTGGAGAAATCTTATTAACATCTCGTTAACACACTTGGCATCCAGCTGAGAGATCATGTTACTTTTTTTTTTTTTTAAATGGAAGGGCTCACGTATTTATTACTGAACCCAGCCAACCAACGCATTCACAATAGATTCAGAGAGGAAAACACGTCGAACTCTCCAGAGAGTGGTGACATTTTCAGTTTGATATGGTAATGTGATCGTGACCTTCATACAGCACAAATATGTGTGCCATCTCATGTGCAATTCGTTATAGACCCAGCTTGGTTCTTCTCCAATGTCTCCTTTTGGAGTTGTACCTGATTTTATTTCCAGTTTTCATCTGAATCCACTGGGGAATGGGACAATTTTGCTTTTGTTTCTTGGCCAGGAATCGCTTAATCCTGAAAGTCTTGTGAGAGGACATGGTGAGAAGCGGAGGCAAGAACACACCACGATGGCGGAGAAACGAAAAGAGGGTGGAGGTGGAGAGGAAGGGGGAGGGGAAAGGGGGAAGGGGGTAGGGGAGGGAGGAGGGGAGGGGAGGGGAGAGCGGGGCTCGGACATGGCGGGCTGCAGGTCCCGAGCCCTGCCGCGCCGGGAGGCAGCTGAGGCCTGGCGAGAACTCGAGCGCAGTGCCATCCCGCCAACACCCTCTGCAGCTGCTGGCCTGGGTGCTAAGCCCCTCACTGCCCTGGGCCGGTGGTGCTGGCCGGCTGCTCTGTGGGCAGGCCACCGAGCCCACTACCGCGCCCGCCGGAACTCCCGCTGGCCCGCAGAGCGCCCGCACACAGCCCCGGTTGTCCCCCACGCCTCTCCCTTCACATCTCCCCGTGAGCAGAGGGAGGCGGCTCCGGCCTTGGCCAGCCCAGAGAGGGGCTCCCACAGTGTCATGGCGGGCTGAAGGGCTCCTCAAGCACTGCCAGAGTGGATGCCAAGGCCCAGGAGGCGCCGAGAGTGAGGGCTGCTAGCACATTGTAACCTCTCAGTAAGGTGAGTCAAAATGTTCATGGAATCTATGGCAGGCCTAGCTGAAATTACAGGAGAAGCAGGGTTGGGACTACTATCAGCCCTACTTTGCAAAGGTGAAAATGAATACAAAGAGTGGTTAAGTCATACGCCAAGACCCCACAGCTGATAAATGCTAGAGCTGAGTTTAAACTCAATCTGTCTGGCATTTAAGCTCTCAGACATACCCCCACACCGCCTCCTAAGATGCACCGTACACAGTCATTGTCTCACAGGTATACATGGCATGCTCAGAGCTCTGCATATACATCCAAGGCCACTGTGTTCACACACACACAGATGTTTCACTGCATGTGCACCGCCATTTTTTTTTTTTTTTTTTTTTTTTTGAGACAGAGTCTTGCTCTGTCTCGCAGGCTGGAGTGTACTGGTGCAATCTCAGGTCACTGCAACCTCTGCCTCCCAGGTTCAAGAGATTCTCCTGCCTCAGCATCCTGAGTAGCTGGGATTACAGGTGCCTGCCACAACGTCCAGCTAATTTTTGTATTTTTAGTGGAGATGGGGTTTTGCCATATTGGCCAGGCTGGTCTTTAGCTCCTGACCTCAGGTGATCTGCCCGCCTTGGCCTCCCAAAGTGCTGGGATTATAGGTGTGCACCACCGCACCGGCCTGCCACACTGTTTCTACAGACACACATTCGTGTACACACACACAAAGCCAGGGACATGTGCATGTCCATATTCAAGTCATGCATGAAAATAACAAAAGCATATTCATTAGGGAACCATTCCAGCTTTTTTCTGGCTCTGAAGACAATGTAATTGGGCTTGCCACAGGTGGAAGATGGGAGCTACTCTGCCCGCAGGCAGAAGGCCTCCCCACTCCCTCTTCCTCCCGGCTTGATGTGGTTAGCTAATCACTGCCAAGGATGTTATTCACTTCCCTTGGGGCGGCCCCTCACACAGACCTCTTCTTTGTCTCGCTTACCCCTGGAAATCTGCCCACCTCCACTCTCAGCCTCACATGTGCTTTCCTGAGATCTCCAGCTCTGTCTGTCACCAGCACAATGGGGATGAAATTCATTATTCTAAACTCTCGAGTCTCAGCCATGCTCTGGCAGCTGGACGGGTGGGGAGGGAAATGCCTTATTGCTGGCTTCATTGTTCACAGAGCTTGGTCATGGCCTCAGAGGTGTAGCCTCTTTTTTCCTGTTGGTTCCACCAAAGAAGGAGCCTCCGCGGGCAGTCCATGTGAGATGGACAAGTGATTGCTCCCAAAATTCCAAAACCCTCCTTTTTCCAATTCTTTGTGAGCTATAGCATGAAGATGGGGATTTTTCATGCATTTATTCAATGAACACATCTGAGCATCTACTGTGTAGCAGGCACTGGGGTTCTAGCAGGGTCCATTTATGTTCTTTCATTCCCAGTACCAAGCCTAGTGCTTGGCATATGGTAGGTGCTTAATTTACATTTGTTGGATGGATGGATGGATTGATGACAGACAGATGAATGTATGAATGTGCAGATGGATGGATGGATGGGTAGGTGGGGAGGTGGGTGGATGGATGTGTGGAATAAGCTCTACACAGAAGGGTGTAGGCTTATAAAGAAGATATAGTTGCCATCTCAAAGGTGTCCATTCTCTAGGAAGACTTTGCTTATGCCACCCTAGTTACACAAGCGGTAGAAGCAAGGGATGGGGGTAGGAAGAGAGAGTCAGGGAGGCGGGTGTCACATCTGGCTGGGGCATTTCAGGCAGAACATTGGGGGAAACCCTTCCCAACCACTTCAAGCCCAGTAGGAGGAGGAGTGCCCATCCCGACACTTCATGAAAATAACCAGCCCAAGCGGCCTTATTAGGGGTGACCACAGGCCCCAGGGGTCCCTGGGGTGGGAATTGTCATCATCTGGTTAGGCCAAGGTGCCCTCAGAACAGCAGTCCTTCAAGGTGCCCACCGAGGCTGTGGGTCCACTGTGCTTTAGCAAGTCACGGCAGGTGGACACACTTCAGAGTGCCCACTTCATCAGGCCACCCCACTGCAGCATCCTCAGCCCACTGGGCTTCAGCCTCCACATGCCGCCTTTCAGCTCATGCACCCTTCTTCCATGTGTGCCCCTCCTTCCCCACCCGCACCCATCCTCAGCAGGGGCACACCAAATCAGGTGCTGTCAGTGCCTAGACCTGCCCAAACCAGATCCAGTTCCAGGCCACCCAGGACACAGAAAGCCGGGCCAGATCCACTGCCTTGAAATCCAGTCTGATTTGTAGTAACAGGAACACCGAGGCAGGTGGGTGCCTCCAGGGTGTCCAAGTGTCCCGGTAGAATGGTTAGAGACCGAGTGTCCCCATACATGGACGGCACAGCCACATTCAGCTGAGGATTGGAACCTGCTCAAAATGTTTGTTTCCTGTTTAATCGGTGGGAGTAAAAAGTCATGGATTCCAACCAAAATACATTCCACTCCTTCAGCCCTGGTTTGTCAAAATTGCTTCTCTCCGAAGCTCAAATCTCAGGGTTGTGGGAGCCTGTGGGTGACTGGCAGGCTGATAGCCCACAATACCAGGTCTGAATCACCCCATTGGCCTCCACCTGCCAACCTTGGAAAGAAATTCAGGGTAAGGACAAGTGAGTCTAAAAATGCAGCTCTTTCTCCCAATCCCTCTCAAAACTCAAGTTTTGACTTCTGAGCTGTGAATAAGGATCTCATTCAGCCAAAGTTCCTTAAGGTTTTTTGCTGCACCCACAGGGGATCGTGTGCCGGCTTAGAAGGTTGCCATGGAACTTCAGCAGCCAACCACGAGGAAGGGAGGGGGAGCTGCCGCCCACGCAGAGGCCCCCACTTCTGGCTGGGGGCCTGCCTGGCCCTCCTCAGCCCTCTCCAGCGCTCTCCTCTCATCTGGCCCATTTCAGGCCTGTGCCACCAGCTGCAGACAGCCTGGCCTCCCGGGGTCCCTCTCACCACTCACTCACCTCCATCTCAGAACAGCCCGTCTTGGCGCCACCCCACTCTGTCCCCTGCTCCCATGTTGCCTCCATGACCACATCTTTCCTTTCCTACAACACACAGAGCACCGCTAGGGCAGGGACTAAGATCTTTCTCCTCTCCCATTGGGGGTAACTGACAAATGTACCTTGGATTTCTAAGCCGATTCCCTGAGGGCTTGTGTCGCGTGTATAAATCTGCAGCCAAAATGCCAGTGCCCCCAAATTGTCAGTTTCTTTTTTTTTTTTTTTTTTTTTTTTGTCTTTAAAGCAAACTAATCTCCCTCTGAGCTCCTGTCTTCGGGAAATCAGACTGCTACCCTTGTCAGAAGTGTCCTGGGATCGGCGGGAGTAAGGAGCCAGGAAAGCTGGCATCTGAGGTGCAGTTCAACCAGCTAGCTGTGGGTCCTCAGGCAAGTCAGTTCACTTCTCTGAGCCTGAGTGTATAAAGTGGGAATTGGTGTGCAAGTATACACACACATGCCCGAGATAATGGGTTACAGTGCTTTGTAGTTTGAGGCAGAGGGTAAGTATGAACTATTGTGCTAATAATTGCAACAGAAAACTGAAGAGTATTTCCACATTTCTGCTTTGGGTTGTGTCTCCTCTGTATTCCCTCCCCCTCCATACGTTTTCTTCTGAAGGTCAGTTCCATGATCAGTTACCAGAAGTGGCTGGCTGCAGGAGCTGTAATCCCAGCTAAGAAGTGGCTGGCCCACGGCTCTGAGTGACGGCTTCACAAACCTCACCGCATTCCATTCTGTAACAGTCTCTGAGCTGCGAGCCAGGGCTCTCACCATCCCCATTTCACAGCTGAGCATACTGAGGTTCAGAAGGATGAAAGGACGCGCTCAGGATGCGCCACTGCTAAGCCGCAGATGAAATCGACACTCAGGTCCAGGAAGCAGGAGGGAGGAGCCGCACAGAAAGAAACATGAGCTGCCTTCAGGTTCAAAGCACAATTGTTTTGCTTTTGTTTTTAGACCTTCTGCGAAATGAGCAAAACTCATCCAGAACAATGTCCACAGGCCTGTGATGGCTTCCCAGGCCTCACTGAAGCAGGGAAGGGTGTGCATCTCAGTCCACTTCCCCTGAGAATCCAAATTCCTCACTGTTTCTTTTCTTTCTTTTTTCTTTGTCTTTACTTATTCCAAATATGTTCAAAATGGAACTATAAAATACCATTATTTTATCCAAATAAGTAATTTTTTAAATTCCATCTTAGAAGAGCTTCTAAACATTTCCAAAGGCCTTTCAAACTTTCTCCCTGTAAGGCTTTGTACCAGGCAACCAAATCCTTCCGGACTTGTTGAATGCAGACGGTGAGAGAGCCAGTGAGTGGATGCTGGCGTTGTCTCTTCGCTTCCTCCTTCCTCCTCCCCGCACTGGCCCCCACCAATCTGTCTGGTGGATGCTGAGTGATCATTTTGCGGATGGCTTTGAACTTGGCTTCTCGAGGGGAAGCTGGTATGAGAAAATGAGAATCTCATTCAGAGGGGCTTGCAGTTTTTCTTCCCCTAGCGAATTCTTGTCTTATTTCCATCCCCCTTGATTCCTTTGCAAAAAAACTGCAGCCGTCTTTTCTCCCTTCTTTGCCTTAGTTGAATTAACTTAATTAGGGCACTTGCTTTTGACAATGCTGGGAGATTTTTAGATACTGAACTGTCCTCAGGAGACCACAGGAAGGCTGACGCACTGTCTGCAATTATCAGGCTAATCACTCAGAACACACTCGTTTGTTTTATGTATTTATATCTTGGGATATAAACCTTCGTTTCCATTTTTCTTTCATTCTGCTGTGTGTGCCAGGCAGAGTGAGGCACTGTGGGCAAGAGAAGAGCCCTGCCCTTATGGAGAGCAGCTGGCCAGACAGTCCTTAAACACATGATAACACACAGAAACATGTAATTACAGGGAGTGAAGAATGCAACAAAGAAATGATACTTTGAAATATTGCCCTCTCTTTCTGGAGTTATTTGGAATACAGCCAATCAGAGCATAGCTCTAAGACCAAGAGTAAGTGATGCCTTTTGAAATATTCTGTTTGAAATCAGAGCCCTTCCCCACTGCATTCAATTGCGGGCACAAATATTCCTTTTGTTCACAGACCGCATCTTGTGTTCCCCAAGGCCCCACCCTGAGCTGATCCCAGGATGACCTAGAAGAGGCATGTTTTACTGAAATCGTTTCTAAAACTTGCACTAAAGCTACACTCTCTGAACACACGGTAAGGACACACATTTTCAAGTTTCTCTTTGGGTCACAGGTGTGCTGCTTTCTACATCAGTTTGTCAGGGAGACAAATCTTTTAGTGTCGGGAAGAAAAGCAGCAAGATGAAAAAGAAAAAAAAAAGATATTTCAAGATCAGATTCTTCATCCTACTTTTCTGACTTGCCAGAAACTAACGACATTTTTCCTAGCAGTGACTGGCAACCACTCCGAAAGCTTCACCAAATTATTACTCCTTCCTTTATTTTTTTGAAAAAACAGGCAAGTGTATTTAGCTGTCATTGGTTACAACCAAATTTCTCTAAATATTTCAGTGCATCTCAAAATACTATATTGATAAGTTCAAGTCATCAAAAACTGCATTGGGAGTTTTGGAAAATTTAGCGGTAGGATTATGCATGTTTTTCTTCCATGTGAGTTCTCCTCTGAAGGCATGTTTATTTAAAGAAAAATTGTGGTATTTGGAAGATTGAAGACTGACTTCTAAACTGTGCTGACTTCAAAAAGACCGACTTGCGGCCAGGCACAGTGGCTCATGCCTGTAATCCCAGCACCTTGGGAGGCTGAGGAGGGAGGATTGCTTGAGCCCAGGAGTTCAAGAGCAGCCTGGGTAATACAGCAAGAAAAATTTTAAATTAACTGAGTATGGTGGGTCACTCCTGTAGTCCCAGCTACTTGGAAGGCTGAGACAGGAGAATGGCTTGAGCCAGGGAGGTTGAGGCTGCAGTCAGCTATGATCATGCCCCTGCACTCCAGACTGGGTAGCAGAGTGAGACCCCATCTCAAAAAAAAAGACCTGCTTTTTTCTCCTTCTATGCAGTGCCATCGAATTAGCTGTTCTTGGAAGGGAGGGCACATCCCAAACTGGGGGTCACAAGGTGATTTGGGAGGTACATGTGGCATCAAAACCACAGATACACACACTGACAGAGCCATTCATTTTTAGTCCTTTGCTTGGCCCAGGAGAGTCCCCAGTGGGGACTAGTCAGTTTTCGGCACCTCCACAGTGCTGCCACCACCCTTTTTAATAGAGAGAGTGTGTAGCTACGGCATCAAACTGGAATGTCATAACATCAGCTTTCATTGTTTTTATGGCCATTGCCTTCCACATAGGTCGAATGGCACTGGTTTTTCACTGATGGTCATGACTTGACGCTTCCTTTTGAAAATAACTGTATGTTTTCAAAAGTGCGTAAATGTAAAAGAAAGGATTAAGTAAATAATGGCACAGATATGGCAGGTGAGATGCAAATGGCAGGTTTGGGGAAAAGGGCAATCAATAAAAATAAAAGTCAGCTTGGCTCTCCCGCTCTCCCAACGCTGCAGCTCAGAGGAAAACTAAAATTAATTCCTTTTGCAGCATGATGGAGAAAAAAAGCATCCAGAAGGAAATTCATCAAACCATTAAAAGTGATCTCCCCCAGGGAAGGGGCTTGCAGTCAGGGGGAACACATTCACGTTTCGCTTTAAACACATCTGGATTATTTGAATTTTTGTATTGCATAGAAGTTAACCCTTTGTCTGACATCTTGGTTATAAATGTTGTTCTTGGAATGCCTTTTGTTTATTGCCTTTGTGATCTCTTGGGCAGGCAAAACTTCTCAACTTCATAAAATTTAAAAAAAAAAGAAAATCCATCTTTTCTTTATAGCGTCTGGGTTTCTAGTCTCAGAGAGGAAGGCCCCTAGATTGGCCCCTAGATTGTAACTACAGTATCACACATTTCTTGCAATACTATTATGGTTATTGCGTTACTTGTAAGTATTTAATTCTTCTAGAATTGATTTCTGTATCCATGGACCATTGGTTCCATTTTCATGTTCTCCCATTTGTCTTGAACATCAGCTCTCTCCATATATACCTTCTGAGTTCTAAGGGCAGTTACATATCACTTCCTGCTTCACTAATCTAGTTGCCTGTCACGACACCAATACTGACTTGGTTACAGGACCTTTAGAGCCTGTACTACCTGGATAGGTAAATCCTCCATCACTCTTCTTATTTTTCACATTTCCTAGCTATTCTGAAGGCATCTCTTCTTCCATATGAACTCTAAGATTATATTTTTGAGTATGCATTATCTCAATAATTTTTAAAAAATAAAATATTTTATTATTAAAAAGGGGGCCGGGTGTGGTGGCTCATGCTTGTAACCCCAGCACTTTGGGAGGCCGAGGCGGATGGATCTCTTGAAGTCAGGAGTTCGAGACCAGCCTGGCCAACATGGCGAAACTCTGTCTCTACTAAAAATACAAAAATTAGCTGGACATGGTGGCGAGCACCTGTAATTCCAGCTACTCAGGAGGCTGAGGCAAGAGAATCGCTTGAACCTGGGAGGTGGAGGTTGCAGTGAGCCGAGATCACGCCACTGCACTCCAGCCTGGGTGGCAAGAGCAAAACTCCATCCCAAAAAAAAAAAAAAAAAAAAAAAGTTGGGGGAGGCGGCACCACCAGATACTGATGAGGACAGGAGCACCGAGAGCTCTCACTCATGGTTGGTGGGAATGCAAAATGGTGCAGCCACTTTGGAAGACAGTTTCACAGCTTCTTGCAAAGCTACACATATTCTTTCCATACCACACAGCAATGGTGCTCCCTGATACTTACCCAGAGGATTTGTTTAGAGCAGCTTTCATCATAATTGCCAAAACTTAGAATTCACCAAGATGTCCTCGGGTTGGTGAATGGATGAACTGTAGTGCGTCCAGGCACTGGAGTATTATTCAGTACTAAGAAAGGAATGAGCTATCAAGATAGGAAAAGATGTGGAGGAAACTGACGGCATATTACTAAGTGAAAGAAGTCAGTCTGAAAAGCACACGCGCTGTATGATTCCAGCTCTATGACCACAGTAAGGAGGCACAAAGAGAAGAAAGAAAAGATGCTCAAAAGACACAAACACACACAACTAGGCAGGCGAGTGTCCCGCTGTGGTGGGGGATGTTGATAGTGGGGGAGGCTGTGCCTTTGTGCAGGCAGGGGTTATGGAAAATCCCTGTGCCTTCTACTCAGTGTTGCTGTGAACTTGAAACTGCTCTTAAAAAAATAAGGTCTTTTTTTTTTTTTTAAAGGGAGGGAGGGATCTTTTAAATTATCTCTTTCTTTTATATCAAAAGCTAAGCTATGCCAGCATCTGAAACAGAAAGTGGCTGAGGGTACATCTGTCACTTGGACCTCTTCTGCTCACAACCTCCCTGAACTGGTGGCCAGGGAAGGCAGTGGGAGGGGAGGACCAAGTCTCAAACTCCAGAAGCCCCACCTCCCTGAGGCCAGCTCCTCTGCCAAGCCCCCTCAGGTAAGCCAGCAGGGAGGCGGTGGGGGGCTCTATAGAGTGAGCACTTCTCAGCCAGTTTCCTGGCTAGGAGCCCAGCAATTCTTGCTAGAACCCTGTGGATGTGGTGCCAGTTTGAATAAGAGTCAGCTCTGGCTGATTCTTGCAGACAAAGTGAGGTGGAGCTCTCTGAGGGCTCTACGGCGCACAGGACTGCAGGTGGGAAATTGCTCTCAGGAAGGACAGAGGGAGGAAAATGTTGACAGTACAGATAAAAGGGGTCAAGTTCACGGGACTTTGACCATGTCCCAGGCATTGTGCTGTGCCTGTGCTCCTGTCATCCCCCCATTCTACAGACAGCTATTCAGAGAGATTAATTCTTTCACCCATGACCACCCAGCTTACGGGGGCACTTGGAGCTCACCTGTCCGCTCCAACCCCTTATCACTGCTCAGTGCAAGAGTAAGGCAGTACACCGCCGGCCCCACCCTGGAGGAAAATACTCGGCTGTGAATCTGCACCTCTCCCATGTGGATATTTACAAACAAAAGAACTCAGTGCTTCCAGCCATGAGTGTTGCAAATACATACACAAAAATGACTGAGCATGATTCATCATTTGAGAAGCAAAGGGGATAATGCTGCATTAACTATGAGAGTTTGCATCTTCCAGCAGACAAAACAAAAAATGACAGACACTCTTTCTAAGTGTTTTTGCATCCAACCCAGTTCCGTCCAGCTCTTTGCCATTGTTTAAAAGATGTTGAAGCTTCCAAGTGCACAGCTCAGGAAAGTTTTCATCCCGTCCCATCCTGTGTGTTGCAGCGCAAAGTCCTCGTCCAGAGAAGACAATGGCAAGAAACAAATCCAACATCCTGGGCTGCTTTTCCTTTCCCCACTTTTTAAAAGTTTGGTGTCCAAGTCGCTTGACAAACCCAGACCCTAGCAATGATATTTTGTGCAGAATTCTGGGATCAAAATATAATTTCAAAAATAATATATTTTCTGACATCCCCCACGAAAAAAATTACTGGTTTCTTCCCCCTAAAAGGATTTAGATGGAATAACATCTGTGCTGAGAATATTGTGAATATGTTCAACTGACAGGCAGTCTCTAAGGCACTCCACTCATTAATGTGCTGTGCATAAAATTAAAACTTGAAATATATTTTTAAATCCATTTTGAATCATTTAAGCAATTCTCCTGCAAAGAAACTATTGTGCTGAAATAATATATTTGGAGCAAGGAATATGAAAGCTATTAAAATGTCTTAGACCCCCCCCCCCCCGCCTTTCATGGGAGAGGAAGAAGGGGGGAAATGCTCTCTCTGATTTGAAACAGGCTCTGCATAAAATATACCACCCCACCTCACCACCTCCCAAAAGAAAACTCTACTCTGAAGTAACACTAAGAGTTTGACTTAAATCCACAGGAGCCAAGGAACAGGAAGTTGGGTCTTTATATTTCTGCTGCTTCCACTGTGCATGGCTGAGCTGGGGAGAAGCTCAGTGAGGGCTGTGAGGGCCCAGATGTGGTGGGCACCTTCCCTGGGTCTGCAGCACTCACAGCTGTGAGCAAGAAACCCTAAAAGAGGGAGGAAGGGAAGACAAAGATTCAAAGATAGGGTCTTGTTTTGCTCCTGCCTCGTCCTGATTTCTGCAAACACTTTCAACACTCAGGACGCCAGTCAACTCGTGGGTTCTTTGGAGCCCACTGGCATGTGTGTGTGCTGGGAACAGCAGCCTGACACTTCCCCAACAACCCCCATTCTCTCACTCATTGTCTCATTCATCTGTCTGTCAAATATTTGTTGAGTGCCAACCAAGAGCCATCACTGTCCTGGACTCTGAGAGTTCCATGTTGTGAAAACTCAGCTGTGAAAACCCGCTAGGAAGGCACACTGTCAGAAGAGGACAGGGTGGCACAGAAGTGGGGTGAGCGTCTGGCCTGGTCTGGGAAGGCTTCCTGGAGGAAGTGACAGCAGAGTTGTATTCTAAGGGAAGAAGAAGAAACGGAGAGTGTATGCCAGGCATAGGGGTGGCAAGTGCAAAGGCGCTGAGGTGGGAGTTTGCCTGAAGTGTTTCCTAGATGGGAACGAGGCCAGTGTGGCAGGAGTACAGATTGTGAGGAGGGGCTGAGAGAGTGGAAGGGAGAGGCAAGGTAAATGGGTCAGCCCAGGCAGGGCCTATGTCCACCGTGAGAAACTCCACCTTACCCTAAGAGCAAACACGTTGCCCTCAGCAAGCACAGGCAGCTCACGACTGTCCAGCCCTCCCTGCCGGGTGGAGGGCAGTGGAAGGGGTTGTGCAGCCATGCAGGGCTAGGTGGAAGCTGAGCAAGTTGGGGAGGGGTTATGAACTCTCTACTTCCCACCCCAGTGCCTGTGACCATGGTTCCCTCTGCCAGGGCCACCATCCTCCTAGTCGCCATCCTTTGTGCCTCAGATACAGCAGCACGTCCCCTTGACCACTCAGCTGTGCCAGGATAGGGCACATCCTCAAGGAAGCTGTGGGCCCCTCCTTCAATGTCCATGTGGAACTGGACACCACCATCCACCCCACAGGCCAGGAGCCCCTGGAGTCTCAGGCTAGGGCATATGTACCACCATTCCCTCGTCACCCCCTGTACCCCATGGGGCCCCCCACCCACTGGGGCTGGCAGAAAGAAAGTTTCATAACAATGGGACAATGCTAACTTGCTTGCTGCTGTACATGCACGAGTGACACTCACAAATATTTGTGAATGAATGCATGAAGAAATGAAAGGATGAATGAATGAATTTTACTGTGAACTGAACTGGACAAAGCACAGAATTGTGCACCTTTAAAGCTTCCAGAACTGATGACAGCAAGGGTGTCTGACACTTCTCTGGTTAGGAAGCTGAGGTTCTAGGAGGCTGCCAAGTTGCCAGAGCCACCTGTGATCACCTGACCAAACCTGCAACCACAAGCACCAAGCGTTCCCTCTCCGTGGCCCAATTCCTCATGCACCTGCTATCACCATCCTCCAATCTCCAGCACCTCCCACAGGGTCTTGTCCTCTATCATCCCCACTCCCCTGCCACTAAGACCCTGAAACTCACTGTCACCACTAGCAGCCCATTGAGAAAGAGATTCAGTCACAACCCAGGAGGGTGCCCAGAAATTCACTGAGAGGTTGCAATAACATGATCTGGCAGAAGAGCAAGGAGTGGGAGAGATGGGAGGTGCCCTCCTGGGCCAGTGAGGCAACTGGCCAGGGTGGGTGCCTTTATAATTTAGAGACAGGCCGCCTGTCTCACCAGACCTGGGGTGAACTCTTTATTTCACTAATTTTAAAACACACATTATTTCACAATTTAACTTCTCTGAGATTGAGATGCAACTCATGATTGATTGATGGATATTGGGTTTAAAGGCCCGAGTGATGACAGACACCTGGATAGCCTGGGCGGTTCACTTTCTCTCTCTTTTGCGAGGTTAGCAAGGAGGTAGCTCCACAAGACTGAGTTGTCTCCAGGGAGAACAGACTGACACCAGCTGCTGGGCACGAGGCCGCTGCTCTACAAGGTCACTAATAGTGGATTAGACATCCCTTGGCCTCCATCCCTATGCATAGGTAGAGCATTACAGAGTAGGATCCTCTGCCTGAGCCCTTTCTGAGGTGCTCCGCCTCCAGCTGTGCCCAGCCCTGCACACCTCCCATGCAGCTGCAAGAGCCTAGGGATCATGTGTGCCTGGCTACTTCTCCACCAAGTCTTCCTGCAGCAAAGTCAACTTTAAGTGTACTGATATGCAAGCCCCCTTTCCATGCCATGGTATTTTTATGGTACATAAGGCAATAGTATCTAATAACCAAAGACATTTTAGATTTCATTATAGGCAGTGATCAGTTGTCCTGGGCCAGTAGCACAGCCATCTTGGGCCTCAGTTTCCTCATCTGCTTTTTGGGATAATGTCCACCTTGGATTCATTTTAAAACTCCAGAATATTGCAGGCACACGATGCTGGCACACAGTAAGTGCCCAACCAATATTGACGATCCTGGATGAAGAACCCTTGGCTCTACTTTAACTTGGGCTGCAGCAACTAAAATTTGCAATCCTGTATAGAAAAGGCCAATGCTTTTTTCTAGTCTTTCCCAGACTAGAATTTTTTTCTGAAATCCCTGTATCCTGGGGAAGCTCTACAGAGAAATAATGTCTGCCATTTTACAAGTAAAATGAATTGCATAAGAGAGCCCAGTGAAAATTGAGATGCTTTCTGCACCAGGCTGGGCAGGTTCCTAGGAAGAGTCGCAACGTTCCAGGCAGATATTTCTGGGAAGATCCCCAAGGCAGGTGAAATCTCACAGTCCTGCTTAATTTCCCCTTGGAAATTAAAGTGGTGCTAGCATTGTGATAATCCCCAAACATCTTCCTACCCAGCATTTCTAAAATTCTCCCCAAACCTGTTGAGCAAACAGTCATGCATTTCTCCCCTAACATCTCTATCTTTCAGTCTTTCTATCCTTCCTGTTTCCAATATTTGTACCTTCAGGGAAGACCTATTCGTGAAACAGAACCCGTGCACTTCACACACATGAGGCTTGGTGGGGATGTGGCCCTCTCTGCTCAAGAAGATGCTACCACTCTCCCATAGCACAGGTTGGTCTCTGTCCTAAGATATTTCATGCACCAAGTCGCTGGCTCCTCCCTGAGCCCTGAAGTGGGTACCATTATCATGCCCATGTTATGGGGAAAGCCAAGGTTGAAAGAGGCTAGGGGGCTGGCCTGAGTGCTCACAGCCAGGGACTGGCAGGGCTGGGGTGTGGAGCCAGGTTCGTGAGGCTGAAGGACCCCCCAGTGGAGCCATCAAACCACATTCAGCCCCACCTCCACGCTGCACCCTCAGCTCCTGGGGGAGGTCAGAGCATATTGAGCCAGGACCGTTCCAGTCTCAGAGTTTGTCTAACCATTCACAGGCTGGTCACATCCCTCCCAGAGCCTGTTATGCTGAGCATTTGGTTTGTGTGTTTTGTTTGATGGCCCATCATTCTATTTTCTTAGTTTATATTACTTCCCTCTTACTTCTCCTTGATTTCCTAGCTAGGGCATTATATTATCTCTGAATGTTATCACAGGACAATGAAGGGGATGATACAGAACATCTGTTCTAAATCTCCTGCCTCAAGGAAGATTTCCTGGATTTAGAAACCTGGACCAGGGGCACCTTCTCACTGTGCCCATGAGATTCTGTCCAGGCACTCAGCAGTCTGTAGTGTGGGTGTTAGTATCCATGTGTGTGCCCCTGAATTGGTTTGCTAGGGCTGCCCTAACAAATTAACACAAACTGGATGGCTCAACACAATTAGCATTGTGATAATCCCCAAACATCTTCCTACCCAGCATTTCTTCCCTCACATTCCTGGGGCTGGAAGTACAAAATCCAGGCATCAGCAGGGCTATGCTCCCTCCAGAGGCTCCAGTGGAGGATCCTTCCCAGCCTCTTCCAGCATCTGGGGGTTGCCAGCAATCCTTGGCTTGTGGCAGACTCACTCCAATCTCTGCTTCCATCTGTACATAGCCTTCTTCCCTGTGTGTTTGTGTCTCTGTGTCTGCACATGGTCTCCTCATAAAGACGTGTTACTGGGTTAGGACCCTGATAATCCAGTATGACCTCATTTTAATTTAGCTAATTACATCAGCAAAGATCCTATTTCCAAATAAGATCACACTCACAAGTTCCAGGTGGGAGGAGTTGGGGGAGGGAGCGCCATTCAACCCAGTCCGCCCACTTATAATTGCCTTTTGAGAGCAGAGCCGGTGCTGATTGATCTATGTTGGCTGTCACCAAGTGTTTGATAAATAATTGGATGCATGCGTGCATTGGGCTTAGAAGTGCTGATTCTTACTAGCAAGTGTCACAAGACTCTAAACCTGCCCAGCCTGTGAGTGCCTTTAACACCAAGAGAGAATCTTTGCTCCCCTCTTAGGTCTCTTTTTAAGCTGGCAGCAGAAATATCCACCCCCACTCCGGGACTGCTGTGAGTGTTGAATATAACGTGCAAGGGTTCTCAACAGGTTTGGGGAGAATTTTAGAAATGTTGGGTAGGAAGATGTTTGGGGATTATCACAATGCTAGCACACTTGGTGT
The DNA here is from genome assembly GCF_003255815.1 of Theropithecus gelada. Lineage (NCBI taxonomy): Eukaryota > Metazoa > Chordata > Mammalia > Primates > Cercopithecidae > Theropithecus > Theropithecus gelada. The sequence goes on along the minus strand of NC_037678.1, from coordinate 44,472,418 downwards.
GCAAGGGAAAAGGCTTTCCGACAACATACAAGTCAGTCAGGACCCCAAAGCAACGTCCCCACCCCAAGGACTTGGGAATAACCCACTGGATGTGCCTGTCAGTGAAAATCCTGCTTCAAATTATCTAAGCCTGGAACCACCTTCCCTTTCACATATAAGTACAAGGTCTTCTCACACATAAAAATACACAGTGTTTCCTGTGCCACTTTATTTGGCTTTAGTTTCTCTGAAATAAAACTGCTGGATGCATTCAGTGAAAACCAAGAGTTGTTTCACAAAATCACATCACCAACAGCAATGTCACTGTGGTAGCTGAGTGGCCAATATGCTCTACTCTGAGTCAACGGCGTCTGGGGTGGCACAGTGTCAGGGTGGCACAGTCACGAGGTGGCACAGTCTGGGGATGGCACAGTCAGGGGAATCCCACCCACAGGCCTGGCCACCTGCCCACCTCCCTTGTCTCTTAATGTAGCAAAGCCTGGAGGATTCCATGCCCATCATTCTATTTTCTTAGTTTATATTACTTCCCTCTTACTTCTCCTTGATTTCCTAGCTAGGGCATTATATTATCTCTGAATGTTATCACAGGACAATGAAGGGGATGATACAGAACATCTGTTCTAAAGCAGGAGTGCCAGCATGGCCAGGGCAGAGAGCCACCTGGACAATGAGTGACAACTGGCAGTCCCCGCCTGGTTCGGCCACAGGGCTCCCGCGGGGGCATCCTGTTTATTTGGGCATCCTGATGAGAGACCAGAGCCAGGAGCAGTGGGACCCAAGGGTCCTCTGAGCCCAGGTTCTTCACTGGGGCCAAAGCAGAACCAAGAAGGTGAAGCTGCCTTCCCTGAGCACACAGTCACATAGAGACAGGAGTGGGGCTCAGGCGGGGCTGCCCCTCCCTTCAAGCAGAGGCCTCAAGGACAACAGGGGACCCTGTGAACTCCAGGAACTCAAGGTCAGTCTTGAAGAGTGAGGACCATGTGGATGTAAAATGGGTTTTGGGAAGAACCAGCAAAGGGCCAGAGGCGGGCCGAGCCTCCCACACTGGATCGGGAGTGGGCTGGACGACTGAGCTGAATGGCCAGGTTGTCTCAGTGCCACCAAGGACAGCCCTGAGCCCAGGTTTCCACAAGCCCCCAGCACAGTGGACTCACCAACAAAACATCTTCTGCATTCAACTCAAAAGAAAAAGATATATATTTTCCTGTAAAACCTGTTCTGATTATGGCCAGCGTGATAAAGCCGATTGTCCCAGGAGATAAAAGCAAAATTGCACTGGGTCACCCTTTTTCCCTGAACAAGGAGCAGTGAACGCATCGTGCTGTGACAGGGTCTTAAATACGAGATAAAGTGGAAGTGACAGCTGAGTTAGAGGCAAACGAGAGTCAGATCATTGCGCATCTATAAATCAGGGAAACCCACCTCAGGCAGAGCCACGGAGCCATTCTGCTTTAATCCAGTCCAAATGTTGTGCTGTCTGCCCCGATCTTCGGGAGGCTCCACTCATGGCATCCAGCCCCAGCCCCTGGTCCCACCTCAGAGCCACCCATGACATAGATTCCACCCCCTCACCCCCGGCCAACGTCCCCAGGCCTCCACACCCCAGCAACACAGGTTTGCCTGCTGCACCTTGGTCGTCTCTTCAGGAACCAACGTGCCTCACTCTGGATCCATGTGGCTGGAGTGGCCGCGGGGCCCCAGTCTGTCCGTCAGCTTCTGTCCTCTGACCATGGTGACCGTGGTGGCACAAGACCCACAACAGTGCAGTCAGAGCAAACCCTGAGACGTGCAGAGGAGCAATGGGGAGGACAGCAAACTCCATCCAACTTGGAGACTGGAGCGGCCAGCGGCCACCCCAGAGGGACCTGCCTGAGATGGGCCAGTGCGGGGGAGCACAGAGTCAAGAAGACCTGGTTCTGATGGCATCCCTTGAACCCCTGGATGCAGCCTTACCTGAAGCTTCTGGACTCTTCAAACATGAGAGCTAAATGATTCCCTGTCTTCATGCAAAACTGATTTGAGCTGACTATCTAACCCTTTCAAGTAAGACAGTCCTGGCTGACACATTCTCCTCATTTCTCCCATATCCCCTGTATCTTTCTCTCCAACCCAAATGCTACTTCTCTGGCCTGGGCCTCATCACCACGCATCTAGACATCAGCAAACCCCCATCTAGGCCCCGACCTCCAGTGTTGCTTCCCAGCCCATTCTCCAGGCCAGAGGCACCTATATAGAACAGGTCACAGTGTGCCCCTCCCAGACCAAAGCCATTCAAAGGCACCCAGCTAGGACAAAGGCCCAGCTGATTAGCAGGACAAATGTAGGGTTCTTATATTCATCAGGGGGTCTTTGGGAGACTAGCAGCTGGCTTCCTTTCTTCTTGGAGGTTCCAAATTTCCTCTGATCCAGGAGGACTTGCAACTTCCTTGGGTGAGTCTAGGTAACCCCAAGAGCTTGGAGCTCTGGACCTCTCTTCTATCATGGACAGTGTCAAGGCATCACAAAAATTTCATAAACCCAAGAATCTCAACTTGCTCACTCTCTTTTTCTCTCTCTCTCCCAATCACAGAGGGGAAAAAAAACCCACAGGTCAGTGAGGCTGACTGTAGATCACAGCCCCTCAAATCTGTACCTGCTGAAGTCCCCCCAGATTCCCATCCCAGCGCCCCCGCTAATCCTCTGCAATGATTAGACGGTCAGGAACTGGGAGCCATGGCAGCTGTGATTCTCATTAACTGTGTTTAAAAGACCTGGCACGTACGGAGCTGCTGTATAATCACAGTGCCAGCAAATCTCTGAAATAATAGATATTTCCAACTTAGCCTTCTGGATTTCATAGAGCCCCCAAGCTTTCATTTAAAATCCATTTTATATGAAGTTATCTGAAAATGAACAATAGGAGTCTCAAAGAGATGTCTCCCCAGACACGGGTGTGAAGGCTGCTGAAAGAGATCAATCCACAAATCCGTTTGCCTTTTAGATGAAACACACAGTGTCTCAGTGGGTCTCGTCTCCACATCCGTGATAGGAAAAGAGCTCTCCTTGCCATGAAGATGGAGACCACAGTTCTTAACCACTCATGCCATTTCATGTCCTGGGTGAAGTGTCCATCCTCAGAATGGATAGAACAGCCTTCACTGGACAAAGCAGGTACCCACCAAGGGCCCACTATGTGCTGAGCACTCTCCAGGTGGTAGGGCCTGGAGTGAGACTTTGACCCCAGACCACCCACTCGGGGACAGCCTTGCCCATTGTTCACTCTGTGTTCTGACCTACACCACACAGGGAGCTAGGCACACAGTAGGCCCTTAACAAATACCCACAAATTTTCATTTGAAATACCTTTCAGTCAAGTCTCAGAGAGAGAGAGTGGGAAAACACAGAAAATAGCAATGCCATTCACTCTCTCTATAATCATTCAAATTGTTGAGACTGTTATTTGGGAAATGACACATTCCTGTCCACTATCCATCTAAGGGGCCTAGACGGATATATTCCAGGCATACCTGAAATTAGTCTTATTGATGACTAAGGGCATCTGGACTTTGGTTTCCATCTTTATAGCTGTGTGACCATGACCAAGTGGCTCAACTTCTCTGATTCCACATCCCCCTCTGCAAAATAAGAATGATCCTAGTCTACGTCATTGGGCTATGATGGGGATGAAATGCAATGACGCTTGGGAATTACTTGTTATTGAAAGTGCTTAATAAATTTCAGCTATTACTTCTGCTACTGTGATCATCAGATTGACAGCTCAACCATGTACACAGGAGTACAAATTTCGCTAGTGCCACCCAGTTGAGTAAACGAATGAATGGATTTTGTAATTTTATGGAAAAGAACCTCCTTCCTCCCACTTCTACCCAATGATCCAGTTTTCTTTCCAAACCTTCTGTCTGACCCTCCATGGGCCACAGAGTCCTCCCCATTGCCATCCCAGTTAAGTAAAATGGTCTGGAATCCTAGAAAATTACTGCACTTAAATTCCCAGTCAAGTTCAGTATTTGTGACTGAAACCTACATCTAACCCTTCAGAGGCAAAAGCTCCATTCCCCGACTGTCCACATTTCCAGCCAGGCTCCTTCCCAGGCATGGAAACTTCAGGGCAGATGGAAACGGGCTGCCCATTGCCAAAGCTCAGAATACCCTCTCCGCCTTCACCACTAATGGCACCTGAAGAGGGCTCCCGGGCATTTCCCACCTTCAATGGCCAGGACCACAGAGTGGGATTCACACTTGGAAATCTAAGTTGGTTCTTTTCCCCTGGCACCAGCTGACTATCTCTTCACACAGGGGTTGGGCTTTTCTCACCTCCTAAGAGCTGGCTTCAGAGATGTCAGGAGGAGGGAGCAGGATGAAATCCACCCTCAGCTTGGTGCGCAGCCTCTCATTGGGGCAGCATTGGATAATTAGGCCAAATAGAGGGCAGGCTTACGAGGGAACTTCCTGGGTGCAGCAGGAGGGGTGCAGCTTTGTTCTTCTTCAATAAGACCCAGAGAGTGATGCTAATTGTTACTTTAGGTGTGTGAAGTGGAGACTATTTGTGAAGCAGGCGGGGAGTTCGTGGGCTGTGACTAAAGAGGGCATAATGAGTGTGAAAAGAGAAGAAACTCTGGGTCCCTTAAGCTGAAGCTCAGTTAAGCCATCAAATACATTCCCTGCAAATTGGCACTTTCAGCTCCAGCCTCCATGCTTTTGTTGTGCAGTCGAGGTAATGATCACCCGTGCTGTGAGAAAGGCACGCAGGCTGGCAGAAACTACTCACGGCACAAAGCATTCTTTGGTTTAAAAAAAAAAAAAATCATGAAATAAAAAAGAAAGCTGTTTAAGCTTAAAAACTAAAAAAGAAGCGGTTGGCTCCAGTTGTCGACATGTTTTATAAAGCAACAGCAAAATGAAAAAAATAAAAAATAAACTGTCCCAGAGAACTGAGAGAGGGCCAAAAATATTAATACATGGGAACATGGCGAACCTTCTGCAAGCTGTAAATATTTTCTTAGTTTCCCACGTGTAGTCAGCAAGTAAGGCAGTTCTTTTTCTCTCTCCGCTCTTCCTGTTGGAAATCTATGTGGAATAACAATTTTGCCAGAAAAAAAAATATTAGGTTGAAGAAATTGTGTCTGCCAGGGGCTCATGAATTGGTTTCATGTATCAGAGGGAGGGGGTTTCAACCCCCAGAGTGAGGAAAATGGAGGAGGTTATACAAAACAAAGAAAAAGACCACCAGAGCTTAAAACTAAAAATAGACTTTGATGTATGTGAATGTCTCAACTTGCTGAGCATGGGGCATGGACCAGTGAAGAAATTCACTGAGGGTGGGGTGGCACCGAAGGTTCAAGATGCCCAGCTCAATTTGAATTTCAGACAAGTGAGTGATTTCTTAGTAGAAGTATAGTAGAGCCCCATGCAAACTCGAGTTTAACTGGGCATCTTGTATTTTTATTTGCTGAATCCGGCCCTACCGCCAAGTGGGAGACGTATTTCAGTGGTTGGAAGAGGGGCTCCCGGTGGTTCTGCTAACGAAGGATTGATAACGCACATCCTGATTGGACAGAGCGAGCTTGTGGCTCTGTTCATAGTTGGTTGAAACAAAGGAGTCTCAGGGGAGACCCAGAAGGTGGGCGTCTCAGGGTGTCTAGGTCTGTGTGTCAGCTGCAGTGACGTATGGCAGGTTCCAATATGGCCCCACCAGTGCTGCCATAAGGCGAAACTTTGCCTTTTACATAGACACCACCTCAGAAAAAGCTTGACCTGCACTGCTTCCTCAACCCTCACTTACTGCCGAAATTGACAGTCATGCTTCAGCCTTGAAAGTCATCTCGGAAGATAAAGACATCTTCCCTAGTTACCAGAGCGAGGAAGACCCGGAAATGTCGGCTCCCCATCTTCCTCAGGAGTTCTGCCCCTAGGAAGGAAGGAAGAAGGGCTGCCCTCCGAGGCCAGGGTTCCTCACCGAGCCTGTTTTCCCTTCTGCAAAATAGTCACAAAGCCCTCTGCAAGGGGTTGCTGTGACCATCTGTATGAGGTCCTTCTCACATTGCTACAAAGAAATCCCTGAGACTGGGTAATTTATAAAGAAAAGAGGTTTCATTGGCTCACAGTTCTGCAGGCTGTACAAGAAGCAGAACGCTGGCATCTGGTTGGCTTCTGGGGAGGCCTCAGGAAGCTGCAATCGAGGCAAAAGAAAAGGGGAGGTAGGTACATCACAGACCGGATCAGGAGCAAGGGCCGGGGGAGGGGCCACACACTTTTAAACATCCAGATCTCGCAAGAACTCACTCACAATAGCAATGACAGTACCCAGGGGATGGTGCTAAACCATTCATGAGAAATTCACCCCTATGATCCAATCACCTCCCATCAGGCCCCACCTCCAACACTGGGGATTAGAATTCAACATGAGATTTGCTGGGAACACAGATCCAGATCCTCTCACCATCAAATCAGAGCAGGCAGGGAAGTGTCCCGCAGGGGCTGGGGAACGCTGGTGCCCTGAGGGTGACCAGGACAGCTCTGGGTCCTCTCTCACCTCTTGAAAAAGAGGGAACCCAGCCTTTGCTGGGGACAGCCTCCAGCCACCAGTCATCCACAGCCTCTCCTTCAACACTGACATGCTCAAGAAGCAAACCCCACTTCCACCCAAAGCCACATTTCCATCTCCCCACATCTTCCCCCAAATCTTAGTGTCTTAGATTGAGGGACCTGCCTGCACCCTGGCAACAAATGTGGTAAACCAGGAGTGAAGCCCTCCATTATTTGGGAGCCCTACTGTCAGGCTCCTGCAGAGCTCTCTGCCTTTGCTCCTCTCAGCCTCCGCAGATCCCTACAAGTGGGAGGTGTAGTCAGGATCCCCTTTTCCAGATGAGGAAATGGGGGTTCAGAGTTGTTAAGCAATGTGTACAAGGTCATTGAGATGGCACATGGCAAACCCGAGACCTGAGCTCTGTCGGATCCCAAAACCTGGCCATTTATCCAGTACTCTACCCATTTCTAGTCCTGGACTCAGGCTACCCTGTGCAGATATTGCCAAGGAGAATGGAGAAGACTAGCAAACTCTTCCTCATCCTTGAAAACCCAACTCATTCATCACCTCCTCTGTCCTCTTCTGTCTCATCTGGGGCTGGCTCTGAATCACATATACCCTACGACATTTCATATATAAGGCTGCGTTATCATTTAGTTGCATTCACATCTGCTTACCTGCTAGATCACACTCCTGGATCGCAGAGTGCTTGCTTCTCCATTTCTGCACCCATTTCATTTCCGTGGAACCCTCCAGCTGCACTGGCCTCGTTTGCATTCTTCCAACACCCCATGCTGGTTCTGCCTGGAGAACTATGCCCTGCACCACCCACTCTGTGGGAAATTCTTCTGATCTTCCACACCAGATGTGTACCCACATGTCTCCTCCTCAGAGAAACCTTCCCTGACCGCCTGTTTAACACAGCCCCGCAGCCCCTGGCCTGTCCCTGCCCCCGCTGGCCTCATGCCGTCCTGGTGCGACTGTCTTCCTAGCGCATCATGCCTCTCTCCTTGGCACCAGGTCACACGTGCATTTGTTTCCTGGCTTCATTATCTATCTTCCCACTCGATGTGCCAGCTCCAGGGAAGCAGAGACCTTGCAGGTCTGACTCCCTCCTGGCACCAGACACATCAAAAGCTCTCAACACACATCCATAGGATGAAGGAACCCTCAGTGTCTGGCGCTGTTAATGAATTTAGTCTTAATTAATCATCTTAACAGAAATGTCTCAAAACCTCCCAAGGAGGAAAGCAGAATTTGTTCTTACTACATAATGGATCATTCTTCCTAGCCATCCACTTATTTCCTCCCAGAATATCTTCCCCTCTGTTGTAAGAATGGTGACCTTGGAGAATAGTCCAGGAAGAAAACCCCAGCTTCCTGCCTAGAGATCTGTCCAACCTCTTGCTAGCCCACTAGCTTGCAGTTGGCTCAGCCGTGGGTCTGGGATGTTATCTATTCATTAATTAATCAATTCAGCTCCAATGCCAGCCTCTGCTTGCCCACTCACTAATCCAGCTGAGGGACAGTTGGGACCACCCCAATACTGGGTGTAGGCCAGGCATTTCCAACAACCAAGAAAAGCAACATGTGCTATGAGGGAAAACACACCAGCTGAGCCCCCCTCTAAACACCGCACAAAAGTACAAATCTGTTGATAAGGGAAGAGGCCATGGAGATGAACCAGGGAGAGTCTCAGATACCTAAGTGGTGGATACACACACTGGCGTCCTCCCAGACCAGTGCCCTGGTAATTATCTAGGAGGTAACATGTAGCTCAACTGAATCATGCTTCCTCCTCTCTCAGTTCCCCAAGGCAGGCTCTGGATATCTGCTCATCTCATGGCTGCTAAGCCAGAAAAATGTCCCCCTACCTCGTGTAGATGATTCCCCTTGCTGTTGTCTCAGAGCCATTTTCCAGCTCTAGGTCCACAACAATGGGGTATGGCGGAAACCTAGGGGGTCAATGAGTCAATCAACAAACACCGGCTGAGCACCCCAACGATAGAGTGATTACTGCTTATAGGCAGGGAAAAAGAGTGTGGGGTGGTGGAGTCCGGAGGTAACATTATCTGTGAATTTCATTTAGGGATTGTTACAAAGAGTGGACGCCAACTAAAATGCATATTTTCTCCAAACACATGTGCTGTAATATTTATAGCAGCACTTTTGTGGTGGCCAAAAACTCAATGCAACGTCCATTAGCAAATACTGTTCAGGAGCAGAAATGAACGCTAGGGCCACTCACAGCAATGGGGATGCTCTGTCAATCATGACATTGGGCAAAGGCAGCCAGGCACAAAGGAGAACATCTGGATGTTTCCACGCACACAAAGTTCAAATCATGGCAAAGCTAATCTTTGCAGAGGGAAATCAATGAGAGCCAGGGAGGACGATGACTCTGGGGGCCGCTGGGTGAGGCTGGCAATGATTTGTTTTCTAATCTCCAGGTGGTGTTTACAGGCGAGCCTTCTCTTTGACATACTTAATTAAGCTCTGTACACTTGAAAGTTTGTCCACTTGTAGGTGTGCATACTTCCACTGCGGATTTAAATTTTCAAAGAAGGTTAGGGTGTTAGGTCTGAAGGTTTCCCCGAGGTTTTCCGCAGAGGAGCAAACGGGCTGAGAGGTGGACGAAGGGCCCAAACGTGAGCAAAGGATGGCAGCAAGCCCGCACCCAAGCGAGGCAGCGAAAGCACAGCGACCCCACCCTCGCCAGGTGCTGCGCCATCTCCGCCTCCGAGTCCTGCGTTGCCTGGCAACCGGTCTTCCAGAAGACGCGAGACGCTGAGCCCAGGGCCAGAGCTAGCGGGGCGCACGGAGCCCCCAGGCCTCATGGCGCAGAAACCGCTCAGCACAGCGGCGGCTGAACGCATGAACCTTGTGGCTCAGGATGAGATCTGGTAACGCCTGGGATCCGGTAATGCGGTGGGCTCTTGTTCCCACCTGAAGTGCCCACACCTGGGGTCTCAGTTTCCCCACCAAGTCCAGGAGGTGGTCAACCACTAAACTCGAGGGGTGTGCGCTGAGGATGGTCAGGGGCCTTGAGGAAAGGGGTCAGTGTTAGGGACATGAGAGCGACAGGAGTGCCTTTCTCCCTTTCCTTCTCCCTCTCCTGCTGGGCCCACCAGGAAGATGTGAGAGATTGGCTTTCAACAATCAGCACAGATTTGCTTGTTGAAATCCAACTAAAGTGTTCATGTTTTTTGTTTTCTTTTTTTTTTTTTTCTTCAAACCTCAGCATCCAACCAGAATGTGTTCATGTTTTTAGAACTGATTTTTTTTTTTTTTTTTTTTTTTTTGAGATGGAGTCTTGCTCTGCGGCCCAGGCTGGAGTGCAGCGGCACCATCTCGTCTCGCTGCAAACTCTGCCTTCTGGGTTGAAGCAGTTCTCTGCCTTTGCTTCCCGAGTAGCTGGGATTATAGGCGCCCGCCACCACGCCCTGATAATTTTTTTGTATTTTTATTAGAGACGGGCTTTCATCATCTTGGCCAGGCATGTCTTGAACTCCTGATGTCGTGATCCACCCGCGTTAGCCTCCCAAAGTGCTGGGATTATAGACGGGAGTCACCGTGCCTGGCCAAATTTAAAAAAAAAAAAAAAAAAAGAAAGCAAAAATCCTAATATTTGTTCAATTTGAATGAAATACATGAAAATTCCCTGATTTTCCTGGGTTTTTAAGTAATATATTTTAACTTTAAAGTACATCCATTTTCTAAAAGATGTATGTCTAGCAGACATTTGTCATGGATATTTTAATTGGCATGTTTTCTGCTACGTATCATTGCATCTCTTTGAAGATTTAACTCATATGGGAAGTTACTGATTTAGATGCAAGTGAGTAAGTTGCAGTAACAACAATATATACGTGTTTACCTTCTAAACTTCAGTTATCCTATTTACCCTCTCTGTAATTTTTACCATTTCCTTGTAAAACCTATATTAGTCACTTCGTATGTGTCTTTCAATTGCTTTCACTTCATAAATTTATTTTATGGAAAACTTTATATCATTATCATAAATAGAAAAACTTTATCATTTGGCATAAAAAGCACACCTATTTTTTACAAAATCTTTATCCAAGCGTCCCAATAGGAGATGCTACCACAGCGAATCTGTTTCCTCTGTCTGAAATGCCCCTTCCTCTCTTCTTCACCAGACAAACTTCCACTCATCCTCCAAGACCCAAATCTAAATGGCCCTTCCCCTTTCAACAGGGCCCGTGGTTATTGAACACTTAAATTGTAACTGGTCCAAATGGGATTAAACTGTAAGTGTAAATTGCACAACAAATTACAAATATTTATTTTTAAGAAAAAGATTATTTGAATGACTGTCAGTCGGGTGCCGTGGCTCACACCTATAATCCCAGCACTTTGGGAGGCCGAGGCAGGGGGATCACCTGAGGTCAGGAGTTGAAGACCAGCCTGGCCAACATGGCAAAAGCCCATCTCTACTAAAAATACAAAATTATGCAGGCATGGTGGTACACGCCTGTAATCCCAGCTACTCAGGAGGCTGAGGCAGGAGAATTGCTTGAACCTGGGAGGTGGAGGGTGCAGTGAGCTGATCACGCCATTGCACTCCAGCCTGGGCAAAAAAAGGCGAAACTCCATCAAAAAAAAAAAGACTGTCACCTGTTTATTCTTATGTTCTTTTTAATGTAGTTAATAGAACATTTAAAATTGTTTATGCAGCTCATATTTGTGGCTTATGTTACATCTTGATCAAAATAGACTCTGCCTTAGATGCTCATGCCCAGGGCAAAGAGTTGACCAGGGCCTCCAAAACTGGGGGGTGGGGATATGCTGATATTGAATAGAAGAATATCGAATATTCTATTTCTTCCAGAATAGAAGAAACTAGAAAACTCAAAATGACTCAGTGTTTAATTCAATGTTCGCAAAATGTGGCACGTAAGCTCGTCAACTGCAATGCCACTCAGCTCGTGGGTAGTTAGATATAAACGACATTAGCATGCAGCAAAAGCAAGGCCAGATCAGGATGAGAAAGTGAGGCACTTGGGCTGCAATATTTAGGGAATGCTCCATGTCAAGGTTATGCAGATGCTGTCTCTGCACTTGCAGGAAGCAGGGAGTGAGCGCCTCCTTTACTTTTGCACCTCCTTAAATTTCAGGTCATAAGGGCCTCCAAGATAAGAGGTCTGGTACCTAGAAACCTCCTCAGGCAGAATCGGCCCCAGACCGGCCCTTACCCGGCATACCCTCCCAGCCGTAACAGGCAACCAGCATCTCTCTCTCGTCAGCCGCGTGTCTCCCTTGCTGGCGGGAGGTGCTCAGTGTCAGAGGTTCTCACACTCTCTGGTTCCTCGCTCCATTCCTGGTGCAGAACCACTGTCCAGTCAATGTCCGTAGAGAGTGGAAATGTCCCCCACAGAACCCTTGAACCTTTTTCCATGTTGCCCAGCACTCAGCAACTTTCTTTTTCAGGAAATACCGTCTGAAGGCTGAATCGGAAGCACGGCAGAACTGGCCCCAGAACTGGGGGTTTTTAACAACCCCTTTTGAGGAGGTAAACATTTTATGAGCCCCGAGGTTATAGAATCAATCATTTAAAAGAATGAATGATTACAAAGTCTATAATTTGCAAGAATAAAATTAAAGAGCATGTTGTAGGCAAAGATCACGAACTCCGAAACCAGAAGGCTCCTGCCTTTCACAGATTCCTGGGCACTGACCACAGGCCAGGCATGTTCTAGGTGCTTCGGCAGAACCAGCTGATCAAATCTGGACAAGAACCTCGGTGCAGAGACAGGTGCTGTCTTATGCCCATTTACAAATTAGGAAATTGAGCTCCAAGACCTGCAAAGTCACACAACCGATAAGGACCACACTCAGGTGAGAAGCGGCTGGGTCTGACGCCACGGCCACCTGACCTCAGACTTCCCATCTGTAAAGTGGGATGAGAGTCCTCACCTGCCTAACTGAGCGACTGCGAGGTGCAGATACAAGAAGGCCATGGACACCTTGCCCGGCCTCGAAGCCAAGTGACATACGAAGGATTCTTGGGAAAATGCTGTCAGTATTCCCTAAAAATCACAAGTCCAGAAGTCTACAGGGACCAGCTAGGTGACAGAAACAGGAGACAAGGCCAAGCATAATTAATCAGAAGGGAGGGAGACTCAGGCAAAGAGGCCACTGGTCCTGTCCAAAGAGGCAGCCAGCATGAGCCCAGACAAGTGCAACCATATGGGAAGGCCAACTGCATATTCCCATCACTCAAGAGAGTCCAGAAAGCCAGATGTTTACATGAAATCTTCTGAGTCTAGAAATGAAATGCTGCTGTGGGTTCTGGTGGGGTGGTGGCCACCAATCTGCAACCTCTCAAACTTCAGGACAGAACACAAGAGATGCAGAATTAATTAAAATACCGCATCATTCAAAGCATCCATGATTCACATCAGTGTTAACCCCATTTGTAATTCATCCCACCCGACTAGCTTTGCAATTATGCTGTTCTTAATGAGGTTGTTTTTAATTCTTGGAAGGTACCACAATTTGAAATTTTATGCATAGAATGAGTTCTTATTAATATAATATGCATAAAGAGTCTATATTAATATTCTTTATATGTAGTTAAATTGGGTTTTCAAAAACTTGACATTGCTTTAAAAATTAAAAGGGGGAGTGGAGGCTCTCCTCTAATATGTTAAAGTTTGGTCCTGAAAACTTCTTGGCATTTTTTGTTTGTTTGTTGTTGTTTGAGACAGTCTGGATCTGTCACCCAGGCTGGAGTGCAGTGGTGTGATCTCAGCTCACTGCAGCATCCACCTCCAGGCTCAAGCCAATCTGCCACCTTGGTCTCCCAAATAGCTGGGACCACAGGCACACGCCACCATGCCCAGCTAATTTTTGTATTTTTTGTAGAGATGGGGTCTTGCTAAGTTGATCAGGCTGGTCTTGAACTCCTGACCTCAAGCAATCCTCCCACCTCTGCCTCCCAAAGTGTTGGGATTACAGGCATTAGCCACTACACTCAACCCTTTTCGGCATTTAAAAATTTGAGTCCATAAATGGTAACATTTTCTCAAATTCCCCCACAGGGGATGTAAATCAGGAGGCTGCAGTGAGCAGCAGGAGGGGACGGAGATGAGTCTCGGCTTTGGGTGCAGCAGGCCTGCATTGAGGTTCCCACCCTACTTTCCTAACGGTGTAACTAAGACAAGCCTCTGCCTCCTGTTTCCATGCCCCACTTCTGTGTCTGTAACATGTGCTTTCTAGGGGAAGCAATGGGGAGGACACTTCTCCCAGCTTCATCTGAGGCTTCCTGTCTCTGGGGATTCTGTTTCAGTTGATCAAGTGTGAAGAAGATCTCCCCACCCCAAAGCCCAAAATCGAGCTTCCTGAGCGTTTCCGCATCCGGCCGGTGACCCCAGTGGAGAAGTACATCAAGGTTCGAAACGTTGTTTTTAAATACTCATTTTCCTAAGTAAGAAATAAGCCCCAAGGGAAACCGATGGCTCCAGATGTGCAAAGCCAGTGCTGAAGGTAAGAGCACAGCGGTGCCAGGTGCAGAGTCCAGGTCCACGCCCTTCCCAAACCCAGCCATGGGAAATATTCCAGGCTAAAGTCTACACGTGCGAGTGCCATGACCTCCTGCTCTGCAGAAGCAGAGAGAGGGCAGGAAAACGGGGTCTTCATGCATTATTTCAGCAAACATTTCCGGGGGGTGGGCGGGAAGGCAGGGCAGGTCCAGGTGGGGGCTCTGGAATCAGACCACCCGATCCCGGTGCTGTTAGGCTGCTCACCTCCTGTGTGGTCTTGGGCAAGTGACTTGACCTCTCTGTGTCTCCCCTGCCTCTCTTATACAATGGAGGTTAATGAAGTACCTACTTCAGGGAGTGCCGCCAGAGTTCAGCGGGGTGCGCAGCATGTTTAGAGAGTACCGATGACAGTCAGCTATTACTAAGGTGCAATAGCTTGACTGGGAAAACAGTAATGAACAAGAAGAGAAGACCCCAGCCCACATGTCTTGGTCTAGAGAACCAACATTAACCAAGAAAATCAACACCATTTGGACATGCTGTGCTAGCACCGTGGAGGAAACAGGTCGGTGGTACGTCACAGGATAGAGAGGGCAAGGTTGTCAGGGAAGGTACCCTTTGAGCTGAGGACTGACGGATGACCAGGCACCCGCCCTAGGAAAAGTATTCTAGGCACAGGGAACAGCATGTACGAAAGCCCTGAGGCAGAACACAGGCTGCTGTGTTTCAGAAACAGCAAGGCAAGGTGATGTGGTGGGAGCTTGGGTGGAGAGTGGGGGCAGGAGGAGAAGGTGCGGGCAGAGAAAGGATATGAAGGGATAGGAAGAAATATGAAGGGAGAAGTGGGCAGGCTAGAAGAAGGATTGCAATTGGAGTCCAATTTAGAGCAGAAGCCACTGGAGGGTTGTAAGCAGGACCGTGGAAGGGTGAGACCTGCCTATTGGAAAGATGGCTCCGGTTGCTAAGTGGAGAAAAGATTGTGGGGAGAGGGACAGGAGTGACCAGGCAAACCCAGAGAAGAGAGGTCTTAGACGATGCTCTCACCTGAAGCCTGCACCGTGGCGGACATGGCTCAGATCCCTCTAGAAACTGTTGAGCTCCATATGTCTCATGGGTCTGTCATTTTGGTCGGGGGTTCTACCCTCTGCCCAGCTATGGAGAAGGTGGTTCTGCGTGCTAATGGGGAGAGCAGATGAAAACCCAAGATGAAGGCAGCAGGGCAAGGGGAGTTCAGCTGCAGCCCTTTGCCTGGCATGCTCGTGGTCTGATGGGGTAGCTGGCAAGCAGTGAGCGTTTGGTGGGCAAGCATCTGTGAGCGCCAACGAATGAATGAATGAATGAATGAATGAACGAATGAATGAATGAACGAATGAATGTGCTCCACTGAGTCATGCTGACAGTTTTTCCCCCAAATATAAAGCAATATAGAGCCACTGCTAAAAACTATTTAGAAATACAGCAAAATATAAGATAATTAAACCTCCCATATACATTCTTACCCATGATTAACGTTTTGGGGGTGCTCCTTCCAGAGGTTTTCCTACACGTCCCTCGACCTGTAAGAGTAACCACCTCACCAGCTCAAGCTCTTGTTATTATCTCTTAGCCGCTCACCGTGCTGACCACTTCACATGGGCTGTCTCATCTTATTTCCGCTGCAGCCCCTGATACTATCATCCTCAAACCCATTGTGCAGATGGGAAAACTGAAGCTAAAAAAAAGCTGAATTCCTTTCCCCGGCCACACAGCAAGTGTGTCTGATTCCAGAGCCCTGCTTTTAAATGTTACCCTCAAATATTCCTCAAATGTATGTCCATGTATATGTATGTACACACACTTGTGCACACACACACATATACTTCTTAGGTATATGTTTACAAATCAAACTACACAGGCTGCTTTGTAATCTCATTTTTCCACTTAACAACATACCCTGGACATCTTTCCATGCAGTTAAAAAAAAGCACTCTAAAACACTATTATATTAACGGCTGCGTTTTTCTCCACTGTGTGGATCTGTCATCATTGATTTAACCATCCCCCTGTCCCTGGCCATCGAGGTTGTATCCAGCGTGAGATTTGGGAGAATAATCCTGCAAAGAACACCCTTGTAGACACAGCAATTTGCTCTGGGTCTGTCATTTGCTTGGAATTAGTGCCTGCAAAGGTGACTGTTCAGATGAAATGCACCCATTTAGGGAGCTCGCTCTCCTGTGGCCTAGAGCACTGGGTTGGCCGGAGAACACAGGAAGAGGGACTGGGATGTAGGTCGGACATTTTTCCAGAGCTGGGCTTTAATTCTGCCAACTCCCTGCCTCCACCTCCATCCCAAGAATACGGTGGGATCTGCTTAGTATCTATAGTGCCCCTCAGCCACACGCTGTCCCCACAGATCCCTTGCCTGCCCATGAGGCTGGACTTTCCCTGGGCCTGCTCTGCACAACCACAGTTATTCTCTTTCCAAAGAAAGTGCCACCACCTAGATACCAGAGAGGTGCCCCTCCTAGAGAATGGGAAGCAGGGAGGAACCATTCAGGCACCAAAACAAACTGAAACATGGTTTTTTCCTGTGAGAGACTCCTGTCTAGGAGCAAGGGCCAGCTGTTAAAGCCACACTCACCAGACAGAGCCTGTGGAGTGGCAGCGGTAAGGAAAAGAACTTTGATTCAGGTGAGAAAGGTCCCCAGCCTCTGCTTCCCTCCAAACTTCCTTTCTTGCCCAAGAAATGGTAATGGTGGCCGGACGCAGTGGCTCACGCCTGTAATCCCAGCACTTGGGGAGGCCGAGGCAGGCGGATCACGAGGTCAGGAGATCGAGACCATCCTGGCTAACACGGTGAAACTCCGTCTCTACTAAAAATACAAACAATTAGCCTGGCGTGGTGGTGGGCGCCTGTCATCCCAGCTACTTGGGAGGCTGAGGCAGGAGAATGGCGTGAACCCGGGGGGCGGAGCTTGCAGTGAGCTGAGATCACGCCACTGCACTCCAGCCTGGGTGACAGAGCAAGACTCCATCTCAAAGAAAAAAAAGGTAACTGGTTTCTTTCTTCCACCTTTCTTCCACCTTCCCATCCTCTCATTGGTGACCAGAGTCTTTAAAAACATATTTATTTTTAATAGGTAACCTTGATACCTAAAAGGCCATTCGATGAGATGCCTCCTTCCCTCTGGACCCCTGGAGCCGCTGTCACCCATTTGGCATGCACTCTTGCATAGACAAGGACATCCATGGGCCTCTGGCCTCATTTTCTTATTACATAGCTTGTCCCATACTTTGAATAGTTTCGTGCACCTCTTTTCTCTTAGAAGTTTATCTCATCCTTCTAAACCATTGCATGACACACCACGGTGTGGATGGGCCATAGTGAATGAGCCTCCATGGGTGGATGTGCAGCTTATGTCCAATCGTTTGCTATTACAAA
The DNA here is from genome assembly GCF_003255815.1 of Theropithecus gelada. Classification (NCBI taxonomy): domain Eukaryota; kingdom Metazoa; phylum Chordata; class Mammalia; order Primates; family Cercopithecidae; genus Theropithecus; species Theropithecus gelada. The sequence continues at coordinate 44,454,966 of NC_037678.1, read as the reverse complement.
CAGCTCCACAAGGCATCCCTTGCGCCACCATGGGTGTGTACGTGTGTAGCTATCAGGATATTTTAGAATGAATGCCTCAGGATAGATTTTGGGTCAAAGGGTGTTTGCATCTGCACTTTCAAAAGATAATTGCCAGGCTGGGCGTGGTGGCTCACACCTATAATCCCAACACTTTGGGAGGCCGATGCAGGTGGATCACCTGAGGTCAGGAGTTCGAGACCAACCTGGCCAACATGGTGAAACCCCGTCTCTACTAAAAATATAAAAATTACCTGGGCACGATGACACATGCCTGTAATCACAGCTACTCAGGAGGCTGAGGCAGGAGAATCACTTGAACCCAGGAGGCAGAGGTTGCAGTGAACTGAGATCGTGCCATTGCACTCTAGCCTGGGTGACAGAGCCAGACTCCGCCTCAAAAAAGGAAAAAAAAGATAATTGCCATATCGCCCTTACTCCTCTAATGCCCTTGTTAACAGTGGTGTTTTCATCTTTTTGCCCCTCTGCTGGGTGAAACATGATGTCTCACAGTGAATTTCAACTGCATTTCTTTTACAAGTTAGATAAAGACTTGGAAGTTAGTCTGTGTGCTCCCAAAGGCCTGGCTGGACAAACAGAATTGAGAGCTGCTTCCCTTCTGAACAATTCTGCTCGTAGCTGGTTCAAAGAAGCTTCTGGCATTCATTGATGACCCACCCTACATGTAGCCTTGCAGGAGACTAATTTTAGGAGTTCATCAAGAGCATATGTTAAGGGTCTTCATCCACAGCAGCAGCCAGCCCACTTGGGACCATCCCTTCCTGCCACCGCCTCACCGGCAGGTTCCATTAGTAAAAGTGAACTCATAACCCCAAGCATAGTAAACCTCTTTATCTCAGTTCTTCTGCTAGAACAAATGTCCCGCACGGTTGCCTTTGTTCAAATCCCCTTATAAGAGCAGAACAGATTATTTCAAAAGAAGGGGAAAACCTGCCTAAACATTTACCCTCATTTTCCAAAAATGTCAAATCTGTCCAAGGAATTGATAAATGAAGTTGTGTTTTTCATTCCAGATAGAAGCCCATTTTACTTTTGGTTTTTAAAATTAAATTCAATTGCTTTTCATTCCTGTGATCCCTATGGTTTGGAGTGTGTGTGTTTATACAGACGCATATCGTAGAGCCTTCTCATCGAAACAGAGTGACGTACGCCTGCCACAATGCCATCTGACAATAGTGCCATATATTTTATAAAAGGCAGTGAGAACTGTTGTACTTGATATTTCTGCATATTTTTTTTTTTGCTTTCTTACCAAATAAAAATTATTTTGCTGGAGGTCATGAATTAAATATGTTAGACATTACACGATAAAGAAACGTGTTTGATGTTCATCACTTCCAGGAAAGATGGGAGCCTCTGAGTCCAGCCGATTGGAATGTGCTTGTTTTCAGTACACATCAGGGAGGCTGGCTTTTCTTTTTGTCTTTTCCACCCCTGCCTCACATGCCGATGCTGGATGCCTCGTGTCTCTGTGGCCCAAAGTCACTAAATCCCCTGCATTTCCATTCCAGGTCCTTCCATCCCCGCCAGTCCCACAGACCACCCAGGGCTTCATCGGCTGGAGATCTGCAGTGCCAGGCCTGAACAAGTGCCTAGAGCTCGACGATGAAATCAGAAGCTGCAAAGGTGCTTTTGCGCGAGAGCTGTGCTGGCCCAAGCAGGGCGTGCACTGAATCCAGGCGGAGCTTCTGCCCAGGGGTGGTGCATGTCGGTCGCCAGGCACCCAGGGCTATGCCAGGCAAAGGAAGAGCTCCCCTGAATCCCGAGGACACAGTCCCCTGCGTACTTGCCCATGGGATGTTGCAAAGAACACAAAGTGTGCCTTAGACATTCTTAACTCATCAGCGTCTCCCTTCCAGAATGTTCACGTCCACACCCATTCTTGGCTGATACAAGAATAAGGCTTCTCTCATTTGTTTTTGATACCTTGGGGATTTCTGCACAGGGCTTTTTAAAAAAAAAAAAAGTGATTCAACTTTAAAAATATTTGTTTAGGTCCTTCAGTGTAGCTTTCCATTGCACCTAACACCATCCTTATTTGTGACAAACTTGTTGATCAGGTGTTTCTCTATCCAGATATCCCTGGGCTTGTTTTTCAGGAAGAATAAAACACTTAGAGAATCTCTTGGCTCTCCTTGCTCAAGAGATCTGCAGTTATTTAACAGTTTTAAAGGCAGGAATGAGCCCAAAGTTTGCCACTGGGCCTAGATTCACAGGAGAAAATGGGCTTCCCAATCCCTCTAAGAAAACCGCTCCTGCTGACCTGTCCCGGCCGCCCCCAGTCCAGCACAGAAAGCTCCGGGCTGCCCAATTGGGCCATTTTCCTGCCCCGAGTACATCAACCCCACAGTTACCATTTTCTTTCTAAACACTGCCTAGCTGTCTCTCTTCTCCTCCTCCTACAAATGGGGGCTGGGGACATGGAGCGTCCACCTGGCCAGAAGGAAAAGCCAGTATGTCCTCAGGCCTCATGAACTGGGCCCCAAAAAGTAGGAGAGCAGAGTTTGCAGCAGCCTGTGGGAGCTGGTTTGTGTTTCATTTCCAAGGAGTAGGGGTTGGCGCACTCTTCAGACCCGGCGCAGACAGGGCGGGAGGGTCTGTGTTCAGTTACCCACCCTCCATGGAGGCACAGGCCTTCCTCCCCTTTGTTGGTCAGGCCTCGCTGTTCCTGGAATGGATTTCTCCATTTATTTGGCTGATGGGGCCTGAGGGGACTTCCATTGGGTGGGACCCATTTACAAGGCCCATCCACCCAAACATGTCCTGTTCACCTTCCTGTCCAGCCACGGGTGGGTGTGCTGGAGCCTACCCAGGAATCCCTCCGCTAAGGCCTGTGAGAACCTAAGTCCTCTAAGCTCTGAACACTGGCTGCCACCCCTCTGGCATGTTCCTAAAGGGACTCCATGATTTGAGGGTCACTAAATACCAGGGGACAGAATTCCTATGAAATCTGGGCCCTCCCCTGCAAGCTTTGGGCTCAGAGCCCCCAAATCTCAGAATCCCCAGCAGAAGAGCTTCTCTTATTCAGGGACTCTGTTCTCTATAAAAGCTGCCTGCCTTCCTCTTTCCAAGGGTCTGGTTGCAGACACCAACTACTCAGTGCTGAGAACACAGCCGCATAGCAGAAGCCTTCTCCCAGTCAGCTAGATGGTGCTCTGTCTCCCCACACCCCTCCTCCAACCCCAAAGTGGGAAACTCCTAAGTTGGTATGGGCTGCCCCGCCCAGAAGAGCTGATACCCAAGAGAACAGCCCTTCAAGGAATCTTGTCGTTACCTCTGAGTATGGTGCCCACACACATCGCTGGGCATAGGGGCCACGGCCATCAAGAAACATCATGGCTCTTTAGGTTCTGAGAAAAGGGGAAGCAAGGTATTTGGATGAATTGTGTCCCCCAGAAAGATATGAAGTCCTAGCGTCCAGTAACTGTGGAGGTGAACATACCTGGAAATAAGGTCATTGCAGATGTGATTAGTTAGATGAAGATGAGGTCTTATAGGAGAGGGGTGGACTCTTCATTCAGTGTGATCGGTGTCCTCATGAGAAGAGGAGAGAGTGGCACTCAGGGGGGACACAGCCTGTGGAGACACAGACATGCAGGAGAGGGCACCATGCCACGCCAGAGGCAGAAAGGGGAGGGATGTGTCTACCAGCCACAGAATGCCAACATTTGCAGGCAAACCACAGGAAACCACGGAGAGGCGAGGAAGGATTCTATCCCATAGGTTTCAGAGGGAGCCTGGCCCTGCCGATGCCTTGACTTCAAACTTCTGGACTCTCAAATGGTGAGAGAACACATTTCCGTTGCTTTATGCCACCCCATTTGGGGTACTGGGTACAGCAGCCCCAGGAAATGAATATAGCCTTGAGCAGATATTACCTCCTCCTCTCCTCCCCTACTCAGAAAACATCCTTCTCTGACCATGTGTCTTTCATTGGTCTTGACCCGGGCTGAGTCTATAACAGACAGATCACATGGCCCCGCAAACCCCAAAGATGTTTCTAATCACCCAGAGGTTTAGCCTGATGTAGACTAAACAATTGAATGCTTGGCCAAGCCTGTCCCTATTAAATCCTAATGTTTTGGCATCCAAGTCATTGCTGCAGGCAAAGCATCTGCCCTTGGAGGAACATTTGTCCCTTCTTGTGATCAGACACCTCCACCACAGTCAAGCAGTGGCCGGAAAGCAGGGTTGCTTTGTACTGATCTCTGTCTCAGCACTGCCCCATTGCCAGAGCAGAGACAGCACCCGCCTGAGTGGGGAATGAACCTCCAATGGCAGGTTGTTGTTTGTTCTAATTCTTGATCACAAAACAAATCTAGGATTCATCATTCATGTCATCTGCATGCCCACAACAGGTGGCAGCAAAAATCTAGCCCAAAAGGTGGCTCCCTTGACCTGTCCTGACCCCTAGCCTGGACAGGAAATCAACATGTCCATTTTTACCCTTCTGAAACTTAGGGGTGAATTAACTTTCACCCTGGTTTTCACTAACCGGTGTGTGTTGACCAACAGCCCTGACTTTTAGGGAGACTGGTCAGCAGATCTTGCCGGTGGAAATGATTAGAGTGGAGCTGAGCCAGCCATGCCACTGTGTGGACAGCTGAACCTGCAGAAAGCCAGAAATCCCAATGAGGAAGGCCTCTGAGGCTGGCCCTCGCCTCCTGGCCACAGCGTACCAGTGGAAGAAATGGATGTGGGTGTACCCATGTTGGATCCATTTAACTTCAGTTCCTTGAGGACAAAAATTCAAGAGACTCAGATCAAAGTCTGAAGATACACATGTTCTCTGGACAATCAGCAATTGAATGGCTTTCAATATCTCAGAAATTATTTGATGCTTTTTTACTACCCTTCAATTTAAATGAAGCTCACTCCAAGTTTATGTACATGTGTTTAATGCCCTTTAAAACTATTCCTACTTAAAACATTACAGTGAAGTTTTTTTTAGCCTTTTGTTCTTGTCAATACATAGATGGTTACATATTTTAAACTGACTGACATCTAGGAAGTCTTAGTTGGTGGGGTTTTTTTCTTCTATCCCATAACGTATTCACCAACTAACCACATAAGTGCTTGCATTTAAAGAAATAAAAATGAGGCAACATTTCTGCAGGTATCAAACTCCAATGCCATCGTCCTCCCTACTGACACCCTCCCCCTGGACTCACAGAATGACCTTTTGGCATTAAGCAATTTGGGCTGCACCTGTGAGTTTGTAACAGAGCACAAATGTCCAGTCAACGGCCCCAGCTGAGAATCGAAGTGGACAGCATTCAAGGATTCAATTACCCTGGATGGCTTCAAACTTGACATTTAATCTATGGAAATCAACCTCTTTGTGGGTGTCCAAATGGGCCCATAAATGTCACCACACACTGTAAAATACCACAACATTTCCAAGGTCGAGACGAGGCTGGTGAACCTGTGTCCATGATGCCGAAATACATCACAGCAATGAACCACCAGACGGGCCTCAGTCAAAATGAACCATCTCTGAAATGATGCAAAACATAATTAGGTTGGAGATTCGGAATAGATGCTGTCACAAGCACATTTCAGCCCAAGACAAATTAGAAACTCTTTAAGTTTGAGTTAGAAGAAAATGACATGATCAACTAAACAACAAAATTACTGGAAAACACAGCTCGTCCCTTACACGTTGACCCACACCTCAGTATTACTGTCATGATGGACTCTGGGTTTTCCGTACCCAAAACCTGGGACCAGATTGTTGGGGAATGTACAATTTTGTGCATTTTAGAAACTGCATATGCTATATATTATATATAACCCCTCTGGCAAGGTCTGAGGCAGCCCCTTGAAATGAAATCCACTAATATTTTGTAGCAAAACTTAGGAATATTCACACTTTGAAATAAAGACTCAAAGGAGCCACATATGAGTTTGGTTCAGGTTTTGCCAACAAATGTGTCTTGGTGTCAAACTAATGAGAATATTTCTAGGTTTTAGAGCATTTTAGAAATTGAAACTGATAAGAGATTTTGGACATAAAATGTTTCCATCAACAGAAAATACTGTAAGGTTGGTTCTTTTGGATCTGCCTTTAGTTATGAACTTGGATCAGGACTCTCTTGGTTGTAAGAGGAAGAAACTGAACCCCTAGTCTAAGTATAAAAGGAACGTTTTGACTCATGTAACTGGAAAACTCAAACGTAGGTCTGGTTTCAGGCACAACTTGATCAGGGATTCAAACAATATCACCAAGACCCAGGGTTTTCCTGCTCTCTAATTTCCTTCAGGTTGGTCTATCCGACTGCTTTCAGCTGCAAGTAACATGGCTCAGCATTGTTGCAATGATAAGGCAATTTCTTAGATCACAAAGAGGGAGCCCCGAGGTAGGCAGAGCACCAGGGCTAGTCTAGTAACTTAAAGTCCCAAGGATCTGCATGCTTCTAACCACCTCGCTCAGCCATGCCACTCCCAGCACCAGCCTCGTCAAAGGCTGGCTTTCTTCCTGGCTGGGACACTGTCAGCGGCCCAGGTCACACATGCTTTCTTGTTCACCTCTGGCAATAGAAAGAGGGAAGGGCTTCCCACTCATCCCTGCAACTCCTCTGGGGGATCTCACTGGCCAGAAATGAATCGCGTCCTCATTCCTGAGTAAATCATGGCTTTATCTCCCTTGGGCCGAACAAGCCAATCCCTTCCCACACTGCATCATGACTCTGCAGTAGGAGGCAGTGCAACATCCACCGGAACTTCACGTGCCTCGTGGTCACAAAGGTGCAGCAGCTCCCCGCTTCTCTTGCTTTCAGCATCAAGTAGAACAGGAAGAACACCCAGAGGCTGTTTCCCAGGATTCCCAACAAAAGTCTCATTGACTCCAAATGGGTAACATGTCCCTTCCTGAACCCCTCAATGTGGCCCAATACATGAAGTGCACTGATTGGCTTAGTCCTGGGCTCCACCCCTGAGATGGAGTAGGCCACAGCACACAGGGCACATAAGTCAAACCGGAGGAAGACGTCTCCCCAGATGGAAATCTGGAGGTGGTTCCCAAAAGTAGGGGGAATGGAAGCTGCATGGTAAAGAGAGTTAACAAAACAAGCCCGCTACAGAACCTGAAAATGAAGTTTTCACGACCTCATGGGTGGTTGTAATTATCAGAGAGCTTCAATTCACTTTGGCCAATGTGGCAGGCAGCCTCTGAGATGGTCCCAGGATCCTCACCTCCTGATATTCACACCCGTGGGTAGTCCTTGCCCCTTGAGGGTGGGTGGGATGTAGTGATTCTTTTCTATGAATAGAATATGTCAAAAGTGATAGGCTGTCACTTCCCAGATTAGGTTACAAAAGACTGACTTCCATCTTGCCAGCTTGCTCCTCTCTCTCTTTCTCTCTCTTTCTCTCTCTCCTTTTCCTTCTCTCTCTCTCTCTCTCTCTCACCATCTCCCTTTCTCTGATTAAGCCACCTGCAGTAGCATGAGAAGCTCAATGGAGATGTTCCCAGGACAAGGGACTGAGAAGACCATGATCCACCAATATATGAGGACCCAATTTTTACTCATAGGTATCAGTAAAAATTATTTAAGTTTCAAAAAATTACAGAAGCTGGATCAGCCTTCCAGGTGAAATTTGTCATTTTTAGTTTGGGGACAGAGCCAGAAAAATAATCCACAACCCCTAGCCCCAAGTTGTCACCTAAAAACTATTTGTAGAGGCCCACCAAGGGCTGGAAATGCCTTCTCTTGAATCAGCGGAAAAGGAGGGGCAGCAGAGCGGGTGGGAGGAGGAGACTCAGGAGTAGGGCTGGTCTGCGTTCAAATCCCGACACTCCCCACTCCAGGGGTGTGGCCTTGGGCAGGTGGTTGGACTTCTCAACTCTCTGCTTGGCAGAGAGCAGATGTGCAGACACAATGTTAGTTTCATCTCTTGCAGCAAAGCAAGAGATTCTTCAGAAACAGAGTAAAGATCAAAAGAGACGCTGGTGGTAAAGTACCTGCTGAAACATCTAGTGTGGCCAAGAGGTTCAACAAAGGCTGGCTGGTGCTACTTTTATTGCTGCTGCTCTTGTTGTTGTTGTTGTTAATGAACGTGATTCTGCCGCCCATAGAGTTAGGCCGTCAGCAGGCTTTTCAATTAAGTGAACTACATTTATTTCAGCACCTATCCGTGTTTAAATCTGGCCGTTGCCAGGGCTCAATAGAATGCTGAGTGCTCCTTCAAAATAACACAAAATAAATTAAACTTCTCTGATATCCACAGAAAAAATACTGTTTAATATCTTTCTGGGACCATTTGTTTAAACTTTAAAAATGGGTCTCAAAATAATTCTGGATTTTATGCTTGCTGAGCCTAATTGCATGACTATGAGGTGACCTGACAGAGCTTTAGTTTTAGACGATGATCGTGTGGTTAATAAGCTGTGTTCTTCATGGGTGGGTAATGATTCTGATTAGATGAAATTCAAATGAGGGCTCTTGGGTAAGCCACAGACCTGGAATCCCAGGCACCCAGAGAGAGCTGCTTGCTCCCCCTGAGAAATTAAACACAAGTGTAAGCAACTGTTGTCTGAGTGTTTGTGCATGGCCATGATTGATTGATTTACTGTTCAGAAAGCTCCCTTTTAATTAGGAAGTAAATCTTGCTTCTCGATGTGTGACTATAACTGTCCTTTGAGAATACACAGGCAGTGCTGACCCAGGAGGGAAGGAGTAGCCACTCGTGCTGTGGGAAGCATGGCGCTATGGGGCAGGGCCGGCCCCACCAGAGGCCCTGGACGTAGGGTGCCCAGCAGGAGGGGTGCACGGCCAGGGCTGAACCTGGGCTGCTGCTGGACGGCCACTGGGGAGGAGGATACAAAAACAATGGCTCACATTTATTAGGTCCTACCAAATGTCAGCGTATTAAAGAGTCTGACCCACTTTTTCATGTCTGCCTGCTGACTCCTTTGAAATCTGTCCCTCTGCCCCACATTTGGGGAAGCTGGTAAGAAAGCCCAGGTGCTCTTCCCTTTGGCATGATGGAGCCGTTCAAGCCATCCTCCAGGCCCACCCCAGCCCCCGTAAACACCCCAACCAGCCTCTTTTCCCTGTACTCTCCAACCGCTTTCAAACCTGCTGGGAAGTCTGCTCTGCTCTCCCCAGGAAGCCTCATGATGCAAGTAATCAATTTTTCCTACCTCCCGGTGTGCGTCCTGTCCCTCTGCATCGGACAAGGTTTTTGGGGGAGGGTGGTCCATCCTGCATCTGCAGACCAGCAGGCTGCTCCCAGCAGCCAAATACTGTGCTAAACTCCTTCCACCTTCACGGCAACCCTGCATCCTCCATCCTGTATAAGTGCCCATTTGAGGGGGAGAAACAGAAGCAATATGAGGTGAAGTGACTTGTTCAAGGTCACACAGCAATGGAGCCAGATCTCAAATCCTCCTCTGCATGACTCCAGAGCCACCACAGAACCACCTGAGCATCACACAAGTTCACAGGGAACCATGCACAGATGCGGCACAGGCTGCTCCCTCTGCCCAGAGCTCACCTTTGTCCTCCAGGGATCTCTCACACACCTACACCTCTTGCCAGGCATGGGAGGTAGAGTTCTAAAAGTGCCCTCACTGCACACCCAACATTCCACATCATCATCCCCAGAAACTGTGACTATGGGGAGATGTCATTGCCATGGTTATGTTAGGGTCTGTGGCATCTTTGACTTTAAGACACGGAGATGAGCCTGGATTATCCAAGTGTAATCACCCAGTGTCATCCTATGAGCTCTTAAGAGTGGAGCATTTTCTCTGGCTGGTGGCAGAAAGGGAAGTCAGAGACATTGAAGCATGAGAGGGGTGTGACCTATCATTGATACTTTGAGGCTGGAGCAGAGCTCCTGAGGAGGCAGCCACAGCCTCAGGAAGCTGGAAACACCCCAAGCCAACAACCAGCAAGGAAACAGGGCCTCAATCCTGCAGCCACCAGAGCTGTGTTCTGGCAAACACCTGAATGGGAGAGAAGTGGGTTCTCCCCAGAAACTCCAGCTAAGAAGTCAAGCCAGCTGACACCTTGATTGTGGCCTTGTAAGACCTTCAGCAGAGAACAGCAAGGTCCCTCTGGATTTCTGATCCACAGAGCTGTGAGATGATGAATGGGTGCTGTGTTAAGCCCCTGAATTTGTGGTAATTTATTACAGCAGCAATAAAAAAATGAAAGCAAATGCACCACGGGTGCCAAGGATGCGAGTCCCTGACTGCTCTTTACCTGGGGCCCTTTTTCAGGGCTGTGTTTGCAGCCAGCATCCTTTAGGGACAAGGCAATGTTTCCCTCCACACAAAGGGCAGGCCTTCTTCCTGCGTGCTATGAAATGGTTGGTTCCCAAGCTCCGCGTTCCTCAACTGTAACACAAACCCACCATGTCGTCCATGGGACTTGAGGGCAAGGGAACACACATGCTGAAGCGCAGGCTACTTATTGTGCTGTGAGTCATGAAGTCCTTTGTCTCTGATCCAGGAGTCTCGTGTCTTCTGCCAGCATCCATGAATCAGTAGCACTCTAACTTACGAGCTTATATGTAAAGCAAAATAAAATCCCAAACCCCACAACAGTTCCTTCTCCTTTTCACCACCACCCTCCCACTCATCTCCAGCTGGCAGCTGGTAGCCCTTCCTGAGAGCGGCTTTCTCTGCCCTGCCACACCTTCCACACCATTGGAGCAACAAATACCACTCCTTCGTAACAGTTTGTCACCCAGAACTTTTGCGTTTTTTGTGTGATATTTTTACAAATATCTGACTCCCTTAGTAATTTGGTATTCCAGGTATCAAGTCTGACTTTTCTCAACATTACATACACAGTGTCTAAGAAAATACCCAGACCATAGTAGGTGTTCAACATTTATTAAAAGAAGGAAGAAAGTGCTGGTGATGGAGTCAGGTCATTAGCCCTTGAGACAGTCAAGTCCCATCGAATCTCCACAATATCGCATTCTAATAAAATTACAGGCCAGGCACAATGGCTCATGCCTGTAAACCCAACACTTTGAGAGGCTGAGGCAGGAGGATGATTTGAAGTCAGGAATTTGAGACCAGCCTAGGAAACAGTGCGAGACCCTGTCTGGGCAATAAATAAATAAATAGATTAGATAGGTAGGTAGGTAGATAGATAGATAGATAGATAGATAGATAGATAGATAGATAGATAAAATTACAATCACCTCCAATGTTCAAATATAATGCTTTGCTAAAAACATGTACAAAGGTTAAGTGTTGAAAATCCTAGCAATCCTCATATATGTCACTAGGGAGCTTCTCTTCTCATAAAGAGAAAACATTTTGACAAAGTTCCTCATTCCCCTTGCCTTAGATGTAATAGTGAGTGCCACGTTTCAGCTCAATACCGTTCTCTAGAGGTGTTGAATCTGAAGACTAAACAAGAAGCCATTGGATTTGCCTCCCTTGAGCATCCACATAGGCCACGGATATGCCATGTTGTGCAATGACATTCATCATGGTAACAACGACAGTGGTGTGAGACACCTTTACTTATCATCTCTGGTTTTAGCAATTTCTTGTTTTCCCTACTCATTTTTATAAAATAATTATTCAAAAATACAAAGCACATTCCAATACTTGCACCAACGAAAGCCAAAGGAACCACTAAGATGGTGCCAGGCCCATCCCAATCTCGGGGGTGCAGAGACCAGGTGGCAGCTGCACTCCCAGGCATCAGTTCAAATTCATCTGCTGGCTGCTACAGCAGAGGTTATCCTCCAACACACAGCAAGTGCAAGAAAAAAGTATATGCTGTTCTCCTTTCTTTAAAACATGCCTCTCTTGCACTGTTTTTTTCCAACTTTCAGTAGAGACATGAGTATGGAGAAAGAGTCAGGATTTCTCTCTACTACAAGGAAAGTTGAATCCTGAACAAAACAATAAATGGTAACAGACATGCAAATTCAAGGATCCTGCAGGGCGTGGCAGAAACAATGGCAATTGTAGAACCCATGTCCTGTTGAGAGGGCAGCCGCCCCTCAGCTCCGCAGGTCACTGCCTGGGGAAGTAGGAGCCAGCACAGCCAGATCTTTCCAGCTTCCAAAGGAAGCCAAACAATTTGGACTTTATAAACATAAAATCTCCCGATTTTAAAATGTTTTTAAAATGTTTAATGTTTAAATTATTACTAAGCCAGGTGCCGTGGCTCACGCCTGTAATCCTAACACTTTGGGAGGCTGAGGCAGGAGGATCAGTTGAACCTAGGAGTTTGAGACCAGCCTGGGCAACATAGTGAAACCCCTCTCCACAAAAAAACACCAAAAAAATAGCAGGGTGTGGTGGTGCATACCTGTAATCCCAGCTGCTTGGGAGGCTGAAGTGGGAGGATCGCCTGAGCCCAGGGAGGTCGAGGCTACAGTGAGCTATGATCATGCCATTGCACTTTAGCCTGGGCAACAGAGCAAGGCCTTGTCTCAATAAATAAATAAATAAATAGTATTCAGTAAATAAATAAATATTATCCAAGTTAAACCAAATAAGCCAGCAGCCCCCAATTGATAATTTCTGAAATAAACTCATATTTCCAACTGCTTTTGTGACTTCTCCACCTGGATCTCTAAAAGGCATCTCAGACTTGACATGTCAGACTTGACATGTCGAAAATGAAATTCTCAATTCCACCAGGTGTCTCCCCACCCCACCCCCACTCTCCCCACCCCCACTCCAACACACCTCTGCTTCTCGTCACATTCACAGGCAAGTCAGTGACCACAGCATTCATTCACAGCCCAGCCCATGCACAAGTCTCGGCTTCCTCTGCCCCACCCACCTCCCCAACCATCCTTCAGCATAACTTTGCGTCACCCTCCACCAGCACCATCATCTCCGTGAAAGAACAGGCACCGTGACACTGCGACGCACACCTCTGGTAGAGACAGCCGTGATGGCACACAGCGTGGGCCATGGTGGATGCTGTTGTTTGCAGTGCACAACAGCCTGGAAATGCTTCAGCCTGGAGGTGACATGTGTTGCTTCTACTCACATCTCATAGCCCAGAGCAGGTCACCTGACCTTGCCTAACATCAAGGGGACAGGAAATCTTCATCAGTACTTGGAAAGTCTACCACAGGGACTAGTAACTTCTACCATTGCTAAATTTTGGGTTTTGCTAGTGAAGAACACTTACAAATATATAGCCACCACTACCATCTATTAGATCAACAGCAGACAAACGACGGCCCAGAGGCCACAGTCGGCCCAAAACCTCTTTGTAAATTCGGGTTTACCAGCACACAGCTCCTCACTTGTTGCATATGGTCTGTGGCTACTACTGCCCTACAACAGCAGCGCTTAGTTGCAACAGACACTTCAGGTCCTGCAAAATGGAAAGTATTTACTTTGGGCCTTTACAGAAAAAGCACCCCTAGACTCACTCATTCACTGTCACAATTATCTCATAAAAGAACATTTGTACCGCGCAAGGTGGGCTCATGCCTGTAATCCCAACACTTTGTGGGGCCAAGGGGGGCGGATCGTTTGAGCTCTCCTGAACAACATGACGAAACCCCATCTCTACTAAAAACACAAAAACTAGCTGGGCGTGGTGGTGGGCACCTGTAATTTCAGCTACTCAGGAGGCTGAGGCTGGAGAATTGCTTGAACCCAGGAGGCGGAAGCTTCAGTGTGCCTGGCTCACGCCAGTGCACTCTAGCCTGGGCAACAGAGCAAGACTCCGTCTCAAAAAATAAAATAAAATAAGGAAAAGAAAAAAAAAAGAAGAAGAAGAAGAAGACCATTTTTAACTGAGAAGGTAGAGAAATGGTATCTCCGAATAGAAGCTCACCCTTAAATCAGATCTTGATGGAAAAGACGTTGTGTCTTTATTTTCTCCATATATCTGCAAAAAGAGGAAACGTCAGCAGAGGTTGCTGTGGGGCACACAGGGGACCCCTGGACTGTGAAATTCTCTAGGGGTTAAAACTCAGAGGCTGGGAAGGAAGCAGCAGACAAGTGAATTGGGCCACGTGGGGCCGTGGGGTCAGGATCGTGGGCAGAGCTCAAGCCCACCTGAGAGGCAGGGCCAGGAAGCTGCAGCCTATGGTTGCCGTGGGGCGGGGCCCCAGTACAACCTGACCTTCTGATTGGCCAAAAGAAGATGGAAACAGATTCTCATCTTGTCACATAATTCCCGATTTAAGAAACAAAAACAAAAGCACTCTGAAGGACAAATTTCATGACCGTCGTTTCCCGAAGAGATGACGTTGGGGAACAGAAGTGACTCTATAGAAGAGCAGACTCATGGAGTTTGCCAATAATGTTGCATTTCTTTATTTTTCTAAAACAAAAAAAAAATGACATGAAGCAAAAATGACGGGAAGCCACTAAAAGGAATGAAGTCGTGATACACGCTAAAAAGTGGCCACGCTCGGAAAAGAGGGCCACCTGTTGCATGGTGCAGTTGATATAAATCCAGAAGGAATCAACCCTTAGGAACAGAAAGCAGATTCACGGTTGTCAGGGGCTGGGAAGCGACCAGGAGCTAGACGGAGAGATAGAGGCGAAGGCTGTACAACATTGTGAATGTGCTGAAGAACCCTGAATCAGGCACTTTAAAATGGCTCATTTTATGTCATGTTAATTTCACCTCAAAAAACATGACTGGAGGTTTACTAAGTTGTCAACTCTGGGTTAAGTGCGTGAAATTATTCTCTTACATATTTTTCCCAATTTCTGATACACATATTGGCATATATTTTACCCACTGTACGGGTGAAATTCAACACAGTGCGGGGCCAGGACAGGCCCTTGAGGCACCAGTTTGCCGCGGTAGATCTCGATCATCCACGGTGCCCATCGGGTCGCCTGGTCGCCACTCCGCCGGCGGTCCCCACCCGGGAGACCTGCTTATCTTTCCAAGCCTCCGGAAAACTGCTCTGGTGGGATCAGAGATAAAAATAAATCTGCAGAATGTTGGGCCAGACACGAAAGAGAACAGGCTGTATGATTCCATTTATATAAAGTGCAGAAACAGACAAATCTGATCAATGCTACAGAAGCCAGGATGGTGGGGTCGCTGTGGGGTGGTGGTTGGGAGGGGCATGAAGGGGGTTGTGCTGGTCACATCCTGTTTCTGAATCTGGATGCCGCTGGCACAGATGTGTTCAGTTTGTGAACGCTCCTGGGGCTGCACATTCGCGCATGCACTTTCCTGTATTACTTCAGCTTTAGAGAAGTTTTTAAAGAAATAATAAATGCATAAATCCATCAGATACATTGAATTTCCTGCCAAGCCTTTGAAAGGGAGGCCCAGGCCTTGGCTTCAGGTTGCAAGATACCCGAGAGGTGAGTTTGTGGGATGTTGTACAGACGTGGGTCTCAAAGGCTTATTAAAACTTTTTTTGTGCAAACAGAAATTACCCCAGCACATCTGGAGACCAAGCCCCTAAAGTGGGTGTGAGTGCAGGTTGTCACTGTACCTTCAGAGCACGGGGAGAGGAGAGTTTGAAACCACGAAGCTCCTTCCTTGTGGATTCTGAGATCAGGAGAAAAAAAAAAATGGAGGATGGGAATGTCATCAGCCCAGACCAAAGCTGCTGTCAGGCTTAGAATCAGGGAAGAAGAAACATAATTGCAGAGGGCGCACACTCCTCTATTTTTTTGGAAAGAATCTGAATGCACTGGTGTGTTACTGATTCCCTGGGGAAGCTGCTGCCCCTCCCCATACCCTCACTCCCTCCACAAGTTCACAGACACCTCGGAGGGAGCCCAGGAAAGGCTGTGAAAGGACCGCACCCAGAGTGGCCTTCCAGAGCCCCTGCTCCCCTCCCAGGACCCAGCCAGGCCGGTATATCCAGCCCTTTGAAGGGATCCCACAGCAGCAGCCACGTTTTCATGGAGTTTGTCCACATCCACAGCAAACAGCAGGCAGGCCGGGGATTATATAAGCTAATTACCCCATTCCTTCCCCTCAGTGCAGAAAAGGTCAGGTCCCCATAGCGGGCGGACTCAGAGCACGAGTACAGCCCCCACCTCCATCCCCCGCCCCAGGGTGTGGGAGGAGAGAGAAGAAAAGGAAAAGAGGGAGGGAGGAAGGGACAGAGACAGAGAGGAGAAGGGAAAGAAAAACAGACAAGTAGAGGCAGAAAAGAGGAGAGAGAGACAGAGAGAAAGATAGGCAGGCAGAAAAAGAAAAGAAAGGGAGGAAGACACTGAAAGAACAGGAAGAGAGAGAGAGAAAGCGGGACCAGGAGGGGATGGGAGGGAAGAAAATTTTCCGTTTTCCTTCCTTTTCTTTCTCTGAACTTCAGCTCAGGGAGAATCTGCATTCCCAGGACAGGAGCACCTCTCCCAGCAGCCCTAGTGTGCGCTGGGCAACTGGGCAGAACCGGACTGCATGGGTTCAAGTCCCCACTGGCCACCTGTAGCCACTCCATCCCATTATCCCAGGTGAACGGTTTCCTCCTGAGTGATCAGGGCCTCGTCTGTGTCCTCCCTGTAGTGTGGAGAGGACATGGATGGACTCCGCATTTATGCCCCGGCAGGCAAGCACAGTAGGAGCTGTGCCTTGTCCCTGTTCCTCCAACAGCAGTCATCACTCAAGAAGGGGCCACAGCCCCATCTACCCAGGAGAGGCCCAGATGACGCCCATATTCCAGGTTAGCATCTGTCTGAGAGAGAAGCATCCTGGTGCGGTCACTTGTTCTGTCCCTAGGTGATGGGATGGGCAAAGCGGGTGGTGGTGGTAGTTCCTATGTTAGTCGCCAGCTGGGACCTGGCTTGGGTTTAGGTCTCACTTCCATCACTTACTTAGGCTGGGCTGGGGCACCAGGTCCTGCCTTGGCTTGCGCCCTAAGTAGAGCTAGTCCTGACAGTGGAGACCCAGTGCCCGAGTGCCCCCTGGGAAGTCAGTGTCCCCATAAGGGCAGTTGAGTTCAATGTGCAGAGGCCCTGAAGGTGGTGATCCTACTTCTATCCCTGGTCCCCTACTCTCCAGCCATGAGTGTTCGGCAGCCCCTGAGGGGGCCCTGACCTATAAAATGGAGGTCTCATAGCTGACTTCAAAAGACCCTGGGGAGACCCACTCAGATGACTCACAGGGTGGGTTCTCCCAGTGGATGCCAGCTGTCCCCACCTTTACCCTTGGAGACCACAAGCCCAATCTGAGGAGCCTCCTACGAGAGGGGGTCATGAGTCTGGGGCTTACTGGGGCTGTCGAGATACTCGCTCCCCACTTTCTTCAAACCCCCTAGAAGTGCCTCCAGCCCCCACGCTGCTAGACGGATGAGAAATTCAGTCCCAGTCAAATGGAGGCTGCTATACGCCCACACCTTCTCAAAGCCCCAGAGGCCTAGCATGGAGCCAAACCCTCGGGAAAGCCCCGAACCCTCAGTTCACAATGGTCAGTCATTACTTAAAAGAACAGCAAGGGCAAGTACTTATTGAGCACTTACTGTATGCCAGGCATTGCTCTAAGTGCTTTACGTGTTTAAACAATCCTGACTGCAGACTACAGATGGGCACCATTCCTATCCCAAATTTGCAGATGAGGCTTGCCTAAGGCCACTAGCAAAGTGATTGAGCCTACTTCAAACCTTGAGGTGTGGCTCTGGTCCCTAGGAACTTGATATACACAGACCCTAAGGGTCTCTTGAGGACAGAGGCCAAGAGGTGGGGGCAGAGGGGCTTTGCAGAAGCAGGGGCCTGGGCATCCAGGGTCTAGCCTGGCAGGAATTCCTGGCAGCCCTACCAATGCAGACTCTGCCATCTGCCCAGGAGGCTTCGAGACTGGGCTGCGGTCCCCCCAGCCCTAGGACCCCCTCCCAGCTTGGTGGCTCTTTTTCTCACTATCTCAGCCATGCCCCCGACAAGGCATCCTCCTTTTGAAAATAAAAACCAGGAGTGGGCAATTTCGGTCTTCCACTCCATACCACAAAACCCTGATGAAGGAGTTCCACTGCCTTCTGGGAAGAGGAGAAAGGAGAAAAAAAAAAAACACACACACACACGAGCAAGTCACAAATTCACCTCGCAGCACATCAGGTAGGCACACCCACGTTTCTGCAGACACGCCTGGGCTCAGGAGCCTACGAAGCCCCAACCAGCCTGTGTCCTGCCGGGATGTATGTCCCACTTCCAGTGACAGTAGGGCCCTGACATTTAATGCTGAAGAGGTGACCCCCTCCGACATCTCTGAACTTGGCCTTGACAAATAGCAGTCACTTCTGAATCCATTCCCCCAAAAGGTCACCAGCCAGACACCGACAAAAAACCCAGCCATCACCGTCACCTGCCATCAGTCTTCCCCCACCTCCACCTTCTCCCCCATCTGTCTGGCTTGTGGAATCCTGCTCTGGCAGGAAGGCACTAGCCAAGACCCCCACCTGCCAGGGCCTGTCACCCTCCTGACTCCCAGAATTCCCTCCTTCCCCCTCACCAAGTAGGGGACTCTCATGCCTTTGTCCCCACCCCAGGGAGGCTAGTGGGCTCGAACCCTCCCCTGCTGCCTGGGGTCAGACACAACCGGCTTGAAGCAGAGGGGCCAAGGGTCCTTCCCTACACCTGGAGAAACCAAAGCCCCATGACCAAGTGTTGGCCCCATACCCTGGGAAAGAAAACCCTCCGTGAAAGTATAGCAATCCCAGCTCCCTCCCTAGTGCTGGGCCCTAATCCACCCCAGACACTTGCTCAGTTTGCAACAAAAACCGCTAAGCAGCTCTCACAGGTCTCATCTCCTTCCCCAAGGCAATCCGCGGAGCCTCAGCCATCACTGCCTTGTGGCTCCCTGCACAGGGTGCAGGGTGGGAGGTGTGCTTTCTCCACGGATCAGCTCCAATCAGCCTGTCAAGTCATCGGCTGCATCTTCATTCCAGAAACCACCCTTGACCAAGCATCCTGCCAGGAGCTCCCTTTAGCGACATTTTCCCATCTAACGTGTCCAACTGTGCTTTTATCTGGGAGTCTTACTTTTTTATGGTTTTCTTTTCAAATTATGGAAAGTAATGCACACTTACCTATGGTAGAAAATGAGTGAGATATAAAGCACACAAAGAGGAAAGTAGGGTTCCCCTGCCAGACTTGGCCGGGACTGGGAAAGGGACCTGCCCTCTGTGGGGGTGACTCTTGAAAGCCTTGGGATGTGCTCCTGGCTTCCCCAAACATGCCCACATTCCATGATGTCTAGTATCCATCTTAAGCCACTGTCCTGGGAGGAATCCAGGCCCCCATCACTTATTCACTCCCTCATTTCAGACCTGAGTTCGAATCCTAGCAGCCCCGTGACTACCTTGCCAGCTTCCTCATCACAATATGGGGCTGTCGCAAGGATTCGATGAAGTTCACCCCACAAAGCCCTTTCCACAATGTCTGCATACCGTAAGTGCTCAACAAACAGCACCAATGAATGTTAACATCACCACCATCACAGTGGTATCAAGGGTCTCTGCTTAACAGAGGCATGGCCTGAAGTGAGGATTTGAGGGCAGGTAGTTTATTGGGGAGACGGTCCCAGGAAGTCCAAGACGGTCCCAGGAGTAGGCAGGTGAGACTGAGGAGGCTAATCAAGGTATCATCAAGGCCAGCTGCCACATGGGCCCCAGAGGAGAGGTGCTGGACACCCTCAGGGTTATCTCACCTGTGGGGCAAGGGAGCTGGGGTATTTATCCTCCACTCCCACCATCATTGGCTGGGGGCTGCTTTGGGGGGAACTTAGCTTCCTGGAATGTGGGTCTGTACTGGAATGGGGAGTACAGTGAACTGGGCAGAATCAGTGCAGGTGCTGTTCAGTGCTAGATCTGTGCTTGGAGGTGGGGACATAGACAATTCATGTTCTAGGCTCTCCAGGGACTCCCCCTGGAGACTGGAAGGTGGACCTGGGAATAGAGACTCATATTGCTGCAGCCGTTCACAGAATGCTTCCTCTTATCTCCATCTTTCTCCCTCACTCTTCATTGCCAAAAACAGGACAGGGGCCCCAGGGGCAGGGTCATACACTCCAACCTGGCTCCTGGTCACGCTCCCACCTCGGCAACCCCCCAGGAGTTCAGTGGAGACCCTGCATCCTGGGTCCACACCAGCCTTGTTCACAAGACAAGGTGACAGAGGCCATGCGTTCAGATGTGGCGCAGGGACACTTCAGCATGACTCACCCTTTTACCTGATGGTCCCAGGACCTCGGGAGGAGACCTACCCTGCTGAGCCTCTGCGTCTACTTCTGCAAAGTGAGACTTACAGGCGTGACCGCCTCTTCAGGCTGCATGAAGAGTCTGGGGATACAGGGAACATTCAAACACGCTGAGTGCCTGTGTCTGCTCATGGTTTCCCAATTCAGATCCAAGAAAAGCACGCTGCTGCCCCCGCAAGACCAGAACACAGAGCCCCTCCCTCCCCAGGAGCATGGCCTGAGCAGCAGGGGCTTAAAGAGCAATACCCAGGTCTGTCCCTGGGTCAGCGTTGTTTGCAGGAAGGCAAAGCCGCCGAAGAGGGAAGGAAATGCCCCGGGCCCCAGGCGGGGCCTCGAGCGTACCCACGCCGCCCCCTGCTGGCCATGCGTGGAGTTGTAGGAACCGGGCGCCGGGCGGGACCTCAGCAGCGGCTCCTTGCTGCTCCCGCGCCGGAGGAGAGAAGCGCCCTCCCCGGTCACGCACTGGGGTCTCACAGGGGCCAGGCCGAAGAGCAGTGCACGCCTTAAAGACGGGAGGCCGGGCTGGTGCAGGCTGAGGAACACTGATGGACAACCTCCTGCAAAGGAGTGTCCCCAAACAGAGGACAGGGCTCGGGGAAGCGGGACGGCGCCGCGTCTACACCCCCGCGCGCCGTTGGTCCCCGGAACTGTCCACACCCCTGGCTCCCGGGTCAGCTGGTCACTGCCAGATGCCCCACCCCCACCGTCACAGCCAGGATCGGGGATGACATGGGGTAGGAAATTCAAGGGGGAGCCCAAAAAATCGTTCTTCAAGATAAATCGTATTTTGAAAATTCAAAATCAATGCAAGCATATCCAAGAACAAAAACATCAAAGTTGTAAATGAAGTCAGGATCAGTACTACCGATTTGTCCTTCTGCCTAGGGCTGCGATACGGCTGGGCCCAGCACTGTTACTTATCGGTCGTTATTTAAAGCTTTGATATTAGGCCAGAAGAAGTGGCCCATACCTGTAGTCCCAGCACTTTGGGAGGCTGAGGGGGGAGGATCACTTGAGTCCAGGAGTTGGAGACGAGCCTCGGCAACATGGTGAGACCCCATCTCTACAAAAAATACAAAAATTAGCCAGGTGTGGTGGCCCATGGTTGTGGTCCCAGCTACTCAGAAGGCTGAGGGAGGAGGATCACCTGAGTCCAGAGAGGTCAAGACTACAGTGAGCCGTGATCATGCCGCCACTGCGCTCCAGTCTGAGCAACACAGTGAGACTCTGTCTCAAAACAAAAACAAAAACAAAGACTTTAATATTTTTTGTATCATGAATGTTTGGCATTGATTTTGATTCTTTCAAAGTCACACTAAAATATCATCTATCTTGATTACAGGGTTTGGGGAGTTGTGCTTTTTTAGCATTTCCTTAAATTTTGCACCCAAGGCAATGGCATCACCTGCCTCACCCTAGCCGCGGCCCCTCCCTCCTGCTTCTTTCTGTGGTCTCTCCCCCGGGGACTCTGGATCTCTTAACTCCTCAGGCCTCCCCACCAGGCAAGGTTCGCCACCCCTCCTTCCAGCAGCCTCTAGAAGGTGGAACAGGCAAGGAAACGGATTCTGCCCTAGAGTCTCCCGAGGAGAACACAGCTGGCTGGCACCTGGATTTTAGCCCAGGAGACTGTGACGGATGCTGACCTCCAGAGCTGTAGGGTAGCACAATTGCGTTGCCTTACGCTCTTAAATTTGTAATAATTTGTGACAGCAGCCACAGTGCCTTCCAGCATGCTTTTTTTTTTTTTTTTTTTTTCTGAAATGGAGTCTAGCTCTGTTGCCCAGGCTGGAGTGCAGTGGTGTGATCTCAGCTCACTGCAACCTCCGCCTCCGGGGTTCAAGTGATTCTCCCACCTCAGCCTCCCAAGTAGCTGGGATTACGGGCACCCACTACCATGCCTGGCTAATTTTTGTATTTTTAGTAGAGATGGGTTTTCACCTTGTTGGCCAGGCTGGTCTCAAACTCCTGAGCTCAGGTGGTCCACCAGCCTCAGCCTCCCAAAGTGCTGGGATTACAGGTGTGAGCCACTGTATCTGGCACCAGCGTGCTTTAAGGAATCCTGGGATGACACAGGAGAGAGAGCGGGGCAGGGGAGCAGGTGGGCCTCACTCACACACCACGGACCCTGGATCAGTCTCCTGGGGCTGCCATAACAAATGACCAGAGACTGGGGGGCTTCAAACAGCACAGATTGACTGTCACAGTCTGGAGGCAGAAGTCGGAAATCAAGGTGTCAGCAGGGCCGTGCTCCTTCCAAAGGTTCCAGGATAGGATCCTTTCTGCCTCTTCCAGTTTCTGGTGGCTCCAGGCTTTCCTGCAGTGTCTTGTGGCTACATCGCTCCCAAATCTGCCTCTGCAGTCACATCAAACTCTCCACCTCTGACTCCAATCTCCCTCTGCCTCCCTGTTCTGACACTTGAGATGGCATGACTGCTTACTCTACCTTAACTGGACCTCATTTTCAAGGGACTACAGAAAAGAACAGGATCCCTGGGTCTTACCAGCTGAGACTGCTGGAGCTGAGAGGCAGTGCTCTCTCAAAGAAGCTGGGGAGCTGCTGAGGGCAGAACCCTGGTGCTCATGACTACCCCCAGCTCCTCTCACCTGTCCTTCCTCTGCCAATGGAAAACAAAAGGAATTGACTGAGCTTGCCAAAGAACTTTGACCATAGGGGATCTTTGGAAGGGTGTAGAATCTTGCTCTCTCTTGATACTCCCTTCTTGTGAGATCTTTTCCTCTTCAGCTGGAATGAGGAATGCAGCGTTCCACTGCCCATCTAAACTGCTTGCTAAGGTCAAAATATAGAAAATGAAAAGGGGAGGTTATCCGCCGTCACCCAGATGATGCTGGATAAATTCCCCATCCCAAGAACCTTGATTTAATCATTAATTAAAGACATTTTTTCCCAAATAAGATCACATTTACAGGTTCCAGGGATTGGGACCTCATATCTTTGGGGCCCATTTCTCAGCTTCCCAGGGGCCCTGTGACATGCCAGCTGCTCTCTGGGACAGGCGAGGGACAGGCATTTATCCACATGGTTAAGAGCTCAGCTGCCAGACAGACCTGAATGCCCCCGCCAGCTCCACCCTCACTTACTGGGACCCTTGAGACACGTGACATCGACTCTTTGAGCCTCAATTTCCTCCCTTCTATAGTGGAGAGCTGGTCAAGTCTCATGAAGAGTCCTTGGCACCAGGAAGACACTATATCAATGCTAGTGCTGATGACATGATCTCTATCTAGGGAATCCTGACTGGTGTTGGTTGAGAGCATAGGGTCAGACTGCCCTGCCCACTCTTTGTGCTGCCCATAATGAGCTCTGTGGCCTTGAACAAATGGCCTTACATCTCTGAGCCTCAGTTGCCTGGTCTGTGAAATGGGGGAATGGCCGTGCCCATCTGACATGTTCATTGGAAGGATTAGATGAGATGGTGCATGTAGACAGCTTGGTTCCTTGGAGTGGCTGTCTCCACCTGCCTGTGCCCACTGCCTGCAGGAGGAAGCGAGGGGACGTGGCGGGAGTGCTGGTACCCAGGCCTCCTGTCGTTCTTGGAGGGCTTGGCTGCCCCAGCTCCCTGCAACCTCAGGTGCCGCTGTATCATTTAAACATGAGGTGTGTCACATTTTTACATGGTCAGCTGTCATTTCATGTCATTTCTGGTGACAGGAGCTAACCTCCAGGACACCCCACTCATGCTCAGTGGTTTATGATCCCCACAGATGGAATTACAGCTTTATTATGGATAAATGGCCACATATAATCCCATATTTTATTTTTATTTATCATTATTGCTAATTATATGGGCAAACCCTTGTGACTTAGAGGAACACATAAATTCTCTCTAAATCATTCGTGCAGAGTTGATTTCTAAAGAAAAGAGAGTCAACAGGCCCATCCGGGCTGGAGGGCGATGATACATATATATGTTTTACATATAAATATATATTTACTTAGACACACTCCATACATATCCATACATGTCATATATATATCATATTTATTTTTTTCCTGCCACCTTCACTCTCCTAGGATTTGGGGGGCATATGTTCAAAGGAAGACTATGAAGGACAATTTGAAGGCAATTTGAATTGCTAACCTGCTGAAGCCTCAGTCCTCTTATTCACCTGAATACTCATCTAGGTATTGTTGTGATGGCATTTGGTGGATGTGATTAAAGCCCATGACGTCAGGTAAAGGAGAAATATCTAGGATGTCCCAGGTGGACCTGATCCAATCCATCAGTGGAAAGGGCTTAGAACTGGGCTGGGGCGCCCTGCAGAAGAAGAAATTCCTCCTGTGACAGCGGCCTGAGAGGTGCCTGAGAGACCCAGCCTGTCCTCACCATCTCTCCATGGATTCCAGACTTACCTGGCCAGGCCCTATGGTCACCTAAGCCAACTCCTCCCAATAAATCCCTCAATATCTGCCTCCCATTTGTTTATTCTCTGGTTGAATCCTGACTGATACAAGGACCCCAGAGAATTACTTCTCACGAAACCTGGCCAAGATGCTAATGCTCTAAGAACTGGCACAAAACACCTTAAATGGAATTGT
This sequence comes from Theropithecus gelada, assembly GCF_003255815.1. NCBI lineage: Eukaryota > Metazoa > Chordata > Mammalia > Primates > Cercopithecidae > Theropithecus > Theropithecus gelada. Next base: position 44,430,249 of record NC_037678.1, on the reverse strand, counting down.
TGGAGTCCTCGGGACCCACACACCCTGGGAGTCCAGGGCAGCCACAGAGAGACTCCAGAGGCCGGCATGAAATGTCCTCAGGAGCCTTTAGTCCACCTCTCTGGGGGAAATAAGGCTTAGAAAGGGTGCGTTACCACCTTGAGACTACCCAGGGACACCCAGGTTGCCTGTAGCAGCTCCTGTTCCCCACTGACTGCTCCAAAGCAGGCAGCCTATTCCTTGCTCTCAAAGCACCCTCCCTGCAGCTGGTGATTATACTGTTAGTGGCTTGAAATAAGAGCCTCACACTTTGTGTGTCAGAAACCTGGGCAGGGCTCAGCTGGGATGGTTCATCTCTGCTCCACACAGTGTCGGCTGGGGTGACTCAGCTAGGGCTAGAGGATCCGAGATGGCTTCACTCCCATGCTTGCTGGTGGGGCTGGAAAACTGGGGGCTGGCTGGGCACCCCTCTCTCTCTCCCTACCCTTCAGTGACCTCCCAACTATTCCTCTTTCCATCAGAGTTGTCAGATCTCTTTACATGCCACCTCTAAGAATCCAAAATAGTAAAGGCAGAAGCTACCAGGCCTCTCACTGCCTAGCCCAAGACTGGAATAGTGTCAGACAAATCCCAGGCCAGCCCAGATTTAAGAGGAGAGGAAATAGACTCCACTTCCAATGGGAAGAGTGGCATGTGCACACAGGGACAGGAGGAATTGTTGGTAGCTGTGGGAGGCTACATAATGCCCCCAAAACTGTCTAGGTCCAAATCCCTGTTCCCTGTAAATATGTCACCTTATGTAACAAAAGGGACTTCACAGATGTGCTTAAGAACCTTGAGATGGAGAGATGATCTGGGTTATCTGGGTGGGCCCTAAATGTTCAAGGGTCTTAACAAGAGGTAGCCAGAGGGAGATCTCACAACAGAAAGAAGAAGGCAATGTGATAATGGAAGCAGAGAGAGGCTGGAGGATGCTGTGCTGCTGGCCTGGAAGATGGAAGAAGGTGCCACGAGCCAAGGAGTGCAGGCAGCCTTTGGAAGCTGGAAAAGACAGAGAATCAATTCACCCCCAGAGCCTCCAGAAGGGACACAGCCCTGTGGCCACCTTCATTTCATTCAGTGAAACCATTTAGGCCTTCTGGCCTCTGGAACAGGAAGAAAATAAAATGTGTGCTGCTTTAAGCCACTGAAATGTGGCCATTTGTTACAGAAGCTGCAGGAGGTGAATGCAGCTGCTGTCTCTGCAGACAATCACTATGAGGACTTTCTACCTCCTTGACCACAATGCCCTCAATGCCTGGCACAGGGTGCTCAATACTTATGTGGGTTGGGGAGAGCCAGCTTCACACCCCCCAGGGCTCTCTCTCCTCCCCATCAGGCTCAAACACAGGAGGCCAGCTGCCTGGAGCTCTCTGCCACCCAAACTCTCCCCTCAGAAGAGACACATCCACCTATCCGTCTCTTGGACCAGTCCTCTTCCACCTCCTCCTCCCCACCTCCCTGGACCCAGGCCTCTCCATTCACCCCTGGGGCAAGCAAAGCCCCAGGCCTCCTCACCTCCAAGTCTTGCCTCTCCCTTCCCATCTGATTCCTCCTCATTCTAAGGAATCCATGTTTCTCCAACCAACAAAAAGCAGAAGCTTTGGAGTAGCACAGGACTGGGATGGAATCCTGCCTCTGAGATGTGCTTGTTGTGTGAGCATGAGTGAGAAGCTGGATTTCTTGGCCTCAGTTTGCCATCCCAAAGGTGACCACCCCCCTTGTACTTCCCATGTGTCTGCATGTGCATCCACGTATGTGTGCATACCTGTGTGTGCACGTATGCCTGTGTGTGTGTTTGCACCTGTGTGTATGTGTGTGTGTGTGTATTTGGGGTGGGGAGTATTAAATTAGATGATGCGTGGTCAGCAGCTGGTGCGTGGCCATGCAGTGGGCATCTCAGGTGTGGCACATCAATGGCAGCTCCTCTGACCTCCGTCTCTAAAGCCAGCTCTTCCCGCACTCTTCCCAATCTCAGCACATAGAAGTTTGCTGAGGCTGGGAAACTAGAAGTTATCTCACACCCCACACCCTTGTGGCAAGCAAATCCTCATCAGTTCTGTCTCAAATCTCTCCAGAATCCACAAGTTTCTCACCTGCTCCCCTTGCCGGGGTCTGGGTCACCATGCACCTGCAGTAGCCCATCTCCATCCTGCAGCCAAAGTGAACTTTCCTCTGTGTGTGTAAAAATACGCAAAACATACACTTTCCCATGTTAACCATTTCAAATGTGCATGATGTTGTATAAATATCACCACCATCCAGCCACAGAGCTTTATGATTTTCCCAAACTGAAACCTTATACCCATCAAACACTAACTCCCCATCGCCCCTCCCCACACCCCTGGTGACCACCCTTCTACTTTCTGTCTTTATCAGTTTGACTACTCTAGGGACCTCCTGTAAGTCTCCTGTAAGTGGAGTCATGCAGTATTTGTCCTTTTGCGACTGGCTTATTTTACTTAGCATGACGTCCTCAAGGTTCATCCCTGCTATAGCATGTGTCAGAATTTCCTTCCTTTTTCGGCCGGACATAGTGGCTCACACCTGTCATCCCAGCACTTTGGGAAGCCAAGGCAGGCAGATCACTTGAGGTCACGAGTTCGAGGCCAGCCTGGGTAACATGGAGAAACCTTGTCTCTACAAAAAATAAAAAACTAGCCCAGTGTGGTGGCGCGCACCTGTTAAAAAAAAAAAAAGAAAGAAAAGAAAAATAACAAGTTATGTTGAGGGTGTGGAGACACGGAACATTGGTGCATCGATGGTGGGATGTAAAGTGGTGTGGTTGCTGTGGAAACGAGGCTGCCAGTTCCATGAAGAGTGGAACATAGAATCATCACATGGACCATAACTCCATTCTGGGTAGACACGCCAAACAATTGGAAGCAGGGACTCAAACAGGTATATGTACATGCATGTTTATGGCAGCATTGATCACAATAGCCAGAAAGAGGAAACAGTCTCAGAGTCCATTGACATATGAATGGATAAACAAAATGTGGTACATCTATACAGTGGAATAGTATCAGCTACAAGAAAAGAGGGGAATTTTTTTCTTTTTTTTTGAGACAGGGTCTGGCTCTGTCACCCAGGCTGGAGTACAGTGGCATGATAGCTCACTGCAACCTCTGCCTCCTGGGCTCAAGCGATCCTCCCACTTCAGCCTCCTAAGTACGTAGAATTACAGGCACATACCACCGTACCTGGCTTCAGAGTGAGATTTTAAAGAAGAAAATCCAATCATGTTCTTCTTCTCCTGCTCGCACCCTCCAATGGCTCCCTTTCCTACTTTAATTACACCTGAAGTCTTCTCAGCCAATAAGACTCTACCTCGCCTGGCACCCGGTATTCTCTCTGATCTCCAAGACAGAGTAGGAGCATTGCCATCTTAGACAAGCACCATCATTTTAATGTTCCCCTTGATCACAAACTGCCTAAATCCAAAGGGCATCAGCCTAATGGCTAAGGTCAGCATGACCATAAACCACAAATGACATCTCCAACCAGAAATATTCCAACCAAAAGATAAAGCCCTCCCCAACCAGAGACGTGCCAGCCCCCAGAAAACCTCCCCTCCAACCAGAGAGATGTCAGCTCCAAGATAACCTCCCCTCTGACCAGAGACATTCTAACCCCGCAATAAATTTCTCCCCCACGAAGAAACATTCCAAGCCTGTGATAAGCCCTATCTCCCTGAACCCTTAAATACTCTTACTTAGTCTGTAAGAGAGAAGGCTCCTGACCAAAACCAGCCAGAAGCCTCTCTCAGGTTTATTCCCCAAAATAAGCCTGTCTTTGACTGTTGAGTCACTTTTTGTGTTTCTTTCCTCTTTCTTTAATTCTTACACTGCTCTGCACCTGCTCTTCCCCACACACTGTTCCAGCCTCGCTGACCTCCTACTGTAGTTCCTTCAGGCCACTATAACAGAATACCCTCAGCTGGGCAGCTTATAAGCAACAAAAATGTATCATTCATAGTCCTGGCAGCTGGGAAGTTCAAGATCAAGGTGCCACCAGGTTCAGGTGGGGCCCGGTGAGGACCTGCTTCCTGCTATATAGATGGCCCTTGCTAGCTGTGTCCTCACATGGTGGAAAGGGGGAAGGCTTCTCTCTTGGGTCCCTCTTATCAGGCACTAATCCCATTCATGAAGGCCTCACTCATGTCATCACCTCCCAGTGGCCCTGCCTCCTAACACCATCACACCAGGGCTTGGGATTTCAACAAGTGAGTTTATGGGGACACGTTCAGTTCGTAGCCCCTCCTCACTGTTCCTGAGAAATGCCCCATTTCCACCTAGGGCCTTTGCACCAGCTGGCCCTTCCAGTCCAGTCCTTCCGCTGGTGCCCTGCCTGGAGACTGCTCCCCGTCCCACGTTGGAGCCAGGTGTCATTGGTGAGGGGAAGGCCGGAGCAGCCCCCTCGTCATCTTGGTGGTGGTGGTCAGCCCCACAGCTTTTCAGTGATTCAGAGACATGGGAAGCAGCTACCCGGGGCAAAGCCCTTGACAGTCGTGACACCCAGGCTCCCCTAGACCCTCTGGGCCCACAGGTGCACCCCATCTTCTTGGGAGACAAGGCCCCCCTCTTGCTTCAGCAGCACTTGGGGAAGTGTCTGGGAATGGGAGAAGGGGGAGAAGAAAGCCGGGGGTATCAGGGGTCACTCCCCCATGGCACAGGATTTGATCCCTGGCAAGGACCTCAGAAGAAGGTCCTGGGATTCCTGGTCCAGGATCCCAATGTGAACCAGTTCTTAGACCCAGAACTCACTAAGTGAGGAAGAACCTGGGCCCCACGGCGTAGGACCCCATAGCACGGCCAGTGCACCGTCACGGTTCCCTCCGTCCTTCCCCAGGGGGACCTGCGACCATGTAGTCAAGTCTCTGTGCACTTTGCTCAAAGTGAGTTGTTGCTGATCCCACCATGGCCCCCTTGATGGGCATCTGGGAGTGAGTGATCAACAGAGTCTTGGCCCACATCCATCTCACGGCGGGTTTTTGGACTCAATCCACTAGTCCCTGAATGTGTGGTTGAGTGGATGTACCTTCTGTAATCAGCAGAGCCTCACACAGATTCCTTGGCCTGCAGAGAAAGAGCAACCTTAGTGGGAGAGGTCAAGGACCCTCCAACTGCCACCCTCCACCACCAAGATAATAAGTCAAGCACAAAATGCTTCCATCTGGCCCTGTCAAACAGCTGAATTGTGGGGGAAGGCAGAGGAGTGCCAAAAAGTAGCTACCCTGGCCCATCAGATGGAGGATGTCACATTGACTAGCCCTGAAGAGCAAGACGTGGCACAGATGTGGGTGCCTTGGGCAGCAGCCCACACCTGTAGGCCACAGAGGACAGCAGGTAAGCGCAACAAGGACTCAGTGCCTGCCACACCGGTGAAGGTGTTGAGGCCCCATGATCCGGGCCATACCAGGTCATGTGCTGAAAAGTGGAAGGCAGATTATCATACAGGACAAGTGGCTGCACCTCACACCTTCTACCTTTAAGAAAGAAGCACAAGCTAGGAAGGCCTCTCTGAGTTTTGGAGGCAACACATTCTGCACCTGCGAATGCTGGTACTACTCACTTAGGTGACATGGGGGGCCCAGACCCAGAAAGGGCTGGAGTTCAGGCAGCTCTGCTGCTCAGCCATGGAACCCAGGAGGTTCCATGGTGACCACAAGCAGAGAAAATGCTGTGTGATGTCTGTGGCAGGCACCAGCAAGAGAGTGGCAAGGCAGACCTCCAGCTTCCAGAGCAAGTTCTTGGCCTCCGCAGCACGAAGAGCCTTGGGAGAGCCACCCCTGGTGAGCTGGTGCCTCTGGGGGGACCTGAACACTTGACTAGGGGACATGAGGAAACCATGCAGCCACAGATGCCTATTGCCAGCTGGTAACCCAGACCTGCCAAGTCGTAGAGGCAGGTGGGCGAGCAGCATCCCACTGTAGTGTGGGAGAGATACCCCCAGAATTGGGCACATGCCAGGTCAGAGGGCACACACAGTGTGCATGAGCGGGTGAGCGAGTGTCCCAGACCCAGGTCACCCATCACCACTGCGCTAGTGCACAGGAGGTGGGAATGCTGGTCCCCAGGGGGTGGCAGGGAGAAATGTGTCTGGTACCCAGGGTGTCTACCGAGGCAGCCTTCAGTGCCCCCATCCCCAGTCGTCACTATAAATGACAAGGACAGCAGCCAGGGCTTGCTAAAGATGTGGTATCAGGAGCTCGGAGCCCCAAGAGGAGGGTCTGGGCCACGCCACCAGGCAAGCTGCCCGGACCAGCAGAAGTGCGGGCCAGAGGCAAGGTGTCTAGAGGGGCCATGGAGGAGGGAGAAGGTCAGTGTCAAGAGCAGCCTCAGAGGCAACAGCTCCCCTCACCACCCATCTCCCAAGAAAGCCCTAAAAATGAGGCTCCCCATCCAGGCAGGGTGGGATCCAAGAGGTGGTGAAGGGAGAACTAAGAGGATGGCTGAGGGCCAGACACAGTGGCTCATGTCTGGAATCCCAGCACTTTGGAAGGCCAAGATGAAAGGATCATTTGAAGCCAGGAGTTCAAGACCAGCCTGGGCAACATAGCAAGACCCCATCTCTACAAAAATAAAAGAGGGTGGCTGGACAGCAGATGGCAACCGGTTCAGAAAGTTATGGAACTTCTTCATGAAACCAAAGATCTATCGAGTCACTGACGTGTTGGATAGCGTGGAGGTCTCTGGGTAACTGATGAAAAGTTGAAGTTGAATGAATCACAAGGACACTTAAAAAAGAAAAAGAAACTAAGCAAGCAAGTAATGTTGTAGTTATTAACCCCAGGGAAAATAAAGTCGGGTAGAAAAGAATTTCATAGTTTATTACATGGCCCAGTATATTTACAAAGTAGTAACACTGGAAACATGGAATATTGATCTGGCAACTTTATCTTATGTCACACGGCTCAGAAAGGAGGGCAGACCTGGGTGGCGAGCACGTGTGTAAGGAAAGAGAGGGAAGCCCTCGTTTCTGAGGTAGGAAGTCCACGGGCAACGCCTGCACTTGCTCCGTCCAGAAGGAGCAGGCTGAGCATGTGGTTTAGGTGCAAAGAAAAAACTGCTGAGATAATCAGGTCAAAGTATGGGATCTCCCTGGTCAGGCAGGTGCAATGATACCACCGTTTTTTTCCCTAACAACCTTTATGGAAATATTTGGCTCTAAGCATAGTAATTACTGTGATTAAAACATAAATTTGAAAATAAGAGTCCCATTTGGTTCTAAACGGTATTTCATTTAAACTGTGCCAGCACATGGTAAGCACAGAATAAATTAATGACTATTCCGTCCGAAGCCCTCCTCCCAAGCAAAGGCCAACTTGGCCTCTGGGAGAGTGGAAGGGGCAGGGCCATGCTTGGGCCAGCCCCTCTCATCCACACTCTCTCATCCTTCCCACACTGGAGCCAGGTGTCATTGGTGAGGGGAAGGCCGGAGCAGCCCGTCCTCATGTTGGTGGTCGTGGTCAGTCCCACAGCTGTTCAGTCATTCCGGCTAGTGGCATCTTGCCACACCCCCCAACACACACGCTTCTGTGCCGCACTGCAGGGATTCCAAGTAGGGTGAAATCCCTGATCCCATTGACCTTTCGTGACCCAGCTCTGGGGCATGCAAGACGAGTGAGCTCCATTGCCTGTTCTTCTCAGGACCATGAGCATTGAAGGGTGGTGATATTGGTCACACCAGGACACTTCTCCCCAGCACCCTCGCCTCCACAAGGGAACAGAGCTGAATAAACGTCCAATTGGGGAAAGAGGAGTCAGCCTCCCATTTTTTTCAGACATCCCCAACCTTCCTGGGCTTCTCCTGAGTTGGTCTTTTTTCTGTAGGAGGAGGAGAACCTACTGAAATTGAATCCCCCAGGGGAAAAAATGGTATTGAAGCCCTTTACAAAATTTCTTATGAAATCAGATGTCCTCAAAAATATTTTGACAACATGGCTGGGCGTGGTGGCTTGTGCCTGTAATCCCAACACTTTGGGAGGCCAAGGCGGGCAGATCACCTGAGGTCAGGAGCTCGAGACCAGCCTGGCCAACATGGTGAAACCCTGTCTCTACTGAAAATACAATAATTAGCTGGCATGGTGGCTCACACCTCAAATCCCAGCTACTCGGGAGGCTGAGGCAGGAGAATTGCTTGAACCCAGGAGGCAGAAGTTGTAGTGAGCTGAGATTGCACCACTGCACTCCAGCCTGGGTGATAAAGCAAGATTCTATACCCCGCCAAAAAATAACATATTTTAACAACAAAGTTGTGTTTGAGGAAGGCATCTTATCTTAAAAAGGAGAAGGGTATTTCAATACATGCTACTTTGGGAAGCTTGCCTTGATGTCATCAACAAGACAGAAGAGGCCCTTCGACTTGTCATTATCTGGAGAGTATCTTCACAGAGCAATTATTGCTTCTCATTGTAAACGGGCGTGTTAAGCAGAAGGCTGAGGTGAGCCCATGATTCCTGCCTTTGATGTCCGTACCTTTGCTTTGCCCTTTCCCTGGAATGTGAGTGGAATCTGTGACTTGCTTCTAACTGATAGACCGAGGCCAAGGTGACAGCTATCACGCCCGTGATTGTGTTCAATTATATGGCAGAGTTGAAGGAATTTTGCAGGTATCATTAAGGTCCCTAATCGGTTGACTTAAAGTTACTCAAAAGGGAGATTATCCCTCGTGGGCCTGACCCAATCTGGTGAGTTCTTTAAAAGAAAGTGAGAAATGAGAGCCTCTCTCTTGCCCCCTCTCTGTTTCTCTCTTCCTGGCCTCGTAGAAGAAGCAAGCTGCCCTGCAGTGAATTCTACAGCCACGGGGAAATGGATTCTGTCAACAGCTTGAGGGAGCTTGGGAGCACAGTCTTCCTCCAGATGAGAACACAGCTCTACTGACACTTCGTGAGACCGTGGAAGAGACCCCAGATAAACTGTGCCCAGACTTCTGATCTGAGAACTGGGAAAAGATAAACAACTATTGTGTTAAGCCACTAATTTTGTGCTAATTTGTTACACAGCAATAGAAAACTAATGCAATGAGCCTATTAAAACCTCTTTAAAATGCAATAAAGCAAATGATTACACTGTGAGATCACCAGCTTACACCTACGGGACAAATGGGGAGAGCCATCCGTGCCTTACGATGAAATGGGGAGTGACAGACTTACGGAGGGAACCTGGAAAGTGCTGTGTCCCACAACTTGGGTGGGAGTGAAGATGCTGAGCTATGGAAAGCATCACTCAGACATCGAGGGGTTGGTGATGGCCAGGAGGCTGGAGGAGGCCCAGCTGAAGCACTGACATGAAACTTACTCATGAGATGTGCCAGAGGGAACTGGCCATATTTCTTGATTCACACCTCATGTCGTGTAGTATGCGATTTTTTTTTTCTTCTTTGAGACGGAGTCTTGCTCTGTCGCCAGGCTGGAGTGCAGTGGCACGGACTCGGCTCACTGCAACCTCCGCCTCCCGGGTTCAAGCCATTCTCCTGCCTCAGCCTCCTCAGTAGCTGGGACTATAGGCGTGCGCCACCACACCCAGCTAATTTTTGTATTTTTAGTAGAGATGGCGTTTCACCATGTTGGCCAGGATGGTCTCGATCCCTTGACCTCGTAATCCACCCGCCTCGGCTTCCCAAAGTGCTGGATTACAGGCGTGAGCCACCGTGCCCAGCCTAGTATGTGATTTTTAAAAATCTGAGATAGGTCTCAGTTAATTTAGAAGTTTGTTTTGCCGAGGTTGAGGACGCGCGCCATGACCCAGCCTCAGGAGGTCCTGATGACATGTTCCCAAGGTGGTTGGGGCACAGCTTGGTTCTATACATGTTAGGGAGACAGGAGACTTCAATAAATATGTGTGAGATGTACATCGGTTCAGTCTGGAAAAGGGACAACACCAGACGAAGGCGGGACAACTCAAAGCGGGAGGAAGCTTCCAGGTCCTAGGTAGAGAAGAGACACATGGCTGCATTGTTTTGCGTTTCTGATGAGCCTCTCCAAAGGAGGGGATGAGATATGTATTTACCTCGGTGAGCAGAGGTGCCTTGGATAGAATGGGAGGCAGGTTTGCCCTCAGCAGCTCCCAGCTCAACTTTTCCCTTCAGCTGAGTGATTTGGGGGCCCCAAGATTTATTTTCCTTTCACAAAATGTATGTAGATAACTAGTTAAGTAAACATGATAAGTAGGCATTTGGCATCTACATCTCTCTTTGTTTTTAGATCTTTTTAGAAAATCAGGGAGAGTCTGTTTCAGGTCCCCTCATACATTCAAATGCTATTTGCCGTAAGTGGATTCAGGGGCATCTGTTTCCCAGATAGGGGGTAGAGTCACAGAGCTTGCAAGCAGGGGAGCCAGGACACAGAGCAATCACCTCCAACTCAGAGACATCCTTTCAAGACTACATTAGGCAAACACGGAGAGAAGAAAGTTTCCAGGCCTGGAGAACCAGCAGATGACAGGGAAGTCGAGGTAGCCCTGGGGCGTTGTGGAGCCCTCAGAGTTAGCCAAGACCCCTCCACTGGAATCACAGGTGTCCACGGGTAGCAAGCCCCCGTGCCCCTAGACTCCTAGCAAACTTCCCACCTTAGGTGCTAAAACTCACACCTCTTCTCCGACACCTACTTGAAACTTCTCACCTCCCAGAGATAATAACTTGGCTTTCAGGACAATTTCAGTTGCGTCAATGGAAAAAAAAAAATCCTTGGACTCAGGCTTTTAATAACCAGCCATACCTTTCTCATTCCCCAGCCCACTGGGAAAAGGATCTTGTCCATTTACTCTCCTGCAAAATGATATCTGGGGTAATGTGTTCCAGGAACCTAACTCTCAGGTCTTAATGGCAGAGAAAGCCCATTTGGGGGCCACACTTTGAGTTAATGATACATACTCATTTAGTGCATGGACAGCTAAAAGCTAAAATGCAGTGGCTACAAAATTACTGTCAAACTCTACCTTTTTGTTTTATTTTGTTTTAAGTTCCATATACTACCAAAAGTTCTCAAAGTTAGATAAAAGCTACACATTAAGTTTGGTTTCCAAACTAGGTCAGTCTAGGAAAAGAAAAAGATGTTACCTTTTTAATTATAAAATAATGTAATGAGAAGAAATACACATGCTTTCTGCTCAGTACTTTCCTTCGGCAAACCACCTTTCCAACTCCAGTCAGCCTCATTCCTGCAATCATGTGTCAGTCATAGTACTCCACCCCCAACACACGCACGTGCCAAGAACCGGGCTGGTCAGTTAGAATCCTCCACCCTACAGAGCCACAGGGATTGGTTCCAAGATGTGCATGTGACCCAAACTGGCTAATCAGGGACTTCGCTGAGATTTGATGCCAGGAGAGAGAGTTTCTCCTTCTCTCTGGAGTCTTCAGCTATGAAAACCACATACACTAGAGCTCCTGCCTCCATTGTTCCCTGACACATGGAGGGACCTGTCTGCAGGAAAAGAGAAAGACACAGATAAATGCAGAGACAGTGGAGATAAGAGAGAAAGAGAGAACAACCTGATTCTATCATCTGACTCCCTGAAGCCCCGAAACCCACGGGCCCATGAACTTTTCAGTGTCTTGAGCCAGCAGTGCCCTCTTTGCACTTAAGCCAGTTTGAGCTGATTTTCTGTCAGTTACACCCAGAAATGTCCTGAGTGATACAGAGAATGTCTGTCAGTCATTCACTCACTCAGACAAGAAAGACACAGTCCCTGATCCATGGCCAGCAGAACTGAGCAGAGGTCACAGCCATTAGACAAATAATTGCACAGAGTGTCAGTCAGAGACGGGAGTTATGGGTGCCACAAAAGAGAAACCGGGGTCTTCAGGGGAGTGTGCAAAGGGGATCCCAACCCCAACTGCAGAACTCAGAGGACCTTCACCCAGAAAGTGACCATGAGATCCAACAACAGCTCCTTCATTCCTCAGTTTTGTTTTGTAGGATTTTCCTTTTTGAGTTCAAGTCTTCACTGATACCACTCTGTGGGTGAAAGACGATATGCACATGCACACGCAGACACATGCACACGCAGACACATGCACACATAAACACGCACACACGCCCAGCACACACAGACATGGATGTACCCAGACTCACACGCATGCACGCATTAACGCACGGACATATGCACAGAGACACATGCAGAAACACACCCTGGTAGACACATGCACACGTAAACATGCACACATGCCCAGAAGCACCTCCCGGCACACACACACAGACATGCATGTACCCAGACTCACACGCATGCATGCATTAATGCACGGAGATATGCACAGAGACACATGCAGAAACACACCCCAGCACCCAACCACGATTCAGCCATATTCGGATGCACTGGACAAGTCAGATTCAAATTCTGGCTCCCCTGAGCTCCCATGAGCCTCAGGGTCTCTTCCTGTAAAGCGTGGAGATGGTGGTCCCCCTCACAGGTGTGTGAGCACTCAAGGAAGACGGATGTGAAGGTTTCAGCCCCCAGCTGGGCATGGCACTAGAAGTCGCCCTCATCATTAATAATGACGAAAAAGCCGTGTCAGAATTCAAGACAGCAGGTCACGTGGGAAATGGCATCCTTCCTAAGCACTCCATAAGAGTCAGCAGTCAGCCCTGCTGGAGACCCTGACAGCATCCCCGGGAAGGTGGGATCTTGCTCACCCCTCACCCGCAACCCATGGACGCGGGACGCTGCAGCAGTGCCCAGGGACACCAGCAGAGGGCAGTGGTGGCCAATAGACAGACCCATTTATGAGCACTTGTGTGACAAACAGGAACCTCCCTAGAAATGCCTGGGATGGAGAGGACATGGGGGCTTTTCTGGGACCCTGGGAAAGTAAGTCACCAGGACAAGACTGAGTGACATCTGGACTATCAATGTGGCCCTATTTGTACCCACAGGTTGGTACAAAAAGTGCAAAGCACAGGTCCCACCAGTGACATTCATAATTCCTCCGTGCAGAGGGGAACAAACTGGGCCTAGAAAGGAATGAGGTTGGGAGTGGGGATTCAAAGAAACCCCATGAGTGTGCCCCACGCAGGAACAGTATTCCATGCCCGAGGGGGCAGAAGGCGCTCAACAGCCGAAGGAGAGCCACACATGCCACCAAACACATGAAAAGACCTTGGCCCTGCTGCTTCCCACCCATCCAGTCCTGACCCCGCCAGGCCAGGAGCACAGGTGGAGAAGGTAGCAGAGCAAGGAAGGTGGAAGACAGGCCATCATCCCAATGGCGGGACCCCGGCGTCCAGTTGGCCTGGTCTGGGGACCCTCTCCCAGAAGCTGTGAGCTGGACATGAGCTTTATGTTTTGAGTTCCAGTCACATAGATGTCTTCACAACTGAGTGTGACTGGAGACCTCGAAGTCTGCCAAGGTGTCCCCAGAGGAAGGGGGTATGGCAAGGAAAAGCAAGGCAGGTCCTAGCCCAGTCACTGTCTGCAGACACACCCTGCTCCTGCAAGACGTGGGACGGGGTTCTCAGCCAGGCTCCAAATTTCAGAGACTGGGCCTCCCACCACCAGGCCACCGGCCTCTGCTCGGCTAGTCAGACACAAAGCCAGGAATTAGATTCCTTTGCTGGCCTGGGGACCCTCAAGTACCCTACCTGAGTCTGTGAGCACCTGTCCTCTGAGCAGAGCAGAGACAGAGGTGCAGTCCCGCCTCGGGGACAAGTCCGGAGGGGGAAGACCTTAGTCCTGGCGCAGTGTGCAGAGCCAGCCCCCTCCATGCTCCAGGCATGCTACACACACACCTGGAGCCCCTCCCTTCCCTCCTCTGCCTGACTGGATTCTTCCTATCCAGTAATGGCCCCTTCCTCCAAGGAACCCTCCTGGACTCCTTCTTTGTGTGCTGCTGAACTGCTTCCTAAGTTAGTCTTGGAAATGTCCAATTCTCAGTTGCTTTTGCTTAAAATCCTTGAGTTCTCTGGACTCCACTGCAGGCCCTCTTCTCTCCTTGCTGTGCTCCCTTCCTTGGATCATTGTATCAGTCAGCTACTGCCATCTCATGCTGCGTAACAAACTGCAGGGTGTCGGTGGCAGACAACTGCAAGCACATTTGCAGTGTGTGCACTTGTGGGTCACTGAGGGCCAGCTGCTCACAGGGAGGTCTGGCTAGGGCAGTCAGCTCCGGGTACCTCTCAACCCCCTCCTGGGACTAGCAGAAGAGCTGGGGTGGGTTCTTCTCATGGCAATGGCAAAACCACAAGAGGAGGAGTGGAAATGTGGGCTACTCCTTAAGGCCTACGCTTGAAACAGGAGATTATCCTTCCTGCCTTGTTCTAGAGGCCAAAGCATGTCATATGCCAAAACCCAAGTCACATGACTCCTTAAGGCCTAGGTTTGGAATAGACACATTATCTTTCTGCCTTGGTCTAGGGGCCAAAGCAAGTCACAAGGCAAAACCCAAAGTCAAGAAGCTGGAAAATATACACCACTCCATCCAGGGAAGGAAACGGCAGAGTTACCAAAGGGTGTGGACACAGGGAGAAGACCAATTGCTGGAGCCAGCCATCTCCTCCAGATCCGTGATGGCGACTCCCCAGCTGTGCCTCTAGCCCCGGCCTCTCTCCAGAGCCTCACGTTCATCTGGCTGATTCCCTACAGGACACAGCAGTGTAACACTCTGTTCATCCCAATAACAAAACATTTGGAAATGGCCAAATATTTAGTAAGCAGCTGGCTAAATAAATTATAGTTTGTGTGCACAATAAAATTGTTGAAAGCAATTGTTTTTTTAAAGAATAAAATTCATGTAAAAAGATGTGCACCATAAAAATTGTAGCACAGAATGTATAGTATAATCTCATTTTGATGGATAGATAGGTAGATAGATAGATAGATAGATAGATAGACAGACAGACAGACAGAAAACAGCCTGGAAAGGCATAGACTGTATCAGTTAGGAAGCTCTTGGCTAGAAATAACAAAGAATCCGCTAATGTGACTTTAAAAATTAAGAGTTTGTCTTCTTACATCAGAAAAAGGTGAGTGGCAGCTGCTAACCCTGGCTCAGCAGCTCCATGGATGACAGCTGCAGTCTCTGCGATTTTCTTGGTCTTAATGATGACAAAATGGCTGCCTCATCTCCAGTCATCACAGCTGAATTCAAGGCCAGGAGGAAGAAACAAAAGGCATCTCTAGCCATGCTGTGCTTTTATTAAGTAAGCAAAAGCGGTCTCAGCAACCCTGGCAGACTTCTCATTGGCCAGAACTTGTCACGTGGCCACCACCAGCTGCAAGAGAGGCTGGGGAAATAGGGTTATTTCCACCTGTACAGTGAAATCAGGCGATGCAGGAGGAAGCTGGGAGCTGGGTGGAGGCCAGCCGATCTGCCAAGTCTGCCCCAAACGCAGACTCTTCGTATGATTATCTTCAGTGGGACAAATGAAGCAAAATCTCTACTTTTTATGTTGTCCTTGTCTGTACCACTTGAAGTTCATTAAGAATTAATATTATTATTATTTCTACAGTCCTCTTCCCAGCCAAGCTCCTGAGATTTAAAAAAAAAAAATGAGTCTTGGGCCAGGAACAGTGGCTCACGCCTGTAATCCGAGCCCTTTGGGAGGCTGAGGTAGGAGGATCACTTAAGGTCAGGAGCTTGAGACCAGCCTGGCCAACATGGTGAAACCCCACCTCTATTAAAAATACAAAAATCAGCCAGGTGTGGTGGCAGATGCCTGTAATCCCAGCTACTCGTGAGGCTGAGACAGGAGAATCGCTTAAATCTGAGGTGGAGCTTGCAGTGAGCAAAGATCAAGCCACTCCACTCCAGCCTGGGTGACAGAGTGAGACTCCATCTCTAAATAAATAAATAAATAAATATGAGTTCCCACTTCCTGCCTCAGCTTCTCTGTGCCCACCCACCCACCCATTTCTCTATCCCCTCTGCCTCCACCTCCTCTCAACTCCTCTGAATCCGCCTGGGGAGACCTGCTGTGGCCGCCCTGTAGCCCAGCCCAACCCACCTTCCAATCCTCTTCATCCCACGTCACCCATCCTGGTTAGCACCTCTGTTTTGAAATCCTTGCTCTTCTCTCCCTCTGGGATTTGGCATGCCATGCTACTGTGTAAGCCACACAAAGGAAGGGATGTTGTCTATTTTGTTCACTGCTGCTGTGTCTGCCCAGAATAGCACCTGGCACGTAGTAGGTGCTCAAGGACATTTGATGAGTGGTCGAATGAACAAGTGGACAGCAGAAATCCTGCGCCCCCTCTGCTTAGACTGCCACTTCTCAGTCTTGGGCATCATGGCGGCAGCCATGGAAATGTCCCTGAAGATCTCTCACTGCCTGCAGAGGGTGGAACCGGCCTTGGGTGGCCCCAGCTGCCTCCCTATGAAAACATCCTGGCCTTCACGCCTAAGGCACGCTTTGCCCATCACGGGCATGTCCAGGATGCTAATACGGATCCCTTCTGCAGTGCATTCGAAAATACATCCATCCCCTTCCTTTGCTCTCTCCTTACAAGGTTCTCCCAGTGTCCCTGCCTCCTCCCCATTTCCCCATCTCTTGCATGGATGTCTGCTTCTCTGAGGACCCAGACACCCAGTACCTCTCCCCCTCCTGGCTCTCCAGTGCATCCCGTTGGGTTCTCTCCTTGACCCTCCTCTTCTCATGCCACCAGCTTTCCATGTGGCTCCTCATCCACACCCACGCCTGATGCACACACACACCTTTTTTTTCCAAACCTAGGTTTCTAATCCTGATCCTTTGTGCTGCCTCCGGAGTGTCCCACTGGCTTGAAGCTTAGCACAGCCACGCTGAGCTGATCACCTTCACCTCTAGCCCCACAGGCGCATCCATCTTACCACTACCCCATCACCCAGGCCACCTCCTCTGGCCCTCGGCCTCTCCCTCTCTTCTTTTCTCCTTGCTGGGTCAGCAGATCTAGGACGGAGCCAGGCTCGCACTTCTGTGGCGCTGATGCTGTCCCACCAGCACACTGTCGTAAGCATTCACGATCCATGAGGCTGCTTGTCCACAAAGGAGAATCCCCCTTTCTCTTGAACTCTACAACCTTTCATCTGTTCAATATCTGTGGGTGCCTTTTAAAAAAACACCATTCACATACCATTAAGATCACCCATTTAAAATGAAAAACTCAATGGGTATAAAATTCAACGTAAAAATTCACTGGGTTTGGTCAGGTGTGGTGGCTCACATCTATAATCCCAGCACTTTGGGAGGCCAAGGCGGATGGATCACTTGAGCTCAGGAGTTCAAGACCAGCCTGGGCAACATGGATAAACTCCATCTGTACCAAAACTACAAAAATCAGCCCAGGCATAGTGGCATGTGCCTGTAGTCCCAGCTACTCGGGAGGCTGAGATGAGAGAATCACTTGAGCCCAGAAGGCAGCGAGCCGAGATGGCACCACTGCATTCCAGCCTGGGTGATGAAGCCAGATCCTGTCTCAAAAAAAAAAAAAAAAAAAAGAAAGAAAGAAAGAAAGAAAGAAAAGAAAATGAGTTTTAGTATTTTTACAGGATTATGCAACCATCACCATTATCTCATTTTAGACTATTTTCATCATCCCAAGAAGACATTCCCCATTCCTCCTAGCCCTAAGCAACCACAAACAGAGATTTTCTGTCTGCACAGATTTGCCTTTGCTGACATTTTGTGTAAATGGAGTCATGCAAGATGTGTTCCTTCGTGATGGCTTCTTCTAGCTCTGATGCTGTGCGTGAGGGGTCTGCCTGTTAGATCCCACCCGTGAAAGGGAAAACAGCACAAGAGCTGACCCTGCTCTCACCCAGCCGGGGAACAACTCAGATACCACACAAGTCATTGCAGAGTCCACTGGAGACGTCTGGGGGCTCTGAGGAATGGGTCAGGGCGAATGATGGGAGCGGGCTGGGAAGGCAACAGGGCTGCAGGATGGGAGGGGGGTGTTGGAGACAGCAGGGAGAGGCAGGAAGAACACTGGGTTGGGGAACAGCATGAGCAAAAGGTCTAATAAGGGAAGGAAATGAAAGGAAGCCACATGCCAGAGACTCAGAGAAAGGAGCGTGGCCTGGAACAAGATCCGCAAAGAAGCCAGAGGGACAGGGGGATCCTTGACCCTTCCATCAGGGGTTTCAACGTTATCTGAATAGCAATGAGAGCCATGGAAAGTCTGAAACAGAGGGGTGATGTGATCATAAATGTTTTTGGAAAGATCACCCAAAATCTTTTTTGGGGGTGGAGAAGGGAAGGTGGCTGGGAGCTGTGTGTCCATCTTGGGCTGTAGGGATGAGAGAGAGAGAGGAAGGAGTGGGTGGCACCATTCTGAGATGGGGTGGGACAGAGCCACAGCAGCCCAGGGGCAGGCGGGGGGTGAACACCCTTTGATCAGTATTCTGCACAATTTGGAGCAAGAGCAGCTGGTGACTTTCAGGCCCCAACCTCATTACTTAAGGCAGCTCCACAACGAGCTTGCACAGGCCCCTCATCAGCCCCATCCGCATTGCCCAGATCACTTAGAATGCATCTGGCTGCTCCCGCGAGCGTCTGCCACCTTTTTGCTATTTTATGTCATCAGCAAACTGGCGCCGTCGTGAAATTATGCTCCGCTCCCAGTCAATGCATTAAACTTAAATGTTTTCTATAACCAGTGCGCCCCGTGCCTGCCTTAATTCCCAACTGATTTATCTACCCAATTTATTACCAGGGCTCGATTCGATCAATACTGGCTGGGATTCCACCCGCAGAGGCATCTGATTTATGCATGCAGACACTCCTGGGGTGATTTGAGAGTCCTCTCCTCCACCACGGAGCCTCCCAGGCCCCTGAAATTGATGTGCCTGCCTCGCTCCAGGGAGAACCTGCATCACCATCCAAATAACCCAGTCACAGGCCCTTCTGGAGGCCTCAGGCTCCCTCTTCCTGCCCCAGGGGGCCTGCAGCCCTTGCTCTGAGTGCCCTGGGCCGGCCCTGACCTCAGGGCTCCCTGGGAAAGGAAAGTTCCAGAAACCACGAATGCTCAGGGTTAATCTGGGCTTTAGGCTCTGGGGAGAGGGAAGGCATGCATGCCCTGTATGAACTGTGTCTTATTGCACCAAGGGCAGGGTCTAAATCAGATCCTTATCTTTCATTCTGGACACATTAAAAACAGGATGTTGGGGTTTCTTATCCCCAAGGATTTAGCAAACTTTTACTAAGAAAAACCATATATATATACACACACACACACACATATATAGCACAAAAGATTCCAGACAAGATTTTTTTTCCTTCCCAAAGGAGGATCATGGGGTCTGAAACCGAATATAAGAGGTCAAAGTCTTCCCTCTTGAACTTGTTCTGGCAAAAGTTCAATAGAACGACATCCTCTGGTTCTAATTCTAAACCTCCCTGGGGGACACAGCAGGGGGCCCACTCCATCATTCTCAAAATAAATCACCAGCGGCTCATGGCAACAGGAGTTATTAAAATACGAAATTATTTGGTGTCTCCATGTTCTTGACTTCCCCGTCTCTTTGTAGTCAGGAGGCAAAGCCTAAACACTGATGTATTGGCCAATGCCTCAGGGGCCAGGCAAGTTCTGTAAAAGGGTGCAGGGCTGAGCAGAAGAGGCCAGAAAGGAGGACAGGGGCCTGGGGCGAACTCAGGAGGGGGGCAGCTGCTCCTCCGCCCGCAGCAATCATTGCCAGGGAAGGGGAACTCCAGATACCAGGGTTCTTGGCCTTGCCAAAGACGTGTGACCCCAGAACGGGTACCTAGATCCAGTGCTACCAGGCCACATACCAAGTGTGCTGGAACCACCGATAGCTGATCCACAGCGACAATCCCACCCTTGCCGAGACTGACCAAAGCTCAGTCTCCCGCCAGCCCAGAGACACGAGGCTCTGAGTCAACATCTGCATTTGCATCAAAGTCATACTTCCCCATCTTCTTTTTCCCTTCTGACCCCTCTCCTCATGTGGGAGTCAAGCCATAGTACCACTGCTCTGGGAAGGAGGGGACTCCAGGAAGCAGAGGAAAACCAAAGTTGGTTCTTGAATTTTAGGCTTCAGAAGCCTCCTTCTTAGAGAAGAGGTGAGAACTCAGGAAGCACAGAGCTGGGGAAGAACTGATGGTGGGTGGAGCTTCCTAGAAAACTTGCCCTCCCACTGGGAGGCACATTCTCTCTCTTTTTTTTTTTTTTTTTTTTTTGGAAACAGAGTCTCACTCTGTCGCCCAGGTTGGACTGCAATGGCACAATCTTGGCTCACTGCAGCCTCCACCTCCTGGGTCCAAGCCATTCTCCTGCCTCAGCCTGCTGAGTAGCTGGTATAAAGGCGCCTGCCACCATGCCCCACTAATTTTTGTTTCAGTAGAGATGGAGTTTCACCATGTTGGCCAGGCTGGTCGCAAAACTCCTGACCTCAAGTGATCCTCCCGACTCAGCCTCCCAAAGTTCTGGGAGGTGCATTCTAACAGGCTCCTGGGTAAAGCAGGTCTGGGGACTCACTTTGAGAACTGAGGTGCTAGATGCTGTGAAAGAAGGACCCTGGAGGAGGATCCGGAATGCATCAGCAGAATCCCAGCAGATCGCCCAGCTGGGGTGAATGCAGGCCAGAGAGTAAACACCAGCCCAGTGGGGGCTTCTGGTTCATTCTCTACCTTGAGAGTAAAGTTAACTTAAAAAAAACGCAAAATTACCATTTTAAAACCTGAGTCCTGTATTCTCAAGTGGGATTGCGATGATGATTGCACAAGTCTGTAAGTTTATGTACATTTAAAATATGTAACATCCCATTGGCCAAATTTGGAATTACCCAAGCATCAAAAATAATAACAATAACAATGACAGTAATGGTGGAAACACACGGAATGCATAAGTACCCGAGCACCTGTAATGATCAAGAACTAAGCATTTTCCTGCCCCTTCAGTTGGAACTGCCTTTCAGGGAAACCGAACAGCTCCAGAGGATGAAGTAAAGCTCTTTTTTTACAAAGAATGCCAGCTAACGAAATGCAGAAGAAGGGACAGAATTATAAAATCGCCACATTGCAACATCCATGAACTAATTGGCTCGGTCAGAAGTATCAATTTGATCAAGGGTAGCTGGAGACAGACCACAATGAGACACCAATTCCCACTCACTGGGGTGCTCAAACCGAAGACAGACAATGACACGGACTGATAAGGATGTGGAGGAATCCGAACCCTCGTGCACTGCGGGTGGGAATGAAAAAGGTGCGGCTGCTTTGGAAAACAGTCTAGCAGTCCTCAAAAGCCTGCACAGAGCTTTCATGTGACCCAGTAGTTCCACTCCTAGGTGTGACCCAAGGGAATTGAAAACACATGTTCTCACAAGAACCTGTACATACATGTTCACAGCAGCATTGTTTATGTAGCCAAAAAGTAGGGGCGGAAGACAAATGACCATCAACTGATGAACAGATGGAATGGTCCATTCATACGAGGGGTTATTAATAAGCCATAAAAAGACACGAAGTGCTGATCTCTGCTACGGCCTGGACAACTTCGAAACCATGATGTTGAGTGAAAGAAGGTCAGACACAAAGAGTGAGTGACTCCCTCTATAGTGCAATTTATATGAAATGTCCAGAATAGGTCATTCCATGGTGACAGGAAGTGAATCAGTGGCTGCCAGGAGGTGGAGGGAGGCAGAGGAGGGGAGTTCTCTGGGAATGATGCAAGCCTATTGGAAATACAGAGAGAAGTGATGGCTGTACCACATCCCGGAAACTATTGAACTGAATACTCTTAATGGGCGAATTGTGTAGTATGTGAATTACATCTCAATAGAGTGTGTGTGTGTGTGTGTGTGTGTGTTTGTTTGTTTTTGAGATGGAGTTTAGCTCTTTTCGCTCAGGATGGAGTGCAGTGGTGTGATCTCAGCTCACTGCAACCTCCGCCTACCAGGTTCAAGTGATTCAGCCTCCCAAGTAGCTGGGGTTATAGGCACATACAAACATGCCCAGTTGATTTTTTTTTTTTTTTTTGTATTTTTGGTAGAGACGCGGTTTCACCATATTGGCCAGGCTGGTCTTGAACTACCTCAGGTGATCCACCCGCCTCGGCCTCCCAAAGTGCTGGGATGACAGGCATGAGCCACTGCACCCAACCACATGAATGTACTTAATTCCATGGAACTGCTCTGTTAAAACAGTTAAAATAGTAAATGTTATATGTTTACCATCATAGTAAAAAAAGGCAGATGAGAAACAGAATACTCACAGGGTGAGAAAGAATCATCCAGAATTACTTGCTACACCTAAAGGAGGGTCTTCCCCATGGAGGGGCAGCTCTCAGAGCCTCAGGCTCGGCAGGCTGGCAGTGGAACCCCTGGTGTCTGCACCCTGTGGGGAAACCCTGTGGCGTGCATGTCGTCACCCACAGAGTGGTCTGGTGAAGGATGGTCCACCTGAATCAGATTCCACCTGGAGATCCCACTTCCAGTTCCCAGGAAATCAGGGGAGAGGGGGACAAGTAAAGGGCCCCACGTGAATCAGATGCAATCAGGACACAGGGTCTGCCACCAGCCACCCGGGCTGGCCTTCTCAACAGGCCATGTCATGAGGCGAATCACTGCTCTGGGTCGAAAGAGGCTCAAGAGTCAAACAACCAAATGCAACAGCTAAATGAGAGGAAGCCGGTTTGAAGCAGCTGACTTCACAGGCATTTGAAGAGACCTGGGGAGAGTTGACTCCAGACCAGTTAGCGGATGCTGTGGAAGGCTGAAAATGGCCCCTCAAAAAAGCCTGTGTCCCAACCCCCAGAACCTGCGAACACGCCACCTTGTGCCGCATAGGGGACTTCGCAGGAGTGATGAAGGACCTGGAGCTGGGGAGATGATCCTTGCCCAGTCTAATCAAGGGAAATTCGTGCAGGTGAGAAGCGGTGATACCAGCAACTAAGTTAGATTGGTGTGAGGCTGCTGACTTTGACAGTAGAAGAAAGGGCCGGATCGGAGCCCAGAAACGGGGCTGCTTCCAGACACTGCCAGCAAAGGCCAGGAAATAGGTTCCCCCTAGAGCCTCCCAGGAACCAGCCCTGCAGGGTTTAGCCCAGGAAGATCCGTTTCGAGTTTCTGACCCTCAGAACTGTCAGATGACACATTCATGCTGTTTTAAGCCACTAAATCTCTGGTGATATGGGAGAGCAGCCATAAGACACCAATACGGGTACACTATGGGAGTTCCTATTAACTCAATAGAGTGCGTTTAGTGGGAGAAGGCTCTGATCTTAGAAGACATAGGTGATATGGTTTTGCTGTGTCCCCACCCAAATCTCACCTTGAATTGTAGCTCCCATAATTCCCACGTGTTGTGGGAGGGACCCGGTGGGAGGCAATTGAACCATGGGGGTGGATCTTCCCCATGCTGCTCTTGTGGTAGTGAATAAGCCTCACGAGATCTAATGGTTTTATAAAGGGAGTTCCCCTGCACATGCTCTCTTGCCTGCTGCCATGTAAAATGTGACTTTGCTCCTCATTATCCTTCAGACATGACTGGGAAGCCTCCCCAGCCACATGGAACTTTGAGTCCATTCAACCTCTGCCGACACCTGGATATCAGACTTCTAACCTCCAGAACTGTTTTTAAGTCATTGAGTTTGCAGTAATTTGTGACAGCAGCCACAAGAAGCTCATACAGTGACTCACACAGAGCCCTTAAACTCCACCATAGGTCTTCCCCATCCCCAGGGTCTCCTCCTCGGTAAACGAACCACCATTCTCTCTGTCGCTCCATCCACAGAGCAGGCTGCCTGCTGGGATCCCCACTTTGCTCCAACCCCATACCCGTTTTTCTGGGGTCTTCCCCCTCGGATCCATCTCCCCTGGCAGTCCCTCTGGCCTGGCTGCCAGCCACTCTCACCTGGACAGCAGCATTAGCCCCTGACTGGCCTAATGACCCCAACTCTTGCCTGCTGCCAACCACTCCCTTAAAAACATGGAGAAAATCACATTGTTCCCCTCCTAAGCCCGCCAGTCACTCTCCCCTGCTCCTGAAACAAAATCCAAGTTCGTTTCTAGGGCCTCTGTGGGATTAAGACGTCGGTTCCAATTCTTCACCCTCTCTGCCCCTGCCCCTTGCCATGGCCTCATCGGAGGAAGGCATCGCTCCCTGCCCCTTGACTTTGATCTTGGTCACTAGTGTGCTTGGCTTCCCACCTACAGCCAGGAGTGACGGCATAACAGGTCTGCACCTGAAGACGCCTCCCACGTCCCCGCTCCCCACGTCTGCGCCCGCACCTCAAGACACCTTCCTCATCCCCGTTCCCAACGTCCCCACATCTGCGCCCACACTTGAAGATGCCACCTACATCTCCGCTTACCACGTCAGCGCCCACACCTCAAGACGCTTCTCACGTCCCTGCTTGTGGAGCCTGTGCCCCGGCCGACCTGCTGGTGCCAGGACCGTCAGAGAGGCCTGCAGCAGAGCTGCCCAGCTGCACCCAACCTGGACCCCTCAGGCCTCCACAGACCTGCTGGCCTGTGAGTGGAAACACTCAGTTTTGTTTACGCAGCACAACTGGGGCACTAGCTGGCCACGCAGCCCCTGAGGCACTGCCTGACTGGCCTCTGCCCACCTTTCTAACCCCGTCTTTTACCCCTGTGACCCTCTTTGGTAACCATCCTCTCATGCCAACAGCTTCTGGAAGGTTCTAAACCTGCCAGATGTTCCCTGTTCCTCAAGTCTCGGTGTCATCTTACCTCCTCTGGGCAGCCACTCCAGCACTGCACCCACCTAACCCCCCTCAGCCACTTCACTCTGTGGATTCCTTCTGGGTACAGCCCAGCCGCGGTCTTCTCTCCGGCTGTCCTATCACTCCAGCGGCTTTGTGAGGGCAGGAGCCGTCTCTTCAGATGTGAAGCGGAACATCACCTGTTTTCTGGCCTTTCAGCTGAAGCCCACAGCTGAGAACTATCCGTGACTCCAAAGAGAAGCACTTTACTGGGACAACCCCACTTGCCCCGAGAGACCGGAGGCCACTCTGAGATCCACACCCCTCCCCTCCCCCAGCCAGCCACTACTTGCTGGAAGGTGAGAAAGTCAGTGCAGAGAGTGAGGGTTTCTTGGGAGAGGGTTGGCATCCTGCAGGAATCTCTGCACATTTTCTTACCCTCTCCATCACCACCACCAAAAGCCAAGCAAAGGCCATCAGAGACCCCCTCACAGGGACTGTGGTTATCCCACGAAAGCCCACCATTTCACCCTCGCCCAGGGGGTTTGCCGAGTGGGTTCCAGAGCAGGTTCTAGGGAGCAGGCCATGCTTCAGAAATTCCGTAGGACAAGAACAAGGACTGTTTTGTCATGGACCAAATGGACACACGGAAGCCAGACTAGGTGGCAGTCACCAGTGTGAGCATCCCGAATGGGGGTCTCCAAACACCCACCAAGTGCCTGAGATCCCCCTGACATAAGGCATTGGATGGTCAGGGGAGAGCCACCATTCAGCACCTGCTCAGCTAATGCCCTTCAGCTGCCCACCTTCTTCCTGCATCCCAGGCCCACCCTGAGGAGGTGGGCAAGTGGAGAGGGACGGGGAAAGCCAGCAGAGCTATCCCAGCCCCTCTGCCATCCACAGCCTGGCCCTGAGCTAAGGGAAAAGGGCCACTTTGGAAAAGCAAATACAGCTTTTATTTGGAGCAGGTTGGATGTTTTAAGACCTGCAAAGGATGACTGTTGACGGGCAGCTGTAAACAGTCCTACCCAGATTGCCTTGTGCTCCCAAAGGCAGGTGTGGGGGAACGTCAGCACAGGTGTGCACGGCAGTGGTGGGAACAACTAGACCATTTTCTGATGGCCCCAGGGGAGCTTTCCAGCGCCCAGAGGAGCCGACTAGTCCGCAAGTGCGCAGACAGTTCACTTGCTGAATGAGTGCGTGGGAGTGAGACTCTACCGCGTTCTAGGGCACTTATTTGTCTCTTCCTGTGAAGTCCAGCTCCACACCGCAGGGCAGGGATCCATTTCTCCTCAAAACCAGGAGTTTTGGTTCTGTCTCTGTCTCCACCTGTGGGGTGGGAAAAGTAATACCTTGCTGGGTCATTACAAGATTGAAATGTGATACTTTATAGCACTGGCAAAACCAGACTGATGAATTTTTTTCTTTATTTAAAAGTAATTTTTAAATCATGTGTGAGATGAGCCAGGTATAAAATACACTGCAGGCCGGACACGGTGGCTCATGCCTGTAATCCCAACACTTTGAGAGGTCGAGGCGAGTGGATCACCTGAGGTCAGGAGTTTGAGACCAGCCTGGCCAACATGATGAAACCTCGTCTCTACTAAAAGTACAAAAATTAGCTGGGCGTGGTGGCAGGTGCCTGTAATCTCAGCTACTAGAGAGACCGAGGCAGGAGAATTGCTTGAACCTGGGAGGTGGAGGTTGCAGTGAGCTGAGATTGCGCCACTGCGCTCCAGCCTGGGCGACAGAGCGAGACTCTATCTCAAAAAAATAAAAATGCACTGCAGTTTGGTGAAAGTTAGAAGTAAATCATGAACTTCTTTGATGATATAATTTGTTTAAAAATAGTAGTTCTGACATGTGCTCACTCATTTTAAATCTCAGCCCTTCCCTGCATGCCACGGATTATACCCTTAGAACGACCTTTCAGTCCACAAGAGACCACATATATGACAGTGGTCCTATAAGATTATAATGGAGCTAAAGCCATTAAATGGAGTTAAAGCCTGTTGCCATAGCCATCATACAGTTGTAGTGCAATTACTTTTTAAACAAATGTAGTGTAACCTAAGTGTGCAGTGTTGATAAAGTCGACAGTAGTGTACGGTGATATCCTCAGCCTTCACATTCACTCACCACCCTCTCACTGACTTACCCAGAACAACGTCCGGTCCTGCAAACTCCATTCATGCATGTGTCCTACACAGGTGCACCGTTCTGTATCTTTCACATTGTGGTTTTACTGTACCTTTTCTATGTTTAGATATACAAAGACTTACCACTGTGTTACAACCACCTACAGCAGTGGTCCCCAACATTTTTGGCACCAGGGACCCATCTTGTGGAAGTCAATTTTTCCACGGACCAGAGGGAAGTGATGGTTTTGGGATGATTCAAGCGCATTACATTTATTGTGTACTTTATTTCTATTATTATTACATTGTTATATATAATGAAATAATTACACAGTTCACCATCATGTAGAATCAGTGGGAGCCCTGAACTTGTTTTCCTGCAACTACACAGTCCCATCTGGGGGTGCTGGGAGACAGTGACAGATCGTTGGACATTAGATTCTCATCAGGCAGCACACAACCTAGATCCCTCACATGAGCAGTTCACAATAGGGTTCACGCTCCTATGAGAATCTAATGCTGCCGCTGATCTGACAGGAGGTGGAGCTCACGATGGGGAGTGCCTGTAAATACAGATGAAGCTTCCCTTGCTAGCTTGCTGTTCACCTGCTGCTGTGTGGCCTGGTTCCTAACAGAACAATACCGCTCTGTGGCCAGGGGTTGGAGACCCCTGGCCTACCACACTCAATACAGCAGCATGCTGCACAGGTTAAGTAACATGGCGTAGGAGCAACTGGCTATATCCCATATCCTGGGTGTGTGTGGGCTCTGCCATCTAGTTTGTGTAAGTACTCCCTATGATGTTTGCACAACGGCAAAATTACCCGAGGACACAGTTCTCGGAAAGCACCCCTTTTAAGCGACACATGACTGGTATCTTGCTTGGGGAGAATGATGTTGAGGATCTTGGGCTTGGAAATACCTAGGTCAGCCTAATTCCTTCTTGCTTTTCTTGTTACAGCCCCTCCTGGGCGAATATTAATTAACATGTTCACTAGGATTGAAAGGAAGGTCCTAGACTTTTCTTCCCTTTAGGAGGACAAGTTTTAAAAAATGGAATTTATCTGTAAAGCTGGCTAGCTCTTATCCCTGACTCTAAAAAAATAGTTCGTTAGCCCCCCCCCCCCCCCCCCCCCCCCCCCCGCCCTCACCGGGGAAGACCCTGTGGACTGGAGGACCGTGTTTCTCTCTAAATTCTTACACTATGAATGGCATGTGAAAATACTATCCACGTAGTTACCTATGTTTCAAAATAGTCTCTACTATCCAAAGATCAACACAGCACAAAAGTACCAAGAGTGGAAAATCTTTGGTGTGTAACGGCCTAATGGGAAAGAAGAAAACTGGGGAATGCAACAGGATCTGCAATTCGGGTGGCGGCTGGTGGGGCGGATGGGGGCGGATGCACCGTCAGCCGGAATCCGCGCGACGCTGCGCTCGGGAAGTTGATCAGCGGTCTCGCACTGACACCTACAGGCCGCCGTGGCCGCGCACCTGCTGCAACCGCGTTCGACAGCGCCACCTGGCGGGAGCCGACCCCGGCCGGCCCGGGGAGGATTTTCTTTGTGTGAATCCAAGACAGAGGAGAGGAAAGTGCTCAGGACCTCTGGGGTGTGTCCTGTGGGCTGCTGGGGCTGGGGCGCAGCCCAGGAGGAAGTGTCCGTGGGGTGTGCGTACCTGCCCGTCCATCCTGTCCTCTGCACTGCCTGACCGTGCTCAGCCCAATGTGCCTTTCCCAGCTGGACTCTGGCTGGGCAGGGCCGTCGATGCTTTGAGAATGAATGCTGGCATTTTCTGCCTTTTACAAGTAGGGAAAGAGGGGAGTTGGAGGAGTAACCAAGGTCGTAGCCTCCACGAAGGCCTCCCGGACAAGCTGACTCCAGAACCAAAATACTGCCCTGCCTGCCTCCCAAAGGTGGTGGAACCTTTACCTTTGCCGCTCAGAACAGTCACATTCGGCTTCATCCCGACAGGGACTAGAAACTACGGCAGAGGGGCAGGCATCCTCACTCTGCCACCTAGGTGCTGTGTGTTGCTGGGCAAGTTGCTAACCTTCTCTGAGCCTCCATTTCCTCCGTGACAAATGGGCATGAAAGAGAACGTGCTCAGTGCTGCTCAGCACCACCTTCCCAGGGAGTTTGTCAGAAATGCAGTCTCAGGCCCTGTCCCAAACACTGAGTCTCGCATCCTTGGGAGGTGGGGCCCAGCAATCTGTGTTTTAACAAAGCCCCCATGCGATTGTGATACTGACTGAGAACGTCCGCCTTCCGGGGTCACTGAAAAGACCAAATGAGATCACGCATCTGTCACCTAGGCTGGAGGGAAGTGCTGTGATCACAGCTCACTACAGCCTTGACCTCCCCGGCTCAAGCCATCCTCTTGCCTCAGCTTCCTGAGTAGTTGGAACTATAGGTGCATGCCACCAGCTAATTTTTTTTTATTTTTTTGTAGAGATGGGGGTCTCACTATATTGCACAGGCTGGTCTCGAACTCCTGAGCTCAAGCACTCTTCCCACCTCGGCTTCCCAAAGTGTTGGGATTACAGGCATGAGCCTCCACAGCCTGATTTTTTTTTTAATTACAAAAGTAAGATATGCTGTTAAACACAGAATTACCATGTGACCCAGCAATTCCCCTCCTAATGTGCACCCAAAAGTTGAATGTAGGAACTCAAACAAATCCTTATACACCAATGCTCATAGCAGAACTACTCACGACAGCCACAAGGTGGAAGCAATCCCAATAGCTACCAGCTAATAAATGGATAAACAAAACGTGATATATTCGTACAATGGAATGTCATTCAGCCATAAAAAGAATGAAGTCCTAAGACATACCACAACATGGATGAACCTCAAAAATGGTATACTAAAAACCAGGTCCAAAAGGCTACATGTGCCTGGGCACAGTGGCTCACATCTGTAGTCCCAGGACTTTGGAAGGCCGAAGTGGGTGGATCACCTGAGGTCAGGAGTTCAAGACCAGCCTAGCCGAGATGATGAAACCTGGTCTCTACTAAAAATACGAAAATTAGCCAGACGCAGTGGTGCGCGCCTGTAATCCCAGCTACTCAGGAGGCTGAGGCTGGAGAATCGCTTGAACTCGGGAGGCAGAGGTTGCAGTGAGCTGAGATCATGCCTCTGTACTCCAGCCTGGATGACAGAGTGGGACTCTGTCTCAAAAAAAAGGTGGGGGGGACAGATATGGTATGATCTGATTTATATGAAATATTCAGAATATGCAAATGTATAGACAGAAAGTCGATTGGTGGTCATCTAGGACTGGAGGGAGAAGGTATCTGGGATGAACACAAGTGGGTATGGGGTTTGTTTTTGAAATGATGAAAATGTTCTGGAAATAGTGTGATGGTTGCACAACATTGTGAATGTACTAAATGTCACTAAGGATAAATGCTGTGTGTCTTTTGCCACGATAAAAAATAAAAGAAAGGCCGGGCACGATGGCTTATTCCTATAATCCCAGCACTTTGGGAGGCTGAGGCGGACAGATCGCTTGAGCCCAGGAATTTGGCAACATGGTGAAACCCTGTCTCTGTTAAAATATGTATATACAAAAAATTAGCCAGGCATGGTGAGGGGCTCCTGTAGTCCCAGCTACTCAAGAGGCTGAGATGGGAGGATCACTTGAGCCGAGGAGGTCGAAGCTGCAATGAGCTGTGATTGCACCACTGCACTCCAGCCTAGATGATGGAGTGGGACCCTGTCTCAAAAATGGAGACTTGCCAGTTGTAATAACTCAGGGCTGTGTAAAACAGTTCTCTTGCCCTGAAGCAAGCAATGCTAACAGTTTGGGGGTATACCTTTGGCATCATTATTTGTGCTCAAATAAACATATATAGACACTGGATTTGCCTCTTTTTAAAATCGTGCTCATAACATTTCTTGGGCAACTTGCTGTTTTCCACTTAATGACACATCCCAGATATCCCTCATGTCTGTCCCCTGGCCTGTACATACAGATCAAGTCACGTTGTCGTAGCTGCAAAATGAGCCACCATCCCTCCCCCTTGTGGGCATGTAGAGTGTTTCCAGGCACCTGCCACCATAAACAGCAGTCACAAATATTTGCAAACAGGTCTCATTTTGTACAGGGGTTTCTGCCACCATTAACAGCAGTCACGAACATTTGTGAACAGGTCTCATTTTGTACAGGGGCTTCCTCTCTGTAGGATGGATTTACAGAAGTGAGGCCACTGTGCTAAGTCATGGGCATTCTGAATATGTATTGTCAGATAGCAATCAATCCTGCAGGAAGATGGGAGTCGACAGGCTCCCCTCTGCAGTGCGGACATGTTTCCCAGGTGCACACACGTGTACGCACACACACATACACACACACACACCCCACAGCCCCAGATGTTAGGAGTATTTATCATTTTTCCAATTGTAAATTGGTAATGCAAGCCAATCAAATGGGTAAAGCGTGACATTGTACTATGTCGGTTTCGGTTTGATTACTTTGACAATTGCTATGGTTGAATTCCTTGTTATTTGAGCAGGTTTTGGTACCTTGGGGAATGGGTGGTCCACAGACCCTTTCAGGATATAATGGGAGCTATGAAGGTTCTCCCCAGAAAATGTATACAGACATGCACATTTTGCAGACAATTCCAGGGGTTCAGGCACAAAAGCCCATATGTGAGGCCCATTTTCAAAGTGGCGCAGACTGCGGCGTTTCTGACATTTCCAATGAACACAAACACGATTGTTTGTCTAAATGTTAATGGGTTTCTGTGCCCTCTGCTGGAAGCATCTGCAATCAGTGCGGCACTGCGGAGGCAGAGCCCAGTGACTGGAATTTTCCTCTTGCCTTAGAGCTGTTTTCCTCTCCTGCAGAACTGGCCCTGGAGTTTCAAGTTCAGAACGCACTTTTTTCAAGTAGCTAAGAAAGCCCTCTACTTCACACCCAAATCAGCAAACTTAACAGAATTTATTTATCTCCCACTTGGGGGATTATTACTTCTGGACAGAGACTATTACTGTATAAGGTTTGCTGAAAATGTATGAGGTTATCTGGAGACGGGGGCTGGTGGGGGGCGGTGTATTGATTCCCAGTAAGTAAATATTTTAAACAAATTAAGTGGTTGTAGCAATAATAATAATAATAATAATAATGGCTACCATTTTTCAAGCGTCTGCTCCGTGCCAGACATTTAATCCCTCCAATGACAGAGGCCAGGTTTTATTACCTGAGTATTACAGAGGAGAAAACTGATGCTCTGAGAGGTGCCATTGCTTGGCCCGATGCCACACAGCTTGTGGTGGAGGAAAATGCTAAACCGGATCTGCCAGACTGCAAGCCCAGGCCCCTCCCACTGCATCTTGGGGTCTCGCTGACAGGGCCTTGGGTCTTGAGGGCACAATCCACATTGGCAGTCTCCTTTCACCAATGCAAACCAGGTTGGGATGCTGGTGACGAGGCCCACGTGACGGATAAAGACCCTGAGGCTCTTGGGAGGTGACCATTTGGTCCAAGGTCACACAACTAGTAAGGAGGAGAGAAAGGGATAGAACCCTGGCCTGCAGTGCACTGAAAACAAGACAGTGCCGTTAAATCCCAGCAAAAGACGGCTACCTAACAAAACACTGCGCTCTGCTGATGTGTTTTTAAGAGGGAGATTGGTGAGGGTCAGGGTGGTGTCAAAGCCATACTAGCACAAAAAGGAAACTTTCTCCTTGTGGATACGGAAAGGACCGACAGCAATGTCAAAAGGGATTGCCTTTCCCACCCAGTGTTTCAGTGTCACTTAATACAGTGTCAGGGACCACCTGAAGTCCCCTGAGGCGCCACCAGTGAGATGCCCTCCCTGCTCTCTGGGAACCCCTGGGTTAGTGAATATGCTTCAGGCAAGGGAGTGCCCCAGGTCTGAGACTGAGTGAGGAGATGGTGGCAAGAGTCCAGCAGGCAGCTGAAGGCCCCGCAGAGTCATCTTTGGAGGGAAACCAGTAAGATGCAAGCCGAGATCTGTGCTGACCCCAAAGCCTCTATCCCCACCTCTGCACAGGCAGCTCTTCCCCTCTCGTGACTGCAAGCCCAGCCCTACCTGGGGATGCCAGATGAGGCAAAGGAACTGGATGGCATGGCCTGACAGAGCAGAGATGTGCCTGACCACCATGCCAGACCACCTCCAGGGTCCAACAAAAATGTTTGAGATTGACCCCCTACACACTCAAAAAAAACTTTGTTGTCTCCCAAAATGTGGGGGAAAAAAAACCTCTTCAAAATAAATGTGTAATGAAATATCTACAAAATGTAACGTCTCACCCAGTGGCAACTCAATCCTTCTATGGCTCTGGACATATTTTATTTCATAAGTGATACAGAATGGAGCACTCCCCAGGACCTATGAGTGTTCAGATGACCCTACCACAGACTGAGCAAAATGTCACCACGAAGAGTTTGGGACCTGCCCAATGTCTGGCCAAGTGTTTAATTGAATTGGAGGTAGATGAAGATAGAGTGCCTGCCCCCAGAATTTTACATATAGAAGTCGGGCAGTTGGTTCTCCAAACAATGAAGGCGGCTGGGCAGAGCTCCTGGCAAATGCACGACTCTGAGTGATGCCACTTGTTAAGTTAAAAGAGTGCCCGCGTCACCCCCCTAACACCTCATTAGCTAAATGGATTGCCCCATTGGGTTGGGGTTGCTTAATATCTGCCTGTTGACTTTGCAGAACGTCTGCCAAGAACAAGATCTCAGTTTTGACATAGCTGATGCTGAGGTATTTTTTTCTTCGGCTATTATTTGTCAAACAGAGTGCTGAGCTGGGTACAGCCACGTACACTGAGTGTAAAACCACATCATTAACACAGATCTTACTTGCTATGACAGCAGGAAATGCAGCCAGTTAATTTAAAAGCTGACTCCAGTTCTTGGGATGGAAGTGGGAAAGGGGGGCCAGGATACAGTGCCATTTCCCATTCCCAGGAAAACTGCAATGGTCACAAGACCATTGCCACACATTTTGATTCCAAAAGTTGCTTAGAAGGTAGGGCTTTAGAGAAACATGAATGGTCTGTGGAAGGTGGGAGAGTGGACCCCATACGCCACCCAGCAAGACCCATGGCTACTCCCTCACTGTGGCGTCAGAGTTTTGGATTGTTCCAGAGAGACTTAGATTGATTCTACCACATTTCTCCATGAAATGGAGTTTGACAATGAGAGGCAGTCACATGGGTGTGCCCCGCATCTTCTCACTCCTTTTGTAGCAGACCACATTCTTCAAAAATTCAAGCCAAATTTTAAAAATCAAGAGAGATCTGGCCAGGTGCAGTGGCTCATGCCTGTAAATCCAGCACTTTGGGAGGCTGAGGTGGGCAGATCATGAGGTCAGGAGTTCGAGACCAACCTGGCCAACATGGTGAAACCCCGTCTCTACTAAAAATACAAAAATCAGCCAGGCGTGGTGGCAGGTGCCTGCAATCTCAGCTACTCAGGAGGCTGAGGCAGGAGAATCACTTGAACCTGGGAGGCGGAGGTTGCAGTGAGCCGAGATGGCACCACTGCACTCCAGCCTGGGCAATAGAGCAAGACTCTGTCTCAAAAAAAAAAAAAAAAAAGTCAAGAGAGATCCTTTCAAAAAGCCAGATTTCCAGGTCTGGAGCTCTAGAAAGATCTAGCAGCCTCTGCCTTTCATCTCTGCAGGAATGGAGTCTCAGTGCCCTCTTCAGACAGCTGGCCCCATCCTTATCTTTCCTTCTTGTTTCCCACGCCCAGCTCACTCATGCACTTGGCAGGCTGGGACCCTGTGGGAACACCAAGCACATCCTGCAGTGTGATATAAGGTTTTGTAATGCAGAGACCTGAGAGTTGAGATAGACACTCCAAGGTGGTTTGCTCAAAGGAAAGAAGGAAGGGCTATCCCAGTGCTGGTAGGAAAAGAACACTAGCAAGAGGAGATTGCATGGACCCCTGGGGATGAGACAAAGGAGAAGATGTGGCCAGCCTGATTCTCATCTTCTTTTACACTGTTTCCTCCCCATCTAGTGCCAATGTGTTACCTTTCAACAAAAGTAATAAGGCATCCCTTCTGGAGAATGTGTTTGGAGAGCCAAGCTCACCCAGCTTCCCTTCTGCCCCTGACTCAAGAAGCAGACCCCTCAAAGATGGCTCAGGAAACCTGGAACATTAACTGTGGGAGCATTTAGTTCCACAGCTTTACAGACTGAAATTCACAGCCCACACCACACACGACCTCCTGACATTTGCTGGCACTTGTTTTGTACAATAACAATAGTGCTATTATCATTATTGTTATTACTTCTATTATGCCAGTGCATTAGACAGTCCCCAGAAGGGAGAGAAGGTAATTGGCTCCCATCACCCTAAGCAGCGCTATTGGGTACAATGTACAAATAGCTTAAAATTAAAGGCTGGCATCAGAGCCTGTTCAGTCTGTAATGGATTACCAAATGAGCACAGACTTACCTCCTGCCATCAACACCCTCCCGAAATCATTTGCAAACAGGACAGATAATTTCATATCTGATTCAGGTTAATTGCCCTGTTTTCCTGCCTCCCTGCTCACCAAGGACCCCCATGGGATTGAACTCTGCAAAGTTGCCCAAACCAGCTTCAACAGGCAAGCGTTCCCACTGGGAGCTAATGAGGGGTCATCATCGTCACCTTAGACCTAAACCCAGACTTGATCCTCTGCAAAGCATTCTTCATGACCAAGTCGTTAAGATCCCGTATCCCTGACTTCGCTATCTGGTGGAGGAGGAACATCTGCCGCTCACTCTGTGTGTGGTTCAGGCGGTGTGCAATGGAGATGGGGGTCTCCCCCTTGGCATCTTTGTCGTGGATGGAGGCCCCGTGCTGGAGCAGAAGGCTTATACAGTCTGACCGACCCGTTGCTGCAGCCACATGCAGGGGTGTCCTGCCCAGGGGGGATCTGCTGAGGCAGCTGGCTCCTGTAAAATAAGAACATTGGCCAGAAGGAAGACATGTGGAAGGGGAACACAGGAGGGGTCCAGGGCTGTGAAGGGAGTGCTCCCCAGGGAGGTCCTGCTGCCTGGCCCAGCTCCAGCACTGTCCTGCCTCCAGTATGTTCCCCTGGCAGTAACCAGTGATTTTTCCAGAATGCCCATATCAAACTCCTGCTCAGATCCATCACTGCCATCCCGCCACCTGTGGGTTGATGTTCTAGGTCTTTCCCGCTCACTCTCACCATACCTTCCCATTACTATTCCAGCATTCCCTCCTGCCATACTCTCCTCCCCAACCCCACCACCAAGGCACCAATTATACCTACCTTCCACCTTCATCCCTTAAATACACCCTGCTCTGCCTCCTGCCCCAGGCCCGTTCACAACATTCTCATTTTATTCTGAGCTAACTCTGACCTTCCTTTAGGTTTCATTTCTTTCCTTGGGAAAATCTTCCTTAGTTCTCCCACCCCATGAAATCTCCTGTATAAGCTCAATAGACACTCTACATCTTCACCACACTGTGTACACCATTGACTATGGAATTATTTGTAATAATCTACTGATTTCCCCTCATAAACTCCAGGAGGGCAGAAAACACACACATCTGGCTCGTTGCTGTTCTCATCCCGAGCACGTAGCTCAGTGCCTGCAGAAGACAGGCACTCGGGAAATGACGCAATGGGCAGCCTGACTCATGGACAGATTTCACTTCGATTAAATTCCTCACTGCCTCCTGCAGATGGATGGGCTAATGACAGGTGTCCAATATGGAATTGTTGAATTGAATCAAATTCTGGATAACAAATATCATGACACAGAAAACAAGGCAATTCAATTAAATTCAGCTGACATTTCGGTAGCCAGTTTTTATGAGCTCCGGCTGGTTGGTGAGGTAAAGTTTTAAATAGGCTCTTAGAACACCAGTGTCGACCATGACACCTCCCCCCAGCAGCTGTCTGCAGAGGACAGAAAACTTCGCAAAGCTGGCTGTAATTTTTTAACTGGTGCCTTCAAATACATCACAGTTCCATCAGAGTGAAAATGACTTTTTATGAGCTTAAGGGACTGCTGGGCTGTGCAAAGCTCATATTTCATTTTACAACAAGCAAAGAG
This sequence comes from Theropithecus gelada, assembly GCF_003255815.1. Lineage (NCBI taxonomy): Eukaryota > Metazoa > Chordata > Mammalia > Primates > Cercopithecidae > Theropithecus > Theropithecus gelada. The sequence continues at coordinate 44,393,430 of NC_037678.1, read as the reverse complement.
CAGACAGGCAGTGAAGGAAGGAAGGAGAATATTGTTTAGGTAACCTTTACCCATCACAGAGGTTTATACCCCCGATGCATGGCCCAATCATCTGGCCCAGGAAATCCAAGATGTTTTCCACCTTGCTCGGTGTAAGTGGGAAAAATAGCAATGACTGAGCTGAGAGGCTGGAGCCAAGGCTGTGGGTAGGAAAGAAGCTGTTGTCTAATTTGGAGGCAAGCTGATATGGGAGACCCTTGGGAAAGGCCCCTCCTGAGCCCAAACCATTGACCAAACACCACATAACATGTTCTCCCTTTTTCCAAGGAAGCTGGTGGTCTGAGCTGTTACAGCTGTTCTCCATTGTTCTTGAGTGGTCTGCATCTCCATCAGTGGGCATCTTTTCCCAAAAATATCCCACATCCAGGGAGGATAGAGTGTACACCTATGGAATGTTGTGTAAAGCTCTTTAATTTGAAGACAATGTTGTCTTAGGCTTCTGTTTCTATCTATCAAGAGAGCCGGAGAGAGAGAGAGAGAGAGAGGAAGGAGGCCCTTAAGTGGAGGTGGGGTGAAAAGAGAGTTCAGCATGAATGTCTTGTGAGAAAATAATAACGAGGCGTGGAGAAGGAAGAGTGGTGATCCTGCCATCCACCACAGAGCTGTACTGGCTGGAGGGTAGACTATTTTGGGTTTTTTTTCTAGTTTTGTTTTTTTTGTTTTTTTGTGTTTTTTTTTTTTTTTTGGTGTGTGTATTTTTGTTGTATTCTCCTGTCTCAGCCTCCCCAGTAGCTGGGACTACAGGTACATGCCACCACACCCATCTAATTTTTGTATTTTTAGCAGAGATGGGTTTCGCCATGTTGGCCAGGCTGGTTGTGAACTCCTGACCTCATGTGATCTGCCTACCTTGGCCTTCCAAAATGCTGAGATTACAGGTGTGAGCCACCGTGCCTGGCCAGAGGTTAGACCATTTTGGACCGTTGCAGCATCCTAATTTCATGCGAGGCTGGAAATCACGCAGACAGCATGGGAATATTCCCAGCAATATGTCTGTTTGGAAACGAACCAGGAATCCTTTGTAGCTGCCCCCTGTGTCTTGGGTCCTGAAATTTCTGCCTCACTGAACCAGAAAGAATCTTCTTGAGACCTGGTGAAGAGAAGGAGGGCAGCCTCTGACTGGCGTACCCTAAGACACTTGCCTAGACAGGGAGCGAGTGGTCCCATGGGGACCCTGATTGGTGGCTGACAAGACACAGGTCCAGGAAACCACTGCTGGAAGGACCTGGAACACAAGACACTCTGTCCTTTCTACCTGCAAAAAATCCCAACTCATGAATATAGGAAGCTTTCTACCAGAATTACCGTGTTCTAGAAGGTACTGCACAGCATCAAAGTGACCTCTGTGTGAGGCCACATACAACGCCACAAATGCCCTCTGAGACGTCCACTGCTTCCACTTCTCACCCTCAAAATGTTCTGAATTGGCAGTTCGGTAGACGGAATCTTCAGTAAGCCCGAGACAAGATAGCTGGGCAAGATAAGAGGCGTTTGAGTTATTCTCAAAAGCATGGCTACATTCTGTTGGATGGCTGATGGGGCATGCTCAGGGGAAGGGCTGCTTGAATGCCAAACTCAGGCTCATCATGGGAAAAGAGAGGTGCAAAACCTCCAAGAAAAGCTGAGAAACACCCAGGATAGGATGGAGAGGCCATAATTTAACGCCTTATATATGTTCAGGAAATACGAATTTGCCATCAGTCAGGCTCAGAACGCAGGAAGGTCTTCCTGTCGATGTTTTGAAGAGAGAAAATAGCTTTGCCGGGTGTCCACAGGAAGGTGGTTGAAGCCACTGAGGAAGAAAACAGCCAATACAAATGGCCTCCCAGAGGGTGACAGGCATCTCTTGGAGACCAGCTCTGGCCTTCCCATCTATTTGTGTGCCCATTGTCTCCGTTAGGTTTCAGAGCAAGCTGAACACGCACAGGTGAACAGTCCAGTCATGTAACCGGCTCGTGGTGAATTAAGTCTTTGAGCCTGGGAGGAAGACTACAGGTTCCCCCAGCGAGGATACTCTGCCCTGATGTGGGAGTCAGGACTGGGGCGGTGGGAGGAGCAGAATCGGGATGAGGATGATGGCAATTCTGACAACCTCAGACAGCAGGGAGGTGACCCCTGCAGCCAGAGCAAGAGTCAGAAAACCAAGCATGGACCACACTGCTGGTGACAAAGGGGAGGGAGACAGAAGGGGCAGAGGAGCGTGCAGAGGAGAAGCGGGAGGGATTGGGAGGAGGTGTGTCAGGCCTGGGTGCCCCTTCCTGCCCACCCTCCCTGCCAAGGCTGCCTCCTGCTGCGCCTGCCCCGAGCCCACCCACTCTTCCGAGAATGCCAATCCCAGCCCCTGCTACACCCAGCCTTCCCTGACCCCTTTCTCGGCAAAGAAACTCTGTCTCCTCTTCTCCAGGAGCATATAGCTTTCCATCCGAATTTCTTTTCTAGAAAGAATAGAGCATTGCCCCTCGTGTCGCAGCGATTCATATTCCCTGTTGGGCATACATCTGGTTTCTGTCCTCCTGCTCCCCACTGCCCACCCCTAGAGCCCAGCTGAGAGGCCAGCAGGAGCCCTGGAGGACAGAGCGCCCACCGCTCGCCCCAGGAACAAGGGACCTCCTGCCGCCCCGGAACCAGGCAGCACCTGGCGGAGGCCTGTAGCACAGCCCCGAGCTCTGAGCTGTGCATTTCCCAGTTATCTGGAGTTCTCCTCTCAGTGTTAAATTAGATTTTCGACCTTATCACTCATACACATGAATAGAAACGTGCTGCCTTGACTCCTTTGTGGGGCGGGGCGGGGCGGGGCAGGGCAGTAAGTGGGTTATAAATCACAAATTGATAAACCCAGCAAAATGGTAAACCCAAGGAGTGAAGGCAAACCCTCGGTGCAGTATTTTGTAATTATGACACGGCTCATCGTTCTCTCTTCCCTGCTCTGAAACTGTTACTCAGATATCCATATTAAAGACTAATTTTTCCCCCACAATTTCTGGTTGCTTCGTAACGTATAATATCCATTTAAAGAAGCATGAAAACACCTTGCTGGGATCCCCTTCCACAGCCGCCACAACAAGTTCTGTCCATCCGTCATGACGCCAGATACATAATGAAATAATCCCTCCAGGAACAACATCATGAAACTTCAGGGTAGTGTCATCCATCAAAACTCCTGCAGGGAATCATTTTTTTTCTTTTAAAAAATTGCGTATTAAAGATAAACTACTACATTGGTTAAGTTAAGAGATTATCTGACCTTGAGTGCCACAAAGATAATTTTAGAAATATCGAATACGAATCTCATTTGATGGTGCCGCGTGGGTCTGTCTGTTGTTGGTAATGCTTTTTAGAAAATTAATTTGGTTCAGCTCAGATGGAAGCCGAACAAAATCACAATGCCAACGATTTATAAAATTCTGTAATTATAACTTGTCCTATTGTGAAAAGGCACATGAGTCAGTAAAATCATTTTATGAGGCAAACTCTACAAATAGAATGACTTAAACTTGAAGTAACCAGTCATTAGACACACGGCACAATGTGGTTAAACAAGTCACATAGGGTAAACCAAAATACTGTCTTGGATAATGTCATTACTTGGCTAAAGAGGTGACAATGACAAAAAATTGCTTGATCTTTCAAATTGAAGCCTGGGAGGGATTTTTCCGCCTTGGCACTGCTGACAGTTTAGACTGGGTAACTCCTTGTGGTAGGGGCCCCTCCTCATTGTCAGGTGTTCACAGCTTCCCGGCCTCTACTCACTAGATGCTAGCAGCATGTTCACCAAATCAAGGCAATCAAAAATGTCTCCAGGCTCGGTACAGTGGCTCGCACCTGTCATCTCAGTACTTTGGGATGCCGAGGTGGGCAGATCGCCTGAGCCCAGGAGTTCGAGAGCAGCCTGGGCAACATGGCAAAAACCCATCTCTACAAAAAATACAAACATTTTCTGGGCCTGATGGCTCGCACCTGTGGTCCCAGCTACTTAGGAGGCTGAGGTGGGAGGATCACCTGAGCAGAGTTGCAGTGAGCCAAGATTGCACCACTGCATTCCAGCCTGGGCAATAGAGTGAAACCCTGTCTCAAAAAAAAAAAAAAAAAAAAAAAGTCTCCAGATATTGCCAAATGGACTCTGGGGGACAAAATCTCCCCAGCTGAGAGCTGATGTGATGTAAGGAGCTAATGCTGACATCCACCCCAATTTGGACTTGGAGTACCAGAGCTCCTTTGGCCTCATGCTTTCTTTATAAGCAATGCCATCAACATCGAGTCCCAGCTCTGCCCAGGTGAGACGGTCTACATTCCAAGTCAGTGGGATTCATGAGTTTTCTGGTTTCATGATTGACTGCTTTGCGCTTGTATACTAGGTACTCAGTGATTACTTGGTGCCCAGACTGAGTACCTATATTCTTTCATCCTTAGGACAGCTCTCCAAGGTAGGTTTGTTATGTCCATCTGCTGATGAGCAAACGGAGGCTCACACAGCCTTTAAGTAAACAGCCACCCCAGTGCTGACTCCCTCCGGGGCCACTGGCTTCCCACTTTTGGCTCTATGAGCACCAATTTGCTACCAGATACTCAGGATGGTAGATGTCAACAGGCAATAGTGATCAGCAAATCTGTTCATTAGTGTCCTATTTGTGGTTCAGACCCAGAGGATAACCGGTAATTAGTCTAAGTAAGACAACTTGACTCCCTACAACTTTGAAAATATTGAGTAAAGCTGTGTTTTGCTGAGACGTGCAAGAGTACAACTGCCACATGCTGAACAACCCCTATAGAGATCGGAGTACATCCTCTTTTTATAAACAGGCAGCCACTGCCTTGGACTTAGACAAATACTAATTATCACCAGCTAAATAAATTATCAAAGTTGACGACAGACGTGTAAGGGCAACCCTGGCCCATGGATGTGCTCACCCTTTTAGATTTGTGTATCTCAAGGTTTTCACACATGATCTCATTTGATCTCCCCCCGCCCCAAATTTTGAGGTGGGTAGGAGAGGCCTCAGAGGATTATTTATAGGCAGTAGCCCAAATTTCTTCTAATAATGAGTAGCACTTTCTGTCTTTCTTGTTTACCACCCAGTGCAAGGACTGCAACGGCAGAGAGAGGTCGAGCTTCTAACAGTTGCTAAGTGCCTGTTGAGTGATAGCACTGTGACATCAGTGTTAAGTCACCCCCTCTCTCTCGCTCCCTCTTAGCTTTCTTGAATTAATAGCTCAGCACAGCTCATCAGCGAAAATAAATGAACAGAAGGGGTGCCAGGCATTTGTAGTTGAGGATACATAATTTTCAAATTACTTGTTTGGGAACTCTTACTAAGTCCTTCAACAACTCTCCTCACTTTTAATATGTTAAATACAGACTAGGCTGGAAACACATTTCTTTCCAAATAAGACCTCAAAAATGCCCAAGAGCATCTTCCAAATACTCCTATAGGAAAATAATACGTCATGAAAAATGCTTAACCTATTTTAAAGAGAGCAAAGGAAGGTATTCTGGCCTTCACTGTGCATTTTGAGTTTCCTGAGTCATTTCTGTCCATAGGGGGAAACAGCTCTTGAGAATTCTAGAGCTGGTGGCTCTGTGTTATAGATTAGGAAACTGAGCCCAGAAGGGCAGTGTCTGGCAGCACCAAGCCCGTGGAGGCAGGCTGCTTTCAGATCTGTCTGTCTCCATCGTTCCCCAGCCCCTGCAGTACAGCTGCAGTCTCTCTGCAATATCAGCTGTTCACATTCTCTGTGCAGCAGCTCAGAGATTTTTTCTATATCTTCATTTTCTTGGAAGTGTGTTGTGTTGATTTCAACCAGGTGGGGAGATGATGGAGCCAGGGACTTTGATCCTGTTCTCATATCCTAAATATTGTAGGGAATCGGGATAGGGAAAGCCACGCCTTCAGGTCAGGGAAGGAGACTGATGGAAAGAGAGATGGGCTCTAGGGTGCCTGGCCTCCGCTGGGTATCTACCACACGAAACTTGTCTGGAGCGGGGCCCTTGGGGTCCTAATTCAGTCACAGGGAACTTTCGGCTCTGGGTTCTGATTCCGGCTGGGCTAGCTTTGAGCTCCCAACGTGAACAAGGACACGGCTTGGAATTTGGGGTTCTGATATGTACTAGGTTAGTTCCAGTATTCAGGTTCAAACGTGGATAGCAGCATTTGCTTTGAGACTCACGTTCCTGTGAGGGCAGTTGACTCTGGATTTGGGCTCTGATTAAAGTAAGGTTTGCTGTCTGTTTGGGGGTTCTGATGTGAAAAAGTCTGTTCTGGGATTCGGAGTCCTCGTATGGGCAGGACTTGTTTTGGGATGTGGGGATCTGATGTAGCCCCGAGTAGTGTAGCATTTGGAGGGTAGGAATAGAGCACATCTGCCCTGAGATTTGGGGGTCTTCATGGTGATAAAATCTGCTCCAAAATTTGGGCTCCTGCTATATGAAGTTTTTGGTCTGGAATTTGGGGTTCTGGTATAAATAAGGTTGGCTGAAGGATTTGGGTTACACATACAAGAAAAGTTTGCTTTGAGTTTTGGGGTACTCATGGAGGCAAGGTTTGGTTTGAACCTTGACTTCCTGATATGGACATGGCCGGCTTCAACCTTGGAGTGCTGATGTAGACATGGTTTCATGTCTGGGGGTGAATTCAGATGTGGGTGGGTTTGACTTTAGCTTTGGGATCCTGTTGTGGACAGAGTTTGTTTTATTCTTTGGAGCCCTCATGAAGACACTTTGAGGGGATTTGGGTTCTGGTATGGTCATGGTGAGCTCAGCTTTGACCTCTTTGCCTGGACACGGTTGTTGGAGGATCTGGAGTTCTGAGTTATGGTTAGCCTGGAGATTAGGGGTTCAGTCTTGGGCTGGTTTGTTGATTTTGGGGTCCTGAGATGGACAGGGTTTGTTTTGATTTGGCGTCCTTGCAAGACAAAAGTGGCTGGAAAATCTGGGGTTCTGAGGTAGTCATGGGTAGCCTGGAGATTTGGGGTTCAGTTGGGCATGGTTGCTTTGGATTTTGGGGTCCTGAAGTGGTTAAGGTTTGTTCAAGCCCTGGCATCCTGGGGTGGATGTGGTAGCTGGAGGATCTGGGGTTCTGAGGTAGTCACGGTTAGCCTGGAGATTTGGGGTCTGGTGTTAGGCAATTTCGTTCTGGGTTGGTGGGTCCTGAGGTCAGCAGGGTTTGTTTCAGGTTTGGCATGCTTGCGTGGACATGGTTGGCTAGAGCATTTGGGGTTCTGATGTTCTCAAGACCAGCATGGCGGAGGACTTGAGGTTTGCTTTGAGTGTGGGGTACTGACATGGGCAGGCTTGCCCTGGGTTTGGGGGTCCTGCTGAGGACAGGTTTTGTTTCAGACAAGTCTTATTGGCTTTGGGACCTGTGTTCCTTATGAAGACATAGGGAGCCTGAGGGTCTGGCTTCTGGGGGATCCTGGCTTGGACACGATTTGCTCAGGGTTGGCAGATGCAGCCCAATCCAGGCAGGACCTGCTTGTGGATTCGGGTCATGTGGACAAGGTTTGCCTTGATTGGGAGTCCAATTTGAATCCCGTGTGTTTGAGACTGGGAAGTCCCTCTGCGGCCAGGACCCCAAGTGGCCCTTCCATCTGGGTTTCAGGGTGGCTGGGTTTCAGGGGTTTCCTTTGCCATCTGGGGTTTCTCACGTAAGCAAGCTTCCCTTTGGGAATCCAGCTTCAGAAGTGGCCAGGGTGCCCTTACATGTGGCCAGGGAAGGGGTCAGGGCAGGAGCCACCTTCGTCGAGGTACTGGAGCCGCTGGAGGTTGAAGGGGATGCCGACCATCAGGTCCAGTTCCTCTTTGAGCTCCCGCACGGTCATGTCGCCGCGGCAATTTGCCACGCGGAATATCTCCCCCGTCTCCTCCAGCCGCACCCGCAGGAAGAAGACGTCAGGGGCCAAGTCGGGCAACGCGCTCGCGGCCTTCGGGTCACCGACGAGCTGCTGGCTCCGGCCGCGGGAACAGGCCCGGGACTGCGCTGGGAGGGGCCGCGAGCCCGCCGAGCCTGCCCTGGACCCGCCGCGCCCCTGCGGTCCGGCCCGCATACCGCCCCTGCGTCCCGCATTGGGGTGCAGGCGAGGGGCGCCCCCCAGCGGCCCCGCCGCCCGCGCTCCGCCCGCCCCCGCCGCCGCCCGCCGCATGGTCCAGTCGCGGCCGCGCGTCATCCTCGGCTCAAGTGAGGCGGCCGCGCGTCATCACCGCCCCCGCCGGGCCCGTGCGCCCCCCGCCCCACTGTGACGCCCAGGCCCTGCCGTGCCCGCCCCCTCCAGACGCACGGCGAGGCCTCTCCCTGCCCGCCGCCCGAGCCCCCAGGGAGATCGACGGGCGGGCGGCGCCCAAGGGTCCCGGAGTCCTTTCCCGCTCCGCGATGAACAAAGACGCGGTTTCACGTGGCCGCGGGAGACGATTCTTAAATAATGGAACAGGACGTAGGCCCTTCCCGAAACAACAGGGAGATTTATTGATAAATACAGAGACATCGCCGGGTGGCCACGCTCTGACGACCCAGTCCCGAGCTCAGGCCCGGTCCCCACCTTCTCGAAGCCTCCAGGCTGCTGTTAACGACTGTTCTTTTCACCAGGCAAATGAAAGGGGCATTCTTACTGCTGTTAGGAAACGGTTACCACTTCTCCGTGTCTGTTTAAAATAGGATCTTTGCAGAAATTGGGATAAATCACCTGGAGGAATTACCCATGAACAAGGCTCCAAATCACCATTGCATGCATGGCCTGCAGAGTTTTAAAGTGCAGACTTCCGTTATAAAAACACTTCTAGTATGAATGAATAAAAAAACAAAAAACAAAAAACAAACATTTCATAAACATGACTCCCTGCAGCAGATCTGGTCCCGACTTGGGGGGGTGAATCCCAGAAGTGGGAGACAGCCTTCCATGGAAACTTGCAAAACTGCATCAAAATCTATCAATTCTGAAAATGCTCTTGAATTACTGGCGGGAGAAAGACGCTGATAAACACACTTAAGTGGAGAAACGTCCCCTTGACAAAGGCTGGGCTGGCTCTATGAAGACACCTTTGGAGTGAGCTCTGCCTGGGAGAAACCCATCTGTGCTTTTCCATTTATTCACCGGAGATGAGGCTGAGTGTTCAAGTAAACAGGAAGCCTACCTGTGGTGGTCAAATTACAAACACTCAACATCACACCCATGAATAATTAGAAAATACAAGCACTGAAGTGATGGGGGCGGGAGCTAGGAGGGCAAGGTGAAACAGAACAATCTTGGAAAAATCTCGGTGGTTGCAAAAAAAGAATAAAATGTAAGCTTAAAAATTATTTTTACAGAGAAATTACAGCCATAAAAAATATCTCTGCATTGGAAAGGCAAATTATAGAAAAATGTTAACACATAAACTGAAATTGTAAAGGTTAGATTATTTACCAGAGTCTCTACAATCTATCCAAGCATGTTGTGATTCAGCATGCAAATTACACACATCACAACACAAACTGAAGCTCATTTTTTTCCTTAATGGAAAATTAAGCTCTGAATAGAATACAAGATTCCAGTTGAATAATTCTACTTGCTGCTAGATCAACAGATTTTAACAAAACAATCTCAATTTGTAGGCAATAAAAAATAAAATAAAAATTGCCAGTTACCAAAGCAAAACAATATCTCCATTTACTTTAGGCAAGTATTAAACACACGACGGATTGACCGATTTTTTTTTTTAATATGTAGCTTCCGATTTATTAACTCACTTTTTGCCGATGCTGCCTAAATGCTACCCTGGGGTATAATTTGCAGCTCTCACATACGTACTTTATTATTATTTTGGCATGGTATATATACTCCTATCTTTCTTTTAAAAGAATCAGTTAAATGGAATTTGGAGGTGGGAGTAACATCCTGTATACCAGAAAATTCAATACATAGCTTCAAAATTTCATTAAAAAATAAAGACAAGACAAACAAGAAAAAGATCAAAGGGCAGAATAGAAAGCTTACAAGCCCTTAGCAGAGCTAGCTCTTGAACCCCAAATGAGCTGTTTCCTCCTTCCTTCTTTATCCTACCTTTGAGAACATAAAAATAGAAACAAGAAAAATGACATGTGCATACATGTATGTAAAATTTGTTCAAATGGTTAGAAATTAACCTTAATTTTAAAAACCTGGTTAAATTCTAGAGCAGATTTCTCAGTCTAAATTTGAAACGCATGAAATCTAAGTGATGTGTACTTAAGTCAATTTAAAGAGTATATAATTTGACCCCCAAAGTCATAGGTGCGTAGAACTTGTGGGCAGGTTCTGATCAGAACTGGGTTTTCCTTTTTTTTGGTTAAGATTCTAAAGCATTAGATATAAAGTCAATATTCCATGCATCTCAGTTATCAATTTACCTCCCAAGTTTTTAAACATATAACATATCCATATAAAAATGGAAAAACCTCAGTTGTCCATTTCCCTCTCAAGTTCTTAAACATATGAGAGCATATCCATATAAAAATGAAAAATCTTTCAGCTTTATGCCTCTATCAAAGGCCAACACATATCTTCATGGAAACAGTTCCTGTCAGGCGGGGAGGAGTGAGTGCCTGAGGAATGTTCCAAGTAGTTTATGACCAAGGCACAATATTAGAAAGACTGCCATCAATCATTCTTTAGATTTCTTTATCACATTTTTCAAAAGTAAACAAACTGAACTATATTTGTAGCAACTCAAAGTGGAGCATAGATTTAAATGATGTATTTGTTCAGCTCACTGATAGGGGGCAAATACTACATTTATATATTTTCTTCCTGTCAAAAGTTATTTACATATGTACAGTATTTCAGTTAAAACTAAAACATAACACCAGAAACTATATTTTATAGGAAATCATAAGGGAAGGAAATATGCAGGTCTATTAAAGACTTAAGAGCTTCTAATAAACTACTTGGCAAGGGTTGGGGGGACTTCAGATCATACAGTCTGCCATGGAGAAAATAACTTGCTGGCAGGCAGCCTGGTGGTTCAGAGGCTCCAGTGCCCAGTTAGCTACATGGTCTGCAATCTTTCTACAGACTTCCTGATCAGGCTTGATCAGGATGGCCCAGCCATCCAGAAAAAGCCCCCATCAGGTTCAGTGCCTTCGGGGTACAGATGGAAAAGGTGCCAGTCAGAGTACACAGTATGAAAGGCTCCAGAATCTCCCCCAGCTGGTATAATACAATCAGCTCCCCTTCAAGTTACTTTAAGCCATATGTGCCAAGCATGAAACAATCAGATTGCAACTCATCACGGAGTAGTTAATTCTGTTTTTCTAGTACAGCAGTGTCTACGATATTCCGCCGCTTTGGTTCTAGGGCTGCAAAAAAGGAAACATCTTGGTCCCGGTCTGACTGCAATGCTAAGATGGTCTCTTCAATGACTTCAAGATGAGGGTTACCGGCATTTCTAAAATACGCTAAAGAGAGAAACCATGAGTCTGAATTAGGTATGCCATGAACAGTGTTCAAAACACACGTGGTTTTGTTTTTTGTTAGCCACATGTCAGGACAATAAATCATTTTTCACAGAACAAACACAGATATAAGTCCTTTCAAATGATAAAATGCCTTAATCAAAGAGTATTTCTAAAATGTTAAAGATGGACTCCTAACAGTTATGTATATTTTAAAAATTATAGTAACTATGTTTTTTTCCTGCAACACAAAGCAAATGGCAATGTGTGGAACAGGAGCAGGTTGCAGGTAGGGTGGGGCAGGGGGTGAAGTGGCAAGACATGTACATGTAGGGCAGAGTTCAAGATATTTTCTTGTATGTGTGGTGTAGAAATAAACTATCCAAGAAAACACAAAGCTTTTATTAAGTCCTGTCCAGGTGTAAATAACCCACTAGTTGGGTTACAAATGTTTTCTAACTGACCACAAAACAATACCATTAAAACGTAATAGCAGTTAAGGCTTCATAATCTTTCATGTCATAACTCAAAATTTATCAGTTTCCCTCATTTCTGGAAAGCTATGTAATATTTTGCATTTTAGTATATGTTTATTAAGTGTGAAGACCAAATTACATTCATTTCCTTAGTCATTTTATAAATAACATAAAATGATGCATAAAAGTTAATATATTCATTTACATAATAAATCTTAAGCATGCTGTCACACAACCTGCCTCAGTTTCCTAGAGGAAATCTAGCTGGGGCCTTTAACAACTGCTGGAGTTTACCTGAAATGTGTGAGTTCCGAAAAGTGCTCCACCTACCCTTTGCCAACAGCATCTGCCTTAGGGCCTTGGCTAGCAGAACCCTCACATTGGGCACAGGATCTGACGCGAGGCTCAGGAGGCTGGGAAGCAGGTGCTCCACGAACTGGTCCACGGGGACACACTCCTTGCTCACCACTGCCTGCCCCAATAAAGTCACAGCCAAAGAAGTGATGTTTTCCAGCAGTCTTCCAGAAACATACACTTCTTTAATCCCAAAGAAGTCATTTCAGAATCTGTATGTTTGAGGCATGTGTGTGAATTTTTAAATCTCAAGCACTGCATTTGGTTAGAAACACAGTTAATATTTTGTTATAATTCACCACCAAGCAGTGGGTTCCAAGTAGGTTAAGATCTGGTGGGCTCTGGAGTCAGAAAGTCTAGATTCAAAACCTAACTTGGTTTTAGTAGCTATGTGACTTCGGGTTAAGCGGCTTAGCCTTTCTGAGCCTCAGTTTCCTCATCTGTAGGATGACAAGTCTGTTATGCAAAACATCTAGGACAATGTCATTCACAGCAGCCGTGACTGTCAAGTGACAGTCAAATCCCAAACCATAACCCAAAGCCCAGACCTCTGTAAACGATCAGTAAACGCCAGTCCTGTAGTCATCCCCAGCATGTGCATAGAACTTCTCCACTTACAAGACTTTACATGTATTTTCTCAATCCTCAGGACTAGCCCTGGAATTCAAAATCAGCCTAGTTTTACAGGTGAAAAAAACTTCATTTCCAATGTGGTGGTGACACCCAGAAGTCTTATAACCACCAAGTGGCAGCAGGGTGGGGACTGCAAGCTGAAGTGTGGGTTCTAACTCCTGTGGCTCTTCTACTCCAGGGTAATTTGTGTTGTGGTGGATGGGCATTGCAGTGGCTGCTGGTGTTCCCTAGGTGCCAGGCGCCATGCTGGGTAGCTTAGCTCTATCAGCCCACGGAAGCCCATGACAACACTAGAAGGCAGGCACATATTCCTGGGCCCCTTTAAGCAGTGTACATGGCACCCAATGTGTAGTCTTTTACCCCTCACCCCCTCCTACCCTTCCCCCCAGTCCCAAGAGTCCTTTTGCTTATTTCAGATTTCTAAATCTCAGATAAAGAATTTAAAAATAAAAGCAAAAAATATCTCCATTAAGCTTTCTCCGCAAATTGACTTGGAACACTGACTCTTCCTTCACAAAAGTCTGTGCCGTGAAGCCTGTGGTTTGTGAGTTTGTTAGTCACTCCGCCATCCACTGCCCTTTCTCAGAGTGGGAGGCCAAAGCACCCCTGTAATGTCCCACTGGTTCAACAGGGGGTGCTGGTGAGTCCTCTGGTGCCCGTGGTCATCAGGGAGAAAAAGGGGGGCTTTGTGGTCTGGGGTCAGGTACGGTCCCAACCATGGCTTTACTGTACTATCAACAAAGCTGGGTGGCGAGTTCACAGAGGTTCATTACATCAATCCCTCTACCTTTGTATATGCTTGAAAACATGAGTAATGAAAAGTTAAAATGTTAAAAACAATACTTTAGCAGAAAAAAAAAAATCATGGGCTTACACTTCCTGTGTGATCTTGAACAAGTGACCTAACCTCTCTGGGCTTCAAATGTTTCACCTAAAAGAGCTGGTCTAAAGGTAAATGGGTATGCCATGCTCAATACACATTATCTCTTTCTTTTTTTTCTCCTGAGATGGAGTCCCACTCTTTTGCCCAGGCTGGAGTGCAATGCTGCAATCTCAGCTCACTGCAACCTCCTCCTCCTGAGTTCAAGCGATTCTCCTGCCTCAGCCTCCCAAGTAGCTGGGATTAAAGGTGCCCGCCACGACACATTACCTTTTATTAGAGAATTAAATGTGTGATGTGATGCCTGACACACAAGAGGTATTCAAGAAATGGCAGCCATTATCACTGCCATTGCCCCTAGGCAAACATAAATCACACCCTCATTTCCAAGAGGCTGAGTAGAGAGGGCGATCTGAGGAGCTGGACAGGATGATACGAACTCTACACATTTACTCTAAAGAGGTTAAAGTCTGTGTCCTAACCCACTGCCCAATTCTTCATCCCACCTTCCTTCCAAGGCCACTGGCTAAGGTGAGGCGTAGTGGTGGACACAGACCTGGATAGGGCAGGAGTGGACTGTGGGCCTGGCCCTTACCTTACTGGATGGAAGTGTAGGAGAGTAGAAGCTTGTCCACTCTGTCTTTAGCATCTAGAATCTGTCTGGACCATGGCAGGTACTCAATCAATAGCTATGTGGCAAATGAGTAGGCCAGTGGGGTAACCCTGGGCAAGTCCCTTCACCACACTGGGTTGGTCCCCATGTCCTGTGAGATAAGAGGGCTAGGTGAACTAATTCCTCAGTTCCTGGCTAGTGTTCCAGGGCTGAGATTCTCTGTCTGGTGAACTTGCTTTCATCACATGGCAGATGTATACCCAGGGTGGATCCCTCCCCAGGTCTTGCTAACCTGACAAATGAAAGCGAAAGCTTGCCTTCCAACCCACTTAGAACAGTGCCGGAACCTTATGATGAGTTCATTGATGAAATTTAACCCCAACGCACTTTCACTGTTGGAATAGAACTTCTGCAGAATTGCCACAACCTGTGAAAAATATCAGAAGAGCACATTTAAAATGCTGCCATCTATTTGAATTATGAATACTACTCTACATGGAAACTACACATTTTTATGCACCCTTCCACTTTTAAAATGAATTTATAAGCACAGGAGAAAGTAATTTTTGTCACGGTCATCATTAGAACACAGAGAAAAAAGATGTTTAAATATATGGCAATACACACACACATAAAACCCTTCATAAAAATGAAATTTAAAAGGAGACTGACATTAGAAAAATATATTACTAATCTTAAGGTTCCAAATTTTAGAGCATGTCCCCTTGCTTAATAACTAAATCATTACCTTTCAGAACATGCCATTTTTATAAAATTTTAATACCATCCGAGTATCTTAAAATCAATATTGTCCAATGTGATTTTTTCATCAGCATGCAGCTGGTATAAAGCCCACATAAAAAACAGGATCAGCTTTTCTATAGCAGAGCCTTTGCTCACTAAATATTTTTCTACAAAACCAAGCTGTAAATCAACCTGTATTTTAAAAACACTAACCTACTGCTTAAAGGGTTTCATATATAAAAGGATTACTCCACAATTTCCGTCACTGAAACATAACAACAAAAAATCTATCTTAAAAATTGATAAAACTATAATAAAGTTCCTAATTTCAAATTTTAAAAGCTAGTTTCATAGGTAAGATGACAAATTAAGCCCAGAAAAATTAAGAGTTAAAATGGAAGATACATCAACATTCCTATTGGTAAACATCACAGAGCAAATGCCCTGATTCCTTACTAGTTTGAAGGAGATCCACCGAACTTCAGAAACTTGATCTGCACACAACTTTAAGGCAATGTGCATTAGGTAATCATAAACATCACTGGGACTATAGAGTTCTAGAATCAGTATCAGCTGTCTGAAATTAAAAGGAAAAAAACAAAAACAAACAAACAAAACATTATTTTGGGGCAAAAACAACAACAACAACAACAAACTTACTGATTTCTTTTTACTGTCATTTCATCTTATAGATAAAAATACCCAGGCTGGGAAATGAACAGCAAAAGACCCAGCAAGATTTCGGTCTTCAGTAAAATGCCAACAGCAGCAAGCTGAGCAAAATGACCATGCCAAAAAATGTGAACAAAAGTTTAATTCTTCATCTCACACACATACAAATCAAACAAAAGGAAACAAACTCCGTAAAACAGAGGCTGAGAAATTTATGAATACAGATTTAATATTTGGATTTTAGGTTATCAGTTGAAAAGCACATAAAACTTTAAAAATCAGATAACATAAAAATAGCCAGAATGTTGAAGTTCACAAAGGTCAACAGATCAAGCGAACACTCTGAGATTGCACGACCGCCCCAGCGTTTCTCCAACTGCAAACCGAACCGGATGCTCCTGCTCGCAGCTCTTGGCAGCACGAGGCGGTTTCACTGCAGCGAGGTCCGCTTGGAGAGAACTGGGAGCGCGTGCTCCTTACTCCAAAAGACAAAAGCATGCAGGAGACGGCTGGCTGCGAAAACCCACTACCAAAGCTTTCACTACTTTCTAAATGGGGATGGGGAGAAGGACATGAAAATAAATGGCATTGTTTTCACCCAGGCAACGAAAGGAAATGAAAAAGAGATGGGGAGGAAGTTAGAACCAGAAGCCAGGAGTGCTGGTGAATACTTTCATATCAAAAAACACTGTTTTCAAAAAAATGATACCAATATCATGGGCACGGGAGCACAGAATTCATATCAGTCGCTGTGCCTTCAATAAGCCGGGAGATGGGAGATGGGAGATACGGCGCGTAGCGGGGCAAGATAACGTGGTCGGGCACTGGGGCCGCGCTACCTCCCAGGGCAGCCCCTCTGGGCACGGAGCACGCCCACTTCCCGTGCGCCGCCGCTAGAGGTCGCACTGCTTTCATGGAAAACGTGGGCCTGTTTTTCTCGACTCAGAACAGGATGCTGGGAACATGGTACAATGACTGAAACCTCAATCTCTCAAATTAAGCAGAATGATTAAAGATCACAGCAAAGAGAAAGGCTTTCGGTTTGCCCCTGGCATCAGCCAAATCATATCCTGAATAGCTGCAAAAGCCTGATGAATTTATTCGGGGAAGACAATTATTTGAGAGATTTCTAGTTGTGGATGAGAAAAATGAAAATTAAAGACCCTGAAATGAAAACAAGGTAAAAACTAAAACCCAAACAACAACTGCCACAAACAAATTCCCCCACACCATGAAAGGCACATTAGATACCTTAGGAAGGGGAGTTATTTAAACTGATGCTTCTACCCTTTCATCATCACTAAAGCCTGGAATATTCCTTTTGCCAGCTCAAGACAGAATTAAATAACTCCTTCAGGCACAAAATGATGTGCAGATAGGAGCCACCTTGGGGGGACCTTTTTATTTCGTAATCATCTCATCTGGGTTAGACCCCTTCCTGTCTCCCACAGCAGCTAAAGGGCATTAGGCATGCTGTACCCTGCGGAGAGGACCACACTCAGAATGTTCAAGAAAGCTCTGGCAAAAACTGCTCCGATTAATAGGAAAATATTGAAGAGTGGGTGATTCATCTTTTATTTGGTTCAAATAAATTGCCTTCTAGAACAGCAGAACACTCTAATTCGAAAGTGACTCAAGCCCTGTCTTCATCTGAAAATGAATATCTCCCCGGAGATTGTGGTATTTGTAACTTCGGGTTTTTGGAATTCTGTTTATACCTTAATAAAAACATAATCTCTTTATCTAAAAGAACACTATTACTGCTGCTGCTTTAGAAATCAATTATATGGTAAGAAAATGAAGATTTATTCCATCTAGTTTGCCTTCTCATATCCCCAAATATATTTTTACTTACTCTGCTAGTTCATATCGAAACCTCCAATTCCTGCTGTTATCAGTCACTACAAATTCTTGAAGCTGATAAAGATAGTCTCTCCTCTTGTCTTCATGAAGCAACTATTTTTTAAAAATGTATATATAAACAAACATGTATAATCCTTCAAAATGACCCCAAATGCCCCCTTTTATTCCACTTCCGATTAGATATTTGTCACTGGTAAGAACTTTTGCATTTCCCCTACACCTCGTAGTCTATCACCCAGCATGGCTGTGAATGAACGCTGCTGTATACTGACATCAAATGCATCCCTGAATGCCTCCAACCTTTTCCCCTGGCCAGGACTTGTGCTTATTATGTATTTCTGAATGCCCCTGAGGTCTTCCTGCTTTAGTAATTTCCTACCTAAAAACAAACAAACAAAAGCCCAGTCTGTGCGTGTTTGGAAGACAGCACGCCAGTGCTGCTTCCCAGGGAGCGAGGCTGCTGCTCTGCACCAGGAGAGGAGAGACTCGGCTGGAGCAGCGCACACCAGAGTCCGTGAAGGGCAGCTCTTGGTCATGTGGATGAGAGTAATTAGTTTCTCTAGGTCATTTTTAAACTCTTATTTTTATATTCATCATTCCTTTAGGGGGTGGAAAAAAGCCAGAAGGGAAGCAGAAGCGCCTTGCAGAAAAAGTGCTTCATGCAGAACAGAGGTTGGACTTCAGCCCAGGCTCTTCCCCTGGGTGACTTCTGGGCAAGTCAGGTCACTACCTGGGGGCCTTGGTTTCTTCTTTTGCAAAAAGTGTGCTAGGCTTTGTGTCTACCATCTTCCACAGAATTAAAACTCTAACGGACAGGAAAATTAGGAGAAAAAAGTTTAAAATATTTACCCATCGCTGAAAGAACTCCCACTTAAAGATTATGGATGGTACATTTCAGCTAAAGAAAGCTAAACAACCGCATTGTTTTTTTTGTTTTTCACTGACACCATATCCATCCAGGGTTTCACAAATTTGATTCGGAGAGGGAGGCTTGTTTTTTGCTTTTAACTCTTCTTCCTACCTTTAGAAAATCATACAGGTGTTTAAGAACTCCTATTCGCACTTCATCCAGATCCTTTAAAAATCCATTGAAGATAGGCACCAGGTCAGCTGCTGTTAACTGATCCCCAAGAATCACAGCCAGCTCGTGAATGGAGAAGGCTAGGGTTCGCCGTACCTTCCACTAGGGGTGCATAGCAGACACACGAATCACGACAAGCAAGTGCAATTCAACCTCTTCCATATCTTACGTGGCATTTTTGGAGCAAAATGAATACTGCCAGGTGTTGGACACTTAAAGCTTTATTTCGAACAGAGACCAGTAAATATGCCAATTTGCATCCACATAAAATTCAGGTCAATAAGCCTTGCTGCAGCTTCCCTTTTCTCCTTAATGAATGACCCACCCTCTTTCTGCACATGCCTCTGAAAAGGCTTTTACCTGTACGTCAGAAGCCAGTGTTTCGTATGTATCTTTCAGGCAGTGCCAATTTTGCCTGCCCAGGGTCAGCGCCACCCCTGGGAGGCTGTAGGCACAGTGTTTGGCTATGTCAGTATCAACAGTCTGGGCTCGAGCTGGGTCAGTCATGGACACATACTGATCTAGCAGCGGCTGAGGTATTATATCCTGGGAAATGAGAGAGAAAGGAGGCCATCGTGTGTGCAGGAAAATACTCATGAAAAACACGGAGTTTGGAGTTTAGAGGTGAAAACAATAAAGGAGAAATGTGAGAGGAACAGGAGGCCTTCCTAAAGTCAAAGGGCTTCAGATTGCCAACTCTGTTTTCTCCAGAGTGGGTTTTCAATTTTGATTGAAGTGAAAGCAACACCCAGAACTCATCTTTTTAAGATTGGCACAATATTTGATATCATAGAGGACAGTCTAGACAGCAATGTCTGCTTAGGCTGGTACATACAGCTCTTGAGAATGGAGACTGGCTTCTCTTTTCTTACAACTGCCCCAAGAACATAGCACCTGAGACCTTATACTCTGATAATCAAGCCTATGTTTGTGTTTGATTGAGATAGAACTCAATCAAATCAGTGTTAGATGTCCTTTTTTTCTCATATTAGTTTGCTTTATCAAAAACACTATTATAGATTGTTCAGAAGCTTAAACACTACCTTACAATTAATTTTTTACAGTTATATTAGCAACACAAAATACAAATTAAAATATGTAATCAATATTGATGGAAGAAAAAAATATTTGGTTCCAAGTCTTAAAGTTAACTTTAAGAAAATATACAGTTTTGAGTTTTTTTGTTGTTGCTGTTTTTGTTTTCAAGAAACAAACCTGTAATTTAGATTCATTCTCTTCAAGTAGGGTGGGATCCTGCCTCTGGTCAGTCTCCAGATGGTCACTGGTTCCATTTCTGGGTTCACCAGGATCCTACAGAGTTGATTGGACATGTTACCAATTTGCTCCAAAGGAAGCAGCTGTCCTGTCACTTCCCCTTCAAAGAGTCCTTTTTCAATGCCAGAAATTACTTCTATAAGCCAAGGCAAAAGCTTTCCTTGAAGTCAATGGTATCTTTCCAGATGTTAAAAATTACATTTGCACAGTTACATATGATACTGTATAAACCAGTTCTTTTAAGTGCTAAGGAAAATTGATTTCATACATTTTAATACAAGACTGCTGGAGGTCCTTACAGAAATACAAAGGCTAAACTGAAAGCAGTGAGGAGCAACCCTGTGAGTTTGCATCCACTATTCCTTATGCCCTAGGGACCCCTGGTATGGCTAACCAAGACCTTTAAGTAACATTCATGTGTTTGAGGCACAGACTACTTCAGAAGGGTGAGGTTTGCAAGAAATGGTAGAGCCAGCACCTCCAACATTTCTCGGTAATTAGGGATTGCAGCAATGGTGGGTCCCCAAAAGAGGATGGGGGCTGGGAAACCCAATGGATCTGAGAGAAAAGATGTGGCTGATATAGGAGTATTTACTCAGAAAATTGTCCTAGATTTTCACATGTACAAACACTCCTAATGTTTGCTGATAAACCTTTACATTAGGTTAACAATTAAAATGAACAAGGACATTCAATGGTGACATATTGGTCTCTGATCATTGATTAACATTAACTGAGATGGACCTGACCTTCTCCTTCAACCATAACATGGATTTCCAACTTGCATTTGAAATGTCATACTGTCTACCAGCTGAACGGAGTCTGACAAATCAGCTCAATATAGGATCCAGGAAAGTTGATTAACACACCGATAGATGCTTCGTTTGCTCTGAGGCGCACTACCAGAACCTTCAATTCCCAAGGTTTCCACTGATAGGTACTGTTTATTTTAACAGAAGACATAATAAAACAGAAATATTTTGGTATAAAAACCTAAGACCTCAATTTCTCCAAGTTAATAAATTCACATATAGTAACAAGATGTGTCATTAGAATCACTATTATCCCTTTAGAAATTAATTTTATTCCAAAGTCTTCAGTGCAAGCATATGTGCAGCACTTACTCCAGGAGCCAAATCAAGGCTTAAGCAAATCACCACAAGTCATGGCACCCCCAGAAGGTATTGTGAGTTCATTCCCCAAACCCCAGTGGGACACCATGCTGGCTGGCTATCTGTGCACCCACCACTCAGCACCCAGCAGCCTTCTTTCTAGCAGGATGCCGACTCCGTTCGGGGGCTCCCATGTTTCTGTCCGGTTCACCATGTTCAACCCATGAATGCATGCTGTGACTGTGGCCAGCAAGAGGGAGGCAGAAGGAGAGGACAGGAAGGTGATTCCCCGCCTGGGGTGTCCTTGTTCTTCAAAAGAGACAGGTGGGAAGACACAGGCCCCGCCTTCCACCAGGCATTTCATGCTGACAAGAGCCACCATGGCTGAGGGGAATGGTGGGCAGATCAGCACCAAAGGGATGGAGTCCACCTGCCCAGAAGCCACCCAACCACAGCGCTTCTTCCTGTTGTCTTGTGCAAGAGAACATATTCCTCACGGTTCTTGGAGATTTTTGTCTCCTTTCCCTTCTTTTGCGACAGGAAGCATCCTAACTAATCCCACTAGGACCCTGCAGTCACGCCGCAAATTCAAGGGCTCTGCCCTCCCACATCATAAAACAAAGGCCCCAACTTGAACCCTTTTAAAGCAGCAACTGAAAAGCCCCAGCCTGGAGGAATCTGTTCTTTTTTTTTTTTTTTTTCCCCCACCTCTGTCTATGATAAAGAAGTCCAAATACTATCACATCCCCACCAAGGTAAATGTGGTCACATCCTTCTACTTAACACCTGCAACTTCTGCACTCTAGGTAACAAGGTTGACAATAATGAGTTTTCTTGCTATTTTTTTAGCAACAAACCAGCAGAAGAGGATATCACCTCATTTCTTACTAATCACAGATAACCAACCCCTACACATTTTATGTTTGAGTTTTAAAATGTTTTATTTTGCTTTATTAGAGCAGGCCTAAGGGGTAAGGGGAGTGATAAGTTAATCACTGAAATCCAATTATAAACTGTATGAACAGAGAAACAATTGGTATTTAGGCCCTGAAGACCGTGAGATTGAGGAGATTATCCATCACAGCACATGATAACCACACAGTGCTATCCCAATGACTGTTATGACCACAGACCCCTCCCTCATTTTAACCCTCCATTCTGCCCCCTACCTGTGGAAGAGCCCAACTCAAAGCAGTCTGAGTGGAAGCTCAGTAGAAACTAGGACAGCTCAGGAACCTCCAGCTACAAGAGGCTGACCAAAGCTTCTGGAGAAACCTGAAGAAATAAACCATGGATCCCCCCTCACTCCAGCTTTGGGGTCGTGGTCTCACAAGGGGCTGGTTCCACCCACAGGAGGAAAGGGGTCACTGGTGCTTTTTCAAAAGCTCTCCTCTGAGAAACAGCGTGCCAGGACCAGCACTGGAGCACCCATGTATGCCAGAGCGCCTACCAAACAGGGGGCTTGTGTGACGGCTGCTCTCAGAGGCCTCGTCCACTTGAAATTCCAGGAACTGCCTGAATTCACCCTCCACTATTATTAAAAGATGTCAATGTCTGTTAGCAGTGACACAGAGCATTTACATGGTTGATCTCCCCAAATAACAAGTTCTTGTCATCTCTGGAGAAGAGGGAAGGTACTTTCTGGTACCCACCCATCTTCATGGGAGCACGTCGGCACTATCAATCACCTGATTGATTGGTTGACTAGTTATCCAAAGCATGACCTTAAGAATAAAATGAAATTTGCCATTTATCATCTCTGCTGGGATATATTAATAAGAGAAAATGCTGCTTTGTGATTTCTGTCACATCCTCGGTGGCTGAGGGATAGGGCAAATACTTACTGTGCTTTGTAATATCCTGGCCACAAAGAGCTCATTCTGAGATGATGAGGCCGACAGAGTGATCTGATTGTCAGAGGCAGAGCTGGGATCTGAAATGGACACTTCATTTAGACCTGCTGTTGGCTTGCTCTCGGGTTCATTCACGGAGTCAAGCTGTGCAGCTCTCAGTGCAGCTGATAATACCTGAACTTGAGCTGTAGGAAGAGAAGTTTCAAGAAATTTAACAACTTTATTTGGTTTGTGGGGTTTTACTTCAGAGAAGTCTTCAAAACAACACAGTCTGCACTAAGCTACATGGTGTGGGTGTACTACACTGACACGTATCTGTTCTGAAGTGACAATGCTCTGCAGTCTCAAGACAAGCTCTCAGCAAGGTGGTGATATTTCCGGCCATTAATAATAACTACTCCAACTAAATGCCAGCCACGCACAGAACATCAAACCTGAACTTGAAAAGTCTCAATTCGGAAAAACCCGAGTGACTCCACCACATTTTAGAGAAAGACAGCATGGTATCACTGAACAAGGATGACTGGGAGGTCGCTCAACTCAGTGAAGGGTATCCTGCTCCCCCATTTATAAAGCAGTATGGCTACTCTCTCACATACACATACACACATGTGGACACACACACCCATGCATGAATACATCCATTTACACACAGATGAGTAATGCTCTCACTCACCAAGCCCCAAAGGCTGCCGATTCTTTCTGTCCAGAGTATGACAGTTTGAGATTCTCTGAACAGTAAAGATAACATATTTCACATACCTTTCTGTAAAAACAAACTGGATGTTTTAATGTCCCTAGCCTCCCAAAAGACACACACACACACATTACTTCCTGCATCCTGCTTCTATTAGTTAAATTTGGTGGACTCCAAGATTCATCAAAACACTGAGAGCTTGTAGCTGGCTCTGTGCTGTGCCCAGGACAGGTTCCACCACTCCAGTGCTACACACCAGGCCCTTCCCAATAGGTCTAGTGACATCTCCTGCCTGCCATGGCCAGTTCACAAATAAAATGCATCACTTATTTCTGGATCTTCTGGGATCATAGATCCCTTTGAGCTCTGAAGAAAGCTATGGGCCTTTTCTTACAAAGAAATTAAGTATGCACAAACATGCAAGATTTTACAAATAATGATTTCAGGGAACTGAAAGAACCCTCTGAAACTCATCCCCTGACTTCTCTGAATGGTGGGTTCTCAGTCAATCTCTAAAGACCAGGCCAACTGTCACCTGCTATGTGAGGTCTCTCCCAGACATTTCCTCTACACATCACATCCCCTCCGCTCCCAGCCCTCGCCATGCCCCACAGGGTGGCTACCTGCACAATCCCCTTAACCACATCACAGGGGCCTCAGGGGCCGATCATCACTGCCCAGCCCCCAGACCAGGTCTTACACTGGGGATTAAGGCAGCTCAGTAGTGTGTTTTCCAAAAACAGACTTTTGTCTATAGCTATCAGAAGTGACATGTTACATGTGCCCATTCCTTCAGCAAACATTGATTTAGTTTCCTTCATAAATTTAAGGATAAAGAATAATCACACAGCTAACTGAATTTTCACAGTTCCCTTCCTGAAAGCTTCACAAATCTCTGCCCAGCAACAGCAGCAAGTGCTGTTTTTTCCAATTTCTCCAACTCAAGGAAGAATACAAATATAGCACTGTGCAAAGAAGGAAGATCACAATAATGGGATATGGATTGCGAGGTCCGGATCCCTGATCAGATGCTCAGTGGGAGCACGAGTCATAAAATGAAAAATACACCACAGAAGTAGTTGTGCTTTTCCTTCCTGTACAAAGACAAGAACCTTTAAGTTTAGCTAAGGGCTGCATTAATAGGCTCCAAAAGGAGGCCATCCTTGGCTATTCATAACTAGAAAGGGCATTCTATGTGGGAGATGATGTAACAGCCTGTCTAAGGAGCTAACAAAATTTCCCCTGCTACAGATATGCCCACAAACTACCCACTTTCCTATTAGAACTGACTTCAGACTCTGTGCACGTCCATCTGCAAAATTAGAAAGCAAAATCATTGCATAGGTACCTGCACAGAGGTATTTCTGACTTTTCAAGCTGTACTGAGACTGAACAAGTCTCTCCTCTCAATGTGTACACAATGTAAATAAATACAGGTCCACACACACATGCATCAGTACACAGGCCTGGGGAAGAAGGAAGTGGCAAAATGCAACACACGACACAGAAACATCCCATCTTCTCTTTAATGACAATGAACAACATTTACCTTGAACATCCGGATCATTCATCAGATGCTCCTGCAAACTATCAAGGACTTTCTGAATCTCACTCCGGGCCACACAGTTGTTGTGCACAACCCCAGGTCTGCTGCAGTAATCCTCCTGAGGCCCAGCCTCGCTCAGAAGTAGCTCTAAGTCCTTGCTTATGTCAGGGAGAGGAGTTCGCCAATAAAGAAAATGACTGAACACATCCTCAGAGTTCCCTGGGCAGGCCCAGGAATCTGATCCAGGGTAGCTGCTGATGGGGAAGTCGTTATTGTCAGAAAGCTTTGAGAAGGCACTGGTCTCTGGGGAAAGCCTGGTCAGCTCAGCTCCAGCCGACACAGAGCTTTCCACAGGGTTTTCCGCTGGGCCGTCAGAGGAGCTACCGATGTGCGGGACATTGCTGGTTTTCGCTGAGGTCCCTTCCACGGGTAGCTCTGGCTCCCTCTGCACAGGCTTTGCTGAACTAGTTAAACTGAAGGAAGCAAACTTTTAATACAGTGTAATAGACTGAAAGTCACGGGGAAAAACATGAGAACCACATCCTCACCCAGTCCTCCACTTCCTAGCTGACCACTTGCCCCTCTTTGTGTCTCCCGGTGTCAGCAGACTAAAATCTCACGAAAGGATAAGAGGTTTAGTCAACCCCCACTGCCCCGCCGGGAGTATGATGGGCACCGAAAACACCACCTGAAGGTTCAGCCAGTCTTGCCACTACATTCCAGGGCTAAGCCAGCCTGGACTTCTGCTGCAGCACCTTTGGTACATTTCATCCATTTCCTGCTCATGAGTACTTCCACCAGGGGGCAGGCATTAGAAAATAAAAGGCGCTGAAACTGGTAAGAGCTGGCAATTTGTTAACCACCTTGAGGTCTTGAGGAAGACACTGCCCATGGGCCTGCCATACAGCAGGAGCTCAATGAACTCTGATAGAAGAGGGATAAAGGGAGGATGGGCCAACCTCAGAAGGATTTGTATTCTGTGAGGCATCAGTTACCCACTCTCACACACCTGCATGCTAGCAACAATGGAGAGACGTTTACAAACAACCTCAAAGAGGATGGTTAGTGTATACATGTCAGCCTCAGAGGAAAGACATGACAAAGTCAAGATCCAGCGCCATACTAGCAAACACTGGAGGGTCTACCACTGTTGGTCAGGAGTGTCGCCTTTATGTACATGCAACCTAACCTCCAAAAAAGTACATTTGGAAGACTTCACATTTTTCCCTAGGTAAATTACCCAGACAACTTAATTAATCAAAAAGTAAGAGAAAATTTTCTTTATAGGTTTTTTAATCACTAATCTCAATGCGTATTTTATCTAAATTTAGGAGACACAATAGCTTCATTATTTATAACCCAGTAGTCATGTTTCAAAATCATTATTGCAATTACTTTTTGCTTCTTTACATAATTAAAGCTCTAATATTCCATCTTGCCCAGAAGGTCACTACTAAAACTCGAGACAAGATAATTGATGAAATTTTAGGTGGGTGCTTAAGGTACATCGAGGGTCCTGGTGGTGACCCTAGCCAAAGCATACCTGGCAGGGGAAGTGTTACCGCCACTGCTGGGAGCGGGTGAGCCAGAGGCAAAACCAGAGTCGAAATCCTGGGTGAGAGGCCGGATGTTCAGGGCGCCATCCTCTCGAAGATAAAGGCCAGCCCTGGAGGGGTTTGCAAAGGTGGAAATGAAGGGGCCGAGAGACTGGAAGGCAGCCTGGCGCACCTGGAACCAGAGAGAACACTGCAGTGAATGAATGCAGCATCGGCCAGCGGTGGTGGCCAGGCCTGAGTCCAGGCTGAAACACGTGGTTGGACATCACACAAGCTACTCTCCAGCACATTACATCTATGGACATTTACTGCTTTCACATGACATATATGGACATTTACTGCTTTCACATTACATCTATGAAGATTTACTGCTTTCACATTACATCTATGGACATTTACTGCTTTCACATTACATATATGGACATTTACTGCTTTCATATTACATCTATGAAGATTTACTGCTTTCACATTACATCTCTGGAGATTTACTGCTTTCCAAATCATTCCCTAAATTCCAAATACTATTATTCAACAGAAAGTAAGGAAAAATTTAGCCCCATTATACTGTATTCATTCTTCCAGAATATTAATTTTATATGAATAATACATTTTGTATCAAGTATTTGAACAGGCCTTATTAATCATTACAGACATGTTTATGATAGCAACAGAAAAGGTAACAGTTTAGTTACATAGTTTTTTCTTTCTCAATTATGATTTTCACGATATTCATTCACTATAAATGGTATGATATACCTCACCTTCTTAATTCACCCCAAGTTTTTGAGATTTTAGTTTCCCTGAGACCTCACACGGTGTAAATGTGATTATGGCAATCAGTAACTGAAGGGACAAAATACAAAGTCACGAGTCCAGAAGTGAATCCCAGCCTGGAAGCCAGACGTAGCTGGACAGTTGGTCAACACAGGCCAGTTGTCTGGACAGGGCTGCTGGCACTCACCCACCGGCAGGGGTCACTGACAAGTCTGATGAAGAGCGGGGAGAGCTGGGTTCTGCGGACCCCAGGGGAGGAGCTGTGTGACACGGCCGTGAAGCACTCCGCACAGGCTTTCCGCATGCCCCAAACAGCATCAGAGCAGAGCTCAAAGAACTTGGGGATCTGCCAAAACAAACAAAAAGAGTGCTACTCCAATTGGAGGCCCTGAGGAAGAGCAGAACCTGTTTGGGTTGTTTGTTTGTTTGTTTGTTTTTGTGAAACAGAGTCTCGCTCTGTCACCCAGGCTGGAGTGCAGTGGTGTGATCTCGGCTCACTGCAACCTCTGCCTCCCAGGTTCAAGCGATTCTTCTGCCTCAGCCTCCAGAGTAGCTGGGATTACAGGCATGTGCCACCACATCCGGCTAATTTTTTTTATGTTTAGTAGAGATGGGGTTTCTCCACGTTGGCCAGGCTGGTCTCCAACTCCTGGCCTCAAGTGACCTGCCCGCCTCGGCCTCCCAAAGTGCTGGAACCTATTTTAATGAAGTAGTGAAGGCATATGCAGAAATTAATGACAAGGAAAAGGAAAATACATACTGGTCTAAAAGGAATCATTTGAAACAAACAGATATTAAAAGAAATGGAAATTAACATTTCTTTTACCTCCTAATTTTAGTAAATGACTTGGTTACCTTTAACAGATAATAGAGAAAACCCCAAAAAGGGCAGAATGACTGATACTTGTTATGTAAATTGTAGAGAAGATTGTGAAAGACTCTGAAACATTAGATGTCCCAACTAACTCACCCATCCAGGTATCACTGTCTTCGACTCACTATTTTACAACTCTGAAGTGATAGAAGGTAAGATGCTAAAACCTGATAGTAATGCAAATAATTCCTGCCAACAGAAATGCAAATTGTTGTCCAGTGAAATGCAATCAATTATCACCCTGGATATTGACCAGTTTTGAATTCATTTGTAAGTTCACTACGGTATTCCTTGCTCTGACTATAAATGAGTACTTTGAGTTCTCCATTAAACTGGCTGTAATATCTTACTGGTTTTCCTCACTAATAAATGAGTTAAATAAAATCTCTGAAACATGTTCATTTCATATCTCGGTAAAGGTCATGATTACATCTCCTTTTAAAATGTATCCTTTAAAAAGGCTGTGTTTTTAATATCCTAATGTAAAATAGCCTAAAATGCTTCACAAATGGGAATATGATATAATCGTGGCAATATCTACCTATAAATGATTAGCATGTTACCCACTGCCATTCTTCCATTCTTCATTCAGATATATTAAGTAGAAGATAATGTTCACTGTAGACGGGCGTGGTGGCTCACGCCTGTAATCCCAGCACTTTGGGAAGCCAAGGCGGGTGGATCCCCAGGTCAGGAGTTCGAGACCAGCCTGGCCAACATGGTGAAACCCTGTCTCTACTAAAAATACAAAAATTAGCCGGGCGCGGTGGTGCATGCCTGTAATCCCAGCTACTCAGGAGACGAAGGCAGGATCCAGCCTTAGCTTGAACCCGGGAGGCAGAGGTTGCAGTGAGCCGAGATCATACCACTGCATTCTAGCCTAGGCGACAGAGCAAGACAGTGTCTCAAAATTTAAAAAGAAAAAAAATAAATCACTATATATTCAAAGCAACAGCCCATTAAAAATTATTCTTGGGTTAGAACTGTGTTGACGTGGCTTATACTTTAAATAAAATAAAATGAGCTTCTGAACTTAAATTTAAAAATCTATTTAAAGATTAAACTTTTTGAGGTCAAAATCTCACCCATACAAGGAGTATATTCTGTCAAATAAAAGTGACAAATGCTTACGGAGCAAGGTTCTCTAGGGGCTGGGGATTGACGGGGTAGGCACTAGGGAAACAAGGATGAACACAATGCAGTCCCTGCCCTCAAGAAGCTCCTCAGCTCCTCTGAACAAATGTCACCAGGATGCTGAGAAGGGAGAAGCTGATTCTCTCTGGCACCGCAGGTAGGTCAGCCTAGACAACGAAAGAACTTCACAGAAGCAATTCAAGCTGGGTTGGAAGTGTGAGGAGGGTCCCACCAGGCAGGGAAGATACTCTTAGTGAGCACAGGCCCAGAGGTGTGAAACAGCAAGAAGCCTCAAGGATGCTGAAGTCACCTGGCTGCTTAGGGAAGTGGATCTCTACCCTGCTATGCATCAGATCATACGGGACTTTATCAAAAATGCAGGTGCCTGGGCGCTCCCCAGGCTTCATATATATGGCTAGAGGTGAGATCCACCAAGGCCAGGATAGTGTTCAGAACTGAGAAAGGGGACTGGAGGTGAGGCGGAAAAGTCATCTACGAAGGGACCTGGAAGGCCCAGAAGGCTCTAGATTTTAACCTATAAACCAAGAAAAAAATCACCATGGTTTTGAGGCCCAGGAGTGAGGTGGCAGAGTGGTGTTCTAGAAAGAGCTGCAGAAAGAGAGAAGAGAGAGAGCAGCTTGGACAGTGAGAATAAAGCAGGGAAAAGTGACCTATAAGGAGGAGACAGCCAAGCCCACAGGAAAGAAAATGGGAGTTGCTTCCAGCCCATTCCACAGACCAGCTACCTAATGCTTAGGAAAATGTTAGCTTCATAAGTCATGAAATTTGAAATTAACAAATGCAAAATTGAGCTGCCATTCCACAGTAACAGACTCATAAATACAAAACTTAAGTGATTTTGAAAGTGCATTAAGAAGCAAATCAACAATTACAATTGGCCAAAATGTCACATACCAAAAATTTCTCAGTGGCTTCTTGTCCAACAGCATGACAAATATCACCAAAATTTGCAGCACAAACCTTAAAAAGGCAAAAGGCACATCCATTATTCTTATCTTTCTTTTTGTCTTAACAAAAAACAAAGTAAAAACAAAGTAAAAACTAACAAGCAGGAACCTTGAGAGCAATTACCCCTCTAGTCAGGCAGCTATCAAGCCTTTCCCAAGCCCATCGCCCACAGAGCATTATGCCAGGTGCCTCCACTGCATCAAAAACAGAAGATTTGCAATAAGGTGCCAAATTCTAGGATTTTCTGGCTCCTAATTGATCTTGATACAGAAGGCATGTTAGCAATAAGGCAAAAGAGGCCCTTAACATTCCCTGCATGGCAAAGGAGACCTGCTATCCTGCCTGTGTATCATGAACAGAGACCAGAGGGGTGATGGCCAGACAGCAAGGTGCAGGATGAGGCTGTTTAGGGAGGGATAGTAACAGACTTCAAAAGGAAGAATTTGACAACCAAATGACAAGTGACTAAATGGGAATTTGGGGTTGGAAGGTATAGCAAAGATAAGAAGGTTCTGGATCAAATCACCACAGATAATCAAAGACCTTGCAAGCCTGGGCATCTAACCATAAACGAGCAAGGTCCCCTGACTCTCACCTGTGTCTGAGAGGAACAGGTCTACTCACACATACTCTTATCTCCAGGTCTCTGCATTTCCTAACTGCAATAAACACTGGCAACACTGTTCAGAGATTTTCCTTACAGAGTTCACACCGGACACATTTTTCCCCCAGACTATGTCTACTGAAGAAGTCCAAAAACTTTACAGAAACCCATTTTGAACTTTCAACTTTAAGAGTTTTGGAATTCTTACATTCCTACCTTCCGAACTTGAAAAAGCTTCCCATCACCACACAGTTCACAGAATCGGGGCAGTAGCAGGCGTTCAACTGTACTCTTACTCAGCATGGAAGCCATTTTGCAGATTATCTATAAATTAAAAAAAAAAAAAAAAATCAAATCATTTAAAATGCCAAAGCATTTAAGTCACATATAGCATTAAAGATATATTCCAAAAGCCAATATTCAAAATATTCCCAACATACCTAAGAAGGAAAAAAAAAAAAACACCTTCTTTTGAGTCTTGTCAACTTATAAGATCAACAGAAGGCCCAACATTTCCCCAGTTTGACTCAGATAACTGTTTGTCTGAAGCTCAAGAGTTACCATCTGCCAGGTCCCCACCTTGTACCCAACACACAAACAAACAATATGTATGTGCTTTGGCCTATTTTACCTTCCCAAGAATCCTATGACATGGGTATTATTTACCCTCATGTTTCCAGATGGGGAAATGCTGCGAGAGGTTAAATAGCATGACTAAACAGAAACAGTGGAGAGGTGAGACATTCAGTGACAGCAGGACATGGTAAGCACTGGAAAATGATCACATTCCAGAGAAACTAAAGAGCAGACCCTTACAAAAAAAAAAA
The DNA here is from genome assembly GCF_003255815.1 of Theropithecus gelada. Taxonomy (NCBI): domain Eukaryota; kingdom Metazoa; phylum Chordata; class Mammalia; order Primates; family Cercopithecidae; genus Theropithecus; species Theropithecus gelada. The sequence continues at coordinate 44,361,455 of NC_037678.1, read as the reverse complement.
ATGATTAAATTTTGCATTTGTGCTGCTTTTGGCCTGAGGGTACTTCCCGTTCTACATGGCTATGCAGGGTAGCTAGACCCCAAGCAAAAGCAACAGGTAGAAGTCCTAGCCAGAGCAATCAGACAAGAGAAAGAAAAGAAGGCACCCCAACCAGAAAAAAGAAACTATCTCTGCTTGCTGATGATATGATCTCATACCTAGAAAACCCTAAAGACTCCTCCAAAAGACTCCTAGATTTGATAAATGAATTTAGTAAAGTCTTGGGTTACAAAACCAATGTATACAAATTAGTAGCACTGCTTTATACCAACCATGAGCAAGATGAGAATCGATTCAAGAACTCAATAACTACAAAAAATAAAAATAAAATGCTTATACTTAACCAAGGAGGTAAAAGATCTCTACAAAGAGAACTACAAAACCCTGCCCAAAGAAATCACAGATGACACAAACAAATGTAAATACATTCCATGTTCATGGATTAGAAGAATCAATATCATAAAAATGACCACATTGTCCAAAGTAATCTACAGATTTAATGCAATTCTTATCAAAATATCAATTCATTATTCACAGAATTAGGAAAAAAAATCCTAAAATTCATACGGAATTAAGACTCAGAATAGCCACAGCAACACTAAGCTAAAAGAACAAATCTGGAGGCATCACATTACCCAACTTTGAATTACAGTACAAGGCTACGGTAACCAAAACAGCATGGTAATAGTATAAAAGCAAACCAATGCAACACAATAGAGAACCCAGAAATAAAGCCAAATACTTACAACCAACTGATCTTTGACAATGCATACAAAACATACACTGGGGAAACGATACTCTATTCAATAAATGGTGCTGGGAAAACTGGCTAGCTACATGGAGAAGAATGAAACTGGATCCTTATCTCTCCCTTTATACAAAAATCTACTCAAGATTTTAAATCTAAGACCTGAAACCATAAAAATTATAGAAGAAAATCTAGGAAAAACTCTTCTGGACACTGGTGTAGGCAAAGAATTTATGACTAAGACCCCAAAAGCAAATTTAATTAAAACAAATATAAATAAATGGGACCTAATTAAACTAAAAAGCTTCTGCACAGCAAAGAAATAATCATCAAAGAGACAACCCACAGAATGGGAGAAAATATTTGCAAACTATGCATCCAACAAAGGACTGATATCAGAATCTACAAGGAACACAAATAAGAAGAAAAAAATAAATAATCCCACTAAAAAGTGGGCCAATTATATGAACAGACATTTCTCAAAAGAAGATATACAAATGGTCAACAAGCATATAAAAAAATATTCAACATCACTAATTATCAGACAAATGCAAGCTAAAACCACAATGATATACCATGTTACCCTAGTCAGAATGGTCATTATTAAAAAGTCAAAAAACATAGATGTTGACATGAATGGTGAAAAGGGAACACTTATATACTGCTGGTGGGAATGTAAATTAGTACAACTTCTATGGAAAACATTACGGAGAATTCTCAAAGAACTAAAAGTAGGTCTACCATTTGATCCAGCAATCCCACTACTGGGTATAAACCCAAAGGAAAGGAAATTATTATATCAAAAAGACATCTGTATGCATATGTTTATTTTAAGACAATTCACAATTGCAAAGATATGGAATCAATCTAAGTGCCCATCAACTGATGAGAAAACGAAGAAAATGTTGTAGTCTGGGCAACACAGTGAGACAAGTCTCTAAAAAAGTAAACAAAATTAGCTGGGTGTAGTGGTACATGCCTGTAGTACCAGCTACCTGGGAGACTGAGATGGGAGGATCACTTGAGCCAAGGAGGTTGAGGCTGCAGTAACCCAAGATTGCACCACTGCACTACAGCCTGGGCAACAGAGCAAGATGCTATCTCAAAAAAAGGAAAAAAAAAATATATATATATATATATATACACACACACACACACACATATATATATTTTTAATGTGGTGTATATATATACTATGGAATATTACTCAGCCATAAAAAAGAACAAAAGAATGTCTTTTGCAGTAACTTGGATGGAACTGCAGGCCATTATTGTAAGTGAAGTAACTCAGGAATGGAAAACCAAATGCCCCATGTTCTCACTTATAAGTGGAAGCTAAGCTATGGGTATGCAAAGGCAAACACAGTCATATAATGGAAACTGGAGACTCAGAAGGGGAGAGGGTCAGAAAGGGGTGATGGATGAAAAACCACCTATTGGTGTTCAATGTACACTACTCAAGTGATGTGTACACTAATATCCTAGACTTCACCACTATACAATTCATCCATGTTGCCAAAAACCACCTGTAACCCTAAAGCTAGTGAAATAAATACATACAGACATATATAAATTTTTTAAAGCTACAGTTTTACTGTGAAGGAAAGAGGGAGCCAAAGAAAGGAAAGCTCCAAAATCCATGGTTAAATCCTACCCTAATCCTTGACTGATCTCTGAACTATGCATGCACAGGGGAGATGATGAGGTTCATAGAGAAACAGTAACTTAAGGATGAAAGAAGTGAGCTGTTTCAGCTGCTGCCTACTACAGGAAAAACAGAATCTGAACTGCTTTCTAGAACAAAGTCAATACTCTCTAGAGGTAAATAACAAAATCCAGTTTCTACAAAATAGAAAATGAAAAATCTATAGACATGAGAAGCAATAAGAAAATGTGACTCATAGTCAAGAAAAGTATCAGTCAGCAGAAAAAACACCCACAGAAAAATCCAGATATTAGAATTAGAAGACTTTAAAAGGAATTTAAAGCAGCTATTACAAATATGCTCAAGTACAAAGAGGAAAATAGGGTCACAATGAATGAACAGATCAGGAATCTTATCAAAGAAATGGAAACTATAAAAAAGAACCAAGACTTCTGGTTAGCACAGTCTTAAGTTAGACTAACCCTCCTATAGCTAAAAAGCATAAAATCTTGACAAAACATAAAAATAACACCCTTTGAAAGCAGTAGAAAGCAACCAAAAGGCAGAAACTGGAGGACAGGCTACTCTTAAAAGATATACTGCAACAGGAGAGATTTGCAAGTAAGGTCCAAAATCTGTGCATAAAATGTACTTAAATCTTTGGCTGACCGCTAAACTACATATATGTGGGGGAGATCCCAGAGGACCCAGAAAAAAAGCAGCAGTCAGAAATTAAACACATTGTGCACAGATTTCAGCTTCTGGTCACAAGGCAGAAAATTTGGAGTTGGAGATTAATCAAGGTAACTGCCTCCTAGGACAGAAATCATTTTAGAAAAATATAACAGAATCCAGGGACTCTGCAATGTACCATTTATAATGTCCACTGTCCAATCAAAAATCACTACTCATGCATTAATAAGAAAAAAGTGATCCATAATATTAGTCAATGAAAACCAACATCAAGATGATCCAAATGTTGCAAGGGCCAGACAAGGACTTTAAAGGAGCTGTTATAAATATACTCAAGAATTACAAGGAAAAAACACATAAAGAATAGACAGGGACTTTCTATACAATAGAGATATAGAAACTGTAAAGGTCTATAAAAGATCAAAAGGGAAATTCTGGAGCAAAATATACAATAACTGAAATTAAAAATTTGCTAGTTAGGCCTAACAGCAGATTGGAGAGACGTAAAAAAAGAATCAATAAACTTAAAGATAAATAAATAAAAATCATCAAATCTAAACATCAGAGATAAGAAAATGATTAAAGAAAACTGAACAATGCCTCAAAGACCTGTGAGACAATATTAAGGGTCCCAACTTTGTGTTATCTAAGTCACAAACTGAAAGGAGAAAAAGAATACAGAAAAAGGTATTTAAAACAACAATAGCCCAAACTTCCCAAATTAGTTGAAAGGCTTAACACACAAATCCAAGAAGTTCGATGGAGACAAAATAGTATACTAACTCTGCTAAAATCCAAAGGTAAAGAGAAAAATCTCATGAGCAGAGAAAAAGAGATATTTTATATATACGAGTACAATATAAATGGCAGATGACTTCTTATGAGAAACAAAGAAGGCCAGAAGACAACAGAATGGTATCTTCAAAATGCTAAAAGAAAAGAAACAAAAAACCTTTTTAACTCACAATTCTACATCCAGCAAAACTATCATTCAAAAATAAATGCAAAATAAAGACATTTTCAGATAAACAAAAATTAATAAATTTCATCATCAGCCAACCTGAACTACAAAAGGTACTAAAGGAAGTTCTTCTGGCTTTTAGGGAAAGGATACCAGATGGTAACTCTAGGAAAGGAAAGAACGACAATCACCAAAAATGGTAAAAATCGGCATATAAAAGGCTGCATTTTTTTTTTTTTACTACTCTCTTCAAAAGATAAAACTCTTTAAATCAAAAATTAAAATACTGTACCATATGGTTTAAATATACGTCCCCACCAAATCTCAAATTGAACTGTAATCCCCAATATTAGAGATGGGGCCTGGTGGGAGGTATTTGGGTCATGGGGGTGGATCCCTCATTGCTTGGTATTATCTTCATAATAGTGAGTTCTTGCATATCTGGTTATTTAAAGTGTGGCACCTCCCTCCCCACCACTTCCTCTCTTGCTCCTGTTTTTATCATGTGACATGCCTGCTCCCACTTTGCCTTCTGCCATGAGTAAAAGGTTCCTGAGACCTCCTCAGAAGCAGATGCTGTCACTACGCTTCCTGTATAGTCTGCAGAACCATGATTCAATTAAACCTCTTTTCTTATAAATTACCCAGTCTCAGGTATTTCTGCATAGCAATCCAAGAATGGCCTAACACAGTGTATTTGCAGGCTCATAATGTAATATACATGAAAACAACAGCACAAAGGATGAAGGCAAGTGAATGCAACCACGCTGTTGCAAAAGGTGATATATTTTTTTTAAATACTCAATAGAGGAATTAAAATGCAATGCTAAAAAACATTCATTAGCCCAAAAGAAAACAGAAAAGAATTAACAACAAAACAGATGAGACAAATGAAAACAGAGAAATGGCAAAAATAAAACCAAACATACCAATAATTACATTAAATATAAATGAACTAAACACACTAATTAAAGAGCAGAAACTATTAGACTGGATATAAAAGCAGGACCCAAATAGATGCTAACAAAAGCAGAAACACTTGAAATGTAAAGACATATAAATTGAGAGTAAAAAAATATAAACAAATAAAATAAGCAATAAGTATAAAATGCTAGAGTGCTTATATTACTATCATAATTGATTATAAAATATGGATTACTCTCAGACAGTTCTCAATGATGAAAGGGTTAATATATCACATAGACATTAACATTAAATGTGTAGCTTTAAATGCTTAAAATGGAAAAGAAGGTAGGCTTAAAAACAGTTTCCTCTTTAAAAAGCTAAAAAAAGGACAAGCAAACAACTCAAGAAAGGAGAAGGGTGGAAATAATAAACAGTAGAAATCAATGAAAAAGAAATAAGTGATAAAACCAATGAAGCTGAAAATTGGCCTGAAAACACAAATTTGATAAGCCCCTAGAGCAAGACTGATCAAGAGAGAAAAAAAGCACAAATTACCAAGATCATAACTGAAAGGGGATAACACTACAGATCTTACAGACATTAAAAAGATAATAAAAGAATATCGTGAACAAGTCTAACCCAATAAATCTGACAACTTACATGAAATTAATAAATTCCCTGAAATGTACAACTTACCCAGTTACACAGATGAAGAAATCTGAACAGCACCATATCCGAATTAAATCTGTTATGAAAAACCATCTCGCAAAGAAAACTCTAGGACCAGAGGTTCTACTGGAGAATTCTAACAAATGTTTAAGGAAAAAAATAACTCCAATCTTAAACAAAACCTTTCAGAAAATAGAAAAGGAGGGAATACTTCCCAACTCATTTTTTGAAGCCAGAATAATTCTGATTCTAAAATCCAACAAAGACATAATAGGAAAAGACAATTGTTCTCTTGAATATAGATATGAAAATCCTCAAGAAAATGGTGGCAAATTAGGGAGAAGGGAGCAGAGCAGAATGCCAACCAGAATCCTCAATAGACAGCAACGCTAGTGGGTAAAGGTCTGACGGAGAAAAGCATACTTAAATCGTCTCAAGGTAACTCTCCTCATTACTTCCCGAGAGAAAAAAGAATACACTGGAGAAACCTGGCAGATACCACGTCTATCTATTAGGTCATCAAAGTTGACATCACCAATATTAGGACAAGCTGAAGTCTTGTGCCTCCTGCCATGGCACACTGGGAATACATCACTCCTGTGATACTCCTGCCAGAAAGACAGAGTCTGAATCCAATCACAAGGAAACATCAGGCAAAGCCAAACAGGGAGACACTCTGCAAAAAAAATGTGGCCAGTACTCTTCCAATATTTAAGTGTTACAAAATTCAAAGACAGACGTGGGAATTGTTCCAGATTAATGGAAACCAAAGAGATAGGACAGCTCAGTGCAGCAAGGGACCCTGGACTGGGTCCTGAACAAAGATGATGTTTGCATAGGAACCGTGGCTATAAAATTAGCACTGTATCGGTGTGAAATTTCCTATTTTGATCATTGTACTATGGTTATATAAGAGAATTTCCTTCCTTTTAGGATATATACATTGAAGTATTTAGATGAATGCTGCTGTTTGTCCTTAATAAAAAATTAAATTAAAAAATGAAGTATTTAGATGTAAAGAGGGACAATGCCTCCAACTGAGTCTCAAATGACTAAGAAAATAATAAATACAGTAAATATGCATCTGTCTGTACGTGTGGAGAGAGAGGGAGAGATGGAGGGGAAGAGAAAAAAAAGATAAAACAAATGAAACTAAATATAAATTACTAAAGAAGCCAGAGAGAGGTATAGGGGAATTCAGAATACTATTCTTGCAACTTTCTTGCAAGTCTGAAATTGAAACAAGATGAAAAGTTGCCAAAAACAAAATTGTGAAATAATTCTTCCATTCCCCCAACAAAGTAAAAAGAAAGGGAGGAAAGAACAAAATGAGGAAGGAAGAGGGTAAGGCAGGGGAGTGAAGGACCGAAGTGGGGAGACAAGAAAGGGATGGAGAAAGGCAGGGATGGGGGGAAGAAGGACTTCCTGTCTCTAAAGTCTGTTATTCTCACTATATACACAGCACTGCCTATTTACAGTAGAAAATGGTCTGGGTTAGTAATCTACCCATCATTCTATTTGGAATTTGCATACAGGAAGAGGGGAAAGAAAACCAATGGGGGTGGGGCAAAGGGGAAACTAGCCCATAACACAAATAAGGAAAAGGTTTGTGTCCTCAGAACACAGAGGACACATATTTCTGATGTGATGCTTAGCAGAGTTGTACAAAGTGACAGCTACAATAAATGAGGATATGAGGCTTCCGTATCCAGTGTGATGGGCAACTAAAGCACTCCCAGTATCTCCATCCACCCCTCTCCATCTGCCACACCCGCATGACCTTATTACTATACAGCATAAAACAAATCCAGAGTCATTAGAAGTCAGCACACCAAGTGACAAGAAATCATATTCCCGTGGCCCTGGGAACCACTTGTATGGAATGATGATCTTCACGTAGTTGCTTGGAGCTAACTATTCTTTGTAGCACATAACCACAACATTCTTCTTAAATACATGCACAAATAAAAATGAGCTTAAAAATAGAAATGACAAAAAATGAGGAAGCCTTAATGTGAAAACGTGTTGAGAGAGAAAAATAGGCTTCTTGACAATGAGTTATAATCTCGGAATGCTAATGGCGTCCCTGTAAGCAAGAGGAATTATAATTGGTCTCCAGTGGCCTGTTTATCCTGTCTAGATATAATTACAAGATACAGTTCTTGCCGTTTTTACCGATTCATTCATCCAACAAACATTTATTTAGTACTGACTCTGAGCCTGGCACTGTGCTGGGTGCTGATAGTGCAAAGATACCACAGTCCAGTGTTTAAGAAGCTCACCATCTTGAGGGAGAAATAAACAGAATTTCACAACTCAACTGCTAAGTGACAGAAGACAGAGCCAACTCTTCTGACTGCATCAAGGACAGAGTCACTAACATTGCGTAGGGTTTCTAGAAGGGTTTCACAAAGGAAAATGCACGTACATTTCCCTTCCCAGGATTCCATATACCCATGTCCCAACATGGAAGCAGCTGTCCTGCATAACTCAATCTAAAACACCCAGGACACATGCAGTTGGTTATCTCTGATTTTCCCAATCATATATGCACTAGAGTTGTTAGCATCAGCATCAACTACTTGTAAGTTCTAATGAGAGTGAAAAGTCGAATGAACAGATGTATTTTGTCCATGAAGACGTGCAGTCTCCTTGGGAGTTGAGGCACCTCCTTCAAAATGGCACTGCTCTGAGTAAGCGTGTGTCTATGTACAGTACAGATGTAGCAATATTCACACCATCTGGATGCAAAGAGAGCCCCCAAACACAGAGGGCATCTGACCAGCCCAATTTGCTTCTTTCCTCATCACCCTTTTAGCTGACAGCTCCCTGAATCATCTCCTAATGGATACACACTGGCACCTGCAATGTTTGGGGTATCACCCACAGACCAGCTAAATCAGAACCCTGCCTTCCTAGGGGAGCTCTACAAAGCACACATGTGGCCTTCTCTTCCTTGGATAATGACTACCTACACTGTCATTTACTCTACCCACATCGTCACTTCCTAGCTAAAAAGAAGAGATTCTGTCTATGTTCCACAGCTCTCTCGTACTCAAGGGGCAAGTCCCCGCCGCACCCCGCCAAGGCCCCTTGGCCTCCAGGGTCTGGGGAAATAACTGGAGCAAAGCACACACGGGCCAGACCAGACATCCCACGTTCCACTCCCAACAGATCTCCACGGGAGGAAAAGCAGAGGTCCTGCAGGAACACCTGGAAGAAACAGACAAGCGCAGCCTGGGCCATGGTGGGTAGGAGGTTCAAGATCACTTCTGTTCTTGCAGCTACAGTTCAAATCCTATCCATTCAAGTAACGAGACCAGCATCTCGCTTGGAATGAAAAATACAATTTATGTGAACTAATTTGTTCTGCAAGTGATTTGTGCAGATAGCTTTTTGAAGGCTTGTAATATTTTCCAAGTATTTCTACCAAAAAAAATGAAGAAGAAGAAGAATATTGCTGACAAGAATGGAGTACTTGGAAAGAAAACAAAATAAAAATCATGCAAAAATGCCTTTAGCATTATTTTTCATGGTATTATCAGTCTTTAGGGATAAGATATTTGGTTGTCAGTCGTAACCCTGGAAACTTGCCTAACCAACTTCCAAATGAAAAAGAAGATCTAGTTGGCAAAGTTCACTGCTCAACTGCCAAATACCCCAACTAAATGATATTATCCAGGTTCATTTTGCAAAACAAATTTAATTTCTTATAGAGAAACTTGAAATTTATAAAAGAACCCTGGAGAATTTGAATTTTAATAATCAATTATTCTTCAGCCTGATTCATCTTATAAACATATGGAATATGCAAAAAATTAAATTAGTTTAAAAGCCAGACCTTTAACACATAGTTGAAGAAAACGTTTAAATAAATGAAGAATAATTGCCAAATGTTCTGATGCTGTAACACAATTTTTTAGCTCCATGGCATATAATGTTTCTGCATTTTAAAAAAAGAAAATAATTCCTTTCTCTCACGTCATTGTTTCCCAAACAGGAAAACTACTATCTTCTGTATATTTTATTATACTCAGAATTAATGCTTATGATTTTTTACATCCTTTAGGGACAAATTTTTCCTAAAATGCTAGAATAATCCTGGAGCTATGTGCTTCTATAAGGTAAACAGAAAGGGTCATGCCATACAGCATTATTTGCATGGGTCAGTGGAGGAGCAGCAATTAAAGAAGACAAGATGGCCCACTGCGACCTCCCCTTGAGCCACAAAGGAAAAGGCGCAAGGACAAATGGAGACATCTTGATCTGAGGGCAGGAAAAGCCAGCACTGGATCATCAGCTGCTGGTTTGTGAACAAGGACTCCAGAAGCGAGTAGAAAATCCCGACTGTATAATCATTTAAAAATGGACACAGAATCTTGCAAACCCAAGGATACCAGACTATTAACTAGAAGACACTGAGTATTTATACTGTTCCTTTCACTGCACATCTCTGACTGACAGAAGCACAAATACTCTAACACAGCATCTCCCAAATGCCTGTAAATGTTTGGCCACATCTGCATTCTTCAGTGATTCTTCTTATTTGCTTACATATCTATCTTAGTCTTCTCCTAATCTACAAACACACAAGTCTACTAAATTTTCTTCTTAATTGTCTAAGTACCACCTAAAATTATCTCGCATACCATACTAGGGTTCTTACTTTGAGAAGGAAGGCCCATGGTCCAAGTAGGCTCAAGGATTTACCTATAAATCTCAGCATCTTGTCCAACAGAAATCTAAGCCAGTTACTGCTGCTAAGCCCAAATCATTCTGATTTCTCAAGCCTCTTCTTCTTAAAACAATTGGTGCTATATGGATGCTTACTTCCAAAACATGCTCAGAGCTGAACTGTGAGCTTTCTCCAACCTAGGTTGAATAACTGGCTACCTTGTTCATGAGAACAGTGCTGACCAAAATCAAACACGTGTGATACTTCAAGTCAGGTATCAGTCAACTTATGGGACAGTGCCCACAGGTGCTGGGCAGTCATTCCCTGGACAGACTTACGCTCACAGCTTCTGCTTTATATTCGTCATCACTGTCTGGGGCAGAGAGCTGCAGCAGAATGGGACACACTTTGTTTTCAATATCATGCTGGAAAATTAGATCTTGTTCCAGAAGAATCAAGAGCACTTCCTGACTTGATTTTCTCACCTACAAGGGAAAAAAAAAGGCAAAAGGTGAAGCACAAGTGAGCAGAAGTGCCCTCAGGATATAGACCAACCCCACTGAGCAGGTGTGGCTGAGCCAGCCTCTACCAACCCCCACCCTCATCCCCTAAACACCCTGAAGACCACTGGGTCTTCCTGCCGTCTGCTGCCCCTCCTGCCTGAGGTCTTTGAATAGGCCACTCCCTCTACCTGACGGGCTACCATTCCTCCGCTCCAGCCCAAAGCTCCTCTGCTCCTGGTCCCTGTTGGAACAGGTCCCCAGACAACACTTGACTAGTGCCCTGGAATTTTTCCTCCACAGCTCTTGTTCCAGATTTCTGCATTTACATACATACAAACATATAGAGGATTTTTTTCTGTACGATTTCATAATTGCCACCTGTCTCTCCTGCTGCAGAGAGTGAATTCAGAAGGCAGGTACCACATCTGATTTATCCTTTGTCTTCCAGTGCACCCTCAGGACCTGGCAGCCTGTGGCACAAAATTTTGCTTTCTGTAAGGATCTGCTGAATCAATGGATGACTTTGCACCTTTTCTCCTTTGCAGGCAAAGAGACTGGAAAACTCTGCAGCATCCTCCTGAGACTTTGTAAACCCTGGCATGCCACACCTGAGATGGGAATTATGTCTGGTACAACAGAATGCACAGGGAAGGGGCCCAAGAAAAAGCCACTGACAAAGCTGTGTGAAGTTGGCAGCAGAGATTCAAGTGATGTGGCCACAAGCTCAAGAAGCTGGCAACCGCCAGAGACTGGAAGCAGAAGGAAAGATTCTCCCCTAGAGCACCCAGAAGGAACCCATCCTGACAACCCCCTGATGCTGCACTTCCCATCTGTGGAACTGGGAGGAAAGAAACATCTATTGTTTTAAGCTGCACAGTTTGTGGTGCGTTGTTACAGCAGCTCCAGGAAATGAATCCACTGAGCAAGGGTAGGAGGGGAGAAGGCCTTACAGGGCCAGAGAACAAACAGCACGTTCTGAGGTGCAAGGTGATGAACTCTGGGGCAAAATACTCTGAAGAAGTAGGACAAGTTTCAGATGGCAGAATGGGAGGATGAAGGGCAAGCTGAGATCAGGCCAGCAAAAGTGTGCCAGATCCCACTAGGACCTCTGGTGACCACTCCAGGTGCAATGGGAGCCCCCTAGAGTTTAACAGCAGAGAAGCAACACAATCACACTTGGCTTCAGTGAGGGTGACATTCTGGAAACCTAAAGTGGTTCTGACAAGAGAGAACAGGTGAGGGGCTCCTGGGCCACCACAGGCTTTCATGAGGCATGATGTCAGGGCAGGGGACAGAAAGAAGAGGGCAGGTGTGAGAGACAGTGCTAAAGAGAGCTAAGAATGACTACCCAGGATAATCACAGAAGCCAGAGCAAGATAGAGGATAGAGAGACTAGGGCTGGACGCTAGAGTCTCTAAACTCTATGGGATTCACTGGACATCTAGACAGAGCCATCCAGTGGACTGTGGCAATGGAGGGCAGTGATTCACAGACTCCAGAGACCTAGGTGAGAGAGAGCAGTCTAGTGTTCAGTTGTGTGTAGAGTCTCCCTAGGGCCACAGTAGCAGACGAGACCATGGCAGGAACCCTGATACCATAAGGAAAGGGAGACCAAAGACAATATCCTAGAGAAGAAACAGCAACTCTTAGGGGCAGGAGAGGATCGGGCCAATGATGGAGACTGGGGAAGACACAGACAAGAAGTGCAGGCAGAGGCAGGGAAGAGGCCTGGAGCTCAAGAGCTAACACGGCAGTGGGTACAGGCTACAGCTGTGGGGTCTGAATGCTGAGCCCCCATCTGGATCCTCCAAGTGACTAGATGAGTCATCTTGGCCAAGTGACTTGGCCTCTCCCAGCCTCAGTTTCCTATCCATAAAACTGGATAATCATAGTATCTATCTCATAAGCTTGTTGTGGGGATGAAAGGAGTGACAGGCTTCTGATGGTGTCTAGGACATGGCATGCACTAAATGAATACTGGCTGGTCCTGTTAGTACAACCATGATTACTGGAAGCCAAAGGAGAGAAATATTTACAGGATCCAAAACTGCATCCTTTCTGACGCTCACTGCATCTACAGCACACACACACACACACACACACACACACACACACATGAAACCTGAACGAAATTTAAGTATTCAACAAAATTAAAAATATGACGATTATGAGGAAAGAGTGTTTTACCGCGTCTGTGACGGGGGGCTTTCTGAGGGCAGAAAATCTGTCCTGCTCAGCTCCCCATCCCCAGGCATGAAGCACTGTGCTTGGCTCATAATGAGCACTAAGAAACTGTCCGAATAAATGAATGAATGGGGAAACTATATCACATTATGATTAGACCTATGTGGAAAAGAATGTTAGCACCTAGAGAGGAAAATGCAAAAATCATCAAAATACCAAATGTTAGGACAGCAGAAACAAGAGGACTTTTTTCCTTCTCTGAAAACTCCACTTGATGCTGTCACACTGCTTACCAGTTCAAAATGAGGATTTGCTCTTTTTAAAATGCTTGGATCAAGGGAGAAATACAACCCAAAATTTTAGAATCTCTTGAAAATAATGATAATGAAAACATGGTGTATCATTAAAAATCAAATAAATTTACCCTTAGTGGAAAACCAACCCCAAATACACTAGCACAAATAGAAATGATGCAAGTCTATTCACTGCAGCAATTTCAAAGTGGCAAAAGACTGGAAATAGCCCAAATGTCCATCAATAAGTTCTTCTCTGTTCCCCTAGTGGGGTACTACACTGCAAAGAAAGGAGTGAAGATGCCACAGATGCTGGGGCCTGCTCTCGGGGTGCTCACAGAGTACACAGCATGGGGCAGCAGGAAGAGGGAGCTCCCCACACCCGAGAAAGGGGCACGGGTGTGCAGAACACAAGAACATCATCTCAGTTGTTTACATGTATGTGCATGCGTGTGTGTGTGTGTGTGTGTGTTTTCAGAATCAAAACCAACCAAAAAGTAAAAGAAACAGTTACCTACAGGGGAGGGGAGAAGGAGTGGGGGCCAGGGACAGAAGTCAGACTTCTCTGAACGTGCTTTGTTTTACAGTTTTGACTTTGGAATCAAGTAAACATTTTAAATAATTATAAATCAAAATGTACAAGCTAAAACAATTCCTAAAAATAAAAAAAAAAAAAATGAGAATAACTATATATCAAGTTGGTTGCTTAACCACAAAGAGAAGGATTAACGCAAGTGACTTTAAAACACAGTAACATGAATATGACTGGGTACCTCTAGCAGGACGAGGCCTAAAAACAAAAGGAATTACAAAGAAATGTTAAGCTATGTTCAGTAATCCCATCATATTGTTAGTAATACTGGGACTTTATTTTGGATACACAGACATACACATGTATGCTAATGTCATCAAGAAGTAGGATTTATATCACGCAAGTGAAAAAAGATACAAATAAAATCGAAGTAAAAGCGCTATAATGCTAAGTTTGAGTTGGAAATATCAAGATAAACTCGAAGAATTTTTATCTTTAAAAAAATCGTTCTGTCACTAGAAGCAACAAGTGCCCCCAGTACCCACATTCCATTTTCTTATGATTTGCCTCCTAAAGGAACCTGGGCTCTTGGAGAAATGGTTGATCCCAGGTCAAGGTGCACTACCACCGTCTACTGGGTCATGCTGATAAAGATTCTGGAGCCAACTTGAAGGGCTGCAACTCAAAGATGGAACAACTTGATCATCCAAAAGAATAAGTACTGGATAGCATTAGGAGAAATACCTAGTGTAAATGACAAGTTGATGGGTGCAGCAAACCAACATGGCACATGTATACATATGTAACAAACCTGCACATTGTGCATATGTACCCTGCAACTTAAAGTATAATAATAAAAAAAAAGAATAAGTACTATAACAGTTTGAAACATAACTACTATGTTAAAATGCAAGAGTTCCTAACAATACTTCAGACGAGATGGGGCGCCTTCAGGGTGGTATGGCCGTAGACATCCTAACAATACTTCAAAAAACATTTTTAAACCTAACTAGTAACCTTTGTAGATTATCAAAACGCCAACGATGATTCTGGAAACGTGTAAATACACAGATAAAATAAAGCATTTATTCTGTCTTTCCTATTCAAACAGGTTTTCAGGTCTATCAAATAGTTGACAGAGGAAGTCTTTACAGAAGAACTCTAGCTATTAAACTAAAAAGAAATGTTGGAATTAGTGTGTCAGAATTTACAACCTCTAATGAGATACTGGATCAGGGCAACCATCACCAATGGTTTGCCCATATGATGATGGGGAACTTTGCAGAAGTTTGGCCACCTTTATAGAAAAGGCGGCCAAATTCAGCATTAGGAAAAGATAACCATCCAGAGCTTTTCTGCCCTTGATTTGATACAGCAGGAAAACATGAACCATCTACAAAGTATTCTCACTAAAATAAAAAATCTGAGTCTGGCTGAGCTTCCAACTTAGCTACTAGTTTATAAGAAATGCCGGGAGTGGAGCAACATCTCAACACTACAGAGATGCAATAAACCATATCCCAAATGTGGGAAATTCTATAAAACTAATGACCTGGCTTCCTCAACAAATAAATAGCAAGGGAAAAAAGTGGGGAGGGGCAACATCATAAATTTGAAAATATCTAAGAGACCTATATCACTTAGATTCAACGTGTGGACTTTGTTTGTATTCTGGTTTGAACGGCCTCTGCGCAAAAACACACACTTATGAGAAAACTGGGAAATTTGACCAATGACTAGGTATTAGATGACGTTAGATAACTACTGATAATTTTTATATTTGCATTAACGATATTATCATTATGTTTTTTTAAAAAGAGTCTATTTCTTAGAGACTAATACTAAAAAGTATTTACAGCTGAAATGAGATGGTGTCTGTGAATTCTTTTGTCTGGATTGGATTTTATCTGGGTAAGATAAAGGAAAAAAGATTAATCAAAATTTTTTTGTTTTTATTTTTTTTGAGACAGAGTCTCACTGTGTCGCCCAGGCTGGAGTGCAGTGGCACGATCTCAGCTCACTGCAATTTCCGCCTCCCAGGTTCAAGCAATTCTGCTGCCTCAGCCTCCCGAGTAGCTAGGACTACAAGCATGCACCACCTTGCCTGGCTAATTTTTGTATTTCCAGTAAAGATGGGGTTTCACCAAGTTGGCCAAGCTGCTCTTAAACTCCTGACCTCAGGTAATCCACCTGCTTCAGCCTCCCAAAGTGCTGGGATTATAGGCGTGAGCCACCACGCCCGGTCAGGTCAAATGTTAACAACAGTTGATGCTAGGTGTAGGGCATGTGGGCGTTCATTTTCATTTTCTCTCTACTGTTACATGTGTTCGAAAATTTCCATAGGTTAAAGAAAAAAAAGAAATATTTCACAATAAGAATGAGTGCTGTCTATCTTCCCACATGACTAGAGGAACTGGACACCAATAGACCTTTTGTTCTCAAATCACTTAACTCTAAGAAGTTGTTTTTTGAAGTATGAATATCACCTAAAACAAGACTAAAGAGAATTTGCTAAAGAGACCTTAAGGTTATAATTTTTCAAACCTGATTGTTTGGATCTGTGAGGTACCTCACTACAATAGGTATGAGATATTCAGAGAGCACCACTGGAAAATCTGATCTGTTTTCTTGTAAAAAAATGGCAATAGGAGGAATCTGTTCCATCAGCTCAGTCCGCACTGTGGGCTCTGCAGCAATAAAAAATTTTTAAAAAATTATATTAAGAATAAGTCAGGCATCTTATATAGTATATACTGATAGTTTCTAGCTTTTCTTACTAAAATACTTCATCAAGGAAATTAGACAAATGCAGTTTAAAAATCATTTCCCGTTTAGAGTATTTATGCTACAGACAGGCTTAAAAAGCTAATGAGCTATACAGCAATATAAAAACATAAAAACAAGAGAGAATGACAACTCTATTATAACAAGCCATATATAAATTGAGGAAGGAGCAAGAAGTCTGCATGCTGGGCCAGCATCCAAAAGCCATTACAACTAATGGCTTATATGCCAGACCTATGGGTTGTGCTTATTTAAATTCTAGCCAGAATGTATACATTATAAATAATTCTTTCATAAATGCACTAAGCCACAATCCACGCATCCCAATTATTTCTAAGGCAAAGCATTAAACAAAAGAGAGGCTCTAGCTCTAATATACCACATTAAATTTAACACAAATGTATAATTGCTACAGCACTGTAAATGGTGACTCATTTACAAAGAGAATCCATTTAAAGACTCAAAACATCCACTTGGGCCTTTTTAAAGGCATTGTGTTATATTCATATGAATATTTTAAACTAATATGGGAGCTATACGGAAGGCTTACTTTTCTATTTTCAGTTAAAATGATTAAATTCTAAAGCCTGAGAGTCCTGAAACTTTCTGAAACTTCTCATCATTCATTCTGAATGCAGGAAGGAGGGGGCTGTGGCACAGCTGTCAGTACCGGCCAGCCCCACCACTCATTCATCTAACTCATCCTTACTGGGGCGGCAGGGAAGACAACATCATCGTGTCTGTCGTACAGCAACGTGATTTTCTTCCACAATACCAATCATGGAGAGGTAGAATGAGAAAGAAAAATCAAGATTCGCCTTGAGGGAATAATGACTGGGATTTTTGAACCCAAGAGGCTTCTTTTGATTTGGCATTTCTTAGCAACCAGTAGTCTGACAAAACTCAAGAAACACCAAAGGCCTGACTGCCAAGGCAAATAGCATTCATAGCCATTAATCATTTTAATTTTCTAAATATAAGAAAATTTCAGTCAAAATTCAAATAAGATATATATTCTTCAAGAAAAAATCCATTCATGGTTACAAATTGCTTAAAGGTTATTGACTAACAAACAGGTTTTTTAAAAATTAGCTATTATTGGTTACACATAATTTCTTAGAAATTTATAAGGAAAAAATTAAATTACACAATACTTATACAAACCTGCATCTTCTGACAATCTGACTACAATCTCCATTACCATTAGGAAGTCTTCTTCATTGTTACTGAAGTCCCGGAAGATATCAAGCAGCCCTCTGGCAATAATCTGCCTATGGAGACAAAAACAATGTATATGGTTATTTGGGCCACACTGACTGAAGGACCACAAGGTTCCAGGCATTGTGCTAAGAGCAGGTAAATGCACCTTGGCACAAGACAAAGTGAGCAACCTGTGTTCAGAAGGAGGACGGAGGCTACCCGGGAATGCCCAGCGATGGCCATTCCAATGTGGTCCACAGTCCTACAGGAAAGGAGGCCTGCATCTTCTAGTCAGGTAGTCATCAGAGTTTGAAAATGTCCACTTAAGAATAAGGGAAAACCTTTTTCTTGTGTTCTGACTGGCTCCTCAGGCTTGGAATAAAAGCTCAAGACAGTTGAAGGGAACTAAGGGACCAATAAATATAGAAAAGAAAGGCCCGAAGAGGCATCTGATGGCCTCTTAATGACTGAATGAGGAAGTGCCGACTAGAAATTCTGCAGAAATTCTCTTGGAAAGCCTTGAGATAATTTTTTAAATTCAGATATTTCTCCACATTTATTATTTTTACTCTCCTATCTCCCTGTGCTGATTAACCATAAAATCTGTAAAATGAGAAAGATCTGCAGATGTTTATTTTGAGGGGAGTAAGGAAAGGAGGAGGTGGGGAGACCGTATCCCTCTATAGGCAGAACTGGTCAAGAGAACCAAGATAGAGTCAGAAGTGGCAGCTACCAAAAGGAAAGAGAAATCACTGCAGTCCACTGGCCTGAGCAATGTACAGGAGAACAGTTAAATCAGCCCCAGACTGAGGAACAGGCCGAGACTCAACTCAGAAAAGTCCCACCACAAGATGGCAAGCAACAGACAAATGATGTGCACTACGGCATTCTACACAGAGGAAGCTCTAGCCATGGGGGGAGATAATGTGATTGTCATTGCAGGACCAAGTGACGATGTCCCATCATAAGCATGATCTGAGCTAGAGCTACAGAAGGCCTACTGAGGAGAAACGTCAAGACCTCTGCAACAGCTAATTCCATCAGTATACTGATCAGTGGAGCAGGCCAGGGGCGGGGGTACCCTAAGGTGCGGGGCCTTCCCCAAAGAGTGGACCCACAAGCCCAGGAGGCCATTGTGAACTGTGGACCATCCAAAGACAGGAAATTAAAAATGAATAAAGACTCTCTTAGACATTCAAAAAATCTATCACCAGCAGATCTGAACTGTAAGAAATTATAAAGAAAATCCGATGGAAATGTGAATCAGCAGAAAGGAATAAAGAACACCAGAAGTGATAACTACATGCATAGATATATAAATTTTTGTTATTATTTAAATCTCTTTAAGAAATAATTGACTATTTAAGTTAAAAATAACACTTTATTATTATTGTGGATTTATAACATGTATATAATAAAATGCATGATGAAAACAACATAAAGACCAGGAAAGGGGAAATGAAGGCATACTATGATAAGGTCCTTACACTATACATGAAGTGGTAAAATACCACCGGAAGGGCTGGCGCGGTGGCTCATGCCTGTAATCCCAGCACTTTGGGAGGCTGAGGCGGGTGGATCACGAGGTCAGGAGATCGAGACCATCCTAGCTAACATGGTGAAACCCCGTCTCTAGTAAAAATGCAAAAAAATTAGCCGGGCGTGGTGGCGGGCGCTTGTAGTCCCAGCTACTCAGGAAGCTGAGGCAGGAGAATGGCATGAACCTGGGAGGCAGAGCTTGCAGTGAGCCGAGATTGCACCACTGCACTTCAGCCTGGGCGACAGAACGAGACTCCATCTCAAAAAAAAAAAAAAAAAAAACCACTGGAAAGTAGGCCATGATAATGATAAGTTAAATATACATACTATAAATGCTAAGGCAACCACTAAAATAAAAAAACAGTGAATTATAACTAATGAACTATTTAAAAAACAAACTAAAATCATAAAGAAGTTCAATTAACTCAAGAGAAAGCAGATAAAGAACAAAAAGGGAACAAAATAGATGTGGCAAATAGAAAACAGCAAGATGATATACTTAAACCTAACTACATCAGTAATTACATTAAATGTAAATGGTCTAAACATTCCAATTAGAACAAGATTAAAAGAATGGATTAAAAAAAAAAAAAACAAGACCCAACTACATATTACTTATAAGAAACACATGTTAAATATACAGATGCAAATAAATAATTAAAAAAGAATATATTATGCTAACAATAGTCCAAAGAAAGCTGGAGTAGCTATATTAATATCAGACAAAACAGATTTTGGAGCAAAGAATATCACCAAGGAAAAACAGGTCATTTCATAATGATAAAGGGGTAAACTCATGAAGAAGACATAATTATCTCAAATGTTTATATGCCTAATAACAGAGTTTCAAAATACATGCAGCAAAAAGCAATACAACTGCAAGGAGAAATAGAAAAAAGTCAATGTCAAAGTCCAGAAACAAACCCACGCATATATCTAGTGATTTTTTTTAAAAAAAAGGTGAACAGGAAAAGTCATCAAAAAGTGGTGCTAGAATAAATAGTCATATAGGGGGAAAAAAGAACATTGACTCTTATTTCACAGCATAAACCAAAATTAATTCAAAATGGACCCACAGATCTAATGTAAGAACTAAAACATAAAATTTCTTGAAGAGAAAAGAAAATCTTTGTGGTCTTAGGTTAGACAAAGATTTCTGAGGAGCAAAGTATACAAACCATAAAAGAAAAAAATTGATAAATTTGACTTCATCAAAATTTAAAACTTTGCTCTCTAAACCACACCATTGGGAAAATAAAAATGATGAGCCACAGACTGGAGAAAATATCTGACCAAAACTGGAATCCAGAATATATAAATAATCCTTGTACTCTTTTTACGAGATGGAGTCTCACTCCGTCACCCAGGCTAGAAGTGTAGTGGCGTGATCTTGGCTCACTGCAAGCTCCGCCTCCCGAGTTCACACCATTCTCCTGCCTCAGCCTCCCAAGTAGCTGGGACTACAGGCACCCACCACCACACCGGGCTAACTTTTTGTATTTTTAGTAGAGATGGGGTTTCACCGTGTCAGCCAGGATGGTCTCGATCTCCTGACCTCGTGATCTGCCCACCTCGGCCTCCCAAAGCGCTGGGATTACAAGCCTGAGCCACCATGCCCGGCAATCCTTGTACTCTTATAACTCAGTAATAAGCAGACAAACAGCCCAATTAAAAGAATATGTGTTCATAAATGAGCTCAGCACATTAATACTAATAACCAAAAGATGGAAGCAACCTAAGTATCTGTCAACTGATGAGTGAATAATCAAAATACTATGTATCCATTCAATGGAACATTATTAAAGGAACGAGGATACTGATGTGGCTTTTTTTTTTTTTTTTTTTTGAAACCCAGGGTCTCACTCTTGTCACCCAGGCTAGAATGCAGTGGCATGATCATAGCTCGCTGTAGCCTTGAACTCCTGGGCTCAAGTGAAACATGGATGAATACTGAAAACAGCATGCTAAGTGAACCAAGTCAGTCACAAAAGACGACATACTGTATGATCACATTTCTATAAAATGCCTGGAATAGGCAAATCAATAAAGACACAAAGTAGATGAGTGGTTGCCTAGGGCTGGGAGATTGGAGAGGAATGGGTAGTGGTTGCTAATGGGAACCACGTTTCTTACTGAGGTGATAAAAATGTTTTAAAATTCATTGTGGCAATGTTGCACAACTCTGTGAATATACTACAAATCATCAACTTGTACGCTTTAAAGTGGTGAAACGGATGACACGTAAACTAAATCTCAATAAAGTTGTTTTATTCTTTTAAAAAGCAAAAGATTTTAACAACTTCACAAAACAAAATGTACAGACAGCCAAGAAATACAAGAAAAAATTCTCAACATCACAAGTCTTCAGAAAACTACAAGTCAGCCAGGCACAGAGGCTAACACCTGTGATCCCAGCACTTTGGGAGGCCAAGGCAGGCAGATTGCTTGAATCCATGAATTCGAGACCAGCCTAGGCAACATGGTGAAATCCCATCTCTACAAAAAATACAAACCTTAGCCAGGCATAGTAGCATGCACCTGTAGTCCCAGATACTCAGGAGGGTGAGGTGGGAGGATCACTTGAACCCAGAAGGCAGAGGTTGCAGGGAGCTGAGATCGCACCACTGCACTCCAGCCTGGGTGACAGAGCAAGACCCTGTCACAAAAACAAAACAAAACAAAACAGGCCAGGCGCGGTGGCTCACGCCTGTAATCCCAGCACTTTGGGAGGTCGAGGCAGGCAGATCACGAGGTCAGGAGATGGAGACTGTACTGGCTAACATGGTGAAACTCCGTCTCTACTAAAAATACAAAAACTAAGCCGGGCGTGGTGGCGGGCGCCTGTAGTCCCAGCTACTTGGGAGGCTGAGGCAGGAGAATGGCATGAATCCAGGAGGCAGAGCTTGCAGTGAGCCAAGATTGCGCCACTGCACTCCAGCCTGGGAGACAGAGTGAGACTCCATCTCAAAAACAAAACAAAACAAAAAACAAAACAAAACAAAAAACCTGTCAAGATCCTGAAAGACAAGGATAGAACAAGAAACCATCACAGATGGAGGAGCCTCAGGAGATATGGCAACTATAAATGTAATGTAGTACCCTGATGGGATCCCGGAGCAGAAAAAGAACATTAATGGAAAAATGCAGAATCCAAGTCAAATCTGTAATTTAGTTAACAGTACACCGATGCCAATGTTACTTTCTTAGTTTTGATCAATGTAACATGCTTATTTAAGCCGTAAACATGAGAGCAGTTTCCTGACCTCAGCATTACTGATACTTTGGAATAGGTAAGTCTTTGTTGGTGGGGGGGAGGGGCTGTCTGGTGCATTGCAGGATGTTTAGTAGCATCCCTGGCTTCTACCCACCAGTAGC
The DNA here is from genome assembly GCF_003255815.1 of Theropithecus gelada. Taxonomy (NCBI): domain Eukaryota; kingdom Metazoa; phylum Chordata; class Mammalia; order Primates; family Cercopithecidae; genus Theropithecus; species Theropithecus gelada. The sequence continues at coordinate 44,338,709 of NC_037678.1, read as the reverse complement.
ACCCTCTGTGCCCCAAGATGTGACAACCAAAAATATATCTAGACATTGTATAAGATCCTTTGGGGGCAGAATTACCCATAATTGAAAGCCACTGCATTAGAAGTTGGGCAAAATGTATAAGGGAACCCCCAGTACTGTCTCTGCAACACTCCTATAAACCTAAAATTATTTCAAAATCAAAAGCTTAAAGACAAAACAAAACACAAGGCTAAAAATGCAGAAGCTACAATGAGGTAACACTACAACTACTAGAAGAACTAAAATTATAATGACAATACCAAGTGCTGGCAAAACATGAAATAGGAATCCACAGACGTTGGTAGAAATGCAAAATTGTACAGGTAATTTGGAAAACAGTGTGGCAACTCCTCTAAAAGCTAAACATACCAGTCAACCCAACAATTTCACTCTTAGGCATGTACCCATATGAAATGAAAACCTATGTCCACACAAAGTTGAATGCAAATATTCATATAAGCATTATTTGTAACAGTCACGAAATGGAAAACTCCAGTGTTCCCAGAACTGGTGAATGCGATACGAAACACAGAGTATCTGTACATACTCAGCAGCAATAAAAAGGAATGAACTATTGATAACAACAGGGATGAATTTCTAATGCATTTTGCTAAGGAAGAGAAGCCAGACATGTAAGAGTGCATCCCATATGACTGAATTTATATGAAATTCTAGAAAAGGCAAAATATTTTGAAAACATCAGAAACAGGGTCAGTGGTTGCCTGGGCCTATGGTGGTCAGGGAGGGAGGGACTGCCAGACAGCCAAGGGGCAAATAAGGGTACTTGTCAGGTGACAAACTTTTGAACTCCATTGTGACAATGGCTGGATTACTGTATACATTTACCACATTCATCCAAGTGAACTATTAAAGTGGGTGAAGTTTATTGCATGTAAAATATGCCTCAATAAAAGCTCTTTAAACAAAGACATTAATGAGGGAAAAAGTGAGGGCCATCAGCAGTGGCCTGGGGTGATCTGGAGGCCTCCCGTGCAAGTAGAGGAACTGCAGCTCCTGAAGTCTTTCTCTGATCAAGTAGAAAGGGGCCCCTGACTGCTTCTGTCCACTCCTCTGAGCAACAGACCATCCAGGAACAATGAAAGTCATTTCTGGCCAAGCATGCATCAGAAGAATTCACTGAAGCTGAAAACCCACCCTGACTTGCAGGGAAAAAAGGATAGAAATAAGGAATTCAAAGGGGCAGTCCTTTGGCCCAGTATACTATAGGAAGAAATCCATCAACTCAAGCCTGTACCCAGGGAGATTTATACCACCCTTGGGATGAAAGATCAAGATCTGGCAGTCAAGAGGTTTGGGAAAGTCAAAATAGGCACTGCAGAGAAAGTCACTAATTACATTTCACTAGACCACATTCATTCAGCTTCCCTTGGGAAATCAAGCAACTAAGATCCCCAATCTGCTTCTAGGGTCACAGAACAGACAGGCAAATCTACATCCAACCTTAAGTGGTCACAAGGGATCTGCCCTCTTAAAGAAAGCGACGAAATGGGTAAGAGAGGACCCCTGAAGCAGAGACAACTCCACAACCAAACAGGAGAGAGGTAAAGACTCAAACAAATTGGTGCTTTGAAACCACCATTTTGGAAAACCTGGCCGCTCTGCAACGACCTGGAGAGCCCACAGTGGATGAGCAGAGTCCTGAAGCCTCGGCCTCAATACTTCTCACTTGTTTGTTAGCTTTGTTAATAAGATGAAAGAAGAAAGTGGCCCTCTGGAGAGAGAAACTCTGCCTGACTCAGAAGAGTGCAGGGGGACTCAGCGACATGACATGTAGCAAGCACAAAGCTGGGTAGTGGCATACCGTAAGCCCTCTACAGTGCCAGTCACTAGATTACAAGACAAGGAGCTGCCAACAACAAATGAATAGAGAGAAACTTAAATAAATTATGATCTGTCTATACCCTGGCACACCATGCAACTATTTGTATGGTCTTAGTACCTCTAGATATGTAGTAAGAAAGATATCCATGATACATTAAATGGAAAAAGGTGAAAATTTTTGCATATGGTAGGAGCCCATTTCTTTTTTTTCTTTTTTTTTTTTTTTTTTGAGACGGAGTCTCCCTCTGTCCCCAGGCTGTAGTGCAGTGGTGCGATCTCCGCTTACTACAACCTCTGCCTCTCGGGTTCCTGCCTCAGCCTCCTGAGTAGTTGGGACTACAGGCACATGCCACTACGCTCAATTAATTTTTGTATTTTTAGTAGAGACTGGGTTTCACTATGTTGGCCAGGATGGTCTCGATCTCTGAACCTCGTGATCTGCCTGCCTCGGCCTCCCAAAGTGCTGGGAGTACAGACATGAGCCACCATGCCCAGTCAAGCCCATTTCTTAATACAAGTTACATTTAGGTATACATGTGCAATACATGTACACATAAACACATTCATATGTACATACACTTATTGAGGAAACAATCTAGAAGGGTACTCACCAAACTTCACAGCTCTTCCCAAGGTTGTAGTCGGGGAGGGAGGGAAACTCTATTTAAATTCCTGAAGTTGTTAAATATTTCAATGGGCATATATTATGTTTGTGAATTTTTTTTTAAACATAAAGAGGATGGCTGGGGAGGCCAAGGCAGGCAGATCACTTGAGGTCCGGAGTTCAAGACCAGCCTGACCAACATGGCGAAACCCCATCTCTACTAAAAATACAAAAATCAGCCACGGTGACGTGTGCCTGTAATCCCAGCTACTCAGGAGGCTGAGGCAAGAGAATCACTTGAACCCGGGAAGCAGAGGTTGCAGTGAGCTGAGATTGTAACACTGCACTCCAGCCTGGGTGACAGAGCAAGACTCTACCTCAAAAAAAAAAAAAAAGAGGATGGCTTAATTTTACATGGCAGTGTAACCAATGTTCCCTGGAAATCCAACCACAGAAGTAGCCCTCCGTGTCCTTGTTCATTCTTTCCCTCACTCCATCACTCAGTTATAATCATGTGTTAAGCCCAACCAACTTTAGACTCAATGCAAGAAGCCTGTGATACCAGGATAAGCAAGGTCCAGGCCCTGCTCTTAGGAGCTTTACAGTCTAGGCCTGGAAGTAAACAAGAAAATTATGAAGACCAGTAGGGACAGGACCCACAGAGAGTGCCCACAGGATACAACAAAAACACAGAAGAATACAGAGGGACTAGCCAAAGAGATGAGGAGTGTGAGGCTGAGAAGTTAGGCAGAGACCTGGGATGTCGGAAGGATGAGGCGAGGACTTTAAGATAAGCATGAACGGCATGGAAGGTCTAGAGGAAACTCGGGACACACTGGGCAGCTATGGAATGCGGGAACTTCCTGTATTTCCCATTCGACTTTTCTATAAATCTAAAATGCCGCCAAAAATAAAGCCTATTAAAGAAAGAATGGAAATGAAATGCTTTTTCAGACAAACAAAAGCTGAGATAATTCACTGACAACAGTCTTGTACAAAACAAAAATCGTTAATGGAAGTTCTTGAGGCAAAAGGATACCTGATGGCAATGAGCATTTTACAAAAAGAAACAAAAAACATCAAAAACAGTAAAAAAAAAAAAAAAAAAAAGATGGTAAATATTTAAAAATATTTTTCTTATTTGTAATTGCTTTAAGATAGTTGCTATATAAAGCAAAGATATTAAAAAGTTATTCTGAAATTTATGAATTGTGTAGAAGTGTAGGAAAATAACAGCACAAAAGACAGAGGGGAAGAGGTGGAAGAACACCGTTGTGAGGCTCTTATGCAACATCTCCAACTCTACAGCATGCAAAGTGGTATCATTTTGAACATATGTCATGATGAATAAAAGAAGTATACTGTAATCCCTACAAAAATCCATAAAGCCGGGCGCGGTGGCTCACGCCTGTAATCCCAGCACTTTGGAAGGCCGAGGCGAGCGGATCACGAGGTCAGGAGATCAAGACCATCCTGGCCAAAATGGTGAAATCCTGTCTCTACTAAAAATACAAAAAACTAGCCGGGCGTGGTGGCGGGCGCCTGTGGTCCCAGCTACTCAGGAGGCTGAGGCAGGAGAATGGTGTGAATCCAGGAGGCGGAGCTTGCAGCGAGCTGAGACCGCACCACTGCACTCCAGCCTGGGCGACAGAGCGAGACTCTGTCTCAGAAAAAAAAAAGAGAAAAAATACAAAGTATGTTCTCTGACCACAAAATAATTAAACTAGGGATCAATAACAGAAAGATATCTGCAAAATCCTCAAATATCTGGAAATAAAACAACACACTTCTGAATAACTAAATGATCAAAGGAGAAATCATTAACATTAAAAATACTTGTGCTGAGAAATAACAAAAATGTTATATATCAAAACTTGAGGTAGCATAGTACTTAAGAGGAAAGCGTACAATATAAAATGCAGATGTTACAAAAGAAAAGCCAAAAAAAAAAAAACTGAACTAAATATCCTTGAAGAAAAGAACAGCAATTAAATCCAAAAGTGAAAAAAAAAAAAAAAGCCAAGGAAAAAATAATACAAATTAGAGCAGATATTACTGAACTATTATAGAAAACAAACATACAACAGAAACAAAGCCAAAACCTGAGTCTTTGAAATAACTAATGAAATTCATAACCTTCTGGTAAGAATTATCTAGGGGGAAAAAAGAAAGAGAGAAGGCACAAATAACAAATAACAGGATGGAAATGGGGACACAACAGATGTCGCAGACAATAAAAAAAAAATTGTCATTTTCCAACACAGAATGAAATAACAGATTTAAGCAATGATTATTTGTGAACCCTGAAATCATCAGAAGAAAGACTGGTGAGGAATTTTATAATGAAAGAATAAAACACCTGAGCCCACTGCTCAATATGAAATCTCTAAAAGTGTGACAACTAGACATTGTTTCCTGGTGTTTTGTAATAAGAACTTCACAAAACAACATATGAAGTATTGCTTTAAAAAAATTGAAGCAGAATATAATAAATTCTCCAAATGTAATTTTCCGTTTACAGAAAAGACAGGGAAAATGATACCATGAAAATAATGACCACCAAATACAGAATGTGGAAAATTCTCTAAGCTAATGACCACTTCAACAAATAAATAATACGGAGAAAGATGAAAGAGAGAACCATTCGAGATTAAAAAGCGTTTAAGACCAAAAGGAAAAAAACCTGTAAACAAAAAGAGACTTAACAGACACATCTACCTAATGAAATGTGTAGACTTTATTTGGATCACGATTCAAACAAATCAACCATAAAAAGGTATTTTTTAGATAGGAAAACTGGACATAGAGTGGTAAACTAGAAAGCACTGTTGTTAATTTTGTTAAGTGTGATAATGATATTAGTTAGATTTTTTCTAAGTCCTTAATTGGATAAAATATGATGCCTCAAATTTCCTTTAAAATACACAACCAAAAAAAGCACAAAACCTCTGCAGAGAAAATGATCAGACTCTACCGGGAAACTAAAGAAAACCTACATAAATGAAAAGATGTACCATGTTTATGGATTGGAAGTCTACACATTGTAAAACGGGCAATACTCTCCAAACTGACCTACAGATTCAAAGCAAACCCAATCAAAATCCTAATAGATGTTCTGCTTTGTTTCATTTTGTTAGAATCTGGTGAGCTGGATTTTAAATTTATATGAGAATACAAAGGAACAAGAATAACAAGTCATGCCAAAGAAGAAAAACAAGATTGGAAGACTTGTTCTATCAAATATCAAGACTCACTATAAATCTATAGTAACCAACACAGTGTGGTATTGGCTGAGGGGACCACTGGAAGAGAGGGGAGAGTCCAGACAAAGACTGTAAACAGAGGCTGGACTGTAACAGAGGTGGCACTCCAGCGCGGTGGGAAAAGAACATACTTTTGATAAATGACATTGTGACAGTTAGGAAAATGAAGCTGGAGCCATTTTTCATATGATAAAGAAAAATTAAGTTCAGGCAGATTGCAGAACTATAGTATATCTATTTCACAGAAAAAAATAGAGGCTTTAAAGCAATATAAAGAAATAGAGGGAAAAAAGCTTCCAAATGCACTATTAAGGGTAATGCCAATAAATTTAACCACATTAAAGTCAATAGCTTGTGTGCCTGGTGCAGCGCTCACACCATCAAGACCAGGACTTTGAAACCAGCCTAGGCAACATAGTGAGACCCTGTCTGTATGCAAAATAAAGTAGCTGGGCACGCTCCTGTCATGGCAGCTACTCAGGAGGCTGAAGCAGGAGGATCTCTTGAGTCCAGGAGTTTGAGACTCCAGCTATGATTACACCACTGCACTCTAGCTGGGTAACAGAACAAGACTTGTGACCTTGTTACCCAAAGTCTCAATCAATCGATCAATCAATCAATAAAAAGAAAAATGAATAGCTTCTGGTCACCAAAAGAACACCATAAAGTGAGTTTAAACACAAGCCACCAGTTGAAGATGTTTATCATACATAATTAATAAAGGTTTGAAATCTAGAATATACACAGAACTCCTACAAATCAATAATAAAAAGACAAACAATTCATCCTTTCCCTACCAATTCAACCAAAGATTTGAACAGGCACTTCACAAAAAAGAAATACAGATGTTCAACGAACATGAAAAAGTGTTTAAACACATAGTAAGGAAAATAAAAATTTAAATCACAAAGTGATATCGTTACATACACTTCCAAACTACCAGATTGGCTAAAATACAAAAATCTGACAATACCAGTTGGCAGATAAAATGTAGGGCAAAGGTAAGGCCGAGCATAGTGGCTCACACCTGTAATCCCAGCACTTTAGGAAGCCGAGGCAGGTGGATCACCTGAAGTCAGGAGTTTGAGACAAGCCTGGCCAATATGGTGAAACCCTGTCTCTACTAAAAATACAAAACTTAGCCAGGCATGGTAGTATACACTTGAAGTCCCAGCTACTTGAGAGGCCAAGGCGGGAGAATTGCTTGAACCCAGGAGGCAGAAGTTGCAGAGCCAAGATCGCACCACTGCACTCCAGCCTGAGCAATGGAGCAAGACTCCGTCTCAAAAAAAAAAAAAAAAAAAGTAGGGCAAAAGTAGGAGTATAAACTGATACAACCACTTTGGAAAACTGGCATTATCTATTCAAGCAGAAGATAAGCATACACCATCACGTAGTATTTCTTTCCTGGGTACGTATCCTACAGAAATGCATACTTGTGTGTCCCCAGATGCATCTACAAGACTGTTCATAGCAAAACTGTAATAGTCAAAATGCTTTCAGTTCTTTAACAATAGTAGATGGATACATGTCAGTATATTCAAGAACCCTATTATGAAAAGAACAAATTCAAAATATTAATATATGCGAAATCCATAAAAGTAACGTATCCTGTATGATTTCACATAAAGTCCAGAAACAATAAAATTAAATTACATTATTTGGTGACAGCTAGGTGCCAAAACTTGAAAGACAAAAAAAAGAAAAAAGACACCATTCAGGGTATCATCATTCCCTAGCATCAAAGGAGAATAACAATGGACTCATCCTGCAATATTAAATGGATCCATCCAGCAACATCCTTGTGAGCTTTCTATGAGCATCCTTGTGAGCTTTCTCACAACATCCTTGTGAGCTTTCAAATATAGGCTTAGCCTATATTTGGCATAGAATGTAACTTTTATTTTTTCGTTTTCTTTTTTTTTTTTTTTTTTTTTTGAGACGGAGTCTCACTCTGTCGCCCGGGCTGGAGTACAGTGGCGCGATCTCAGCTCACTGCAAGCTCCGCCTCCCGGGTTTACGTCATTCTCCTGCCTCAGCCTCCCGAGTAGCTGGGACTACAGGCACCCGCCACCTCGCTCAGCTAGTTTTTTGTATTTTTTTTTTTTTTTTTAGTAGAGACGGGGTTTCACCGTGTTAGCCAGGATGGTCTCGATCTCCTGACCTCGTGATCCGCCCGCTCCTGCCTCCCAAAGTGCTGGGGTTACAGGATTGAGCCACCTCACCCAGCCAGAATGTAATTTTAAAAAGTAAGAGCCAGTGAAGGTAAGGAAAGAGGCTATGTGAGTACCATCAATTCTTGGCAAGTGGTGTAGTTAGGGACTACCTGGGGAAGAAACTTCAGAGGATAGTTTAGAACAAGACAAGCCAGGGTTGCAAGTGGGGTGAAAAGGCACCTGTAACAGGCCAGGAGACACAGACGACAGAAGGCAAACCTGAGGGGGGTGAGGGATCAGGGACGGAGGGCCCGTCAAAGGGCAGAACAGGAGGAGAGAGACTTTCTGCTGAGAAAGGAGGGGAGAATGCTTTCAGATTCACAGAAGTTTGGGTAGCACATAAATGGAAAGGGAAGCCTTAGTTTCTGCTTTCTTCAAGATATTAAGAATCAAGGTCATCTGCTGAGCCAATGTGGGCCTGGAGTCGAACCCTGCCAACACCGCACACAGTGACAACAGAGCGTGGCATGACACATTGCCACCGAAGTCCCTGATGTACAGCGCAGTCAAAAAACAAAGCGGGCAGACAATGCTTCCAACTGATGCTTCTTGGTGCTTCTCAATTAAGGAATGCATGACTTTTCTGAGTACTGCATATGTGAAAGAAACCCAGTTAGCAATCCTAATCACTCAAACACCATGAAATTCATCACCATTTCCTTCCTGGCTTACCAGGTGTTCAGCAAAACAATAGCAAAAATAATGAAAAAGCCTAGTAAGATGGTACCATTCAGATAGAAGCCCAGCATCCTGGTGGCAATCTGTATCCAACCTACCTCATCATTCATGAAGTCTCCTCGAAGCTGTCACAGAGAAGTGGCCCCAAGTGTCAGCTTAAAGCACACAACAGAGAGTTGTCAACATACACAGGCCTGGTTGGGCTTACCGATTGAAGGTGTTCTCACTGAAAGCATACTTCTCCAGGCGAGTGAGTGGAGGCAGGTTATCCTGGCCTGGAATGTCCAAGAAGGCTGTTACTCTCATGTTGTCACAATCTGGACCATAGTCTTCAAATCCATCTAAAAAGGAAGAGTGGAGTGGGGGGAACCCACACTCAAAAGTGTGTATCAACTGTGACAAGTCACACTTGGGCAAAAACATGGCCTTGTGGCATGCGTTCTGCCTTCACAGCTGAAGTCTCTAAGAATTGCAACGTTGAGAATTCAGCCAAAATGAAATAGTCAGTTGAAGAACCCCATAAGAAAAGTAACAGGTACCAGAGTAACAAAGAACAGCCCAAAGCCTTTCTTTTAGTGCAGTCTGTCTAATGCATGAGTGAAGGGAACCACTCCCCTACTGAAGAACTCAGCAAGGGAGCAGATGCTCACCTCTAAGAAAGCCCTGCTGTTTAAGAAGCCCTGCTCACCACGCAGGGCTGTGCAAACAGGTTAAAGCAGTTGAAGGAAAAACAAATCAGTTTGGCCTTGTTAGCAAGACTCTGACAGAAAGTCCACTCCACATCTATTCTGTTCTAAACGTACTCATGTAGCCTCATAGAGGCCATGACATACATTCCCATCCATCCATATCTGTGGCCCCACAACACCCAACCACACCTCTCCACACAGGTATCCAACAAGTTCCTCCAACTCCTTCTGGCCAAAAATGAGCCAATCATCATCCTTCCTCTTCTTTTTTTTTTTTTTTTTTTCCCTGAGACGGAGTCTCACTTTGCTGCGCAGGCTAGAGTGCAGTGGCCCAATCTCAGCTCACTGCAACCTCTGCCTCCCGGGTTCAAGTGATTCTCCTGCCTCAGGCTCCCCGAGTAGCCGGGATTACAGGCATGTGCCATCACACCCAGCTAATTTTTTGTATTTTTAGTACAGACAGGGTTTCATCATGTTGGCCAGGCTGGTCTTGAACTCCAGACCTCAGGTAATCCACCTGCCTTGGCCTCCCAAAGTGCTGGGATTACAGGCATGAGCCACCATGCCCAGCCCCTCTTCCTCTCCTGCTCTTTTCCCTCTTGTGCAGTGGGTAGTTGAATTCATGGGCTCTGGAGTCAAACACACCTGGAACGGGATGAATCCCACAACTACTACTCACTGCTCTGTGGCCAGAGTTCGTCAGGTCACCTGTCCACACTTCTGTGTTCTCATCTTGAGGGTGGGATGAGACCCCTCCCTTGTGCCATCAGGATGCTGGAGTAAGGGGGACCACGCATGGGAAGACCTGCAGGATCTGGCCGACCTTGACATTGTTTACCTCCCTTCACTTACTCCCATGTTTCACATCCCCCACAGCATTCTGAAGATCTGTTCCCTATCTACTCTCTCCCATTTAGACCTAAGGTCTCAGCTAGGGTGCAGCCTCTTCAGAACGGCTTGCCTTCCCACTCTCCTCACACCTCAAGTGCCCTGGTGATGGCAACCTGTGCCAGCCTCCTGCAACATGAAGTTCACTGTTTATCTGCAAGAAGTCCTTACACAATAAACGCTCCTGAGGGCAAAACTGTGTCCAGTTACTGTTGGATTCTCCAAGCCTAGCACATAGGCTTGGTAAAATGCAGTCTTAAAGTAAATTTATTCATTATATGTTTAATGAGCACCTACTATGTGCCCTGGCACATTACTAAACGCATAATGAGTAAATTCACTTTAAGACTATGCATTTTACCAAGAATGGTCTCCAACACCACCAACCACTGAATTAACTTAATCTTTCCATCCACTCCATAAAACACACTGACTAACCCCAGGGCATAATGAACACTCAGAGCGAAGAGGCTACTCTCTAGGAATAACAGTGGTAAGGGGAGTTGTTGGGATGATATTGATAATAAAAATAATAGCTACATTTTTTGAGTTCTTATAACAGGCCAGGGACAGGGAAGTAGCTTTCACATGTGATTCAGTTCCCACACCAACTCAACCAAGTAAGATTCTTATCCTCATTTTACCGATAAGCAAACCAATACCTAAAGAAGTTAGGCAACTTTTCCTTAGTCCCTCTCCCATTTTGCCCTATCCAGAAGGAGGCTCGTGCACAGCTATTCCCAACAGGAGCTACCTGCTTACTAAGAGTCAGGTCCTGTGCTATTATTTCTGAATGTTAGTTTGAATTCTTCAGAAAGATTCAATAAAAATGAGTTAATAAAATACAGCTGTCAAATTAGGAGTAGATAAAACAAGCAGAAAATACTGTAAACACACTGTAAAAAATGACAAGGGCTTACATTTGCATTGCCTGACATATAAGTCTTCTCACTCCACGTAAGACAGTGAACCTGGAAATGTAGATGAGGCCTTATGAGTGTGATCTATGGATGAAGGCAGAGGGTCCACGTGCCAAGCAAGGCAAAGCCTTGGCTCAGATCACCAGGTCAGCCTATGAATATTCATTCTTTGATTAAAATTAGAAGTTTTAGAAATGTAGCCATCTTGGCCAGGTGCGGTGGCTCACGCCTGCAATCCCAGCACTTTGGGAGGCTGAGGCGGGTGGATCACTTAAGGCCAGGAGTTCAAGACCAGCCTGGCCAACATGATGAAACTCCATCTCAACTAAAATACAAAAATTATCCAGGTGTGGTGGCACATGCCTGTAATCCCAGCTACCTGGGAGGCTGAGGCAGAGAATAGCTTGAACCTGGGAGGTAGAGGTTGCAGTGAGGCGAGATCACGCCACTATACCCAGCCTGGGTGATGGAGCAAGACTTCATCTCAAAAATAAAAAAAAAAAAAAAGAAATATAACCATCTTTTTTTAAGAATCCCTGATATGGCCAACTTTTTCTATTAAGCAGTCATCTTCTCCTCCCATTCCTGCTAGAAAAGAGGCCATCACTGAAAGGATAAGGCGGGGGGGAACTGCCTGGAGTTGAGAGCTAATTATCAAGAGGACTCTTGCTATTTCAAAGACAGCCTGGCAGAGTTTGTGCCCAGGTAAGAGAAACACACCTGGCAGAGCCCTCCCTTCTCCCACTCCCCCACCTAATCTTTCCATTGCTAACCTAGGAAAATAAACATAAAGAAACAGGCTGCTGAGGACTTCCCTGAGGCTAATTTTGGCAAAATAACAGCCTCAATAGTTAGTTCTAGAAAGGTTAATCGGCACCTGCTCTAGAGGTGGAAATGCATCCCTCCTACCCCTCGCCCTGAAAACTGGTATGAAAAAGTAGAGGAGTCCTACTAGGCAGGTAGAAAAACCAAAGTCAAAGGCAGTAATGGAAAACGGTTCAATCTAGAGATGACAAGTTTGTGCCTAGTACTTACTTTTCTTTGAACATGAACCACATTTTTCCCCAAGTAATTCTTTTAGGCTAGCAATATGAGCTTATTAAAAATTTACATTGTATAGCAGCTACTCAGAGAATGTTAATAAAGAATTATACAGTTACAGAAAAAATATGTATGACATAATCAAATATGCCATTTCTGTGCACAATAGCTGCCTTGGATGAACAGGTCCACACTGGGTCATAGCCAAGCCCAATGACCAGAGTCACTGCATATGAGCTATTTTCAAGCACCTCAGAGTCCAGAAGGAATAGGCAGCCTCGATCCCACAGATAGTTATACAGCATCTGCAGGCCCAGGCTGGAACAGACTCGAAAACATTAAGTTTAAAGCAGTAGTTCCCAAGCTTTGGGGTAACAGATAGTTTTGGAACCTGAAGATATCTATAGTCTAATACATTGAATACTTTTCATACAGGATCATGGGTTTCAAAAGATCTTCTGAGGACCATTGTGTATTTTATGGGTTGAGAACATGGTGTTTTAAAGTAACAGAAAATAGCCAGACACTCTTCAAAAAACTGTCTTTAGTCAGACAACTAACAAACTTAGCAATTAGTTCTACCAAAGAATAGATGTTACTGGAGAATATTAATGATCCTACCACATTAACTATATAAAACTACACTATCAACAAGGAAATAAAAGCTATGTATAAGCCATAAAATAATGAATAATAATTTACCCTTCTTGGTTACTGCTATAAAGAAACTGTGCTAAGAGCTTTCTGTGTAGTAGCAGTAGTTTGTTAAATCTTGATAAAAACCATATTAATCCCATTAAAAAAAATAAAAAACAGACCAGGTAAGGTGGCTCATGCCTGTAATCCCAGCACTCTGGGAGGCTGAGATGGGAAGATCGCTTGGGCCCAGAAGTTGGGGATCAGCGTGGGGAAGAAAGCGAGATTTTGCCTCTAAGAAAAATATAAAAACTTAGTGGTTGTGATGGTGTGTGCCCGTGGTCCCAGCTACTCAGGAGGCTGAGGAGGGAGGATCATCTGAGCCCAGGAGGTCAAGGCTGTAGTGAACTATGATCACAGCACGGCATTCCAGCCTGGGTGACAGAGTGAGACTCTGTCTCAAAAAAAAAATTAGAAAAAAAAAGCTCAGAGAAGTTAGGAAAATTGCTACCCAGAGAGTGGCAGAGTCAGAATTTGAACTTGGTCAGAATCCAGACACTACATTGATCTATACTGCTAGAGAGGAAACCTACACTTTAATTTCAATTTTCAAAGAAACCCCTCCTAACTGCTGCTCCGAGCCTCAGGTGCAGGGTCCTTCCCTTAGTCCTGCAAATGCACCAAGAACCTTCATCTCGATGACTCTGTACCTGCTGTCCACTGCCTGGGACTCCCACTTCTCACACCCTCCCTCCCACCTGAGCTTGGGTGTCAGTGTCCAAAGCGCCCTCCCCACCCCCCAGGAGGCCGGGCTCCGGACAGCCTCTCCTTCCTTCCAGACCATGTCAGGCCACCTCCCAGCTGCCCTGGGGCTGCGAGAGGCCCTGTGGCCCCAGGGCCCCGTGCTGTCTCAGACCTGCAGCAGGTGCTCCACAGCAAATACTTAACTAAAGGAATGACCCCACCAAAAGAAACTTCCGTGAATAAAAACAAGTATTTTTTAAAAAGAATGTTATAAAACAGAATCACAAAGAAGAAGAAACCTCAGAACATGCCTTGATAAACTCTCATTTTATAGACAGGTAAAGAGACATTACCCCAAAAGACAACAGCATAGCTGGGATTCTTAGAACCTGAAGGTTCCACATGCCAGGCCAGTGTTCTTTCAACAGACAGGCAGAAAAACCAACTCGGATGAAGGCTACAAGAACAACAAAGCCAAAGGGAAGAGTTATGGTCTCTGAGGTAATTGACGGGAAAAGAGAAAGACTTCAGTTTCCAGCCAAGATGGCTAAAGAAGGACCTGACATATGTGTAAGTGGAGTCTCAAAAGAAGAAAAAGAGAGAAAGAGAGAGAGAAAACACAAAAGAGATGAGAAGAAGAATCGCTATAATTTTTTAAAATTTGGTAAAACCTATAACCCTACAGATTCAGGAAACTTAACAAATTCAAGCAAAATATACATAATGAACTATCACACAGGGCACATCATAATCAATTGCTAAAAACCAATGATAAAGAAAAATATTTTTAATTGTTTTATTTTTAATTGACAAGTAATAATCATATATGTAAGAAAAAAACCCTTAAAACTAGTCCAAGAAAAAAGACACATTACATAAAAATGCAGAAACAAAGAAAGAATAACAACTTTTCTCATCAAAAACCATGCAATGAAGAAGAAAATGGAAAGATATTGTGACGGTTAATACTGAGTGTCGACTTGACTGAAGGATGCAAAGTGTTGATCCTGGGTGTGTCTGTGAGGATGTTGTCAAAGGAGATTAACATTTGAGTCAGTGGGCTGGGGAAGGCAGACCCACCCTTAATCTGGTGGGCACAATCTAATCAGCTCCCACCGAATATAAAGCAGGCAGAAAAACATGAAAAGGCAAGACTGGCCTAGCCTCCCAGCCTACATCTTTCTCCTGTGCTGGATGCTTCCTGCTCTCAAACATCAGACTCCACGTTCTTCAGTTTTGAGACTCAGACTGGCTCTCCTTGCTCCTCAAGCTTGCAGACAGCCTATTGTGGGACCTTGTGATCATGTAGGTTAATACATATACATATGTATGTGTGTGTGTATACATATATATATATCTATATCCTATTAGTTTGGTCCCTCTAGGGAACCTTGACTAATACAGATATGTTTAAAATACTAAAAGAAAAAAACCATTAACCAAGAATTTTTTTTTTTTTTTTTTTTTTTTTTGAGGTAGAGTCTCACTCTGTCCCCCAGGCTGGAGTGCAGTGGCGCTATCTCGGCTCATTACAAGCTCCGCCTCCCGGGTTCATGCCATTCTCCTGCCTCAGCCTCCCGAGTAGCTGGGACTACAGGTGCCCACCACCACGCCCGGCTAATTTTTTGTATTTTTTTTAGTGGAGATGGGATTTCACCATTTTGGCCAGGATGGTCTCGATCTCCTGACCAAGTGATCCACCCGCCTTGGCCTCCCGAAGTGCTGGGATTACACGGGTGAGCCACCACTCCTGGCCTGATTTCTTAACACTGTACAATGTCCCTTTTTTTCCCTAGCAATAGTCTCCTTTTCCAAAGCTTACCGTGTCTGATGTTAATATATACACTCTAGCTTTCTTTTGAAAAGCTGAAAAAAACGCATTGCCAGCAGATATGTACTACAAGTAATGCTAAAGCTAGTTCTTCAGAAAGAACAAATATGATCTGAAGCCACACAAATATAAGAGGAAGACCAGGAATGGCAAATATGTAAATAAATATAAGCAATGCTAGTTTATTTTCTTTTTTTTCATTTAAAAACATCTCTTTAAAAGGTAATTGACTACTAAAATGAAAACAATGGCAATGCAGTGGGGCTAACAGCATATGTAGAAGTAAAATAGCAATAAGGCAAGAAAACAAAATAAAAGGCATTCCGATTAGAAAGGAAAAAGTAAAACTATCTTTATTCACAAACAACATGACTGTCCATATAGAAGATCCCAACGAACTTACAAAATAACTAGAATAAGTGAGCTTTGTAAGATTATAGGATACAAGTAAATACACAAAAAACAGTTGTATACTACCCAAAGCAATCTACAGATTCAATGTAATCCCTATGAAAATAACAATGACATTCTTCCCAGAACTAAAAAAAAAAAAAAATCCTAAAATGTATATGGAATCAGAAAGACCCAGAATACCCAAAGCAATACTGAGCAAAAAGAAGAAAGCTGGAGGCATCACGTTACCTGACTCAAAATGTACTGCAATGCTACTAACCAAAACAGCATGGTACTGTCATAAAAACAGACATATAGACCAATGGAGCAGAATAGAAAACCCAGAAGTAAACCCACACATTTATAGTCAACCAATTTTCAACAAAGGCCCCAAGTACATACACTGGGGAAAGGACAGTCTCTTCAGTAATGGTGCTGGAAAAACTGGAAATCCACATGCAGAAGCATGAAACTAGACCCCTACCTCACCAAACACAAAAATCGAATCAAAAAGGATTAAAGACTTAATCTAAGATTAATCTTAGATTAAAGATTAATCTTAGATTAAATTAATTAAATTAATCTTAGATTAAAGACTTAAATCTAAGACCTAAAACAATGAAACTACTAGAAGAAAACACTGGGGAAATGCTCCAGGACACTACTGGTCTGGGCAAAGATTTCTTGAGTAAGACCTCAAAAGCCAGGCAACCACAGCAAAAATGGCCAAAAGGGGTAACATCAAGCTGAAAAGCTTCTAGATGAAAAGCAAACAACAAAGTTAAGAAGACAGCCCACAGAATGGAAGAAAACATTTGCATACTACTCATCTGAAGGGGTTAATAACCAGAATACATAAGGAATTCAAATTCAATGGGAAAATAAACAAATAATCCAATTTTAAAATGGGCAAAAATAGGAACAGACATTTCTCAAAAGAAAACATGAAATTTTAAGGATACCATTTATGATAGCATCAAAAATACGAAATTCTTAGGGATAAATTTAACAAAATCCTATGAGAAAAATCTTAAAAGAATGTTGAAAACAGTTATCCCACTTTCAGAAACCAGAAGACTCAATATTGTTATGTGGATTATCCTCAATTTACATATAAATCCAATGTTACCCCAATCAAAAGCCTAGCACTTAAGTTTGTAGAAATCAAAAAGCTGATTCTAAATTCATATGGAAATTCAAAGGACCTAGAATGCCAAAACAATTTTGAAAAAGAAAAATAAAGCAGAAACATTCACAGTTCTTGACTTCAAGAGTTACTACCACGACACTATGATACCAGCTTAAGGATAAACACACACATTAATGGAACATAAGAGAAAATCCATTAAGAGATCTAAAATCTAAGTTTAATTCATTTTTTACAAAGGTGCCACGGTTATTCAATGGGGAAGGAACAATCTTCCAAAGAGTATTAGAATAACAGAATAAACGTGGGGAAAACGAACCTTGATCCTTATGTCACATAAAATAATTAACTCAAAATCTGTCATAGACATGAATTCAAAACATAAAACATTAGAACTCACAGAAGAAAACATAGGAAAATATTTGTGCTCTTGAGCAAGGCAAAGATTTCCTAGAGTACACAAAACATAACAGAAGATACTAATGAATTACATTTCATCAAAACTGAAAACTTCTGTTCTTCGAAAGAATAAAATGGAACAGTGAGCCACTGAGAAGAATACATTTGTAAAACATGTATCTGATAAAGAATTTGCATCCAGAAAACACCAAAAAAATTCTTAGAGTCTGATTTCAATAATAGGTACAAGACTTGAGTCTCACCAAAAAAGACATACAAGTGTGTCATTAAGCACAGGAAAAGATGTACAACATCATTAGTAATTAGGCAAATGTCAAAACCACAATGAGATAACACTACACACCCACTAGGAAGGCTGAATTTTTTTTTTAACTATCAAATATCTCAGCAAGAATATGGAAAAACTGGATGTCTCATACGTTGCTGGGGGAAATGCAAAATGGTATAGCCACTAAAGAGTTTGGCAGTTTCTTTAAAAAATAAATATATTTATATGTGACCCAGTAAATCCCACACTCCATAGGTATTTACCCAAGGGAAATTAAAACATGTTTACACAAGGATTTGTACTTGTATATTCATAGCAGCTTTATTCACAATAGCCAAAAACTGGAAATAAACAAACCCATCAACTGTTAAGTGGATAAACAAATTGTTATACATCCATATAATGCAATGCTTCTCAGCAATAAAAAGGAATGAATTGCTAACATCTACCAACACAGGTGTATCTCAAAAGCATCATGCCAAATGGAAGAAACTCAACATAAAAGATTTCACACTGCATAATTCTACTAATATTCTACTGTATTCTAGAAAAGACAAAAATACAGTCTGTTTAGCAGATCAGTGGTTTCCTGGGCTCAGGGTGAGGAACATGTGCTGGCAAAGGGGCACAAGGAATTTTTGGAGGGGCTGGGAAAGTATTGTATCCTGATTATGGTTGCAGGGTTGTGGTCACACAATCCTATTTGTTAAGACTCAGCTTAACATATTAAACTGGTGAATTTCATTGTATGTAAATTATACACCAAGAAAAGTGACTCTAAAAAAAACAAAGATGAGCAGAAGTTGTAACAGCTGTCCATTCTTCTACACATTCTGAGCTGGGTTTTGTGGAGGCTACAGTGAATCTACTTGGCAACTTGCTGGCATTGCTGTGATAAAATCAACCCTTAAGAATATCAAACTCCCTTTGTTCTGACTGAACATTTAGGAAGTAACCTTGTGATCTTAATTTCCTTGAAAACTCCAATTAAGATCCAGAGAATGCTAGATAACTCATAACTCTTAACAGCAGTGATGAGACTACAGGGAGCTGCATGGCCTTTAGGGACACCTTCCTTTCACTGTAAAGATGTCCAAGAATATACCTTAAAACTGCCAGAAGATTGATATTTGTCACTGAGGTCCTATTTGCTCCTCAACAGTGCTGGGAAAGCACTGTCAACTTCCTACTCCAGACTTTGTCCAGTGGGATGCTACTGACCTATGAACCTGAACATCAGCCTTCCAGGCGAATATTTATCCCAACCATAACAAATAATAAACTGACATTCTGATTTCTATTCTAACATCAGTCCCCAGTTTCCCTCTCCACAGTCACTGCCCTAACCCAGTGTAGTATCCAGGAGGAGCATGGACTTTGGACAACTAGGTTCAAGTCCCAGGGGCTGAGATCTCCAAGAACATGACAGTGGAGTTGAAGAGAATGGAACTCTCTCTCTCTCTCTCAGATACACACACACACACACAGAGGAATTGCAACAAATTTTTTTAAAACATAGAAGAGCAGGAAGGCAAGAGGAAGGAAGGACATTCCCAGGGCTAGAAAGGAAGACAGAAATCAAAGTGATATCTGTCGGCAAAGGTTGACACTCTATCGCCAACACTGAAGACCTACATACAGGTCCCTATGACTGGATTTCTGATGCCCACATGGGGAGAAAAGCTACAGAGAGTGATTTGAAATCAAGGCCCCGGTATAAGACAGCTGTGGAAAGGGAACTACAGTGAGGGTGGGAGTAGGAGGGGAGTGTATATAGGAGAAGGGTGGTCACTTGTGAGAAATCAGAACCACAGGCCTGAACAGCCTGAGTGTAGAGTCCAAATTTACACTACACACAAAGTGCAGGAGCCCCAAGCCAAGGTACTAAGAGGATACCGTCAAGACTCATTAAAATTCCAGGCATCCTAGCAGAAGCAAACAAGAAACTGTTCTGAAGAAACACTTTCACAACCCAAGGCCCATGGAACATCATAAAACAATCCCTGAAGACAGACAGACAATAAAAAATTTCAAACTACACAAGGCTGCAAACCAGCATCTGAAGAGTTTAGTAGATAAGACAAGAGAATCACACCCCAAGATTAGAAATATTAGAAAAATCTAAAAACATTATCAAATAATTATGCCTCAAATGAGTATGATTTCTAAAATAGACATCATAATAAAAGGAGGAAAGTGTGGGGGTGGGTTAAGCATGTTTGAAAAAAGAAGTGGAAATGAAAAACAGAGATAATGTAATTAGGATTCCACTAACCAGCTTAAGTAGCAGTTTAGACACAGCTAAGAGAGAGTTAGTGAGCTGGAAGACTGATCTGACAAATTGTCCAGAGTGCTGCACGGAGAAATAAAGAGATGAAAAACATAGGACAGCAATTAGGACACATGAAAAATGGAATACTAAGTCTAAGTTAAATCCAACAGGAATTCCAGAAGGGAAGATTTCTGAAAATAGGAGGGGAGAATATTTAAAGAAATATATCTAATAATTTTCCAGAACTGAAAAAAAGATGAATATTCAATTTGAAGTACAAAATAATTAATAAGAAATCCATATGTGGATGTACTGCAAAATACCAAAGGCAAAGAAAACCAGAAAATTAAAGATTAAGTACCAGATTTCCCACTGAAAAGATATTAGAGGCATAATTGTATAATCAATAGGTGCGTGGGACCTTGAGTCAGAATACCTCATTCTGAAATGTACCACTGCCTCTTATCAGATAAATAACCTTACCTCTTTGACTGTCTTACCTCTTTGACTCTCAATTTCCTCAGCTTAAAATGGGTATAACAATGCCTACCACAGACGACTGTGATAGTGTAAACTAAACAATGTAAGATAGACAGGCCAGGCGCAGTGGCTCACATTTGTAATCCCAGCACTTTGGGAGGCCAAGGCAGGAGGCTCACTTTAGCCCAGGAGTTCGAGAGCAGCCTGGGCAACATAGTGAGACCTCGTCTTGTCTCTACAAAAAATTTTTTAAAAGCCAGCCATGGTGGTGCACGCCTGTGATCCCAGGTAACCGAGAGGCTGAGATAAGAGGATTGCTTGAGCCTGGGAGGTTGAGGCTGCAGTGAGCCATGATCATACCACTACATTTCAGCCTGGATGAAAAAAAAAAGATAGACAGATACATAGACAGATAGATGTAAAAGCATCTGACACAGATAAGCACTTTGCAAAGACCAGCTGTTGTTATTGTTGTTATTATTATTACTATGATTAAATCATTAGCCGATTCTATTACTAATATTGCTTACATTTATATCTCCAGAGTACAGGGCAACCAGAGACACTACAGAGTGTGGGGAAGGGCAAAGAGGAGGAATCCCAGAAAGGAAAGAGTCAAACAGGGGAAGCCACTGTATTAAACTCTGCCCAAACCCTGGCTTGAGCCCTAAACCAAGCATTTGTGTGACAAATTCCAATCAGTACAGCTAAGACTTAAAGAACTGAACCAAGATTTGGACTATTATCCACTATAGGGATGATGAGTTAATAGTCTGACCCCAGTCAATGTCAGCGTCTAGTAAAATAAAACAAAAGAAACAAAAAGAATCAATACTCTTGGGAGGCATATAGCAGAATCTAGAGGTTCCACAACATGTAACATTCACAATATCCAGGTTATACTCCAAATTACTCAACATATGAAGAAAACAAGAAAACCTGAACCAGTGGAAAGAAAAAAAAATATCAAAACAAAGTGACTCTGAGAGGACTCAAATGCTGAAATTACAGACAAGGACTTTAAAGCAACTATTACAATAATGCTTACGGATGGAAAGGAAAACATGCCATGAATGAGAAGGAGCCTCAGCAAAGAAACATTAATATAAAAATGCATCAGATAAAAATTTCAGAACTAAAACAATATGTGAAAAGTAAAAATTCACTAAGTGGACTTAATAGAAGAACGAAGATGACAAAATAATGACCAAAAATTCTGCAAATTTGGTGAAAGACATAAATTTCCAGAATCAAGGATCTTAGTGAATCCCAAGAGTTATTAAATACACAGAAAATTGCATCTGGATGCCTTAGAGGCAAACTGCTAGTAACCAAACATGATCATCGGGACAGCAGCAGAGAAAACAAGTATTATATACATGGAGTCATGGCCTGAATGACCATTGACTCTTGACCAGAAACAGTAGGGGCAGAAGATAGTGAAACCACATCTTTAAAGGACTAAGAGACAAAACTAGCATCTAGAACTTGATATCCAGTGAAAATATCCTCCAGGAATCTGACATTGTCCGATTAAAAAAAAAATGCTAAAAATTTGTTTCTAACACACCCTTTTTAACACAGCCAGCCAACGCGGACTACAAGAAATATTAAAAGATGTTCTGTAGGCTGAAGTGGAGTGATACCATTTGGAAGCCTGTATCTTCAAAAGGAATCAAGAGCATTAGAAATGGTAAATATTTTAAAACTATTATTCTTAACTTAAAAATGCATATCATAGTTTAAATCAAAAATTAAAACCTTGTGCTATGGAATTTATAACATATATAGAGGTTCTATATATTTTAAACTATAACATAAAGCAGGAGCAGTAAATGGAACTATGCAGTTGTCAGGCTTCAACATTTTACATAAAGTGGTACAATATTAAATCCAAGTAGACTGTTTCTTTCTTTCTGTTTTTGGTTTATTTTTGTAGAGACAGGGTCTTGCTATGTTGCCCAGGCTACATTCGAACTCCTGAGATCCTCCTGCTTCAGCCTCCCAAGTAGCTAGAACTACAGGCACACACCAACAGACCTGGTTTCCCTCTTTTTTTTTTTTTTTTTTTGAGACAGAGTTTTGCTCTTGTTGCTCAGGCTGGAGTGCAATGGCGTGATCTCGGCTCACTACAACCTCCAAATCCTGGGTTCAAGCAATTCTCCTGCTTCAGCCTCCCAAGTAGCTAGGACTACAGGCACACACCACCAGACCTGGTTTCTCTCTCTGTCTCTTTTTTTTTTTTTTTTGAGACGGAGTTTTGCTCTTGTTGCTCAGGCTGGAGTGCAGTGGCGCGATCTTGGCTCACTGCAACCTCTGCCTCCCGAGTTCAAGCAATTCTCCTGCCTCAGCCTCCTGAGTAGCTGAGATTACAGGTATGCACCACCATGCCCAGCTAATTTTGTATGTTTAGCAGAGACGGGGTTTCTCCACGTTGATCAGGCTGGTCTCGAACTCCCAACTTCAGGTGATCCACCCACTTCGGCCTCCCAAAGTGCTGGCATTACAGGCACGAACCACCGCGCCCAGCCCAGATCAGGCTTCTAAGTAGACTGTTTCTATCTCTAGAGCTAGACCCGGAGGTCCTTTAAACACTGGAACCATGTCATATAATGCCTGGCACATGTCATATAATGCCTGGCACATATCATATAATGCCTGGCACATCACACAGACACCTAATAAACACTGGTTTCTACAGAAATCACTCTCCCAAGACTTTGACTACCAGGATTCAATTCATGAAAGCCTATCAGCCCCTGAGAAAGCTGAGAAAATCCAGCTTTCACAAAACCAAACCTGAGATGCAGCACCTAGCCTCAAACCACCTGTAGGTGTACCCACAATGTGAGTTGGAAAGCAGCCAAAGACATTAACTAATTTGCTTCTGCTTACAAAATGAGATATCTCAGTCTCAAAAAAAAAGGTCAAAAACGTAACTGTTAAAGTAAAATTAATGAATTTGCACAGTCAATATAATATACATGAATTAATCAAAAGTATTCAATCATCTTATTAATGAATTTAGTAGAACAAATTTTGGTAATTCATGTTAAGTATATAAGGAAGGGCGGAGAGAGGAAAGATGTTTAAAATTTATCAGAAATGAGAAGTCTAAGTAACAGGCATTTCTGTTTTAAGCAATGGAATTACAATTTTAGTCCTATAAAGAACAAAGAACCAGGCTGTCCAGCTGCTACCACCCTGCGAGAGTTCTGCATTAATAGGCCATTGGTGGCCAATCACAGTCAACGAATCCCACCTCCATTCTCTCACTGGTTGGTTCTATACTATCAGGCACAGCTTTGAGCCCAGCCAGCCATGCTGCAAGTGCACAGCCTGGTCACCTGGCCACAGAGCGCGGACAGCTTGAGACAGCATATCCTCAAGTGTGACACACTGAATGTCATTAAATGACACAGTGGGAAAGTTATTCCCTTCTTCATTTTCCAATTAAATCAAGGAAAGTTTCCTTTTGTTCAGGCATGTCTTGAACACCTCCCTAAGACTGGTAATCTTCCTTTTAATACAAAGCAGGTCTCAGCTCAGAATCTTTTGCAGGCACTGTGCCTATATATCTAGAATTTAATGTTATTTTATTTCTGTTTTATATTTTGGTTAAATTTTATTTAGAGCAACTGATGAAAGTTTTCTAAAATGTGTTTAAATAAAAGAAGTTATTTGATATGAAGAAAAATCCAAGTGGTATTATCAAAATAAAAATAGAAAAAAGTGGCACACCAATGACTGATGTCTAAAAAATACTGAATTAGCAAAATCCAAGGAAAATATTCCTACTGATACCATTATATTCATATGTAAAGAATAGTACCTTTCATTCCAAGTACTGACAATCATTTATTTCCCCACATATGCAAACATTTTCCCTGGTGTGGATCAACAGTCCGAACTTCCTCAAAATTAGGAAATCCTACTTAAGTCCAAATTAATAAGATTATCAGTAAGATTATTACTATTTACCTGTGAATGCTGTATTTTTTTTTTTTAACTAATCCTTCAATGCACCAGGGCTTACTAAAATATACATGGAAGCAAGATTTGGCTCTCCTTTCCTCAAAGTGAATGAAAATAGCCAACATTCGCTTCAATATCAATTGTGAAGGCATTCTAACCAGGTAACGTGATGAATAACCTCTTCCCAAGACGTTTTTATGGTTTTCTTCTTTATTAAATCTTAAAAGAAAAACTAAATCAATCAACAATTGATGAACTATATAAAGATAACAGAGCAGGATTCCTCAACCTCAGCGCTATTGACATTCCGGGCCAGATTATACTTTGTTCTGAGGGCTGTGTACTATGGAAAGTTTAGCAACATGCCTGGCCTCTACCCACTACATGCCAGAAGCACCCCCTCCCGACGTTGTGACGATCAAAACCATCTCCAGCCATTGTCAGACGTCCCCTGGGGGTGGGGGGAAGTAAGGCAAAACCACTCCAGTTAAGAAACACTGTAAAAGAGAAAGACAGGCCGGGCAGTGTTACCTGCGGGTTATCCGGCCAGTGGAAAAGACCTGGCCCACCATTACTTCTCTCCTCTGCTTCCACCCACAGGCCTTGTGACTACTTCCCAGACGCTCAGTCGCTTCCCCAGCAGAGGGCCTTTTCACTGGCTGATCCCTCTACAAAGAATTCCTTCTCCTCTTAAAAATCTTTGCTCACTCATCATCCTCTCAGTGCGGTCTTCCCTGACCACCTTATTTTAAAATTCCAAGTCCCTCATCTATAGCCCCCTTATCCTGATCTACTTTCCTGTTTTTCCAGAGAACCCCCTGCCTTCGAACACACACAACATTTACTTCCTGGGTTTACTGCTTGTCAGTTGTGTCCACTCCTCCCACTCCCACCCTTAAGGTAAGAATCTCTGATTGACTCACTGATATGTCTAGGCCCCTTAAAGCATTCGATAAAAGTTGCTGAATGAATGAATGGCATGCATGGTAAAGATCCACCAGGCTAGTTTGCTGTGTCCCTTAACAATGGGAGTAGCACATAAAATGATCCTTTCTCTCAAAAAGAACGTTCTACAGGCCAGTGTGATGGCTCATGCCTATAAACCCAGCACTTTAGAAGGCGAAGGTAGAAGGATGCTTGAGACCGGCCTGGAGGATGTAAGAAGACCTCATCTCAACAAAAAGTAGAAAAAATTAGCAGGGTATGTTGGTGTGCGCTTTAAGTCTCAGCTACAGGGGAGGCTGAGATCGGAGGATCACTTGAGCCTGGAAGGTCAAGGCTGCAGTGATCCATGACTATGCTATTGCACTCCAGCCTTGGACTGGGTGAGACCCTGTCTCAAAAAAATAATAATTTTCTAGAATTTACATTTCTAAGGACAGGTGTGGTGGCTCACACCTGTAATCCCAGCACTTTGGGAGGCCGAGGCAGGTGGATTACTTGAGGTCAGGAGTTTGAGACCAGCCTGGCCAACATGGTGAAACCTTGTCTCTACTAAAAATACAAAAATTAGCCAGGTGTGGTGGTATACACTTGCAACGCCAGCTACTCGGGAGGCTGAGGCAGGAGAACTGCTTGAACCAAGATCATGCCACAGCACTCCAGCCTGGGCAAAAGAACAAGACTCTCTCAAAAAAAGGAAAAAAAAAAAGAATTTACATTTCTAGCCATTGCTAAGTTGGCATGTTGTCTGGCAACTGCTGACAGAAACAACGGGCTAAAGTCTACGAGGCAATATTACAAACAATTACTCTGGGACCCAGCAAGTCCAGACCACACATAAACATCAGGAATCTTAAGCATTCACGTTAGAGATGAAATATGAAGTAGCACATCAATAATTCCTAGTTCAAATCTTTTTCATTGTTTTTTTTTTTACATTTGAAAAACAAAAAAGCTACTAACTCCATTTATGAAAGCATCATATGATGCAGAAGAACAAAGCTTTCTGAACAAAATAGTTTCTAATAACAACTTCAAGTTGTTTTGGCCCAGTGTAAAATATGAAATAAAACAGTGTTGATCATGTTTTGACTTCATTTGTCATCTACACTATAATAAGCTTTTAAGCAACAGCTGCTTTCTATGTTTCTGCCGCTTTGTATATTTCTAGGTTTACTGACAAATCGACACAGGACACTACTGACTCTTTAACAAAAATGATTAATATTTAAAGCTAGCTATGCACAGTAGGAAAAGGGCTTGGAGAAGGGCCAGGGTGATTCACAGGGGTCAGTGGCCTCTCCTACCATCCCGTATGCTCAGCCCCCATCCCCTGGCTCTACACACACGAGCCACCTTGAACTGTGTGCCCAAGACCCCTGCAGCTCTGTTACACCACAGGCAGCAGCTGTGGCTGCTCCTGGTCCTCCAGGGAGATGCAGAGTTTTAAAATCCACTTTAATAGCTAAGACATAGACAGCTCACCTCTACCATCTAAACCACTTCAGAAGTTAGGACATAGACAGCTTACCTCTACCATCCACTTCAATAGCTAAGATACAGGTAGCTCACCTCTACAGATAGCCTTAGCTCTCAGGGAGGTTGAGGTGGAAGGATCACTTCAGCCTGGGAGGTCGAGGCTGCAGTAAGCCATGATTGTGCCACTGCTCTCCAGCCTGGGAGACAGAGTGAGACCGTGACTCAAAAATAATAACAACAATTGTCTAGAATTTACATTTCTAGCCACTGCTAAGTTGGCCAGGGTGGTTCTGAGCTCGCACAACCTAAAACAAGATCAGTTCCTCTTCAGGAAGGTCCTGACCACTTTGCAAAGAATAACAGGGTTTATTATCCTTTGCCCCTGATGTTAGGTGACTACATTTAAAAAAAAAAAAAAAAAAAAAAGGAATTCTTCTCTGACTAAAAGGCCCACCAGAGAAAAATATTTCTGGAAACTACAACATTGAGAAAAAAGGATTTACCCTCCTCTATGTTAACTGGTTACTCAAGGGTTATCCAACCCTGTCAGTATCTCCCTCACTTGTTGGGGCATAAAGGAAATCAGATGAGGATGCTGTAGTGAAACACCCCATGGACCCCTGAGTCCTCACCTGTGTGTCAATGCTTTTCACCAGACACCAATCTGTCCTAAAGCAGGCCAAGTATGAATTAATATGTTAAGAATAACATTAGGTGAATGTTCATTGAAGGTTCAACTATAGCAGATATAATTTAATAAACAGAAAAGAAACTTTACAGGTCATTTTACAGCAAAAAAAAAAAAAAAATGGATTGGAAGATCAATACAGAAACAGAAAGCATGCCGAGAGCAGACTCACCTTGAACATCCCCTCCTCCCTCATGGTTCATAGTAGGCAACAACAGTAAATCTAATTCAACAGAGTAGTGGTCCCTGGACACCATAAGCCCCCACGGGAAAAAAGATCATCATGTACATCACCACCCACAATGCCACGGTGGCAAGCACCATGGGACATAAGCACAGACCAACAGGAGGGACACAGCTCCACTTGGAAGAGAGTAAAGAGACGCAAGACAGCTTCCCTAGAACACAGGTGGTATGTGATTTGCGCCTTGAAGATTGAACAGAAATCTGCCACGTGGGAAGAGAGAGAGAATCTGGGAAAGGGAAAAAGAATATTCCAGATGAAGGGAAAAGCAGAGCAAGGTACACTGTCTGCCACCTTCAAGTGGTTCAGGGACACTGAGCCATTTCACACAAAGCCACCAAGCCCCGACTGAGTAGCCACACCATAATCAGCTTTAAGTGGAAAAGGGGAAAAAAATAAACACAATAAAACATACCCAAGGAAATCCCTTTATTGGCCTAGACATAAGCAGAGCTGGAGCTGGAGGCAGAATGTTATGGCATGTTTACCCTAGCAAGCATTTTCATTCAGAGTCTGCCCTCCAGCCATTCCCAATATTTATGATTCTCCATTCAATATGTCACCCTATCATTATAACTCTACATGATATATGCCACTCTGAGCCAGACCAATTATCCATACAATCCAATATTCTGTTTCTGACATACCACTAGGGGACTCTGAACAGGGAACATGACAGACATGGTACACTATGTCCACGTTTGACTCGAAATATTAGAAGATTGGTTGATGATGGCCAAGAAGGAGTTTAAGCTTTATTTGCAAAAGTTGTACTTAGAATGAATGTAGAATGTATTCATGCAGAACTTATATAAATAAAAATTAATTCTTTAGGGGGTCACGTTAGCCACTCTTCGACTAACAACTAAATCTTTGCAAGGTGTTAGGTGATTTGGGGGCAACTAGAATACACCACTCCCATAATGTGTTATTTGAAGTAGTTTTGCTCTTCTCACTAACAGGCTTGTAAGTACTAATGCAGATTTCTGAATTGGGACTATTTCTAATAGCAAGACTAGACAAGCTTGATCCATTTAACAAAGAACACTCTTAATTCTTCACTGGCTTTTGGTGGGAAGTGACCCCCACACACTTCAGGTCCTTGTTAACTAAATTCAAATGGCAAATTGTGTAAGCAAACTTTCTCTATATAAATGTCATTCTCTAACAAGACCCACACTGATTTACTAGCTCTCAAATGAGCAGATCCATCCAATGCATAATGTTTTATATTGCAAATCTTTGAGGGCTACTGATGGTTATTACTAGCACTATGCAATGGGCTGGCTGGAAAGACAAGCCTAAATCATGAGCAGCCATCCTTTCTATGCCATGCCGACATGGAAATTCCTCCTTGATCTGTGGCTTTAATCACGGCTTCCAAAATCCGTCATTATTTATGACTCTTTTATTTACTTTTATTTTGAGATGGAGTTTTGCTCTTGTTGCCCAGGCTGGAGTGCAATGGCGTGATCTCAGTGCGCTGCAACCTCCACCTCCCAGGTTCAAGCGATTCTCCTGCCTCAGCCTCCTGAGTAGCTGGGATTACAGGCGTGTGCCAGCATGCCCGGCTAATTTTTCTCTTTTTTTTTTTGGTAATTTTAGTAGAGACAGGGTTTAACCATGTTGGCCAGGCTGGTCACAAACTCCTGGCCTCAGGTGATCCACCTGCCTCAGCCTCCCAAAGTGCTGAGATAACAGGCGTGGGCCACCATGCCCAGGCAACTCTGACTTACAAGTTGATGATCAATGGGAAACATTTACTCAGGTTACCTGATAGGAAAGAACTCTGCAGCTCAAAGCAGTTTGTATGCTCCATTTTAATGTTACCCATCTCCATTCTCCTGCCAATTTGCCCACTTGAGGGATGGAGTTGGAGAAGATGAGGGTGGTAAAGTCTACATGGCATTAATGAACGAATGGAACAATATTACTTACAAATGCAATGAGTTCTCGAGTCAGACTTGAGGTAGATGCGAAAGAAAAAAATGGTTACAGAAGACAGTCAAAATCTTTGGGATGAGTGTTGGGGTATAGGGTCCTCTATTTTCATACTGTTCGAAATAGTTAAAACAATCAAGCAATGCACTCAGACCAAGCAAGATAACTTTACCAGCATCTCCGAAACCACCTCTTGCTATCTTCCACTTACCACCTTCTGCAACGGGTAGCAACTCTCCTGCCTTCTAACAGCCTAGATTCCCTTTGCATGGTTTTATAGTTCATACAAATAGAACCATGTAGTGTGGACCCTTTTGTGTTTGGCTTTTCAGATGTTTGTGAAATTATCCATATTACTGATTGAGTTATAGATCATCCATTCTTACAGCTGCATGGTTTTCCATTGTGTGAACATGCCAGAATTTATAATCCTTTGTAGTCATGATGAATATTTGAGTAGATTGCAGTTTCCGACTCTTAAGAACCATGTGACTGGCCAGGCATGGTGGCTCACACCTGTAATCCCAGCACTTTGAGAGGCTGAGGCAGGCAGATCATGAGGTCAAGAGATCTCGAGACCATCCTGGCCAACATGGTGAAACCCCAACTGCACTAAAAATACAAAAATTAGCTGGGCCTGGTGGTGCATGCCTATAGTCCCAGCTACTCGGGGGGCTGAGGCAGGAGAATCGCTTAAACCCGGGAGGCGGAGGTTGCAGTGAGCCAAGATTGTGCCACTGCACTGCAGCCTGGCAATACAGCGAGACTCCATCTCAAAAAAAAAAAAAAGAATCATGCGACTATGAACATGTTTTTTGAGAATATATGTCTATGTTTTGTTGGGCACATAACCAGAGAATTGGTGGGTTATTCAAACTCTTAAGGTTCTCAGAGTACACATAAATCATGCAAATGTGTGCTGGAATCTTCCATCCCTGATGAAAAGCCCCTTGAACCCCTCCAGCTGCTGCTTCTTGAAAGGCTGTGCTTTCTCCTGCTGGGCTATGAGCCCCAAATGCAGTGACCATTCCTCAAAGTGCCCTGTGCCTAGCCACAGCCTGCTGTATTCCTCGCCTTGGCTACCAGGCACTGGACACTTTGACCACTGAGCTACTGGACTCCAGACCACACCGCCTCAACTTCCAAAACTTTCCCAATTAACTCCAATCTGGCTTCCACTTCTTGGCTGTGCTAAACTACTTCTCACTGAGGTGAATGAAGACCCCCTAACTGCCAAACTGTGTGGCCTGTCTTCAATCCTCATCTTACCTGACCCTTCTGGGGCAAGCGACATAAATAAATGATTATCCAATCAAAACCCTGGCTCCAAGGCTCTCCTGGTTTCCTACCTCCATGGCTAATTTCTAGAAGCCTCTGCCGCCCAGGGAGTACCCCTTCACCTTCTTCTCCAACATTCCCTCTCATCCTGCTCCCATGGCTCCAGCTACCACTCACCACGAATGACTTTCACGTCTCCTCTCCAGTCCTAACTGTGCTCCAGAACCCTACAAGGCGGCTTTCTGGTGTCCTCGACAATGACACCAGGATTAGTGGCACTGCTTCTCATGTGCTGTCCAGTGCCATTCACTATGTTAGACCACAGGCACCCAAAGAAGCATAAGACCCATTCTAATGGTCAATGCTATCAATAAATTAGCAAATGTTGCCACAGGAAAATACAGGGCTCAGCAAACACAAAGAAGGGGCGCCCAGCCCAGTCTGGGTGGAAGGGAATGGAGGTGTCAGAAAAGTTCTCCATGAGACCCTGTCTCTGAGTTGACCCTTCCTTCACCACCAGAACTATCTATCAACCCTATTCCCCACTCCCAGGCTCATCTCCTTGATTGAGACCCCACTCCCCCCGCCTGAACTGCAGGAATACACTGGGCATCCCACCCCAACTTTTCCTCCACCAGTCTTTCCTTTCTTCAAAGCACAGAGCAGCTCTAGTCACTCCCTGGTTCAGATTCTCCAGTGGCTCCCATGACTCCATGGATAAAACGTCAACACTTTACCTTACAATGGACTTAAGGGCCATGCATGGCCTGGCCCCCATCTCCTCCACTCACCTCCTGTGTCTGTTATTCACTGTTCCAGACACACAAGCCCAGACACACAGGCCTTCCTGCTAGTCCTTGACAAGGAAGAGCTGTACGCAGGAGGCTTTCTCTGGCTCTTCATGCGAGTATCTCCAGCTTGTTACTCAAATCTCAACTCAGAAGCACCTCTCAGGGCTCTGGAGATGCCTTCTCTGGCCACTGGACGTTAGCAGCACCAGTATGCATGCAACCACACTGTGCTGGCACCTTCCATCACACTCGCCTGCTATACGTACTTCTGCTTACCTCTTTAGTGTCTTGTTTCTGCTGCTGGACTGAAAGCTTCATATGAGCAAAAACTGAGTTCGTTTTATTCTCTTCTGTGTCCACGATGCCTAACATCATGAATAAATACTAGTTGAATGAATGAATATACCAGTGAATGATGAGTCCTCCAAAGGATAGTGGTTAAGATAAATTCTGCAGCCAGATTTCCTGGTTTAAATTCCACCTCTGTCACTTACTAGCTCTGTTACTTTGTGCAAGTTGCTTAGCCT
This sequence comes from Theropithecus gelada, assembly GCF_003255815.1. Taxonomy (NCBI): domain Eukaryota; kingdom Metazoa; phylum Chordata; class Mammalia; order Primates; family Cercopithecidae; genus Theropithecus; species Theropithecus gelada. The sequence continues at coordinate 44,306,494 of NC_037678.1, read as the reverse complement.
TTCTGTGCCCGCTGTGAGCCTTGCAATAATAAAACGGGATGAAAAACACCCGGCCCGTGGGCTTTTGTACTTCAGTCACAACAATAACGTGTCACAGCAGAGCTTGACATGCTCTTAGTCCTAAGTAAAGGGCAGTGTTTGTATCACTGCCTGGGTTGCATTCCTAAGACAGAAACTCCACAATGCTTAGGGACGCCCTACTGCCTCCCAGGTTAAGCCTAAACCCTGGGCTGGTAAAGCAGATTCTTCACTGACAGCCCCCAGTGCTATCTCCCAGTCTCTCCCACTCCCTCCCTCACACACAGCCCTTGTTCCCAAGTCTCCACCCTTCTCTCTCACCGAGTCCCGAGCAGACCAGGATCATGCAACCCTCTGCCTTTGTATCCACCACCCAAATGCCCATCGCCTTCCTCCGCCTGCCCAAACTCAAACGCCACCTCCCCTTAGAAGCCTTCCCCTCCTACCCTTGTCCTGTCTTCTTTTTTCCCTCTCTTTTGTTTTTTTTCTTTTGAGACGGAGTCTCGCTCTGTTGCCCAGGCTGGAGTGCAGTGGCACAATCTTGGCGCACTGTGGCCTCCATCTCCCAGGTTCAAGCAATCTTCCCACCTCAGACTCCCTAGGAGCTGGGATTACAGGTGCACGCCACCACACTCGGCTAATTTTTGTATTCTTAGTGGAGACGGGGTTTCACCACGTTGGCCAGGCTAGTCTCAAACTCTTGACCCTTAGTCATCTGCCCACCTTGGCTTCCCAAAGTGTTGGGATTACAGGCTTGAGCCACCACACCCAGCCCGGCCCTGTCTTCTTACTGGCCCAGATCTGTGTTCCCTCTTCTGCCTGGACCCTTGAGACACCGCAGGCACCTCCCTGCCAGGCTGTGGGTGTGTCAGGAGTTGAGCCCCAGGCTTCCCCACAACTGTATCCCCAACACTTTTGGGAAGGCTGATACCTTGGAATACGTGGAGAAACATGTTATGTGCATGAATGACTTCCCAAGCATGGAAACTAATATCTGTCCTCACCTCTTATATTTTTCCCATCAGGGTTAAACTAATTGGTATTTTGAAGGTCAAAGCTACTTTCCCTTTTGTTAACTAGGTTTTGTTGCAAAATTTGTTTACAAGAGCTTATTTTGTGATGAAGAAAGCCATTTAAAACTCTTCTTTTTAAACAGAGGCAATTTGTGGGAATTGCTGATGTTCATCTGTTTGCCTCACAGGAAACAGAAAATACAGAGCAACAAAAGTAAAATGCGTTACGACGATGGGAAGGGAAGCAAGGTGGATCCGCTCCCACCACTCTGACTCTTTTGTTCCTTGCCATTCTCATACACAAATGGGAAAAATGAGACATGAAGTTTGAGCAACTTGTCAAGGGTTATTCAACAGAGGCTTTTCAACAAAGCTCAGCTCTTCCAACTAAACCTAGTGGGAAAGATACTGATCTGGCTGGCTCAGCTGACCAACAGACCTAGGGGCTTTAATGGAAAAAAATCAACTCTGAGCTAGAGGAGTCAGCAAACCACCTTCCCTAGGCCAAATTCAGCCCACCACTTGTATTTGTAAATAAAGTTTTATTAGGACACACCCATGCCTACTCATTTACGTGCTATTTATGGCTGCTTTCAGGCTACAACAGCAGAGCAGGGACCTCCCAGCCAGCAAGCCCTAAAATATCTAATCCTTTCCAGAAAAAATTGCCAATCTGATTTAGAGAATAATTTGATCTCTGAGTTTTCTTCTATTTTCCAAGTATTAGATATTGCCGTTCAAATTATTTCAGTTGACAGGGAGATTTTTATTTTACAAAACTGAACATCTTTGACTCAAGCATATATCATAGTTCAGACAAAAAGTTCAATGGTTTGGTTTAGGACTCAGATTAATATAGTTTCTCTGCTTTGGGGGCTTGGTTCTTGTCCTTGAGAAGGTTTTTACAAACATAGAACAAAGTGGGCAGGTAACACAGAATGCCTTTTGCTTTGGAAAATGTCTTTTACTCAAGGTTGAACATACACTGCTCCTCCTAGCATTAAGATTCCATGATTCTCTCTATATTCCATTGGCTTAGCTAATCCTGTTTTCACCAAAGGTCCAGATATCATTTGTTGGCACCTGACTTTTCCTATAAATAGAAGTATATCCTCTTCCAAGTTCTTTAATAGATACCTCTTCAAAGCTAAACATTTGAAAAGAAATACACTGACCCCCAAACGCTAACGTATTTTATGAGTCCGTCTTTTGAAGCTAAATGTATCTTACAAGAACTCTGCAGTGACTTCAGAATTGGAATCCAGCCTTCCAACTCTTCCCACAGATGTTTGATCATATGTGATACTTTCATCTCCCTTCTTTAAACCTTTTACTATGGAAATTTTCAAACATATAAAAAAATAGAGAGACTAGGCCCCAGCAACCAACTTCAACAAGTATCAACATTCTGCCATTTATTCTTCCATCTATCCCTCTCCTGACTTTGTATTTACTGTTTGTTGCAGTATTTGATAGCAGACTTCACACATCAAATGATTTCACCCACGAATGCTTGTTTCTGTTAGATGAGGCCCTTTTCCTTTGAACAAAACCATGACACTATTATCATATCCAACAAAACAATTCTTAATATTATCTAATACCCAGTCCAAACTCAATTTTCCCTGTCTCAGTTATGTATTTTTATAGTTGGTTTGTTCAACTAAAGATCCAAATATGACCATATATTGTATTTTGTTGATAGGTCTCTTAGGTGTCTCCTTATATTTGCAATAGGCTCCCCTCATTTTTTATTCACCCATCACTGACACACCATTTAAATTCTAATTGGCCAAGCAAACCTTACCAACAATAACACCTCTTCAGCCTACATATGCTATAAGCAAAACCAGACATTCATAGGCTTGTAGATGCTTAGGCACAGACATACAGCTCCACCTTCCACGTGCAATTCAACATGAAAACCAATACACCAGGCCATCCCACATACTTTCTGCCTTCAAGAGAAGAAATTTAGATTGCTTCAGCAAGCCAATTCTCTGAAATCAAATCTCTTCTGTGCTGCAATGGCCTGAAGACTCTGAATGATTTAAAAAACAAGACATCCATTCATTATGGCTCCCTTTTGAAATTAGCCAAACATAATAAAGAATCACAAAGTAAATCAGACAAAAGCCTTGTAATCCATTATCGTTAACATTAACAACATTAATTGAGCACCTAGATCACGCAAGACATCGGATTATAGAAAGGATGACCTGTGTCCCTACCCCAAGGGACCTACAGTCTAAACAGAGAGGCGTCGCATCATTTAGACACAAATGCCCAAGGAGGACCACAGTCACAGTACCACCCAAACTGACATCCATTTCCTATCCCCTAGGTTAAGAATATTTATGAGGTTGATCCATGTGGTGGAAGAAAAAGAAAAGAGCCGAAGGAACTGCATTTGACTGAATTCCACCACTCATGAGCTGTGCCACAATGGATAAGTTACTCAACCTGATCCTCAGTTTTCTCATCTGTAAGAGGAATAATCCCACCTACCTCACAGAGTAGCAGCTGGTAACACTGAATCATAAGCTCTTACGTAAAAATCCAGCAAAGATGATGATGATGATAAAAATCACTGAATACAAAGCACTAGACTAGAATGTTTTCTGTCTATCCATCTAACCCTCACACCAGTCCTATGAGACAGCTCCCATTCTCATGCCATTTTCCAAAGAACTGAACAGAATGGGTGAGTGTTTCACCCAACGTAACACGGCTACAGGTGTCAGAGCGCCAGGAGGTAGAGGATAAAACTTCAGGGTTCTTTCTGCCAATAATGGTATGATAATACCTCCCAATACTACCATGGGGAGGTGTAGAGGTAGAAGCAGGGCGGCACGAATGAGCGTGCCCTCGCGTACAGATCAATTATGTTATAAACTCCCAAGGTACAGCATTCCACAGCTCCTACCCTTGCCCAAACAGGAAGCGCCCAGGAGGCTCCTAGAGTTGTCCTACCCAAGGTGTGATTATGTTCAGAGACGTAACAGTGGTTTCCTTCCTTATTGGGGCAAGTCTTCAGCTGTCTGCTAAAGAGTTATCACAAGTCTCAAACACTAACATTTGTTCAAAGATTTGTCCAAAGATCATAATTTTTTCCTATATAATCCCTTACTTCCTTTTTTGTACATACATAAGCAAAAAAGGACTGAGGGCAGGCAGTCATCAGAAAAGAGGTGCAACTACCCTGTGGCCACTATACTGTAAGAAGGCTTACCTAGCCTAGGTTCAAGTGGAAAGGGCACCTGACGGAGAACTGAGGTCCTGGCCAATAGTCCTGGCAGATCTCCTAGCCAACAGCCAGGACCTATGCCACCCATGTAAGTGACATCATTCGGACTTCCCCAGATGAAACCACATTAAGCAGAATCACCACCCAGTCTACCCACAGATTTGTGGGAAATCGAATGTTGTTGGTTTAAGCCATTGAGTTTTGGGGTGGTTAGATAACTGAAACAGCTAGAAAATAGCTTTCCAGTCAGACCAAATACCAAATCTATGAATGAGAAGCACCACATGGCAGCTAAACATTGCTTATCAATGGAAATGATACAACTCCTTCAATCTGAGCATGCCTACCAGTTGAAACATGCAGCTCGGTAAACCTGGATCTATACTGTACCGGGCTCAACAGTGTTAAATAACCACTAATAATGACCACATTAATCACAGTAACAGCAGCCAATATTTACCAAGTGTTTATTACATAGTAGGCATTGTGCTAAATCCTTTAATCATTTAATTCCTTACAAAAGCCTTTTGAGGTGGGCTGCTATAATGCCCATTTTACTGATGAGGTCGCTGAGGCGTAGAGTGGTACATTGACTTGCCTAGGATCACACTGCTAGTAAACAGTGATACGGGATTTCACTCTTGGCCATTGGATTCCACAGACACCGAGCTCTTAACCGTCAGCTTTTGACCTTTCAAAAGTGTTATGCTACTTTAACAAAACCGCCCCTTGTTTTGTTTTGTTTTTTTGGGACGGAGTCTTGCTCTGTTGCCCAGGCTGGAGTGCAGTGGCGCTCACTGCAACCTCTGCTTCCCAGGTTCAAGTGATTCTCCTGCCTCAGTCTCCCAAGCAGCTGGAATTAGAGACGTGTGCCACCATGCCCGGCTAATTTTTGTATTGTTAGTAGAGACAGGGTTTTATCATGTTGACCAGGCTGGTCTCAAACTCCTGACCTTAAGTGATCTGCCCGTCTCTGCCTCCCAAAGTGCTGGCATTACAGGCCTGAGCCACTGCACCCAGCCGAGACTGCGCCCTCTGAGTTAATGTGTGTTAAGAGTTCAACACTGGGCCGGGCGCGGTGGCTCACGTCTGTAATCCCAGCACTTTGGGAGGCCGAGGTGGGCAGATCACGAGGTCAGGAGATCGAGATCATTCTGGCTAACATAGTGAAACCCCGTCTCTACTAAAAATACAAAATATTAGCCAGGCATGGTGGCGGGCGCCTGTAGTCCCAGCTACTTGGGAGGCTGAGGCAGAAGAATGGCGTTAACCCAGGAGGTGGAGCTTGCAGTGAGCCGACATCCTGCCACTGTGCTCCAGCCTGGGCTACAGAGCAAGACTACGCCTCAAAACAAAAGAAAGAGTTTAACGCTGTCTGGTCCATGGTAAGTTTTCAGTACATACCAACTTTTACTATTAGGAAACCTACAGGTATGGAAGGAAAGATGAGAGGAAGTACTGTATATGACTGGCGTACAGTACACCCCCAATTAATGTTAGTTATTTGGATGATTTATATAGGGCTTCTTCACCAGCAGCACTCGGGTGCTTGGTATCTTTCTGTTTCCCACATTCTGTGAGCTCCCTGCGTGTAGAGCTGTTTCCAACACATCCTTGCAGGTCCGGAGCCCAAAGCAAGTAGCTGCTCAATAAATGTTTCTTGACGGGAGAGGAAATGCTTCCTTCCTTCACCACAAATGCAACTTGGATTTCCAAGATGACACCTCCCCCAGCTACCAGCCCTTAACATGATTTCAAAGAAGAGGGCAAGAAGGGACAAGGGACCCACCCAAGAAATGCGGGGGCCAATGGACTCCACGGGATAAGAGATGGAGCTGGGCTTGTGGCCAGGACATTTGAGAAGTCCGTGAATTCCGTGGCTGGCCACACCGCGAGCGGGACCTCCCCAACCCCCCAGCACTCCTAAAAGTCCCTAGGAAAAGGGCGAGGCCCTGAGAGGGAAGTCACCCAACTCCCAGGTGGCGGGCCCCCCGCCCTGAGTCGACTAGGACTTGGAACTACCCCCTCCGCCCATCCCGGGGCAGCTGCAGGCGTAGGAAGAAAAGAAGTGACAGGAAGTCAAAAGTTTCCCCAACAACAAAAATCCTTCCCTCGAGGGAAGGGCTCCCACCCTCAGCCCGCCCCGCCCAGCGGGGAGGGACCGCCCCCAGTGGATCTAGGCAGTTGGGGGTCCCGCTGTTCTGGTCCTGACGAGGAGGGCCTGGCTTGAGAGTTCCCTGCCCCGCGCTTCGTGCACCCTGAATTCTTTGAGAGCGTCCCAGGGAGGGATGGGGTGCCCCAACTCTTACTTACAGTCGTCTAAGTCATCCTGCAAGTCCACAAAGTACAGGGGGATCTCTGAAAACCAAGAAACACACAAGGAGTTACCAGGGGGCTGCGGCGAGAGAGGACGGGGTCGGGCAGGGGCCCCTCGGCCTCGCGGGGTGGTCACGGGGCGAGAGGGAGGGAAGCACCCCTGGCGTCCCCCGAACCCAACCCCACTCACCCGCCATCTTGGGATGGGCCTGGAGGCGGGACGGACGGGGTGGGGGAGCCTGTAGACAGGGGCGGGGCCGTAGGTTTCAGGCCCCGCCCCCGGCCCGCGCCGGCCGGTCGGCCCCGCCCTCTCAGTGAAGGTGGCTGCCGAGGTGGGCGGGGAGGTCAGGTGACCCGGCCGGCGTCCCAAGATGGCGGCGGCGGCGGCGCCCGGAAGGCCGCGGCGGCGTCCAGGCTGCTAAGGTGGGCCCCACGCGGCTGGCAGCGGACAGGCAGAACCTAGGGCCGGAGGACGGGCGGCAGCCGCCTCTGCGCGGACCGGGGCTGGGCTGTCTGGCGGCAGCGGCGCCAGGGGATGCTCCTGCTGGGCCCGGCCTCTCCTTTCTCAACTTAGGGCGGCGGCGGGCCCGCGCCCGTGGCTCCCGGGCCATGGCGCTGAGGGAGCTCAAAGTGTGTCTGCTCGGGGTGAGTGGCGGTGGATCTGGCCGGGAGGGCCACGGGAGGCTGGGCTGGCGGGGACCCCGGATCCCCCATGTCCCCTCATTCTTTCCCCCATCCCCCGTCCAAGACGCTGTCTGCCAGCCCCGTGGACCCTCCCTCCAGGTCAGGAGCTGTCCCGCCCACTTCTTGCACCCTCCAGAAGGTCCTGGAGGCCGGAGGGACCCTTCCCCTTCCCCTTCCTCTTCCCCTTCCCCTTCCCCTTCACCTCCCTGGAGCCCATGGACTCTTCCCGCCCCTTAAAGAGCAAACAGCCCCGCCTTGCCTCTCCATTGCATCTGGGTTAGGAGAGGCTTTTAAATAGTTTTCTCCCAACTTACCAAGGTATTAGTTGGGAGGGAGTTGGCCGAGTCTTCTCAAGCAAAACCCATAACAGGTCTTTAGGTTTTACAAGCAGCATTAGCCTACTTTGTCTCTTGAGGGTGTTTTTGAACTTGTGGGATACCCCTGCCACTTCTCCAAAGAGTTACTTTGCCAAGTAACTCTTCCCGTGGAGAAAGGGGGTGTTCAAATCAGGAAGCCCCAAAGACTAGTTTGAAGCTTCAGCTTCCTGTGTTGTCAGGAAGGACAAGGTTGGCCATTTCAAAGCCTTCTTTCTGAAATTGATGCTGTCATTCCAGTTTCTGCCTTAAAAGATAGACAGGAACTCCATTAACTAATCTTTATTCCCCCAAAATAGGGTGGGGCTAGGATTCTTCAGAGATTACTCAGAGGTAACCCAGGAGTTCAAAGTTTACTAACATATGTTAGAAAGCAAGTGGACTTGTTACTTTTTACACGAAGCAGAAACTTTGGGTCTTTCAAAAGGTCCTAATCTGTCTTAAAAACTGCAAAAACCTCACTCTTTTAGCACATTTGGAATTTCCTAATTACTCCGCTGAATTTTTATGACAATCGCTTTTGTGTTCCTCAGTTTATAAAATTTACACATCTAGGGTGATTTTTCTAAAATCCTGAACTTACGCCACAAAGTAGTTTTTGGTGTCTGCCAAAAGGTAAACTTTTTCTCAGTCACACGTCTCATTCTCTTTCAGGATACAGGTGTAGGTAAATCGAGTATTGTGTGGCGGTTTGTGGAAGACAGTTTTGATCCAAACATCAACCCAACAATAGGGTAAGAGATTTTTATTTGATACACATCTAAAGATGCATTGAAAATCCTTCCAAATACGTAGTGTGTTACAGGTGTAGGCCCTGCACTTTATATTCATTGAATTCTGAGTCGCTGGTTCACATCATCTCTGGAAGACTTGAAGGAGTACAGTGAGGATCTGTGTATTTTAGGAAAATTATCTTCAGACTTGTTGGGAGTGAAAACTTAAAAATGCAAATATGAATTGGAGCTCTGCTAATTATTAGAATAGACACAGAAACTTCAATCTATAAATATCAACAACAATTACACCTTGAAATAAGGCAGATGAAAATAGATCCTGGTGCTATTCTTTCAGGCATATCAAGTAAAAGACATTTAGATGCTTTTTGTCCTTCCTGAAAGTAGTAGGCTGAGATCTGAACGCTTACACATGCCTGTACTGGTAGTAATAAGAAATTAATAAATTCGTATTGAAATGGAAGGTTTTTTCAGTTCTCTGGTTCTATGGACAAGTAAAGTTGATTGTTCATATGTTTTTGACTCTATAAGAAAACTTTTCATTTTGCAATACTAATCCTTTGACTACATAAGAAGTTGTGTTTTATAGGCTTTAATACTATGTTAGCTTTATAAAACTAAATAGGTGCTATGCTGTAGTTTTATCATCAAACCCTCAAATGCCTTCCAGCATTTAAAGAAAAAATCAATGTTATCCATCGCTAGGATAATATTGGCCTTTGTGCTCTATGCAGATCATTCTTTGACTAATAGAGATATATTTTACAGCCCAGGAGAGAAACTGCCATAAGATTGTACCCTGAGAAATTATGAGCTCCTGTTATCAGAGGTTATTTATTATTTATTTATTTATTTATTTATTTATTTTTTGAGACAGAGTTTCACTCTTTTTGCCCAGGCTGCGGTGCAGTGGCGCAGTCTTGGCTCACTGCAACCTCCGCCTCCCGGGTTCAAGCAATTCTCCTGCCTCAGCCTGAGTAGCTGGAATTATGGGTGTCCACCACCGTGCCCAGCTAATTTTGTATTTCTAGTAGAGACAAGGTCTCACCATGTTGGCCATGCCGGTCTCAAACTCCTGACCTCAAGTGATCCGCCAACCTCAACCTCCCAAAGTTCTGGGGTTACAGGCATGAGCTGCCACGCCTGGCCTATGTGTTCAATATTTTTTTATCTACTTTTTTTTTTTTCACCCAGGCTGGAGTGCAGTGGCACAGTCATGGCTCACGGCAGCCTCAACCTCCTGGGCTCAAGCCATCCTCCAACCTCAGGTAGCTGAGATCACAGATGCACATTACCACACCTGGCTAATTTTTTGTACTTTTAGTAGAAAAGGAGTTGCACCATGTTACCCAGGCTGGTCTTGAACTCCTGGGCTCAAGTGATCCACCCACCTCAGTCTCCCAAAGTGCTGGAATTACAAGTATGAGCCACTGCACCCAGCCTATCTGCTTTTTTTTTTTTTTTTTTTTTTGAGACGGAGTCACCCAGGCTGGAGTGCAGTGGCGGATCTTGGCTCACTGCAAGCTCCGCCTCCCAGGTTCACGCCATTGTCCTGCCTCAGCCTCCCAAGTAACGGGGACTACAGGCGCCCGCCACTACGCCCAGCTAATTTTTTTGTATTTTTAGTAGAGACAGGGTTTCATGTGTTAGCCGGGATGGTCTTGATCTCCTGACCTCGTGATCCGCCTGCTTCTGCCTCCCAAAGTGCTGGTGTTACAGGCATGAGCCACTGCGCCCTGCTACCTCTCTGCTTTTTTAAACCCTGTGGGGTTTACACATTTGAAGGCATGGGGATGAAATTCACCGATAAGTTTCTGCAATTAAAATGCTTTTCCATATCCTTTAAGAAAGAGCTGGGTATGACACATGTAAAACGTGACCCCATCCATCTCAGGGCTTTCCTGTCCCTACCTGCATGGGAGAGTGAAGTGTTGCGAAGTGACAGCAAGTACTGCTGGTGATTCAGCGAGTGACACACTTCACACTGAGTCAGAGCTGAAAACTCAAAACCCACAAGACACCCAGACACCACCTTGGCTAGAAGTGCTCTCTCAAATAAGAAGAGAGAAAAGTGAAGGGTGTAGCTTCATGCCTCTTGGTGAGGCCTGTGGCCCCTTCCTAAGTGTCCACTGTTCCCTTGTTTTGCCAGTGGCTCCCAATCTACCAGATGCCTGTGGCTGCTGAGCTGCCTCTAGTCCACTCTCCACACCAGGAGATTTGGCTCACATTTTTACAGGGAAAACAACATACAAGGCTTTCTCCTCATTTTCTTTTTTCTGCCTTTCTTTATTTCTTTTTTCTCAGCTTTATAAGGTGGCTTCCTCCTTTGTGACCAACCCCAAACATACCCCTGAGCTCTGGATCCCCACCTCTTCATAAGTTACCCTGTTTCTTCCTCAGCCCTATCATCTTGTCATAGCCTGCACACAGGTTCCGAGTCCACCCCACTCCACCACAAGAGTACCCCTCAGACGGTGGAACTCCCGAAAGAAGTTACCACTTCCTCAGCTGCTGCTCACTCCTCAGCCCTCCGTCATCTCAGCGCCACCCACCATGCCACTAAAACCGTCTTCCCCTGGTGCCAGTTTCCATCTAATAGCCAAAGTCAAATGGCCTTTTCTTGGTAGTTTTCTTTATTCATAGAGTGCCTGCTGTATGCCAGGTGCTAGACTGGGTGCTGGTGCCTAGACCTGGGGTGGGCAAACTGGGGCCTTTTCGCCCGCCTCCTGTTTTTGTAAATACTTACTGAAACAGTCACACCCAATTATGTAATTATTGTCTTGCTGCTTTTGGGCTACAATGACCAACTTGATTAATTGCAACTAAGACTTGATGGCCCACAAACCCAAAAATATTTGCTGTCTGGTACTTTTCAGAGCAAGTTTGCTGACCCCTGATTTAGACAAAATGGGCTTCTGTCCTCGTAGACCTTACCTACAAGGAGGAGCTACATTGTGACTAGTGTACAGGAAATGATTTATTCTTTTTCTTTTTTTTCTTTGAGACGGAGTCTCTCTCTATCGCCCAGGCTAGATTGTAGTGACACGATCTCGGCTCACTGCAACCTCTGCCTCCCATGTTCAAGCAATTCTCCTGCCTCAGCCTCCCATGTAGTTGGGATTATAGGTGCGCATTTGGGAATCCGCCCGCCACAATGCCGAGCTAATTTTTGTATTTTTAGTAGAGACAGGGTTTTACCATGTTGACCAGACTGGTCTCAAACACCTGACCTCAGGTAATCTGCCTGCCTTAGCCTCCCAAAATGCTGGGATTACAGGTGTGAGCCACTGCGCCTGGCCAGAAATGATTTATTCAGCCTTTTTCTGTGTTACAAAGGAGAAACGTGCAGTACTATGAAAATGTGACGGGGACCTGACCTGGGCCTGTGGGGATATCTGTTTCCTACAGTGATGAGTGGAAGTGTGAAGCACCTAGCAGCACTGGCATTTAAATACTGAAAGATGAATGGATTAGACTTTCAATTCTAAGTTTAAGAATAAAAGTTGGCTGGGTGCGGTGGCTCACACCTGTAATCCCAGCACTTTGGGAGGCCAAGACCGGTGGATCACATGAGGTCAGGAGGTCAGGAGTTCGAGACCAGCCTGGCCAACATAGTGAAACCCCATCTCTGCTAAAAATGCAAAAATTAGCCAGACGTGATGGCGCATGCCTGTGATGCCAGCTACTTGGGAGGCTGAGACAGGAGAATTACTTGAACCCAGGAGACGGAGTTTGCAGTGAGCCAAGATCGCGCCACTGCACTCCAGCCTGGGTGACAGAGCAAGACTCCATCTCAAAAAAAAAAGAAAGAAAAGAAAAAAAAAAGTTTTTGAAGAGTGGAAGTGAACTAGGTGGTGGTGGTGGGGGATGGTGGGTAGAAAAGAGCTGGAATGGGCATGAGGAACAGCAGGGACCGTGAGGCAGGAGGGCAAGGGAGGTTGGAAGAGGGGTCAAGAGGCTGGGGTGGCTGGAGGACCCACAGCAAGAACCAGGAGAGACAGCAGGGAGGTTGGTGAGCCAGCAGGGACCAGTCCACAGGGCCTTGGAGACCAGGGGAGGAGCCGAATCACTTACTGCAGGACACATCCCCACTTCTCAGATTGAAGCTCCTCTGTCTTCTCTAGTTCCCTTCCTGCTTCGTAATCGTGCTTCCTCACTGCAGTCTCCTGGTCTCTCGTACTGATTTGATAAATGCTGGTCTTCCCCAAGCTGTGTCCTGACTTCCCATGTTTCTCACCTCCCTCCGTCACCTCACCTTCACCTGTGTCATGTGACCTCCAACCCATGCCTCCAACTCATGATTTGGACCTAGTCTCCTACAGAACTCGGTCTTTGTTCCTCCTTCAGTCCTGCATACCTCACGTGGTATCTGTGTTCTTCCCTAAGAGCTCACCTGTGTTGTATCATGTAGGAGAGCATGGACCTTGAAGAACCATGCTCCCTAGACTTAGGGCCTTGACTGTGTGCTAGCAGGGAGAATATCCGCACAAGTGACAGAGCCACTCTTTCGGAGGTAGGGGGGTCATAGTCCTGCCTACCTTATGGGGGTTTTAGGAGAATTCCGTGACTCCATACACAGAGTGGGCTTAGGAAGTGTGCAGTAAATGGTGGTGGTGTGTAGGGGTACTGTCAACATATCTCTCTTCACCCCACCCCCAGCCCAATCCCCAAACCCCATTCGTATCCATTTAAGAAAGGGCCCTCTGGGACCCCCTCCTGAAGGAGAGCTTGGGCCCTCCTTCCCATCCTCACATCTAAGCCCTCATCCTATCTTGCCAGGGCTATTCAGCTGATTTCAGAACCAGTTGCTCTGTGGCCTAGCTCTGCCACTTGGAGTCAGTTCTCCTCATTGTTGCTGTGTGAGCTTCATTGAAGACAAGGTTGATCCCCTCAGTCAAAACCATGGCAGAGGAACCCTTTCCTAGCCTGGGCCCAGCCTCATCTCTCCTGTGCTTTGTCCATGTTTTTGTTGCTCACTTCCTCCCCAGCACACACCAAGCAGCACCCGTCCCACGCCTGTGTTTTTGGCACATGCTGTTTTCTCTCAGGGCCCTTTCTTTTCCTTGTCTCCTTGGCAAATTCCTGATTGTCTGTGCAAACTCAGGTACATGTTAGTGGCCCTAAAAGTTGCAGACTCCAGGGTCAGCAAAGGCCAGGCAAGAATGTAAACAGGGGATGGACCAGGTAGAAAGGCTGGAAGGAGGCTCTCAGGCATGAACTGTCCAGACTCCCTGCCCTCCCTGCACCACATCCCCTCGTTCATCTTCTTACCTCCAGGGACACTTTGCTTTGGTCTCCTTCAGCCTTGTCATCCCTTTGTATGTCTAGAGCCCACGGTTCTGAGGTAGACTCTTGCCCATTTGCATTTTGTCTCTTCTTGCTTGATGTCATGTAACTCAGGTTGTAACCGTAGCAGAGATTTTCAAAGCTGAGGCTTTTTTTCAGACATATGCATGTCTCTGGTCCCTTTTCCAGGATTCCAGGAACCCCCTTCCTCCACACTACACATGCACTGCAAGAAGAAGAGGCCCCCATTAAAATCACCACCGTAGTGAGCCATTGGGTAGTGAGCCTATTGTGTTCCTCAAGTGTGCTGGAGTAGAACAGTGGCTACCTGCACGTGGGTGAGTCCTACTGCAGCAGCACCAAATTCCCTCTCAAGCTCTAGAACTACAGATTCTGCTCACCATAGAGCCTGTGCCCACAGGTGACACCTAGGGACTGTCCATGTATGTCCCTGAGCTCGTGAGCTCTCTCTCAGAGGCTTGAATCTCTGCTCCTCTTTCCATGGACCTTGGGGTAGAGGAAAGGACCAACTGTCCTCAGGTACTCAAGCCAGCAACCTCGGCTTCCTTCTCAAATCCCTCCTAACTCACCATCTTCTCCCTCCAGCCAGTGGTAAGTTCCTCGCTCCTGTCCAAGCCACCTCCCAAATATCCCTCCCTCTCTATTGCTGTTATGTGACCTCTAGGGCTTCATCTTCCTTCGTGGAGGTGAGACATGGACTCTAGACTCTGATTAGATCGCAGCTCTGCTGCTTGCTGCCTAGTTAACCCTGGGCAGCTTATTTTATTTATTTATTTTTTGAGATGGAGTTTTGCTCTTGTTGCTCAGTCTGGAGGCAGCGGCGCAATCTTGGCTCACTGCAATCTCCGCCTACCAGGTTCAAGCAATTCTCCTGTCTCAGCGTCCGGAGTAGCAGGGATTATAGGCACCCACCACCACGCCCAGCTAATTTTTGTGTTTTTAGTAGAGATGGGGTTTCACCATGTTAGCCAGGCTAGTCTCAAACTCCTTACCTTAGGTGATCCACCAGCCTTGGCCTCCCAAAGTGCTGGGATTGCAGGCATGAGCCACCGTGCCTGGCCAACCCTGGGCAGTTTAATCTCTGATCTGTTTCTTCATGAGCAAGTAAGGATAATGATAGGACCAGCTCCGTATTGTTAGGAGAATTCCAAGAGAGGTGCATTTAAAATGCTTAGGAAAGTACCATGGATACTGGAACTCGATAAATGATAGTTATTATTCTTTTTTAATTTTTTATTTCTGTTTTTTAGAGACAGGGTCTTGTTCTGTCACCCAGGCTGAGGGACACTTTGAGCTCACTGCAGCCTCAAACTCCTAAGCTCAAGTAATCTTCCTGGCTCAGCCTCCTGAGTAGCTAAGACAACAATAGCACGAGCGTTACGCATCACCATGCCTTGCTAATTCTTTTTATTTTTTGTAGAGATGGGGTCTCACTGCGTTGCCCAGGCTGGTCTTGAACTCTTCGCCTCAAGCAATCCTCCTGCCTTGGCCTCCCAAAGTGCTAGGATTAGGCATGAGCCACACCTTTTTGCCTATTCTTTTGTAAATGTTTAAATCTTTTGAAGATTTTAAAATTATTTGTATCAAAGCAACATGTATATGGTTTTTAAAACCTGAAATAGTGTTACGAGGCTAAGTGTTGTATAACGGTGCTCTACTCTGAGCCATTCCCTGGAGGCTTACTGTTGCCTTCACATTTAGCTATTCTTTCTGATTTTTTGTCCAAATTCTTTCATAACATGCATGCACAGGTTGAGTATCCCATATACAAAATGCTCCAAAATCTAAAACTTTTTGAGCAACAATATGACACTCACAGGAAATGCCCATTGGAGTAATTTGGATTTTTGGATTTGAAATGGTGAACTGGTATAATGCAAATATTTCAGATTCTGAAAAATTCCCAAATCAGAAACACTTTTTTTTTTTTTTTTCTCCCCAAAATCGGAAACGCTTCTGGTCAGCGTTTCAGATAAGGGATACTCAGCATATACTGGTAGTTTTTGATCCCTCTCTCCTCCCCGCCTCCTGTTTAAGGCAGTATCTACTGATTATTTTTCTTTGAAAGAAGGGAATTTTGCCATCCTCCTCCTCCCACCTCTTTCTGCACATTTGCCCTCCCTCCATCTTTCCATTAAAGTTCTCTCACTGGGAGTCAATGTGCCGTGGTGTTTAGCGCCAGCCTGTCTGCCTTCACCTCCCAGCTCTAGCACTTAGTTGCTCTGTGGCATTGGACAAGTTATTTAACTTCTTTGTGCATACGTTTGCACATTTGGGAATCCTCCTTGGCATCTAATTTGTGGGGTTGTTGTGAAATTGAATTCAAACACATAAAAATTGCTTAGAATGGTGTATGCCATATGGAAAGCATTTGTTATTTCTTAGCAAATGACAAAATTAAATTTTAAAAGGTTATTTTTTAATCTCCCACTATGATTTTGAACTTTATATAAATGGAATTAGTATACACACACACATACATGTAGTGTGCTTCTAGGATGATTAGACTGACGTATGGGAAAAAAACGATTCTTGTCCCTTACCTCACAAAGTAAACAAGAATAAGTAGAAACAGATCACAGACCAAAATTTAAGACTATAAAAGTTTTAGAACAACATTGGACATATAGGACACACAAAAAAACAAAGCCTAAAAAGAAGCTGGAGTTGATCAAAATTAAACACTTTTGTTGAATTCAGCATTTGTTGAATTAAATCACCTTGGCACCTATGAATTTATATATGTGTATGGGTGTATTTCTGGATTCCCTTTTCTGTCCCATTGGTCTATTTGTCTGTCCTTCTGCCAGTACAATATTGTGTTCATTGCTGTAGATGTATAGAAAGTCTTGGATTCAGATAGTATATGTCATCTAGTTCTATTCTTGTTTTTCATATCTGGATCCTCTGGGTCTTTTGCATTTCTGTATAAATTTTAGAATCACAGTGCCCAGTTCCTCAAAAGAGCCAGTTGAAATCTTGATTGGGAACACATTGAATCTCTTGACTAATTTGGGAAGAATTGACATCGGATCAATATTCCATTTTTGATCCAGGAACATGATATATTCACTGTTAATGTAGGTCTTTTACCATTCTTTCAATCTTTTGCCATTCAGTTTGATGGCTGTTTATAGGTTTTTTATAAATGCCCATTATCAGGTTGAGGATGTTCCCTTTTATTCCTGAATTAATGAGATTTTTTTGTCATGAATTGTGTTGAATTTTATTAGGTGGTATTTTACATGTTTTGAGCTGTTCATATTTTTTTTCTCTGTTAAAATGGTGCATTACAACCATTGAGAATTTAATACTGAAATGTTAAACCAATCTTGCACTCCTAAGATAAATTTCTCTTGGTCAATATACATTATTATTTTTTATATATTGCTGGATTTGATTTACTAAAATTTTGTTAAGGATTTTTATCTCCATGTGGTTTTCTCTTTCTCTAGTTTTGGTGTCAGGACCTCATCAAATGAGTTGAGGAATGTTCTTCTCTTCTGCTTTTTTGGAAGCATTTGTGCAGAATTCAAATCATGTCTTCCTTAAAGGTTTAGTAGAATTCACAAATGAAACCATCTGAGCAGGGACTTCTTTGTCTGAAAATATTTAACTACAGATTCAGTTCCTTCGGTAAATACTGTAAAGGCCTATTCAGGCAACTATTTCTTCTTGAGTAAGTTTTGGTAGTTTGTGTCCTTCAAGGAATTTGTTCATTGTATCTCTGTTTTTTTAATTTATTGGCATAAAGTTGTTTACAATATCCACTTCTTATCCTTTTAATACTTTGGGATCTGTAGCAATACCCCCCTTCCATTTTTGATAGTGCTAATTTGAGCCTTCTCACTTCTTTTCCTGAACTGTCCAGCTATAAGTTTATCAATTTTATTCATCTTCTCGAAGAACCAGTTTTTGTTATCTGAGCCTTTAGAACTGTAAATTTCCCTTTAAGTGCTGGTTTAGGTGAATTTCACAGATTTTGATATGTTGTGTTTTCATTTTCATTTAGTTGCATCTATCATTTCTCTTGTGACTCCTTTGAGCATTGGTGGCTTAGAAATATATTTTCTAATTTCCAATTATTTGAGTATTTTCCAGAAATTTTTAAATTATCGATTTCTAGTTTAAATCTATTGCGAGTACAGGCGTGGTGGATCACGCCTGTAATCCTAGCATTTTGGGAGGCCAAAGCGGGTGGATCGCTTGAGGTCAGGAGTTCAAGACCAGCCTGGCTGACGTGGTGAAATCCCATCTCTTGCTAAAAAATACAAGAATTGGCCGGGCACGGTGGCTCACACCTGTAATCCCAGCACTTTGGGAGACCGAGGCAGGCAGATCACGAGGTCAAGAGATCAAGACCGTCCTGGCCAACATGGTAAAACCCCGTCTCTACTAAAAATACAAAAATTAGCTGGGTATGGTGGCACACACATGTAATCCCAGCTATTCAGGAAGCTGAGGCAAGAGAATCGCTTGAACCCTGCAGGTGGAGGTTGCAGTGAGCTGAGACCATGCCAGTGCACTCCAGCCTGGTGACAGAGCAAGACTCCATCTCAAAAAATACAAAAATACAAAAATTAGCTGGGCGTGGTAGTAGGCACCTGTAATCCCAGCTACTCAGGAGGCTGAGGCAGGAGAATTGCTTGAACCCAGGAGGTGGAGGTTGCAGTGAGCCGAGATGGCACCACTGCACTCCAGCCTGGATGACAGAGTGAGAACTCCGTGTCAAAAAAAAAAAAAAAAAAACTATTGTGGTCAGAGAACATACTCAGTATTATTTGAAAACCTTTTACATCTGACATTTATTTCCTAGCCTAAGATGTGGTCTGTCTTTGTGAATGTTCCATGTGCACTAGTGAAGAATGTGCGTTCTGCTTCTGATGTGTGGAGTATTCTGTAAATGCTAGTTATTCATTTAATAGCACTGCTCCTATCTCCTGTGTTTTTACTAACTTTTTTCTCTTATTTGTAGTAAAAGAGTATTTGAAGCAGCCCTAATTAAAGATTTGTCTATTTCTGTTTTTAATCAGGTTTTGCTTCATGTTTCGAAGCTTTTGTTATTGAGTGTATATGCATGTAGCATTGTTTTATGTATATTTTATATAACAGATCATATATGTATTTATATATTATATGTGTATTATATATCATATATATGAATTATATATTTCTTAAATGTATATATGTTATATATATATAAACAGAGACAAGGTCTTGCTCCACCTGCCAGGCTAGTGTGCAGTGGTGCAATCACAGCTCACTGCAGCCTCAACTTCCCAGACTCCTCCTACCTCAGCCTCCTGAATAATAGGACCATAGGTGTACCTCACCACATCTGGCTGATTTTTTCATTTTTTTATAGAACCAGGGTCACTTTGCTTCCCAGGCTAGTCTCAAACTCCTGGGCTCAAGCCATCCTCCTGCTGTGGCCTCCCAAGGGACTGGGATTACAGGCGTGAGCCACCTCGCCTGGCATCATTGTTAGATTTTCTTGATGACCCTTTTACCATCATGAAATGTCTCTCTTTTGTCCCTGGTAAGAGTGCCGTTCTGAATTCTACTTTGTCTGATATTAATTTAAGCTCTTCAGCATTCTATTCTAATGTCTCTTCCCATGCGTTTACATTTAACCTGTTTATAGTTGTATATTTCAAGTGGCTTTCTTGTAGACAGAATTATAGGTTCTGCTTTTATATCTAATCTGACAACCTCTGCCTTTTAATTATTTAGACCTCCACTGTCTAGTACAGTTGCTGCTAGCCACATGTTAGAATTAAAAATTCAAATCTTCAGTCATGTTAGCTACATTTCAATCCTCGTAACAAATTTCTGTTGTATAGCACTGATTTAAATCATTTATTATGACTGTCAATATCATTTGGTTTAAATCTACCATCTTGCTTTATTTTTCTCTTTGCCCCGTGTTAATGATTCCATTTTATTTCCACTATTATCTTGTTTACCTGTTTGTTTTTATTATTTTAATGATTTGCTAGAGTTTATGATATCCTTCTTTGATATATCAGTTTGTGTTCAAATAATAACAGTTTCACATGTAAGAACCTCACAAGAGTGTCCTTTTGTTTCCCTTCTCCCAGCCTTTGTGCTGCTGTTGTCATGTTTTACTTCTACATGTTATGAAATCCACAACACACTTATTTTTTTACATTAAATAGTGACCTTTCAAAGATACCATTAGTCTTTTTTTTGTATTCTTGTGCCAAGATCACGATTTCTAATTTCTGTATCATACTAAGTCTTACTGTCCAGTGGTATAAATTTTCTGTGTTGTTCTTCAGCAATGTCTTGGCTGTTCTTGACCTATTTCAATATAAACATTAAAATTATCTTGTCGTTTTTCACACACACCAACACGCTAATCCCTACTCGGGTTTTGATTGGCATTGCATTGAATTTATAAATTGATCTGGAAAGAAATGACATTTTTGTAATGCTGAATCTTCTAATATATGAACATAGATTAGCCTTTCATGTATATTAGGATTCTTTAGTTTCTCTCAGTGTTTTTTCCTACTTCTCTATGTTATGGACTTGGACAGCTTTCCAAGGGGTTTGATATGTTTAGTTCTGTTTTATGCTCTTAATATGGTAGATGGCATTGTTTTGAAATTTTCATTTTCTTTTTATTTGTTGATTATATACAGAAATATGACTTTTAAAAATTGAGGTTTTATCCAGTAACCTTGCTGAATTTATTCATTAATTTATAGAGCTTATATCTATAGATTCTTTCATGTGTTCTCTGTATACTTTTATATCGCCTGGGAAAGAGTTTTTTTCATCTTTATTCTAATTCTTAAACTTTTTACTTTCTTATTCTATAAGATCAGGTAGGATCTCTAGTACAATGTTGAATAGAAATGGTAATACTAGGTATTATCCTAATCTTAGGGGGTAGCTTCTACCATCATACCATTATGTTTGCTATAAGTTTTTTGTACATACTCCTATCACATTACAAAAGTACGCTTTTCTTTTCTTTTCTTTTTTAGGAGACACAGTGTCACTATGTTGTTTGGTGTAGACTTAAACACCTGGGCTCAAGTGATCCTCCTGCCTCAGCCTCCAGAGTAGCTGGGAGGACTGTAGGTGCACACCACCCTGCCCAGCAGAAGCACCGTTATTTTGTTTTGCTGGGATCTTTGATTTTTTTTTTTTTTTACATAGATTATGTTGACTTTATCAAAATATTTTTCTACATGTATTTGGCTGATCACATAATTATACTCTTTTATGTTAATGTGGTAAATTATATCATTTCATTTTCATGGGATAAATACACTTAGGTCAGGACATGTTATTTTTATTAAATACATATCACTGACTTTAATTGGTTATTATTTTTTAGGATTTTTATGTATGTTTATAAATGAAGACTATCATATAAATACTTTTTTTTATAATGTGCATGTCAAATTTGGCATCAAGGCAATGCTTGCCTGATAAAACTGGTTGAGAAACTTCTGTGGAAGAGACTGTATAAAATTGCTCTTATTCCTGCCTTAAGTGATGAGTAAAATTCATCAGTGTTGCCATCTGGGCTTCAGGTTCTTCTTGTATGATAGAGTTTGATTAAGGAGTCAGTTTCTTTCATAGTTGTAAGGTTGATACTCAGATTTTCTTTTTGTTCTTGTACTGGTTTTAATACACTGGGTTTTTGTTTTTGTTTTTATTTTAAGGATTTTGACTCTGTCATATACTTTTTCCAATTTATTGACATAAAGATCTTAAGATTCTGTACTGAGATCCCGTTTTCATTTCTGGTATTAGTTTTGCCTTTGATCAACTCTACGATATGTCTCTTCCCTGTTTCACTAATTTCTACTCCCATCTTTATTATTTTTGTCCTTGTTCAACATGCTGTTCCTTTTCTAACTTCTTGAGATAGACATTTGTCACTGATTTTCAGTCCTCCTTGGTTGTATTCTTTATACCTTAAAACTTTAGGCCAGGCACGGTGGCTCATGCCTGTAATCCCAGCACTTTGGGAGGCCGAAGCAGGTAGATCAGGAGGTCAAGAGATCAAGACCATCCTGGCCACCATTGTGAAACCCTGTCTCTACTACAAATACAAAAATTAGCTGGGCTTCATGGCACACGCCTGTAGTCCCAGCTACTCGGGAGGCTGAGGCAGGAGAATCACTGGAACCCAGGAGTCAGAGGTTGCAGTGAGCCAAGATTGTGCCACTGCACTCCAGCCTGGTGACAGAGGAAGACTCCATCCCAAAAAAAAAAAAAAAAAAAAAAAAAACTTTAGGCCAGGCACAGTGGCTCACACCTGTAATCCAGTACTTTAGGATGCCAAGGCGGGCGGACCACAAGGTCAGGAGATCAAGACCATCCTGGCCAACATGGTGAAACCCCGTCTCTACTAAAAATACAAAAATTAGCTGAGTATAGCCGCACATCCCTGTAATCCCAGCTACTAGGGAAACTGAGGCAGGAGAATCACTTGAACCCAGGAGGTGGAGGTTGCAGTGAGCCGAGATCACGCCACTGACTCCAGCCTGGTGACAGAGTGAGACTCTGTTTCAAAAAAAAAAGAACTTCGACTGGCTTTTGCTGGATCCAACAGGTTTTTTTAGTTCATTTTATCATCATTCAGTTCAGAATATTTTCCAGTTTCTATTTTGATTTTATCTTTGATCTAAATACCTTTTCTATGTGTGTCTCTCAGTTTCTAAACAGGGATATCTTCTAGTTAACTGTTTGTTAATGATTATTCGCCTAATTGTTTTGAGGTGAGAGAACATATTTTGTATGACATAAATCCTTGGAAATCTGGTACTATTTGCTATGTGGATCAGCACATAGTCAATTTTGGTAAATGTTCCATGTTTATTTGAAAAAGTTGTATTCTCTACGACTGTTAGTGCTATGTTCTCTGAATGGAATTGGGTCAAGTCATGTTCATTTTTTCTGTTATCTTTGCTGGGTTTTTGGCCTACCTGCCTTTGTAAGTTACTAAGAGGAATGAGTTAAAATCTGTCACTGTGGTTGTAAATTTCTGCTTTTCATTCTATCACTTTTGCTTTATTTTGTAGCTACATTCCATACATACAGATTTAGAATTTTATATCTTACTGATAAAGTGAACCTTGTAACATTGTGAAATATATTCTTTAGTTCTAGGAATGTGTTTTGCCTTGTCAGCATTTGCATGTTGGATCTTTTTCCCTTTTTTTTTTAAACTTTCTGTATGTTTATATTTAAGGTAGGTCTCTTGTAAGCAGCTTATGATTTGATTTTGATAAGGTAGAATCCGTATAAGCACCACCACCCTAATCAAAATGCAGAAATTTCCATTGCCTCAGAAAGTTCCCTCTGTGAATCATACTCTCCATAAGCAACTCCCCATAACCACTGTTGCTTATGGGGAGTTGATTTTAATCAATATAGATAAATTTCCCTATTCTTGAATTTCACATAAATGCAATAATACAGTATATAATCTTTGGTATCTTGATTTCTTTTTCATGAAATAATGTTTTGCGAATTTAACTTTGTTGCATGTCCCAGAGTTTTGTTTTGGTTTTGGTTTTGGTTTTTATTAAACTGGGGAGTGATATTCTCTTATATGGATAGGCCATAATTTGTCTATTCCTCCTCCTGGTTGGGGACATCCAAGTTGTTCCAGTTTTTGGCTATTATGAATATACATGCTATGAACATTCTTTTACAGCTTTTTTTGTGGACATAGGTTTTCATTTCCTTTGGGAACTAGGAGTAGAATTGATAGTTGGTAGTGTAGATGCTTATATAACTTAATATGAAATTACCAAACAGTTATTCAAAATGACTGTGTCATATACCCTTCCACTGGCAATGTCTAGAGTTCCAGATGCTCTAGTCCCCACCCATGTTTGGTACTGTCTTTTCAGTTATTCTACTGGGTATAAAATGGTATCTTATTGTGATTTTAATTTGCATTTCTCAGATAACTAATTTTAAGTATCCTTACAAGTGCCTGTTTGCCCTTCATATGTCTTTTATGAAGTCACCATTCAAGTCTTTTGCTCATTTTTATTTGTTTTTTGTCATATCTCTTACTGAATAGAAATTTTTAATATATTGTTTATATACTCTTGTTAAATATTTATTGTGAATATTTTCTTCCATTTTATGGTTTACCTTTTCATTTTCTTAGTGATGTCTTCTGATGAAGTTTTAATGTTAAGCCCATGTTATTTTGTCTTTGATTTATACCTTTTTTGTTCTCCCTAAGTAATTTCCGTCTGCCCTAAGGCCTCAAAGATATTCTCCTGCATTTTCTTCTAGAATCTTCATAATTTTAACTTTATATGCAGTTCTTTAATCCATCTCAAATTAATTTTTCTGTATTGTGGGAGGTAGAGGTAAGGTTCATTATATTCCCATGTGTTTATCCAGTTATCTTAGCATTATTTGTTTAAAAAAAAAAACTTTTCCTATTGAGTAGCCTGGCACTTTAAACAAAAATTATAATATTGAGGCCAGGCATGGTGGCTCACATCTGTAATCTCAGCACTTTGGGAGGCCAAGATGGGAGGATCGCTTGAGCCCACGAGTTCAAGAGCAAACTGGGCAACATAACAAAACCCTGTCTCAAAAATTGAAAATGTGTATATATATCTTTAATATTGAGACTTTGACCCATGATCATAGTATATCTCTTTTCATTTACTTAGAACTTCTTTAATTTCACTCTGCATTGTTGTGCAGTTTTTAATGTAGAAGTCTTAAGAGTATATTTGTTAAATTTTTTCTAAATATTTCATGTTTTCTTAGCTAGTATAAATGGAATTGTGTTTTTTCATTTTTATTTATAATTGTTACCCACATATAGAAATACCACTGATTTTTCTTTATTAAACTTGTATACTTTAATCCTATTAAATTCAACTTTAGTTCTAGTAGCTTATCTTGTAGACTTCTTAGTATTATTTACATACACAATCATGTTGTATGAAAGTAAAGATGGATTTACTTCTTCCTTTCCTTCTAGCTTTTTCCATGCCTTGTTGCACAGGCTAGGACCACTGATACCATACTGAATAAGTGGTGAGAGCCAACATCCTTGCCTTTTCCCAATGTGAGGGGGAAAACATTCAGTATTGTACTAGTAAGTTTGGTATTAGTTATAGGTTGCCCATTTTTAGGATGAGGACGTTTTCTTCTGTTTCTGGTTTGCTGAGAGTTTTTATCAAGAATGGGTCTTGTGGCCGGGCACAGTGGCTTATACCTGTAATCCTAACACTCTGGAAGGCCAGTGTGGGAGGAATGTTTGAGATCAGTGTGGGCAATATAGTGAGACCCTGTCTCCAAAAAAAAAATTGAATGGGTCTTGAATTTTGTCTTGATATTTTTTGCATCTGTTTAGATTATTTTGTTTTTCTGTTACGTTAATATGGTGGCTTACTGTTTTAAATATTGCTGAGTAACAAATCGTCCCAGTATTTACCTGCCTGAAACAACAAACATTTATTATCTCACATTTTTTTGTGTATCAGGAATCCAAGGGGCCTAGCTCATATGGTTCTGACCCACTCTGATGATGTGGCAATCAAGATGTCAGGCCAGGCTGCAGTTATCTGAAGGATCCACTTCCATCAGGGCTCACTCACATAGCTGTTGGCTGGAGGCCTCAGTTCCACAGTTCTTTGCCCTGTGAGCCTCTCCATAGGGCTGCTTGAGTGTCCTCACAACAAAGGAGCTAACTTTCCCCAGAGCAAATGATTCAAGAGAAAGAGCAAGGAAGAATCTGCAGTGCCTTTTATGACCTACTTTTGGGAGTCATCTACCATGGTTTCTGTTCAGAAGGGAGTTACTAAACCAATCCCAAACTCAAGGGAGTAGGGAATAAGCTCCATGCTTGAAAGTAAGACTATCCAAAAAAAAAAAAAGAGTGAATTTCGTTGATTGAATTTCAAAACTTTAACTTATAGTATTATCTCTATCTAATCATGAGTAAACATCAGACAAACTCACATTGATAAACGTTTGACAAAACAACTGGCTTACAGTCTTCAAAAGTCTCAGTGTCTAAAAAGTCAAAGAGAGACTGAGAAACTGATCCACATAGAAGGAAACTATAAAGAGTCGTAACAATTAAACTCAACATGTGCTTTTGAACTGGATGTTTTGCCAAAGGGATATTATCAGGACAATTGGCAAAACTCAAATGGGTTCGAGGAATAGATGGTAGTAATATGTCAATATTAAGTTCACAGTTTTGATGATCTTACTCTGCTTACATAAGAAAATAATCTTGCTTGTAATTAATGTACACTAACATTCAAAGGCAATGAGGCAACTCACTATCAAATGGATAAATCCTATACCTGCAACTTTTCTCAACTATTTGAGAAAAAAAATGTTATATGTATTTTTTGAGACAAGGTCTCACTTTGTTGCCCAGGTTGGAGTGCAGTGGTGTGATCACAGCTCACTGCAGCCACGACCTCCCGGGCTCAAGCAATCCTCCCACCTCAGCCTCTCAAGTAGCTAAGACCACAGGTGCGCACCAACACACCTGGCTAATTTTTTTCATTTTTTGTAGAGACAAAGTCTGGCTCTGTTGCCCAGGCTGGTCTCGAACTCCTGGACTCAAGCAATCCTCCTGCCTTGGCCTCTCAGATTGGATTACAGGTGTGAACCACTGTGTCCAGCTACATTCTTTATATTGTACTTGCAACTTTTCTGAAGTTGGAGATTATTTCAGATTTTTTAAATGATGGCTATTTTACTGTATTCCCCCCTCAACCCCCAACGTCATTAAAAGACAACTGGCTATTTGAGGTTTAAAAAAATATTGTAACATTGTGTTGTGGATGCTCACTTCACAGGATCTAGGGTTTTCCCAACCAGCCCCAGCTCACTTTTTCTCCCTATATAGGTAGTCTTTACTTTAGTCAGGCTTTGATACACCACTCTGGGCACCATGGCTCCCTTCCACCCTCCATCCTCAAGAATACCTACCTGCTTGGCCTATGTACTAGCAACTTTTGTACTAAATAATTGTTCAGACCAGGAAGAAAGGAGGAAGAGCAAAAGTAGTTTTATTTTACACACATATTAGCATTACCATTGCTCTTCATTCCTTCTTGTAGAATTGAGTTTTCATGTGATGACATTTACCGACAGTCTATAGAATTTCTTTGAGCATTTCATGTATTCAGGACTGGTGACAAGATTGCCTCGGTATTTGTTTATCTAGAGTAACGTCTGCATTGCATACTCACTTTGGTTTTTGTTGCTGTTATTGTTGTTGTTTTGTTTTGTTTTGAGGCAGAGTCTTGCTCTGTCGCCCAGGCTGGAGTGCAGTGGTACCATCTTGGCTCACTGCAAGCTCCGCTTCCCAGATTCATGCCATTCTCCTGCCTCAGCCTCCTGAGTAGCTGGGACTACAGGTGCCCGCCACCACGCCCAGCTAATTTTTTGTATTTTTAGTAGAAACGGAGTTTCACCGTGTTAGCCAGGATGGTCTCAATCTCCTGACCTTATGAGCCGCCCACCTCAGCCTCCCAAAGTGCTGGGATTACAGGCATGAGCCACCGCGCCCAACTGCATAGTCACTTTTGAGGTATGTTTTTGCTAGATGTAGATTTCAGATATTTTTTCTTTCAGCACTTTCCTGTGTCATTCTGTTCTATCCTGGCCTTCATTGTTTCTGTTGAGTGGCCTGTCATCTTCCTTCATGTTACCCTATGTGTAATAATGTCTTTTCATTCTCTGGCTGCTCTTAAGACCTGTTCTTTATCTTTTGTTTTCAGTAATTTACTTTAATATGCTAAATGTGTAATATACTCTGGGTTCACTGAATTTCTTAGATCTGAAATTTGATTATTTTCACAAAATTTGGGACACTTGCAACCATATTGTTTTAAGTATCTGTTCTGCACCATTCTCTTGGTCCTCTTATGGGATTCCAATTGCATGTATGTTAAACTGCTAGATATTATACCACAGGCCATGGAGGCTCTGAGTTTGTGTTCTTTTCCCTACCCCCATCTTTTTTTCTCTATTCTTACGATCACATAATTTCTCTTGATCTGTCTTTATCTTCAGTTGATTTCCTCTACAGTGTCTCCAAAGCTGTTGGCCCTCTGTAGTCATGGGTTTCACATCCATGGGTTCCACCAACCACAGATTGAAGGTACCTGGGGGGGAAAAGGATGGTTACGTCTGTACTAAACATATACAGACTTTTTTTTTCTTGTCATTATTCCCTAAATGATACAGTAAAGCCACTATTTACATAGCATTTACAGTGTATTAGGTATTGTAAGTAATCTAGAGATTGCTTAAAGTATATGAGAGGATACATGCAGGTTATATGCAAATGCTATATCATTTTATGTAACAGTTATGAGTATTTGCAATTTTTTTTTCGGATGACTATTCTTTTCGGTGTGTCTAGTATTTTTTTCCCCCAGTATTTAGATACTGTCCTTAATTCTAGAATTTTCATTTGGTTCTTTAATATATTTTACATGCATAGTTCCCACATCTGCTCACTCAATATGAATTTCTTTAAGTCTAGATTATATTTACAGTAGCTGTTTTTAACATCCATATCTGCTCATTCCAGCATCTGGATCATCTCAGGATCTGTTTCATCTACTGTTTTGTTTTGTTTTTTCTCTTGACCTTGGGTCACATTTTCTTTGGTTATCTAGTAGTTTTTTATTTTGTACTGGACACTGCAGAAGATATGCTGCGAAGATTTTAGATTTTCTTATCTTCCATTGAAGAGTGCTATTTTGTTTTAACAGTACGTTACATTATGGGCTAATCATCTTGAACTTGTGCAAGCTTCATCTTACACTTTGTTCAGACGGTTGTGTTGGGATGTTGCCTTATGGCAAATCCTTATTCTTGGGACACTGTCTCTGCTTCTGCGATATGGCCTACCTCATTATCATTCAAGGTGTCCAGTGGGCCTCTGGATTAGCAGGATTTAAACTCCCAACTTTTCTCCCCTGCAGTTGCAAACAGCTAAAATCTCTGCTCAGCTCTTTTTTTGGTCTTCCAGCTGTTGCTGTCCATTAAACTCGTTGGCGTCTCCCCAGTTGCATGTGCAATTATAGGAGTCAGCTGTGGCTCTGAGAGGAGTCTGTGTATGGATTTGCAGCTCCTTCTTTTCTAGAACATCCCGTCTCTATTTCCAGCCACACTGGCAGCCCTGAACCTCATCCTCTGTCACTTCCAGCCAGCACTGGTGGTTTGTCCTCACCTTGATTTTTTATCACTGTCTTCCTCTTACTACATTTCAGCCACATGGCCCTTCTTTTCAAACATTTGGTAGTCTCTCCCGACTCAAGGTGTCTGTGTATACTGTTTCCTCTTTTTGAAATGTTCTCCACCCGCTAAATATTGGAATGGTTGGATCTTCTTACCTTTTACGGTTCATCCAAGTTTTTGCTATCATCCTATCTCAAATTGCCACTCCAGTCACTATCACCACACAGTGTTTTTTTATCTTCATAGTAAATATTGAAATCTATAATCATCTATTTGTTTATTTATTGTCAGTTCCTGCCACTTGAATATAAGCTGTATGAGAAGAGGAACCTTGTCTGAAATGATCACAGACAGCTGTATCCTCAGCCCACAATAGACAGCTCAATAAAAAATTATTATTGAAGATTTTCATGATTGTATACATTTATTGTCTCTATTTAACCAATCTCTTATTGACCACTGACTGTTCTCTTATCAGCTTTTACCCCCATTATTCCATTGAAACACCATTGTTGTAGAGTTTGACTAAATATAAACCACAAATATAAGTCTCTTTTTATTGTATTTGTCCTCTAGAAGTATTTGGCATTATCTTGACTTTTTTTTTTTTTAATCCTTTTGTTTCCTGGGATATGATTCTGATTCTCCTTTCTACGTCTTGGGGCTTCCTCCTTCTTGTGTTTCTTGGCTTCAGTGTCCACCCCTAAAATGTCAAAACAGTGAGAATTTCTTGCATAGTCTGTATGTCTTCCTAGGTGATTTTATTCACACTCACAGCTTTGATGGCCACCTTTCTCCAACGACACCAAGTGACTGGTATTTAAACAGAAACATCTGAGACTCCACATACCTACCATTGAACTCCTCTTTCTACCCGGTCATCCCCAAGTACCTGGTTCTGCCTTGCCATAAGGGAACATTTAACAAGTCCTTCGTGCAACCACTATAAAGAACAACTTGGCAAAAATTTTCAAATATAAGTAGTAATGATAATGATGGGCATATTATATCCTTTAAATGTCATAACTCAGTCCTTTAAGCAATCCACTGTGCTTTCCAACTCGTAAAAAGTCACAAGAGACCATCATACTCACCCAAACAGCCAAAACAAGCAAGATAAGTTTTTAAAAGCCCATTAGGCAGCTGAGCACACAAAGAAACCTAAATAAACTGAACTTCAGAAAGTGATAGACCATTCAGAAGAGAGCCATAGCTGCTGTCATCCTCTATTGAAACAGGGACAGGGAAACTGCCACAGATGGAAACAGTTGGGCTCTCAACTGTGGAGACTTGAAGTGGGGTAGGTGAGCTCAGAGCAAACTCTCTGCAGGAATTTCTGCTTTTGCTGGCATAGGGTGACAGCAGCCAAGGTGCAGAAATCCATCGGTGGGGCTGCAAAGCAAAGGAATGTCTTTAAAATCTTGATCCAATTCACTGACCCTCTTCCTCTGCTGTGTCCAGTCATCTTATAAAATGTCCGTTTGAAGTCAGATAAGTAGAAAGTATCCAAACTGAAATGCAAAGAGAAGAGAAAGATTTTTTAAGACATCCAAAATCTGTAAGGTGCTGTCAGTTTCACAATTGGCTTCCCTGAAAGAAAAAAGAAGGAGAAAGGAAAAAAATTCAAGAGATAAAAGTTAGAAACTTTCCACAGTTGATGGAAGTGATCAATGTATAAATCTGAGAATTTCTGCAAACTCTTGTTGGGATAAATACAAAACAAACCACAACTCCACAACCTGGGTATATCATAGTCAAACTGCTGACAACCAGAAATAAAGAGCAGATCTTAAAAGCAATCAGAAGAGGGATAAAAACATGTTATATACAGGAGGACAGTGATAATAATTATCTCTGACTTTTCAGCACAAACAGTGGAGGCCAGAGTATAATGATACAGCATCTTTAACATAGTTAAAAAAGAAATAGGCGGGATGTGGTGGCTCACACCTGTAATCCCAGCACTTTTGGAGGCCAAGGTGAGTGGATCACCTGAGGTCAGGAGTTCAAGACCCAGCCTGGCCAATATGGTGAAACCCTGTCTCTACTTAAAATACAAAAATTATCAGGGCGTGGTGGTGGATACCTGTAATGCCAGCTACTCAGGAGGCTGACGCAGGAGAACCACTTGAACCCAGGAGGCGGAGGTTGCAGTGAGCCAAGATCATGCCATTGCACTCCAGCCTGGGTGATGGAGTGAGACTCTGTCATAAATAAATAAATAAATAAATAAATAAATAAATAAAACCTGTCAGCTAATTCTGTATCCAGCAATAATTAATTAATTAAACCTGCGTGAAAACTTTCTTCAAAATTAAGGTGAAGACATTTTCAGACAAAAACTGAATTTGTCTACAGTAGGCCCATATCAAGAAATATTAACAGGAGCCTGGTTCATCCAGCTAAAAACACTATTGGCTTTAAATATATATGTAACAATTATATTATTTGTTTTACTAACATATGAAGAAGTTAAGTATCAGGCAACGGGAGCACAGTGGATGGGAGGGGAATATATGAAGATGTGGAATTCAGCTGGCAGAGTCTTAACATTGTTCATGAAATAGTATAGTATCCTTTGGAAGTAGATTGAAATTTAAAGATGCATAATGTAATCTCTAGAGAAACTATTGAAAAAATAGACACACACAGAGAGGTATAGCTAAAAATCCAATACAAGAAATAAAATCGAGGGTCCAGCGCCATGACTCACACCTGTAGTCCTAGTGTTTTGGGAGGCCAAGTTAGGGGATGATATTTGAGGCCAGGCGTTCAAAACCAGCTTGGGCAGTGTAGCAAGACCCTGTCTCTACAAGAAAATGAAAAAATTAGCTGGATTTTATGAGTGACACCTGTAGTCCTAGCTACTTGGGAGACTGAGGCGGGAGGATCGCTTGAGCCCAGGAGTTCAAGGCTACTGTGAACCAGTATTGTGCCACTACACTTCTTTAAAAAAAAAATTTTTTTTGGCCAGGCGCAGTGGCTCACACTTGTAATCCCAGCACTTTGGGAGGCCGAGGCAGGTGGATCACCTGAGGTCAGGAGTTTGAGACCACCCTGGACAACGTGGTGAAACCATGTCTCTACTAAAAACACAAAAAACGTTAGCTGGGTGTGGTGGCGGGTGCCTGTAATCCCAACTACTTGGGAGTCTGCGGCACGAGAATCGCTTGAACCTGGGAGATAGAGATTGCAGTAAGCAGAGCTGGCACCACTGTACTGCAGCCTGGGCGACAAGAGTGAAACTCCATCTCAAAAAAAAAAAAAAATTCTTTTTTTAAAAAGCAGAATACTGCCCTCAATATTTGATCTATCCAAAGAAGACAGAAAAAGAAGAGCAGAGAAATACCAAAATGGGAAACATTAAACCTGCCGTATAAATTATTATATTGACTGTAAGTTTTTTTATTTTGAGCTTTTTTTCCTTTGTTTTAAATTAATAGACTTCATGTTTTGTCTGGGATAGGGACAGGAGTTAACCAGAAATGGGCATGAGGAAACCTTCTGGTCATTGGAGATGTCATGCATCTTATTTTGAGCAGTAGTTACACAAGATTTTTTATGGACTCCATGTTATAAAAAATATGATGTCTGTGAATATAATGTCTGACAATTTTACTGTGTTTACCAACTTTGTACATTTTTTTTTTTTTTTTGGCCTTATTGTATTGGCTAAACCCTGTAGTCCAATGTTAAATCGAAGTGTGTGAGTAAACATCCGTGCCCTGTTCTTAGGGAATAGCTAAAATTTAAAGAGTAACAACCAAATGTTGGCAAAAATATGGAATCACTAGACCTCCATAAATTTCTAATACAAGTATAAATGGTTTAACTACTTTGGAGGACTCTTTTTATGTTTACAAAAACACTTGTACAAAAATGTTTATAGTAGCCTTGTTCATTATAGCCAAAAACTTGAAACAACTTAAATCCCTCAACGTAAGAATGGGCAAAGTGCAAAATATTCACACAGTTGAATAGCATCCAGCAATAAAAAAGAATGAACTACCAAACACTGTAGATGAATTTCAAAACCATTGTTAAGTAAAAGAAGCTAGACACAATAGAGTACACATTTTATGATTCCATTTATTTGAAATCCAAGGACAGTTAAGCCGCACCGCTGAAGTGCAAGTCAGAAACGGCTTGTGTGGGGTGGGGACACTCTTAGTACACTGTTATGCTGTCGCTTCATTCCCTTTGCCTCAGCAAGCAGTTCTGCTTCTAGGTCTTTGTCCTACAGATAAACTCACATCACTTCTAAACCGATTAAAAATTCTCCAAGGTTAACACTTGCAGCATTGTTGATGAGTGGGGGTCTGATTATATCCATTGTGGTGCAGGTACTCAATATAATAAAGGAAAAAAGCCATCTTCAGGAAACTTGATATACTTAGGTTGGATGATCTCCTAGGTATAGGATAGAGAAAAAAATCAAAGGTATGTGGTATGTATTGCCATCCGTGTTTAAAAATAAAAGAGGACACAGGGGAAACTGTATATGCATGTGCTTTATCTAACCCTAACGTATTTCTGAAAGGAGGTCTAAGAAACTGCTAAGATTGAGTTTCCAGGGAGAGGAATTCAGTGGCTGGAAAGGAACATGGGAGATGTTTGGGTCTATCCTTGTTTTGTACATTTTGAATATTGAAACATATGAATGTATTACCTATTTTAAAAATTAAAGAATACAGTTACAGTTTGGAAATAACTGAAATAGTTCATCACACAGAGTTGCCTGAACTGACAGAAGCCTGCTACATAGACTTGCTGAGAACTCTCCCTTTCCCTCACCCCAGTGATACCTTGTGGATTTTGTGTGTTAGTCTTAAGTTGTCCCTTTTGTCCCTTACTGCCCATCCCATCTTTGTCCAGAATCATTTCCGTGGGCCACTCAGCTTGCTTCCCCTCCTTGCTGTTTGTTTTCTTTGTTTGTTTCTTTGTTTTTGAGACAGAGTCCCGCTCTGTCGCCCAGGCTGGAGCACAGTGGTGCGATCTCAGCTCACTGCAACCTCCATCTCCCGGGTTCAAGCGATTCTCCTGCCTTAGCCTCCTGAGTAGCTGGAATTACAGGTGCCCACCACCATGCCCAGCTAATTTTTTTGTTTTTTTAGTAGAGATAGGGTTTCACCATGTTGGCCAGGCTGATCTCGAACTCCCAACCTCAAGTGATCCACCCGCCTTGGCCTTCCAAAATGCTGGGATTACAGGCATGAGCTACCACACCTGGCCACTGGCTTTTTTTTTAATCATCCAGCCCAAAATGTCAGCCTTGCTGTTCTTTTTGACCCACTTGCCTTCGTCTTGTCTGTGCCCTCACGAGGCTTGCTATTCCCCAATTTTTGCCTACGTCATCTGTCTCTACTTCTGTCCTGGAGGATCCTTAAAAGTAGAGACTTTAAGGATACTGCCTGGAATCTGGGGGGATAAAAAGTATTTTATTGTCTCTTGGGAAAAATAAAACTAGTTCATGAAACTAGTAGGTTTTTAATTTTACCAATGTTGTTGCTCAGGTAAGGCTCGGTTTAAAAAGAGCGAGTGATTTTTTGAAATATTCAGTAGTAATTGAAACAAAGCAACATAATGCAAATGGTACATAGAAATGTACCATTTTTTGAATATTTTTAGAATATTTCTGAAATATTCACTAGTAATACAAATGGAGCAGCATAAATGGGGTGGCGGAGCTCTGGCCTCCAGGAGATGCTGGCTTATAAGGAACAGGGCCTCACACCAAGGAGGTGCTTATTACCAACCTTCACCTGCCTGGAGCCTTCTGTGTGGTCACCTAACTGCACTCAGCCCACCACACCCTCCAAGTCTAACCCTGCAGAGCAGCCAGGCTGCTTCTTGACATTCATGATTCTCTACTTTGATTCCTGCCATTGCTCTTCATTGAATGGGACCCCCCTGGGGGTCCTCGCCCATCTTCTCCCTCAACTTTCTGGCTCAGCCCCATACTTCACCTTTTCTCTGAAGGCTTCCCTGATGTATTTGTTTCCTCTTGCTGCTTTAACACATCACAGCAAACTGAGCAGCTTTTAAAAACACACACTTACTCTTTTATAGTTCTGAAGGTGAGAAGTCCAAAGTCAGTTTCACAGGATTAAAGTCAGAGTATTGACAGAGCTGGTCCTTCTGGAAGTTCTGAGGGGAGAATTCATTTCCATACCTTTTTCAGCTTCCAGCAACTGCCTTGGCTTGTAGCCCCTTCTTTCATCTTCAAGGCCCATCATTCTGTTCTCCATTTCCATCTTCACATCACTTTCTCTTCTGGCTTCACTCCACCTGGTCCCACCTGGGTCCTCTCCCCATCACAAGATCCTTGATTTAATCACATTGGGCAGGTCTCATTTGCCATGTAAGGGAATCTGTTCACAGGTTCTGAGGTTAGGGTGCAGATCCTAGGATGTCATCACCATTCTCCTGCTCACACTCTGTCCATTCTTCACTTACCTCATAGGATAATTAGCTGGTAATTATCTCTTCACCTGACTTGAGGGCTGTGGTGGGCTCTTTCTATCTTGCCTGCCTGGTGCTCCTGCCATGCTGCCATGTGGTAGAATCCTGGTGTTTGAAGGAGTGAATAGACTGCCCAGTACAAATAGCACTGGAGTTCAGAGCACAGACTGCCTGGCTGTGGATCCTAACTGCACCTCTCACCAGCCCTGTCTACTCTGTGTCCCATCTGCAAAATGGTGATGAAGAATGAAAACCAGCCTGGAGCCCACAGTAGAGGGGTTCAACTGGGTCACATGTGAAATCTCATTAGAAGAGTGCCTAACAATAAAGTCAAGACAGTTTTGCCATTGTTGTTATTGATTTTGTTTTTCATGTGAAATGGTATATGTTATGTAAATTATTATTGAGAAGTTTAGGAAAGGATAGGCTTTTTGCTATTTAGTTATGTTTGTTTATTTATTTTTATTTTATTTTTATTTTATTTTTTTGAGATGGAGTCTCGCTCTGTCGCACAGACTGGAGTGCACTGGCACTATCTCGGCTCACTGCATCCTCCACGTCCCGGGTTTGAGTGATTCTCCTGCCTCAGCCTCCTGAGTAGCTGGGACTACAGGCGCCCACCACCACACCCGGCTAATTTTTGTATTTTTAGTAGAGACAAGGTTTCACCACGTTGGTCAGACTGGTCGTGAACTCCTGACCTCAAGTGATCATCCTGCCTCAGCCTCTCAAAGTGCTGGGATTACAAGCATGAGCCACCACACCCAACCTGTTTAAAGAAATCTTTTCCTTGATTTTAAATATTTTCCAAAAAGTTTTTAGACTGTATGATAAGTAAAGGTGATAAAGAATTTGCTTAGGATGACCGTGAACCTGTGGAACAGTCCGTTGTGCACCACTCTTCTTTAAGTGGGTGTCAACTGCTCAGGAGAGATTACTATGCAGAGTTAATCCTGAGATCTCATTAGCCTAAGAGATGGTGGAGATTCCAGGAAAGGTTAAAGGTGTGTGTGACTATGGAATGCACATAATATTTCACTGAATTTATGGATACACTTGAGACTTCCAGCTTTTTGAAGCCACTCTACTGTAAGCCAAATGTGCCCTTAAATTCAGCTAACCCTCACTGAGGACCCATCAAGTTCTTTGCACCATTCTAACAGAGATAACTTTGTGAAGGTCCCTTGATACCTCTGTTAGGAACTTCTAGGTGTCATGTGCCTTTGGTCTTTTTATGTCTCAATCTTGGTATTCAGTGGTGTTTCCATCAGTATACATAATCCAGAAATCCAAGGGTTGTTTGCATGAGATTTCTAGTTTGGGAAGTGAGAGTCCTTTGTTAATTGTAAAATGTGCTGGATTGGTCAGGTGTGGTGGCTCACGCCTGTATTCCCAGCACTTTGGGAGGCCGAGGCAGGTGGATCGCGAGGTCAGGAGATCGAGGCTAACACGGTGAAACCCTGTCTCTACTAAAACTACAAAAAATTAGCCGGGTGTGGTGGCGGGCACCTGCATTCCCAGCTACTGGAGAGGCTGAGGCAGGAGAATGGTGTGAACCTGGGAGGCGGAGCTTGCAGTGAGCTGAGATTGCGCCATTGCACTCCAGTCTGGGCGACAGAGCGAGACTCCGTCTCAAAAAACAAAAAACAAACAAAAAAAAATGTGCGGGATTGTTCATCCTCGGGAGGCAGTATATGCCATTATGGGGATGATAGCATCCCATATGCCATGCAAAGAAAAAGCCATATCCCAGTAAAGAGAGGTGCTGGACTGTGATGTCAGAGCACACCTGTGTTGCAGGAGAGCTAAACAAGTCTACTGCAGTTAAAGAAATGTTTAAAATACCTTGCAGCAAGTTTTTCATTGAGAGCACGTACTCTGACCAAAGATCGTGACTACTTGGTGTGCATGAAAGTCATATTTTTAGAATGCCATGAAAAATGGAGTAGTATATGAAAGGCATTCTAGCTTTAGGAAATGATGGTAGTAAGGATTTTAAATTAAAGACATAATAAGATCTGCCTAGGCAGAGTGAAGAGAGACAGCTTAGTAGTGAAAAATAAGGTTATCAGACAAGTAAATGGCAGGCTGGAAAATAAAAATGTATCATTTGAATGGCAGGGAACCATTGCCAGTTTTTCAAAAAGCAAGATATTGAAATACCCTCTTCATCATTTAACTTGATCGTTAAAGGAGTGATCCAAGTGATCCTAGAGTTCTAGTGACAATGGAAGGAAAAATTGTAGTAGTCCCACTTGAAGATTAGGGTCCAATTTATGAATTTATTTTGGGGATTGAGGTTCGAGTGTAGATTAAATATAAAATGAAGAACCAGACAGCTCTACTTCAAAATTGGATGCAAGTAACAAAGGACAAAGAATAGTTGCCGACTCGATTCTGTTCTGTGGAAGGCAGACATAATGTTCTGTGATTGAGATCTTGGAATTTGGGGTGATTGGGGGGGTAGAGTGGAAATAAAGCCCTTTTTTCACCATGTTAGGTAGGAAGGGTGATGAAGTATCTAAATTGTGTAGTTAAACTAAATCAAGCAGATTTGGAAAGGTGCTGTTCTCAACGGATAAAGACCTGACCATAGGAAGGAATCCATTGTTGAGTCCTGCAGGAGGCCTTCTACCTGGGGCTAGCCCAGAGCTCTGGAGGAGCCATAGGCAACCACCTCCTCCCGTCTCTCACTCTGAATCCAGGTGTTACCACTACGGAAAAGAATCCAATCCTAATGCTGAGGAGGAAGTGGTTCTTACAGATATGATAGGCCAAGATTTCCACCTCTCAGAAATCAACAGAGTTGCATTGTGGAGTTGAGGGGAGAAAGGTTGGCCACTTGAGCTGTGACCTGAGGGTACGAAAGAGCTCCTGATTCAAATGTGAGCTAGCAGGAAAGAGACACCCCCTCCCTCCAAAAAGTGATACGACTTCTTTCTTAGCAGAATTCCAGAGCTCTGAGTGAGAGAGGGACATAGTGACTCTTTGCTCTAATTCCTGGATTTTGCTGGTCACTTGTGGGCTAGAAGGAGTTGGAGCTGGTGACTTGGCAGGAGAAGGCAGGAAGGACATTGCTTGGGCATACTCAGCCCTGTGCTAGTTGAACCACTTCCCGCATACCCTAAAGGCCACATGCCTTGCTATGGTTGCAGAGCCCAAGTCTGCTCTAATCTCAGTGTTTTACCTGCATTTCAATAGTACTTCTCACTTCATGCTTCAGGAAGTGCTTGGCCAAGACACCCTATATCTGTTGGCATAATAGACAGCCACCTAGCATGTAGGCTGCATGATAATTGTTTTGTTGGAGTTCTAGGATAGCAAGGAGATGGAGAGATGAGGAAGATACCCATATTACAGAGGAAGAGTTACAGCGAGGCCCCTACGCTCAAAGAACTTAAAATTCTCATGGGTGCGTCAGACACTGAACAGGCAAACTTTTAAAAGAAGAAAACATAAATGGACTACTCAGATGTTGTGAAAGGTGCTCTAAAGACAAAGTGCAGTGGTGAGTTGGGTGGGAGGCTGCCTGGTCGGGTAGATGGCACAGGTGTCTATGGTCATTAACATTTAAGCTGAGACCCAAAGGATGGGGAGCATCTGGCCAGGGGAGAGCCAGTGGGAAAGCATCCAAGGAGGAAGAGCAGTCAGTGGTCAGTGGGAAGGTGGACGCAGTGACAACTGAAAAGATTTGAGACTTGAGAAGACCAGTTTGATGACTGCAGTGGCCCATGCAGGATGTGCTGGGTCATGAACCAGGGCAGCATTGACGCATGACGCAAAGAAAAGACATCTCTGACTCAGCGAAAGTCAGGAAAGTGAAACTCACAGCAAGTATGAGTGGAAATTCTTCTGTTCTCTAGTTGGAAGTGTTGACTGGGGGAGCTTGTTGAGAGTCTTGCTTGGGGCTTATAACCTGTTTTCTCTGAGAAGGCTAAAACAAGCTGTTGTCCTGAAGAGACAGGTAGCTGGAAGTGGTAGGGAGCTAGAAAGGTGGAGAGAGAATGTGGGATAATTGCTGTGTGGAATGGGAAAAGGCCTAAGAAGCATGCCCAGCAGACAAAGCATAGAATCTGCATGCCCGTCCACATAGTGTTGTAATTGTTCCTCCAGCGAGGCCACCACCCAACCTTTGGGTAGAGGAAGCAGGTGGAGAGGCTGTTGGAGCTTTTCTGGGTGGTTGAGACAAGACAGGCAAGGAAGCTAGAGAACTGGTGGTGTGGGCAAGTGATGCTGATGATCAAAGCACAGGAAGCCAACAGACAGAGATTTAGACCCAAGAAGGGAGCTTGAGGTACAAGAAAACCTCAGGGTAGACAGGAAGGAGGCGTGGTGAAAGTGATGAGAGGGAAGAGTAGAAGGGTGGTCCAGGGTCAGACAGGGAGTTAGATTTAATCCTTCAGGGCACTTTCATTACATCATAGCTGCCATTTTGTCTTTTATCTGACTCAGTAATAAGTAATGTTTTCATTAAAGGGAAGTGCTTGGCAGGTAGGTTAAACTTCGTTGAGTTCTGATCCTGTCATAATTATTGTGTATACCTTTCTCAGCTTTTTGTCTACTTGAGACATATTTCTTCTTTTGTCCTTTGAGCAGCCAAAATGGAAGTGTTGGATGTGTTGGCTCTGTTGGTAGGCTCCTGTTGGATGCCTGTTGTCACTCATAAATGTAACACCACAGCCATAATTGATGGAGAGTTGAGTTGCAAGCTTTTAGGACTAATTGCAAAGTCTAAACTAAACCATTTCCTGGCGCTGCCTTTAAATAATAATAATAATACCTTGTATAGATATAGTGCTTTACAATTTACAAAGCACTTCCACATCCATCATCTCATTTAATCTTCACAATAAACAATGCTTTTTGAATGCTTAGATCTTTCCTAAGTGAGAAATCATGTTGCACATCCTGCTTTAATCATAGTGAGTCGCCAAAAGTTCTTGATACAATAACCATTTATGGAGTACCTTCTATGTATAAAGCACTTTACTAAGGATACCAAGGGGTAAATTTTCAGTAAATAAATATCCAGTAAGTAGTACCTATCAGTAAATATGATCTTGCCTCCTAATTTACCTTCCCTTCCTAGTCACAATCACTATTTTGGAGGCTACTTGCTATGCCATAAATTTATATAAATATTGCCAGGAATTCATTGTATCAGAGTTGAAGTTTTAAAACTGAGGATTCTGATACTTGTCTAAGCTTATGATTCGTCAGAAAGCCATCTTGTCTATTTCAACTTGCACTTTTCTTGAAGATTATTACTTGAATCTCAAGAAAAATATTTCAAGGCCTCAGCATATCTGAAAATGCCAGTCATTGAGTTCAGTGTCCTCATTGGAGTGATTTGGGTACAACTTGGCAAAAAAAAAAAAAAAAAAGAGTACAATTTGGCAAAAAAAAAAAAAAAAAAAGATATAACTTGGTACTTGGTTCCAGAAGGCTTATTATTCATTAAAATAGAAGACATGGCCATCTCTGGGCTCTACTGGCCAGACTGGGATGCTTTGAGGAGACAGAGGACTTCCTGGGAGGCTGCCCTCTGGGTGAGGGGGAATGGAAGGTCATATTGGAGCTGGGCCCAATCCCAGGGCAAGAATCCTGAACCTGTGTCCTGGAGTCCCCCAAAGGTCCAGGCATGTCTTCTGGGCCACCATGGCTCTTCAGAGGATACATAGACTTTGATGTCTTATTCAAGATCCTCCAAATGTAGAACCCCCAAAATAATAGGAACCCTGCCATCAAAGTCCCCTGGTCAGAGTAGCTCCGTGAAAGTGAGCGGTGTGACCTGCAAGCCATGATTCCTTCTCCCGTCCGGGGCTGGAGGAGGCCCCAAGGTCTGATGTTGAATTTCAGCTGAGAAACCTCTTTTGTTGATGAAACACAGGTGGTCGTCAGGGGTGCTGATGATGAGTCGGGTCCCCTTGGTGCAGCCGTTACCTCCCCAGCCATCTTCCTGCTCCTTGTTTGACACCTTCGTATTATTAATTCGCATGTTAACACTGGCTCTCACTCACCTATTTACGTGAGCATGTGGTTTGGGAATTGGGGGAGGACAAAGCCAGATCCTAAATTTTTTTTTTTTAACTAGTGTATACATTCTTGGACATAGATTTTTAGGAATATTTTCCTATGATAACATCTTTTTAAATAACAGGTTCTGTGTTTTACGAGGGAGGCTAATGTCTGTATTGCCGAACTCTCCCTTGATTCTTTTGATGCGGAGCTTAGAACTCGTCCTTGTTGGTGTCGGGCAGATGTGCCCAATGCTTTGTTTTGACAGAGGAGGTGCGCTCAGCATCTGAGCATCCCATAAATACTCCAGAGAGGAACATAATTAGGATACAGTGTGGTGCTGGGAGATTGAGCGTCGGTTGAGTCTCAGTGATGTTTCCGACTGGGGCTGGAAACGTGCTTTATGTCATTGTATTCTGATCATTGAGGTCTCTCTTTATAGGGCATCTTTTATGACCAAGACTGTCCAGTACCAAAATGAGCTACATAAATTCCTAATCTGGGATACAGCTGGACAAGAACGAGTAAGTCACTCTTAATTTACTCTGTTTCTCTGAGGCCCAAATGAAAGTTCCAACTAAACCGTCAGCATCCCTGTCATCTCACGTTACTCACTCCTCTTCTGTGCACCGGAAACACATCTATTTCCATTTGCGTAGGCCAGCCTTTGCCTTTGCCTTTTCAATTAGAGCCACAGAGTCCCCCGATGGAGAAAGTGATAATGGGCACTGAAGGCATTTTTATGCCTTATGGTGTCTTAAAGTAAATGCTGACCAACAGGCCTGATAAAATCCCAGTCAGAGCACTGTGTATAATTTGGGGCTCCCTCCTCTAGTAAGGATATAGAAAGCAATTAGTGATAGAAAGGGTGAGTTAAGCACAACTCATTTATCGCTGCCTTTTAAAAGCTAAAGAGGGAACTTTACAGCATATAAAGTGTGAGATTTAAGTGAAAAGGATAAGCTAACACAGTGCCTTGCAGTAGATACTTAATAAATGCCTGATGACAAAATTAGCCACAATGGTTATCTACTTAAGGAAAAGCCGGAACCAGAAGTGGGGCCTGGACATAGCAGCACGGGGTCTAATGGAATTTGGGGAAGCCCACCCAAATCAGAAACGGCCGGGAAGGCAGGGCTGGGGCAGACACTTCCGCCTACTCCCCTTTCCTCTGGATTCTAAGACACATCCGCTGCCTCCCCTTTCCTCTGGGTACTAAGACACATCTGCCGCCTCCTCCCCTTTCCTCTGGGTACTAAGACACATCTGCTGCCTCCTCCCCTTTCCTCTGGGTACTAAGTCCAATTTCCCTTCCAAGGTGTCTCTGGCAGCCACCCCATTATTCAGCAGCCGTTTAATTTAGTTTTCAAACAATACGATCCAAACAGCACATCTGATAGATGCACGGTACTATCTTAAGCTCTTAAAAGTGTACCAGAAGTAATCAGGAAAAATAGTCTGTCATCACAGCCTTATCTAAGACGCCATAGATAGTGTGTGTAGTATGAGATCTGACAAGAATCATCACAGACAGATGGAGGAAAACAAAACAAGCCGTTACTGTTGTCCTAGACATAGACTCCATGCATTTGTACACACTTAACGTCTTAAGTTTGCTCTGTTTGGTTTCTTCTGTTTTTAACACTGGATGTTGTTCCTCTGTCCCATTACTCATCTGAGATACTTCTGCTTCCCGTCTTGCACTCCCCATTCCTTCTCCTTTGCTCCATCTAGAGTGGAGCATTTAGAACAGCCGGACCTTTGCTAACCATCGCTCTTCTGTCCTTCAGAAGTGTGTTGCTTACCAGAATCCTCCTGAATATATCTGTAGACACAGCCCTGGGTTCTTTCCCTCTCAGCCACAAATCCATGTGGCCCTTCCTACTAGTAATATATGTACCCTCCACTAAATCCCAAGTTTCAATTACCCCTCACATATATTTGATGATACAGCAAAGCCCTCATCATAAAGAATCATGCTGTAATACAGATTCCATTATGTTTTGAATCAGAGCCTGTCCTGGTATACGCAGTGATGTATAACATCTCTTTTTTTCTGAAACACACAAAAAAATAACACAAGGGTGTTTGCCTCTTTCCCTTTCTGCCAGCATGGTAGCAGAAATCTGTGAAGTTTTATATTTAGCTGGTTTTCCTGCCTCTTGCTTGTCCACTTCTAATTGGTTCTGCAACAGGAGTAGTTGCTCTGAGATGCAAACCTGCCTCCAGCCTGCCTGACGCACTATCACGCAGCCCAGAGCTGCACAGGAGATGCTCATGGGGCCAGGCCACAGGCCAGGGGTGCTGACCAGGAAGCCCTGCATGGAGAAGGCAGGAGAGGAGCACCACCTGATGAGCACTCACTCCAGCCAGTTGTTGCTGGGCATGAGCACATGTCCAGGGTGGCCAAAGTGCAGTGCTAAGGAAAGCCACACACCTGACAGCTACCCACAAATTGTTTGAAATGCTGGGAGGATCACACA
Organism: Theropithecus gelada; assembly: GCF_003255815.1. Lineage (NCBI taxonomy): Eukaryota > Metazoa > Chordata > Mammalia > Primates > Cercopithecidae > Theropithecus > Theropithecus gelada. The sequence continues at coordinate 44,262,592 of NC_037678.1, read as the reverse complement.
AGACACATCTTGTAAGCCTGCCTGGGTCAGGGACTGCCTGTTTATCCTGGCAGTGCAGTGAAGGTCCAGAATGTGCCATCCACAGCCAAGATCTATTTTCACCTCCTCCCACCAATCTGTCCTCTAGCACAAACTGCGTGCAGTTCTCCAGCATGCCATAGTTTCGTACCCTCATGCCCTTCCACAACTCTATTCAACCTTCAGAACCCACCTCTGATGTCACCTAAAGGGGGCTTTCCTGCCATCCCTGCTCTCGGACAAGAAACCACATCGCCACACTGCTGTGTTGCTCAGACCCACATCTGGAGGTGTCCCTGGGTTCCTCCCTCGCCCTCAGCGCTGGACACCTGCTCCATCCGGCTGTTCTGACAGCTTCATTCTCTAAATGTATCACACTTGGATTCACTTCTCCGTCTCCGCTCCCAGCGCCCTGCTCTCAGCCACCTTGGCCATTCACTGAGTACTTGAGCCTTTTCATGGGTCCCCTGCTTTCCCTCTGTCCATTACATGTCCTCATAGGACCCAGAGGAATGTTCTGGAAACAAAAATCAGCCCATGTTATCAGCCTGCTTAATATCCTTCAGTGACTTCCCGCTGCACATCTCATAACAACCACACTCTGAACAGAGACCTCTCAAGCCCCACGTGACTTGCCCAGACCTCCCTCTGGGCTCCTCTCTTCTCAGGGCCTCCAGCACTCCTTGGCCTCATGCCTCTGGATACACTGTTCCTTCTCACCAAAACTCTCTGTTCCCTCCACTGGAGCCCAGCTGGCTCCTTTCCCATCTTTTAGTCTCAGGTTAAATGTGACACACTCAGAGTTTTCTCTAAACCCCCTGCATCTAAGCAGGGCCCCAACTTTGTTCTTCATTACTGCCCTTACTTGTTTTCCTCAGAACATGCATTAGAAATTGTCCTTAGATACCTGTCTACCTACCTTCATTGACAGAATCTCCCATCAGACTGTAACTCCAAGAGCTGGGACCACAGTGTCTTGTTCACTGCTGTACCCCAGGGGCAGCATGGTGCCTGACCTAGAGCTGATGTTCAGATGTTGGTTGGTTGGTTGAATCAGCACATAAACTCTTTGGAGTATTCCTTTGTATCCTGAAGTCTGTGATTGCACTCATCCATGGGATTGTCACCTATTTCCTTACCTGTCTGCCTTTCATTAGACTGTAAGCTCCTTGAGGGCAAGGACTGCCTTCATGTCTCTGCTCTCAGCCCCTGGCACATGGTATTGATGCCCGTAGGTTTATGTCTACTGATTGCCAGCCCTACTTAGACACAGATAAGGACAGCTCCTCTACCTACTTTTACCATGTGAGTAGTGCATGACTCAAATTATAAATTTCTGGCGTTGTATGTTTATTATTCTTTGTAGTTAGGAGATTTATTGTAGAACCAGAATTGTCATAAAATGAAAACCCTTTTGATGAACTGACTATTCAAACACCCTCCCCAACCTCCCCATTTGACATCTCGTACTGCACATAGTTTTGGCAGATGGGTTGTCTTTCTGATGGTCCAGCTACATTTGATTGCAAAGTGATTTCATTAAGTCAATGAAAGTGATTTTGGAGATATTTCTCAAATGTCCTGTGAAGCCCTTGACAGTAGAGATCTTATTAACTGAAATGAAGAAGAAGAATACTGCTCAGGATGATGATATGAGTGCTTCAGAAGATAATGGTTTGTGTATCAAAGGGTTAAGAGGGGCCTAGGGAAAATTGATGAAGCCCTCAAATATTTTTGTAAAAATTTGTCATTTTTATGATAAGACTATGAAAGTCAAACATGAAATGAAGGATATCGTATTGTGCTAGCATGTAGTTTTATCAGAAAACTCCTAGCCAAGTTATCAATCAAGTTCGACTCAGTGTTCATCCAGAAAATTAACTCCTGGCTGCAACAATAAACCTAAGGTTTTTCAAATACCAGATAAAATTAAACTTGATTTTATGATTTTGAATTTATCTTCTCAAGATAGAGCCTTTGTGAGACCATTTTGTCCCTATTATTTGCTATCTTGAATGAATGCATTTGAAGTCACCCTTTCTCCACCAATGATCCTTCAGTAACAAAGACTCCTGCAGTAGTATTGAGACAGATACAACACATACATTCAGAAGCATCATAAAGACACCATACATGTAGTAAGAACATACCAAATGCTTGCCGTCTGTATGTGATTGTATAAAAGAAAGTTTCTTGGCCAGGCATAGTGGCTCACGCCTATAATCCCAGCATGTTGGGAGGCCAAGGCAGGTGGATCACTTGAGGTCAGGAGTTCAAGACCAGCCTGGCCAACATGGTGAAACCCCATCTCTACTAAAAATATAAAAATTAGCCAGGCATGGTGGCGCACACCTGTGGTCCCAGCTACTTGGAAGGCTGAGGCAGGAGAATCACTTGATCCCGGGAGGCAGAGGTTACAGTGAGCCGAGATCGCACCACTGCACTCCAGCCTGGGCCACAGAGTGAGATTCCATCTCAAAAAAAAAAGCTTCTTAACCGGAGTCTAATAGACATTGCATCCAGTCTTGAAAGATTTACATTCCTACATCTTAATGTGGTTTCTCCCAATGACTGTCTTTACGGAGATAAGAACACTAGGAAGACTCGGACTTATTTATTGTCACAGTAGTCATGTGAGGAATTATTCTCCTGTTTAAAATCAGGAACAAGTGTAGTGGCTTAGTATCATCTAGAATTGGGGCAGACAGTCCCAGAGACCAGAGTCTGCAGTGCATCATCCCCACTGGCCAGTGCTCAGTTACCATCCACTTGAAGAGCAGCAAGACCTGACTCTGTGAGTAGAAGCAAACCCAAAAGTGATCTCATTATTAGAATTTGCAGACAGAATTTACACATATATTTTTGGGCCAAATCCAACCTGCCGCCAGTTTTTGTAAATAAAACTTTCATGGAACGTAGCCAGGCTTGTTTGTTTATTATCTATGGTGGGGATGTCCAGTCTTTTGGCTTCCCTGGGCTACATTGGAAGAAGAATTGTCTCAGGCCGCATATAAAATACACTAATGATAGCTGATGAGCTTTAAAAAAAGAAAATCACAAAAACAGCTCAATGTTTTAAGGAAGTTTATGGATTTGTGTTGGGCCACATTCAAAGCTGTCCTGGGCCACGTAACAGGCCGCAGGTTAGACAAGCTTGGTCTGCGGCTACCTTCACTCTACAATAGTAGAGTTGAGTAGTTGCAGCAGAGATTATGTGACACATAAAGCCAGGATATTTACTACCTGGTCTTTACCGGAAAACGTTTGCCATCACCTGATTGAAAGCCAGGTTTGGAGCAGAAATGTGCTGACATCTTTTGAGTCTCTTACATGCCTCCACCTTCCTTCTTTGCATCAAAAGGACATGAAAGTTTCCATGTCAGTAATAGCAGAGTGGCTTGCCCTCCCACAGATAACAATTATGTATAAACTCTGGACAAAACATTTAAAAAACAACTGTTTGAAGGCACTGCAGAGCAACCAAATGCAGTCAGGGACTGCAAAGGGGAGCTTTCTTGTGTAAGATCCACATTTTTACAGCTTTTCCCCAGTGGGCACTTCCCAGTTCGTGTGGCACAGGGTAGCTAGGCCTTAAGCAGAAAGCTTGTGATGAGTGCAGAGTTTAGGACTGCTAGAGCAGCCAGAAAAATAGGAGGCAAATCGCAGAAAAGAGGGATTCAACAAGGAGGGACCCCGTAAAGTCTGTTTATAAATTTCCCTGAAGTTTTTTTGACCCCCAAATTGTGAATTCACAAGAGAGACGGTATAAAATGCAACAGAAACCAGTAGGTGGAAAGGGTGACAAGACAGCAGAGATGTCAGCTGCTCTTCATTACGGCAGGGCTAGACTTCAGAGTTTGAATCCAATCCTACTGTGGTACAGGGGATCACTGAACACCTTGGGCATTCCAATGAAACTTCAGAAGGGCCATGCCTTGGGAGTAGAAACGGTGTCCTAGGACTGAGGGCAAATCCAAAAACCCAAATAGACCCTCCCTCACAACGTGTAAAACCAATCTCAGGATGAGTCACCAGTAGCTTAATACTCTGCAGAGAAGATTTTAAAAAACCAAGCATCTACAGTGCATCATCCGCACTGTCCAGTGTACAGTCAGTGCTACTACACATATGAAGAAACAGGAAGGTGTGACCCAGTGAGCAGAAGCAAACCCTAAAGTGACCCTTTTCTTGGAATTTGCAGACACAGAATTTAAAGCACATATTTTACATATGTTCAGAGATTTAAAGAAAAGTAGGCCAGGCACAGTGGCTCACGCCTGTAATCCCAGCACTTTGGGAGGCCACGACAGGCATATTGTTTGAGTCAAGGAGTTCCAAACCAGCCTGGACAACATGGTGAAAGCCCATCTCTTAAGGGGAGGAAAAAAAAAAAAAAAGGAGTGTTAATGACTTAACTGCAAATGGGCAGTCTCACACAGAATGGAAACTAATAAAGAATCACATGAAAATGCTAAAGCTGAAAGCTGCAATATCTAAGATGAAAAATTCACTGGAGGGTGATAGAACAAATTAATCAGAAGAATAGAAAAAAAGTAGAAAAATATGGACAGAGTCTCAGTATTATAGGGACAAATTCAAACAGCCTAACATATGTGTAATTGGAGAACCAGGAGGAGCAAAGAGAGAGATGGGAACAGAAAAAAAAGATTTCAAGAAATAATGGCTGAAAATTTCCCGAATTTGGTGAAATATATCAACTCACAAATTCAAGAAGTTCAACAAATCTCTAAGTACAAAGAAAACCATATCTAAGTAAGTCATAGTCAAACTGCTGAAAAGCAAAGGTAAAGAGAAAATCTTGAATACAGCCAGAAGTAAAAGACACGTAAACAGGAGAACAACAATATGACTGACTTTACACATGAACACTGGAGACCAGAAGCCAGAGGAACAGGATTGTTAAACTGCAGAAAGCAAAAACCTATCAATTTGCCAGACTTCGTTTTCAAATCTAAAGTCAAAGTAAGAACATTTTTAGAAACACAACAACAGAAATCAACAGCAGCCATCCCAGAAAGCTTTTCACACTAAAGGAAAATGACAGTGCGTGGTAATTCAGATCCATGGGAAGAAATAGTATCCACTAGAAATGGCAAATAGAAACGTCTGTTTTTTCTTCTTAAATTATTCAAAAGTTAACTGACTAATTCAAAAATTATAACACTGGATTGTATAGTTTATAGCGTATGTAGATTTAGATTATTTGACAGTGGTAGTACAAAGAATGATAAGATAACAGAAATTAGACTTTTGCAAGTCTCTGATATTTTACATAAAGTGCTACATTTTAAACTCTAAGTAGACTGTAGAAAAACGTGCAGTAGTCCAGACACAGTGGCTCACACCTGTAATCCCAGCACTTTGAAAGGCCAAGACAGGTAGATTTGAGACCAGGAGTTCAAGACCAGCCTGTCTAATGTGGCAAAACCCCGTATCTACTAAAAATACAAAAGTTAGCCAGGCATGGTGGCACTTACCTGTAGTCCCAGCTACTTGGGAGACTGAGGCACAAGAATTGCCTGAACCCGGAAGACAGAGGTTGCAGTGAGCCAAGATCACACCACTGCACTCCAGCCGAGGTGACAGAGCAAGACTGTCTCAAAAAAAAATAAAAATGTGCAGTATATATTATAGTTACAAAAGCAACAACTTAAAAAATAATACAAGCAAGTACAGTTCAAAAGTCAGTAGAGAAGTTAATATACTAAAATTGAACACTAAGAAAAATTCAAGCAACGCAAAAGAGGAAAAGAAAGGAGGAGCAGGAATTTTTTTAAAAATGGAACAGATACAGGCCAGGCACGGTGGCTCACACCTGTAATCCCAGCACTTTGGGAGGCCGAGGCGGGTGGATCACCTGAGGTCAGGAGTTCAAGACAAGCCTGACCAACATGGAGAAACCATGCCTCTACTTAAAAAAAAAAAAAAACACACACACACAAAATTAGCTGGACAGAGTGGCGCATGCCTGTAATCCCAGCTACTTGGGAGGCTGAGGCAGGAGAATCGCTTGAACCCAGGAGGCAGAGGCTGCGGTGAGCTGAGATCACGCCATTGCACTCCAGCTTGGGCAACAAGAGTGAAACTCCGTCTCAAAAAAAAAAAAAAAAAAAGAAAAGAAAAGAAAGAGAAATGGAACAGATATAAAACAAAATGATAGACCTAAATCCAAATATATTAGTAAATACATTAAATGTAAAGGAGCTGAACTGCTGAACCTTCCACTTAAAAGGCAAAGGTTGTCAAAAATCAGAACCCAACCATGTGCTGCTTATAAGAGGACTACTATAAATATAAAAACAAAGTTAGAAAATTATAGAATGTAAAAGGATATAGTATGCAAATAAAAAACAAAAGAAACCCATGTGGTTATAAAATATCAATAAAATGGACATGAAAACAAAGTGGAAGAAGGACATGGTGAGAAGAATATTGAGGAACTTTCTGTGTTGATAGAACTGTTTGACATCTTAGTGGATGGTACTCACACAGATGTATGCATTTGTCAGTTTATCAGATTGTACTGTGAAGATCTTTGCTTTTCTCTGTATGAGTTTTACCTTACGAATTTGAAGGAAGAAGGAAAACACGACCCTGTAAAGAACATTGCCAATATAAGTACATCAAAAATGAAAGCTAACACCATAACCTTTATTCTGTCTGTGCACTTCTGTCTCATTTTCCCTTGTGCTGTTGAAGTCAACCCAACACTTTATCTCTTTTTTACTCAGTAGTATAGTTTTCTTTTCTGTGGTGCTTTCTTGCTTATAACCTTTATTTTTGTTTTCTTCTCTCTAAAACTTAATGTCTCCTTTATTGGAAGTTAGTAGGCTTTCACCTCAGAGGCAGGGGTTTCTCACAAAGACTGGTAACAGTTTCTGTGTATGGACAGCGAGGTCTGACACTTAGTTTGACAGCTCCCCACACTCATGCAGTTCTTACTCATTTGTTCACCAATTTTTGATAACCTATAGCATGTAGATGCTAGGCCCTGAGATAAAATGGCATGCCCAGCAGACATGCTGACATCCCTCATGGAGCTTACAGTCACAACTTCACTTTCTTTGGTAAAACTCAAATTAATACAAAACTTTAAAAGCCAAAAGGTCAAACTCATTGGATAGGGAGTTCCAGAATCCATAGTTGTGTATGTGGTTTATGTATGTGTACCATATGCTCGTCTGTGATCATTCCTGCCTGTGTTCAGGGGTAAACCACCATTAACAACAGGATGCAGATACAGTGTCATCAGGTCATAAGTAGGGGTCAGGCTTCAGAGTCAGGGTGTAAGACGAAAATTAAGTATAGGCAAAATTCTTGTCATTAAACATTGGCATCATATTCAGTGGGTGAGATGCTCACACAGGACATGTGCCCAAGAACCGAGGTTGACTGGGGAAAGAACTTCGCAGCCTCCGTCTCACACTCATCGAGAGAAACAGCTCACTGAATCACGCTTGTTGTTCGGATGGTTATTCCTCTCCCTTCTCTTTCCTCCCTGTTGTGTGTCACGGGCATGGAGGCCAGGGTGATGAGTGGGAAGAAGCTGTGTATACAGGGTTAGAGTCATGTAAATGAAATGAGATCTGTACCCAGCATTTGGGAATTGCCACATGCATGGAGATATCAAAAAAGCAAGTCTCAAGCTCATCCAAGTAGTGAATGTAAATGTGTACTCATTTCTGAAGGACAATCAGTGTTCACATTCCAGGGTTTTCTTTATGACACCTAAATGCAGCCACTTCTCTGGAGAACTATGTATAGCATTATTTTTATCTCCGTGATAGTTAGGGAAGCCAAAGTTTAAAGGACTATTGAACAAATGAATTTGGGAATTATAACACTGAGTTCAATTAAAAAGCCTTTTGAGCTGAAACAATTGTTTATAGCACCATATTTAAGTCCTATAAAACTGTATTCTAAACTATCTTCTGAGAGACATTTCAGTGTTACGTTGAAAGTTTTTGCCTTTGGTAATTACTGGTTCATTTGCTTTAAAGCAGCATGTCATTTTCTTTGGCTTAAGAGAAAGATTACTTTTTGTGCAGGGATAATGGGCTTGTAAGTCTAGTGTAAAACGTATTTAACCGATTCTCCCAATTTTCTTTATTTTCCCTCCTCTGCAGTTTCGTGCCTTAGCACCAATGTACTATCGAGGGTCGGCTGCAGCTATAATTGTTTATGATATCACAAAAGAAGTAAGACTATATAGCTTTCTTTAGATTGTTTTGAGAACTCTCTTTTGGTTGGTTAGATCTCCAGTTGCTCTCCTTTTTTTGTGTTACAGGAGACATTTTCAACATTAAAGAATTGGGTGAAAGAGCTTCGACAGCATGGCCCACCTAATATTGTAGTTGCCATTGCAGGAAATAAGTGTGATCTTATCGATGTAAGGTAAGTGATTAGAGCAAGAGATTACAATACCTATTATGTGTTCCTTTTCTTAATGAGCAATATCCAGAATAAGAGTCTTGCTTTTATTTTATCTCTGACATTGAAAAATTCCTTTTGGTTGTGTGGTTGGAGTCCTAAAGTTTCAAACTAAAATTAAGATTTCAGGCATTTGGAGCTAATTATATTATATATATAGACAGGTGTGCAATTTACGGAAATACTGGTTGCTTTGCACCCGACATTATCTGAGATCAGAGCAGCCCCCAGGCTCCCATGACTTAGAATACTTGAACGCAGAAAGCACATTTATTGGCAGTTTCTCTGGGCCACTTCCATCATTCCCAGAGCAAGGGCTTTTTGAGAATTGTGGCTGGAGAAAAAACCCTGCCAACCCTAATCATTCCATTAGCTACATTACTAGTGGTACCGAGTTTTGTTTCATTTTGTTTGTTTACCCATGGATGTGATGTAGTCAGGAAGACCGTGTCTCAGGGCCCAGCCAGCAGCCATTTAGGTCATCCTTTGTCCTCATAAATCTGGTTAACTACTGGGTAGGTGGGGGTACAACTAACATCTTTGTGGGTAGAATTTCTGATACATAGTTGTTGCCTTTCAGAGAAGTCATGGAGAGAGATGCAAAGGACTACGCCGACTCTATTCATGCAATTTTTGTAGAGACCAGCGCAAAAAACGCGATAAACATAAATGAACTCTTTATAGAAATTAGTGAGTATCTCTGTGCCTTATCCATTTCCTCTGTAAAAGCAACTTAACACAGAATGATCTTCCTAGTTAGAATTCCCATCTTACTTAGAGCAGTCTAGTCTCTGATACTGCGATCAGTGAAACGAGATTGGAGAAGGTAAGAGTAATGGCCGGTTTTCATATCATGTTACAGTTGCTGAAGAGCTGTTGCCCTTCTGGAAAGAATGTTGCTACTGAATAAATAATGCACAGGGTATTGAGGTCATGAAAGCAGTCCCATTACTTTCTCTATTTAAATTTCTTTTTATTTTTTTCCATTAGTCGTCCAAGGTCATTGAAAATGAACAAAATGAATAAAGGAAAATGAAATGCAGGTATACTTGCACTGTAAGAAAACCCTCAAAAATAATACTAGACAAGTGAAAGGCAAGACCTGTTTTCCCTCTTTCCCTTCCCTTTCCAGAAGTGTTAATATGATGATACTAGACAGGAGAGGGGCTGCTGCATGCCTTTGGGATCCTCTGAAGATTGTATCTATGTTTATTCATTTCATTCAAATTCATCAAAATATTTATTGGGAGCTGTTCCAGGCTCAGGGGAAATAGCCATGAGGAAGATAGACGCAGCCCCTGCTCTCCTGGAGTGCACATTCTACAGAGGGAAACAGACAGTGAACACCAAATAAATAGGATCATTTCAGATCATAATAACTGATACGAAGAAAATAATTTAGGATGAAGTGAAGGAATGTCTGCAAGCAATCAGGGAAGGCCTCTCTAAGGAGATGCTATCAGAGCTGAGGTCCAAGGGAGCAGGCCCTGCAGAGGTATGGGGAGTCACATGAACTGAACATGTCAGACTTCCAGGTGGAGAAAAGCAGAACGCCATGAGAGCAGGGTGGATGTAGCGTTAAGATCCACCATGTGGTTGAGAGCCAAGGGGACTGAAGCAGAGTGGGTCCTTTGCCATTGGGTCAAGGAGGGGCATGCACTCCAGAGCCCACCAAGGCCAGGCAAGGATGACCCATGAGCAGAGCAGGCCCAGGTGAAGCCCTGGGAACCCCACTAAGGCCAGGCCCAGCTCTATCAGCTGGGACCACACTGGAATGTGGGCCCCTGGTTGGTAAGGTTCTTTTCACATTTCTTTTTACGTGTCCCATTGTTTAGATCTGGCCAATCATTTAAGTATTTTCAGAGTCCTTTGCAGGAAGGAGCCCATCTGCTGCCAGATATGGCCAGTGAACTACTTACTGCACCCTCTAGGCCAGCGCCTTCATTTCAGTGTTAAAAAGTCATGATGTCCCTGGGCATGGTGGTTGTCACTTATAATCCCAGCTACTCCAGAGGCTGAGGCAGGAGGATCACTTGAGGTCAGGAGTTTAAGACCACCCTGGGCAACAGTATAACCCTATGTCTTAAAAAATAATAAAATAAAAATACTAGGGCATTGTAGCATGCACCTGTAGTCCCAGCCACTTGGGAAGCCGAGGTGGGAGGATGGCTTGAGCCCAGGAATTTGAGGCTGCAATAAGCCATTGATTGCACCACTGCACTCCAGCGTAGGTGACAGAGCAAAACCCTCTCTCTTAAAAAAACAAAAATCATGTTTATTGTTGTCGTAGATGTAAATAGCAGGTGCCCAGATGAATTTCTGAAAGGCAACATAAAACCAGTTGGGAATTTTTCACAGCTCAAGCTGAAATACCTAAGTGTGTGGTGTCATGAGTATGTTAAAATTACCACTATCTTTTTGTGTTCTTTACTTTAGTGGTATTAAAAACAGGAAGGTAGGCCAGACATGGTGGCTCACACCTGTAATCCCAGCACTTCGGGAAGCCAACGTGGGTGGATGACCTGAGGTCAGGAGTTCGAGACCAGCCTGGCCAACATGGTGAAACCCCATCTCTACTAAAAATACAAAATTAGCTAGGTGTGGTGGTGCATGCCTGTAATCCCAGCTACTTGGGAGGCTGCGGCAGGAGAATCGCTTGAACCTAGGGGGTGGAGATTGCAGTGAGCCAAGATCACACCATTGCACTCCAGCCTGGGCAACAAAAGCAAGACTCCATATCCAAAAAAAAAAAAACAACAAATAAACAAACAAAAAAAAAAACGAAGGTAGTAGTAAACCAACAATGAAATTCTTATATAAAAACTAGTATGTACATATTCATTTTAACTGTGAAAAATAAAACCTATATGTTCACAAAGATTAGAAAAATTGAGAGACATGTACATAGACTTTATTGTCCACTGGTTTAGTAAAACTGCACGAGCACAGTGCCTGGCACACTGACTTTGTATTGAAGTGTAGTAGACATACAGAAATGTGCACATATCAGAAGTACAAAGCTCAGTGAATTTTCACAAACTGAATATACTCCAGTGCTTGGCACTCTGGTTGGGACATGGCCATTCCTACACCCAAGGGTAACCGTCCTGATACTAATTCTCAGATTGGTTTATCTGGTTTTGTTTTACATATATTTTGTACTTTACATTTTTAAAAACATACTCTGTTTCCTCTGTGTATCTGGCTTCTTTCATTCTGCATTACATTTTTAGACCATCCATGTCACTGCATCTAGCTGTGAATGATCCATTCTCATGACTGGTTTGTGCGTGTCACTGGTTTGTGTCAGTGTCAGTTGTGGGGATAAGGGGGCAGTGAAGAATACCCACAATATAATTATCCATTCTGCTGTTGATAGACATTTGGGTAGCTGTTTCCAATTTAGAGTTATTACAAACAGTACTGCTCTAAACATTCGGATCATATTCTTTGGTGAACATCTGTACACATTTTTGTTAGGTGTATTTATACCCACAAGAAAAATTGCTGGTCGTTGAGTATGCATGCATTCAGTACAGCTTTACCGCCAACCAGTTTTCAAAGTGGTAGTTGTACTAGTTGACACCCACACCAGTAGTGTATGAGAAGTCCGGTCACTTTCTGTCTCTGGTGGGTAGGCAGTGATCTCCATTTTCATGACAGTTAATGAAGTTGAGCACATTTCCGAATATTGATTTACATTTGTCATATCTACATATCCTCCTTTGTGAAGGGCCTGTTAAAAGTCTTTTGCCTGTTTTCCTGTTGGGTTACCTGCCTTCTTCTTAATGTTTTATAGTTCTTTATTTTGGAGATGAGTCACTTATTGACTATGTATATTGGAAATATCTTCTACTGTATGGCTTGCCTTTGTTTTCTTAGTCAGCTCCTTCAATGGATTGAAGTTTTTAATCTTCATATAATCTAATTGATCCTTGTTTTCCTTTGTGTTTAACTGCTTTCGGTTTTTTGGTTGCTGTTTTAGAAATCATTACCTAATCCCAGCTCATGAAAATAGTCTCCTCTTCTTTCTTTTAAAAATATTATTTGTTTAACAATTTTTTGATGTCATACTTCACAGATGTCTCTTAGATACCAGCTATATTTCAATATCCATTTATTGAGAATAATGACAAGAAGCTTGGGTAAAACTTTTAAACGAATTTGTAGTATATTCACAGCAGTGTCTAGTCATTTGAAAAGTAGTTACAAGACACTGGGAGATACTTTCTCAATATGGAAACCATGCTGTGTACTCCCCACACAGATCTGCAGACAGCTCAAAGTGGTGGAGGCTCAAGGCTTGACAGAACCTGAAAGTCAGTGGAGAGGCCATCTTAGCCTTGTTAATGCCAAAAAATGTGCATGTCCATTTATTCCATGTTTATAAAATACTTCTGTGTCAGGTATTGTGCTGATAAGGTACTGGAAACATAAAGATGGGCAAATAGGATCTCTTGCCTAGAAGAGCTTAGGATCTAATGCGAGGGAGATAGTCATGTAAACAGATATGAGATATGTGTTGTAACCTATTTCTGGTGTCCTGATTGATTGTAGTGTCTGAGATGTTAGAGAGTAAGGAAGTGGGAGAATGTCAGGAAAGCCTTTGTACAAGAAGCAACCCTTGAGTTATCAGCCAGGTAGGTAGGTAGGTGATTTAAGGATTCTCTCGAAATTGGCCTTATGCTTCACGGAGCAGTGAAGTGAAACCTGTTCATTGTCATGCATTGTTGGTAGGAGAATGTAGTGGCACAGCCTCTTCAGAGAGTAATTTGGCAGCATCTGTCAAAATGTAAATTGCACATTCTTCCTGCGTTTACGCTAGATAGATACTGGAATACAACGTATGTGTCAGACAAACGCCTAGGAGTAGAATGCTGTGACCTGGCTCTTCCGCTCCTGGCATTAATCCTGCAGATACACTCGTAAGCTGACAGAGATGCTTCTTGCATCTTTGTTAATAACATCAAAATGTTGGAAACAAACTAAACATCCATCAGTAGAGAAATGGTTAAATGACTGGTGGTCCATCTGCAAATGCAGTATTGTAGAGCTGTTAAAAAGAAGGCAGCAGGCCAGGCACAGTGGCTCACACCAGTAATCCCAGCACTTTGGGAGGCTAAGGCAGGCAGATTGCTTGAAGTCAGGAGTTCGAGACCAGCCTGGCCAACATGGCGAAACCCCGTCTCTACTAAAAATATAAAAATTAGCTGGGCATGGTGGTACATGCCTGTAGTCCCAGCTACTTGGGAGGCTGAGGTGGGAGAATCGCTTGAACCTAGGAAGCTTAGGCTGCAGTGAGCCAGATTATGCCACTACACTCCAGCCTAGGTGACAGAGCAGGTAAGCCTGTCTCAAAAAAAAAAAAGTAGGCAGCTCTTTCTCCATGTACTATGATGCCACAATCCCCAGGATGTGTTGAGTCAAAGTATCATGGTGGAGAATGGTGCCTATGGTTTGCTTTATTTCTTGCCCCATTTGGCCTTGGAAAGGGGAGATGGGTAGGGATGTAGGTGTGCCTGAGTGTTTGTGCATATATGTCTCTGGAAGCCTGTACGAGAAATGGGCCACAGTGGTGGCCTTGTTATGAGACAGAGGGACAGCCATATTCTGATTGAACTTTTTAAAAATAAATCATATGTATTACCTACTCAAAACAAAATGTTTTTAATGTGTGGCTTTTTTTAATCAAAAAGCTTTTATTAAGTGCTGTGTGATATCCTTGTTTGGATCCTGGGGCAGAAACAGGACATGCGGAAAAACTGATGCTATCTGAAAAAAGTCTGGAGTTAATAGTGATGTGGCAATGTTGAACTCTTCATTTTGACAAATGTCCCGTGGTAATATGTCAGCACTGGGGGAAACTGGGTGGGAGGTACACAGGAGCTCTATCATCTTTGCGACTTTTCTATAAATCTAAAATTATTTGAGTATAAAAAGTTTATTAAACTTTTTTTTTTTTTTTAACTTCAGTGAAACCTGTCAAATTGCATCAGCAAAATTGTTGTGTCTGAGAAAGTTAAAGCTCACTCCCTTCCCTCTTCTCATCTTGGTTTAGGTCGAAGAATTCCATCCACTGACGCCAACCCGCCATCTGGCGGTAAGGGCTTCAAACTCCGAAGACAGCCTTCAGAGCCAAAGCGGAGCTGCTGCTGACCGAACCTCAGCCCCTCAGACTTGATGATGAAGTAGGTGGTCCTGAAAGTTAACAGGAGGACTGGGGTCCCTACCACCAGTTTTCACCTAGCCAGTCTTGAGTCTTCTCCGTACAAAAATGATTCACAGAAATTGACCAGTTCTGTTCTCCAGAGACTGCAGCAATGATATTTTAGTCTGTGAACTTCTATTATGTAAAGAATCTCTAATGTACAAAGGGACTACATCGTTGGCTTTTGACCTTGCTGAAAAGGAACATATAACTTTATGGATGGTAGGATTAAGTTGTTGAGTAGTTTTGTAATCAAGATTTTATGTAACATTTGTAAAGGGAAAATTAGCACTTTCGTGGTTCTTAAGGGAAAAAAAAGACCTTGTGGAGATTATAATTTCCTTCGTTTCTGTTACCACTGTTAGAGGGAGTTGTATCATTTAAAATATAGTGGGATAGTTTAAGTGGAGGGAGGACAATTATTATCTGAAGCTAAAATGGGTTATTTATAGGACTGATGGAAATGATTTCATTTCTGCCATCTCTAAAGCACTTTTCATTGAACATGTTAGCCTAGGATACGTACAGTAAATTAACAATGATAGCAGCAGATGCCTAGCTCACCCTGGGTTTCCTTCTGACCTTGTCATGGTGTGTGCCACCAAACACATTATTGGCACCTTTTTAAATAAGCTCTCATGATCAAGATGGTGATGGTAGAGTAGCTGCCCAGAATAAATTGAATTTCATATGTTCTGAACTGAGTAGCAATGGTTTAAAAAGAAAGAAAAAGGAAGTGAAGAAGGTGGTGTAAATGCTGTCAATTATTTTTTAACCCAAGTATTTTGGTGGGGAAAAGCAAGTATCTGTTGCTTAGCATATGTAAAGTTGTAGTCTATATTTATGAGGCCATTGCTTAAAGATTATAAATTATGTAAATACATTAATAAACTCTAAGTTTCATTTGACATTCCATTGAATCTTGCACCCAGTCTTGCATATGCCTGCCCAGTTTTCAGCCTGTTAACGGGAGACTCAGGCACATTGGTATTGTATAAAGGTATACAGTCTTTAAAGGTTACAGTCTGCCTTCCCTTCTACCCACCCGCCTTCCACCAGATCCCATCCGGAAATGGTAATAAGGACATATGCCACTTTGACAAATCTGACTAGTCCTTACTAGCCTGAGGGTCAAAGATGAATCTCCAACCCCAAGTCATTTACCTGGTCTTGGTAATAAGTTTCTTTTAGCTTGTACAGCATCCTCAGACCAACTGAGGAGCTTTCCTTGTTAACAATTTAGCTTATCTTTTTGTTTCCTTTATTTTTGCCTGCCTCTGTTAGTGGTTAACACTCTTTTCCCTCAGGGAGCCTAATGAGGTTTTTAATATAATCTAAAAATAAAGCATTGAAGTGAAGTTGGTGAAAATTTGTTCCTGGTCTAATTTGGCACCCTTCCAACCTGAGTATTGTAGGGGAAGGAAATTTACAAGATTTAATAGGAAATGAAACAGCTTGAATTTCAAACTAAATTGTATTTTCAGAGCTATCCTTAAACTGAACAGCTGAAACTTTAAAAAATAATTGTTATTATTTTGTGCCCCCCACTTAATATGGATAGATTTTAATGGGAAGATTATAATTCAGATTAAGTAAAAAACAGTTCCCTTTTCCCTGTTGTATATCTTAAGAATTTGGAATTTTTTTTTATCTTCTGAAATCATATAGAAAGAATGTCGTTAGTAAAAATTCTAACTTCGTTTTGTTTAAAAGACACGTGGATGCTCCATCCCCCTAGGATTTTGCTTCCTCCCCAGTGCTAAATTAGCAAGCTCCTAGAGAAGCCATGTGATTCCCAGGGCCAGGCGCTTTACAACTGAAAGTAGTTTGACTTTCTTCTGTATACATCCAGATGGATCCCAGGCATCTGGGCACCGCCCTAGTATGTCCCTAGAATTCCCACTGCTGGGCCTCTATCTCCATGACAACAAAGTAAAAACAGGTTGCTTGACTCATTACCGAAGAGGCAAAGCATGTGCGACCCTTTCTGTCTTATTTTACCAAAAGATGGTGCAAATCTATGACCTTCACATTTTTTCCACCAAACCCAGCAGTGGCTGTTGGTGATTGTATGGTATCCCGGTGCATGGGGAAAGGCAAGGTCTTCTGAGCTCATCTTAACTGGTGAGGCATCTGGATGTCTCTGATATTACTGTGATGTTTTACTGTACCAAGCCCAATGTGGGTCCATCTCATCAGCCCTTTGCTGATTTCATGATTTCTCACACTCCCTCCCATATGTAGGGTGTGATTCTGTTTTATTGTAGCCACGTTTTATTAACAGAATGAGTGATACGAAGCTTGTACTTAATGTATTTTTCGGGCCTCTTCTCTCATTTTCATCAGTCTGTCTAAGAAGTTGACTCAGCACTGTTTCTCATGTAATATCCTTTTAATGCTTAGCAACAACAATAAGAAAAAATTGCTGTCTCAGATCCGTAATCCATACTCTGTGAAAGCAGGAAAAAAAATGTTTTTACTTATTTCATTTGCTTCTAAAATGCAAAGATGAATATTAAAGTCAGAAGCAGTGTTTTATTTTGAGCACATTTTGGATTATTAACCTGACTAAGCAATGATCTAATACACATTTCATATTTTCTTTATAATAATTTATTATGGAGAAGAGGCTAGATTTCAAAGGAATTGAGACATATGCCCATCTATAAACATTTTTTGGTTTTCTTACGATACAGGGCCATTTTTTAAAACTCTCAGGACTGAAGAGAAAAATTATTAATTAGCTGCTACTTTATGTTGATTCTTTTCAGAGAAATTGAAATAAGCTCTTTGCAGGTGTCCAATCCTAGAAACCAATGGTCTCCAGAACTCTCCTTTCACACAAGTGTTTTTCTGATTCTATGATAACTAATTAACTATCATCTGGTGATTAAAAGAACATAAAGTAAGATTATGATTAAGCGTCCGTCACCTGCTTGTCAGCCTCAGTCAGGATAAGTTTTACATGAAGCAGCTGAAAGATTTAGTTCTTTTCAAAGTAACTTATTTTCTTTTGACCGTTTATGATGTTGTTTGAAGTGCCTGTTTCCCGTTGTGCACACACTTTCTGGATGTCTGAAAGGATCAGGACTTTTGTGTTAGAGGCTTGCCTCCTCTCTGTGGGCTGGTGTCCTTTTTGAAGTTATCAATTCCTCTTATTCTTAAATATCTAAAGGGAAAGGAAACCACCTTTAATTTCAAAACTTCTCTTTAAGTCTTGTATGTATTTCTTTTCTGTTCTCAAGGAGGAAAATTGGTCTAGGAGGCCTTCCAAATTAAACTCTGGGAAATATAGTAATGAAAATATCCTTTAGCTAACTTTCCTGTAACTGTCAAAACAAAATGTCAGTATTTGTAGGGCACCGTGTTAAAATAAGGGGTTTAGATTCCAATGACACTGCACTAATTGGCATGTCAGCCTCCAGCTCAGAATGGCATTTGCTCATGGTTACAGGCATCTTTTAGATTCTAAGAGTGAGTTACAGAATTCGTTTTGGTACTTTCACTTATTCTTTCAGAATACATCAAGGACGTGATTCATGGGCCCTTAAGAGTATAAGATATAGTTGCACAGTATGTTGCTTAAGTAGCAGATGAGCCCCCCTAAACATCCACATGTCTCTGCAGGAACCTGTGTAAGTATTGCGAAAACCCTTTTCTTCCAGGGAAAAATTATTGGAAATTCCTTAACTAAGGTATACTCGGTACTCGCTCTAGAACATTTGGGAAATGACAGCGCACAAACTCAGGCTGGCTCTCCCCTCTAACCTCACTGGGCTATAAATGTTCCTTCTAACTCTGTAATGAAAGTTAAATGACAATGACAAACTAGATAGCGAACCTGTAAAAGTCATTATTTACATTTGTTTTAAAGGGACAGTTTTACCGTTTGACTTCAAGAGATTTTCTACCTCTTAACAGTTAATATTTTTTAAAGGAAGAAATGGAATGTACCTTCAGGGGTCAAGCTGTTAACTATATACCTGCCTCCAGTTAGCTTGGTTTATCAAAAGGATTTTTAAATGATTCAAGATGATGTTTAGGATATTTGTTTTAACTCCTGCTGTGCTATGATTTTAAAAAAATAGTCTAAGAAACAAATTTATCCATGAGATAAACATTATATTTTATAGTTTTAGAAAAAAGAGGTGGGGGTGGAATTTAGCCTAGAACTTAAAGAAACAACCTCTGCCAATTTCTCTTGACAGTGGAGTTGCTTGTCTTGACTTCTAATGATAGAAATCCAGGCAATTTGATTATCCAGTTTGCAAGAAACTTTAATGGAATTCTAGGGCATTTGTCCTGTTTTATGTGCAAATGAAAGTCTAAAAAATATTAGGATATTGCATTTTTCAGGAACCTCCATTTTTTCAGTCTAAGAGAACGATAAGTGAGAGACCGATTGTGATGAAGTTTCATTAGACATAATGTGGAAAGTGAATAAATAGAACCAAGAATCTTCATATTTCTGTCTTTCAGGATTCTCTTAGCATATAGGAAAATGATTTACTTTCCAAATCTAGGACTTCCAGTAGCATAGATCAAGTTTAATTTGATGGTCTGTACCGTCACAAATAACTAATATCTGTTTTCTTTCCTTTTAGAGTATAATCAATTATTGACAGGCCAGAAAATTTTTGGCTTCAAAACAAAAGGATTCATAAGCTTAAAAAAAATAAAAATTCCCAAACCTTCCGTCTATTCCTTTTATTACGTTGAACATTTTACATAGTAAGAGTAAGATGTATCATTAGTAGATGGTGAAATTAAAACCATGGTGTCTAACAGATTTAACAAAAAATGTTTAATTTACTACAAGTTCATTTTCAGATCTGTATGGTGCCCAGTGCTCCACAAAATGCATGATAATTGCAACAACAAAATTATTTTCATGAAAAAGAATTCAAGTGCCAAAGTCCTATCAGCCAATTAAAAGCCATAAGAGAGGAACAATTTTTTTTTTTTTTCTTTTTTTAGATGGAGGCTCACTCTGTCGCCCAGGCTGGTGTGCAGTGGCACAATCTCAGCTGACTGCAACCTGTGTCTCCTGGGTTCAAGCAATTCTCCTGCCTCAGCCTCCTGAGTAGCTGGGATTATAGGCGTGCACCACCACACCCAGCTAATTTTTGTATTTTTAGTAGAGACAGGGTTTCACCATGTTGGCCAGGCTGGTCTCAAACTCCTGACCTCAGGTGATCCACTCGCCTCGGCTTCCCAATGTTCTGGGATTACAGACTTGAGCCACCACGCCCAACTAGTAATGATTTTTTTAAAGGGCTTTTCTTAATTGACAGTTTTAAGTTGTAGACATTAATAATCTAACAAACAAAACATGCCAGTTTTACTGATTCCAGTTTTTGCTGGATTGAGGAACTTTTCATTATTTAGGGAAACTTTTGAAGGCAGTACTGTGGAGGAAATCATCCTTAAAATAGCATTTCACACATAGGGCCAATAATTTTTACTTAGAACTGAAATTGTCAAGGAAACCCCTGCAGCATGTAACGTCGTATTGTAGAAGAGCTGGGCATACCTCTTCCTCTAGGCCAGTTCAGAGGCCACTGGCGGCCCAAGTAGAGTGGGGCCCACTGGCGTGAGCAGTCCCTGTGCCCATGCCCATGGTGGTGCTTGACTTTGCTTTGGGGCTTAATCCTAGTATCATTTGGCCATTAATTTTTAATTAAGTTTATACTTGAATAATCAGTTTTACTCCTGAAAAATTTTGAAGCCAGCACTTGAATTTGTTTATATTCACTTACTTTGTATATGAACTTACGACATTAGAGTTTGTAAAACTACCTTAACGTGGCCCATGCATCTGATGTTAGAGGGACTGGTCAGTTCATTACAGGGCGAATTATTGGCAGCTGGCTAGTCAGAGCAACTGATGGGTGGCTTTGTGTGTGTGTGTGTGTGTGAGACGGAGTCTCACTCTGTCACCCAGGCTGGAGTGCAGTGGCGCGATCTCGGCTCACTACAACCTTCGCCTCCCGGGTTCAAGCAATTCTTCTGCCTCAGCCTCCTGAACAGCTAGGATTACAGGCGCCTGCCACCACGCCTGGCTAATATTTTTTGTATTTTTAGTAGAGACAGGGTTCCACCATGTTGGTCAGACTAGTCTGGAACTCCTGACCTCATGATCCGCCTGTATCGGCCTCCCAAAGTGCTGGGATTACAGGCATGAGTGGTGGCTCCATTTTTAAACCATTTGTTATCCTATGTAGTCAGAGCTTTATTGCCCTGGAAGAGATTTTTTTTTTTTTTTTTTTTAACTCTCATGCAGTTCAGTCTTTTCATCATTTCACTTTGTGAGTCACTCACATAATTGTCAATCATCCCTCTGACCTTTTTAAGAATTTACATCTTACCATCTCTGATTGAAGCAGCCTTCTCGCTTTATTTCCTTTATGTTCATTTTCCTGTGGGCTCTCCCTTAGAGACACACGGCCGCAGCCACCTCCTCCACATATGTAATACGCCTTCCCCTGCGGCCTTCCGTGGCCACAGCAACAGGGGCTGCTCAACCGCTCCAGCTGGGCTTTTTTAACAAGCACTGTCAGAAATGCACAGGCCCGGGGTGGGGGATGAACAGAAGTTGATTAGTGGGCACAGAAATACACTTAGATAGAAGGAATAGTTGGAGCATTCGATATTACAGTAGGGAGACTGCATCTAACAATAATTGATTGTGTATTTGAAAATAGCTAGAAGAATCAGAATATTCCCAGAACAAAGAAAAGATAAGCGAGGTGAAGGAAATCCCAGTTACCCTCATTCAGTCCATTACACATTCCATACAGGTCTCAAAATATCACAGGGACCTCAAAGACATGTACAATTCTTAGTTTAACATTTTTGAAAGAAAAGAAAACCGGCCAGAGAATTAAAACAAATAAAATAAGAAACACAAAGACCGGTGTTAGGTGAAGAACTCCAGTGCTTCAGAAAGAGAATAGCAGCACTCCCTTACACTGGGAACATGGCCAGTTGACAAAATGGGTTTTGGTTTTTTTGTTTTGTTTTGTTTTACCATTGGTAATAAGATAGTTAACATAAGTGGTCAGAACTTCGCTGAATTTGTAATAAAGCATTTGTTAAGCGTGTAGAAGTCTAAATCAAAAGTCTTGAAGAAAAACAGCTATAGCAATGAGCCTGGACATTTTTCAAAAAAAAAGAAAAAAAGAAAAAAGAAAGCTAAGCCGTCCTACCAGCAGTCTCTTGCTCCTAAGAATGTCATGCCTTTTCAAGACCTGATGCAAGGAATAAGATATTTGTGCCTTTTTATAATAGCATCTATTATGAAAGTAAAATTCAGTTGCTTACAGTTTGGCCGCTTTGTAGCACTATTATAAACAGCCCAAATTGATGGTCTTGGCCGTACTGCATGACACATGGCCTGGTTACCTGTAATGGAATGCTGCAGTGGTGGTTTGCCAAGCTTCTGTGGATGTCTGAAGACTTTATTTTTGCAGTCTTAACCTTGGGCTGGACCTAAGTGTATATAAACCATATGATGTCTGTATTGTTTATAGATGCTGACAAAAGAAAACTAGACCTTTTGTTTTTTGTTGTAAGATTTTTGTTTTCATACCTATGCTCATAGGAGATAGTTTGCAAATGAAAGTTGATTTGCCATACTTTTAAATAATATTGTTTTAGCTTGAATATTCTATAATACACTTTTATAGAGTATAACATGCTAAATCACTGTTTTGTTGTAAGAAAGGTGTAAACATTTTGTTAATAAAATGCTATGTTTACAAATATATATATATATGCCTCCCAAATGGTTTCTCTTTGTGATATTACTCATGATATGTTCTTCTTAACCAAATATTCTGAAGTCGTTTTTAAATGACCTTTGGATACTGAAATACCAGAATTTTGACAGCTGTAGTGTCTGGTGAGCAGCAAGTTATTTGTACCAAGGTATCTGAAGCTTCCCAGCTTCCCATATCCTTATCTTATACAACTCCTCCCTCTCCTTGCTCTTCAGTAGTTAAGATGGGGGTTCTAGAAGCAGGTCAGCAAGGCCACCAGTGAGCATTTAGAGGGAAGTTTGCTGCCCCTGGAAGAAAGGAACAGTGTGGTGCCCTAGATCATAGAAGAAAAGGTCTTCCCTTGTCTTCCATTATTTTGGGGATTTCATCAAAGATGCTAGTCTTTCCATCCCAGTGCTGACTTGAACCCTGCACCCCCAGTACCGTTCATTGCCAGCAGAAGCACTGGCTCACACACATCCGTGTTCTCTTTGCTGTTCCTCTTAGGTAGAAGCACATTTGCCTGTACAGTGTAGTTGTGCCAAAGAGTACCTTACCTACAAGTTCAAGTGAGGGAACCAGAGAGGGCTTGAGACAAACAGGCTTGGATTTGAGTCTCATCAGAGCATCTTTTCAGGCTTTGTGGCCCTAGACAAGGCCCTTAACCTCTCTGACCTGTGTTTCCTTTATCTTCACAAAGGGAAGATAATAAGAGCTTATCACATGTGGCTGTTTTGGTGGGATACCTATAGCTGTCAAATATTTAACACAGCATTAACAAAGCATAAACATCTCACATAATTTTTTTTTGTAAGCTGTCTCCCTGATAATCATTTTCTGATTCAGTTAAAATAACTTTGCTATAAGTCTGGTGGTTTGCTGTTTTGTTTTTTCCATGTTTTTAAGTATAAAACCTACAAAAAATGCCATGAATCTTGGGTATAGCTCAATTAAATTTCACAGAGGTTACCCACATAACCAGCCCTCAGATCACACAGTGGGACATCTGCCACACCTCAGATGCCCCACCTTGTGCTCCTTCTCTAACATCACTGATGAGTTTTATCTGGTTTCAACTTTATATACATACCATATGGTTCCATGGATCTGGCTTCTTTCACCCAACATGGTATGTTGTATATTCTCATTCATTCTTACTGCTATGTAGGATTCCACTGTGTGAATAAACCACCATTTATTTATCTAGTCTATATTGATAGGCATTGGATTATTTCCAGATTTTTGCCATTAAGAATGTACCACAATGAACCCTACATACATCTTTGGTATAAAGGCTTGTACAGGTTTCTCTTGGTCATGTGCCTGGGAGTGGAATTACTGGGTCATGAGAAATACACACATACACACACATTCTCAATATGTATTTGTTTTTGCTTTTGTAGATAGTTTTCTAAAATGGTGTATCTGGCTGGGTGTGGTGGCTCATGCCTGTAATCCCAACATTTTGGGAGGCCGAGGTGGATAGATCACTTGAGGTCAGGAGTTTGAGACCAGCGTGACCAACATGGCAAAACCCCAACTCCACTAAAAATATAAAAATTAGCCAAGCATGGTGGCAGGCTCCTGTAATCCCAGGTATTTGGGAGGCTGAGGCAGGAGAATCACTCGAACCCAGGAGGCGGAGGTTGCAGTGAGCCGAGATCACACCATTGCACTCCAGCCTGGGCAACAAGAGTGAAACTCTATCTCAAAAAATAAAAATAAAGTGGTGTATCAATATAACTCCCCCCAGCAGTGTGCAAGAATTGTAGTTGTACAGCATCCTTGCTAACACTTGATATTATTCTTTTCTGCTCTTAAAGTCTGGAAATCTGTGGTTTCCTGTGGAAAGCTGTTAACAGAACTTACCTCTGAGAAGAGAGGCTTGGCCCACAGAACTGTCGCCTGGTTTTCACTTTCTCCTGTACACATACTTCTGTACTTTTAAATTTTTTTACCATGAGTGTGTGTGGATTTTATCTTTTTTTTGAGATGGAATCTCACTCTGTCACCCAGGCTGGAGTGCAGTGGCATGATCTTGGCTCACTGCAAGCTCCGCCTCCCGGGTTCACACCATTCTCCTGCCTCAGCCTCCCGAGTAGCTGGGACGACAGGCACCCACCACCATGCCCAGCTAATTTTTTGTATTTTTAGTAGAGACGGGGTTTCACCGTGTTAGCCAGGATGGTCTCGATCTCCTGACCTCGTGATCCACCCACCTCAGCCTCCCAAAGTGCTGGGATTACAGGCATGAGCCACTGCACCTGGCCGAATTTTTTCATATTAAAAAAAAAAAAAAATCAGGAACTCTTGCACTCTAATCCTGTCTTCAAATCCTTAGTGAACATTGGCTCAATAGATACACTGAAGTTGCATTTGTCTTATTTTTCTCTTTTAAACACACACACACACACCCTATTCAGCTTGGTCAGTAAAAACCTTAGAGCCAGATTTGGGGCAAGTGTAAAACTTGATAGCACACATTCATTTCATTCTGAAATTTAATATGTATCTTTTCAAGCTGCCCTAAATCCTCTTGGACAACGGGGGATGGAGGGAGCATAAATAATACCTGTTAAGAAGGAGAATATCCAGGTGCCTCCCACTTGGGAAAAAAGAGGAGAATATTAATCTACACCCAGTCAAGATAGTACTATGGCAGAAGCCAGTCCCATTTGTTATTGCCAAGAAAAAGGGAATCACGACACCAGAAAGGAAGACACAAATTAGCATACACCCAAAACAAACAGGGATGTTGTAAATGCATACACAAAACAGCCTTGCTTTATTTTTCTACAAGCATCTAGCTGCTTGCCTTGGAGCATATAAGAACTAAATTATGGACCTAGATTTCTAAGTAACTTCAAAGTTTACTGCAGATTTTTTTTTCCATTAGAATTTAAGAGGCAGATTTCCATTGAGATGGTAAACTATAAAACACAGAGCCTTTTAAATCTGTCAGTTGTTTGGCTTATAATAATACTGGCCAAAAACATGATTCTCCACTAAAAATGTCAGTGTTGGTTGGGAAGCCAAGCCTCATCAGCCTTTTAGAATTTACCCACCGGGAGTGTTACTTACTGCTTTTCATTATAACACCAGTGGAGCTTGCAAGAGAGAAGAAGGGAAAAAAAGAAAGCTTTCGGCTAGCACCTGGTCAAAATGAATCACTTTGTTAATTATGATCTTAATCAGGCCTCTTTTTGCCTTTTTTTTTTTAAATTTTAAACACAACTTTTTAGCATCTTCCAGTAAACAGTCTAAAAATCCAGAGACCACATTTTGAGAAATGTGCTTGAAGATAATAGAACCTCGGATACTGCTGTTAGAGGGGTGGAAACAGAACAAGGGGGTCAGATTTCTCTTTATTAATATTCAGCCCAGAATGAACCTTCAGGCCTCTGTTAAATAAAATATATGGAAAATATAACGGGAAAGCTGCAAGGTTCCACTCCGTTTGAAAAGGGCATTTTTAAGAAGAAAGTTGTGGGATTGTGAATGTAAATTAGAGGCGAATGTACAGCGTTGGGGCATGGAATATGCTCCAGTGGTATACTATCATCAGCATTAAAATTGCCATCAGCCGCTCAAGTGATAAGGTCAAGTCATATCTTGTTTGCATATAAATGAGAACACACAACAGTTAAAACACACACACAAATAAACATGACAACAGACTGGGCTGGGTGACGTGAAAGCTCTCTACCAGCTGGGCGGTTTGCTATCTGAGTCAGTCCTTAATATCCAGGCCCTTGAATCATGAACTATCCCAAGAGTGTTTTGCCTGCTTAGATTTATTTTTATATTTCCTATTTCCAAGATGATAAACCTCTTATTAGAGAATTGAGATCCCTGTGGGTTTCTTTCCATGTTCTTAAATTACTTCTTCTGAAGGTAATAGGAGAAGGCAGTGTTGGTGGCCAAGTGGCAGGTGTTTGTTTGTTTGTTTGTTTGTTTTGAGACAGAATCTCACTCTGTCGCCCAGGCTCGAATGCAGTGGCATGATCTCAGCTCACTGCAAGCTCCGCCTCCTGGGTTCATGCCATTCTTCTGCCTGTAGCTGGTACTACAGGCGCCCACCACCATGCCCGGCTAATTTTTCTGTATTTTTAGTAGAGTCGGGGTTTCCCTGTGTTAACCAGGATGGTCTTGATCTCCTGACCTCGTGATCCACCCGCCTCGGCCTCCAAAGTTCTGGGATTACAGGCGTGAGCCACCGCGCCCGGCCTCAAGTGGCAGTTTTTATAAGCGACCTGTGAACGACCTTGTGGGTGCTGAAAGGACAGCAAGTTTTGAAGCCTCTTATAGTACATGTATGAAGATGATTATTGTGTATATCAAAGTCTCCCCCCCCCAAAAAAAAAAAAACAGCCACCTGATCGAAGGAAGAACCCAGCCAATATGGAAAGGAAAAAAAAGAAAACTTTACAAGCTCTTCAGCATTCGATGTAGTGGAGGGATGTGCCAGTTTAAGTTTAAATCCAGAAATTGTGAAGAGAACATTTCAAGAAGTGGAATAAAATTGGACTTACTTGGGATGGTTTCTGGAATGAATGACGGGTGGTGTTATTTATCAAAAGGGGCTTCAAGGCCAGATGGAAGACATTCCTCAGTCTTTTGCTGAGTCAGTGAATGTACTTAAACTTTGCCTGTCTCTTCTGTGAGTTGGTGTGTGATTTTACATTGCGAAAGGATAATGTTGCAAACTTTATGAGGTTACTGTGAATAGCTAATGAGGGCAAGCAATCGGGTTTTATAAATCAATATTATTAATTGCACCAATAATAAACATACAAATTCCATTATTAGCCTTAGCATACAACTGCTTGTACAAAACCATTTACATTTTAGTGCCTGCTTTTTTTTTTTTTTGCCATGGGTCCATTAGGGACTTCTTTATTGTTTTTCTATTAAAGCCTAAAAAATATAAAAGCTTGTCTTTATTTTTCATAATGCCATCATTTCAAAATAGTACACCCACACATGCATGCATGTACACATATAAACACGAAATGAAGAAAAGAAAAATGGCTTAAGTTGCAAAGTAAAATGAGAAAAAGACAAAAGATTCCTTGTAGCCCCAGCTGCAGGAGAATAATAGGTTCAAAGGGGTTTCACCAAGAGAAATGATGCTCAGAGCAGGGAGCAGAGAGGCTGGGAAGGAACGCAAGGACAGCCGAGATGGCGGGGCGCCCTGGAGACTTTGCAGAGAGCGCAGCAGCCGCTGAGGCCAGGCAAAGGTTGTATTCCTGCCCTCGCAGGTACCTGCTTTCAAAGGCTGAACCCTCCTCATTTATTATTTGTTTTGTCAAACATTAAAACATTCCTGCCACTGCGAAGTCCTACATCTCAGACTCCCAAGAATAAATAAATGAAAATCCAGGACACGGTTTCAGGACTCCCACCATGTGCCATGCACTATCACAAGACAAATAAATTAGGACCCCAGTAGGGAATTAATTAATATTTCGAGAAATGA
The DNA here is from genome assembly GCF_003255815.1 of Theropithecus gelada. Lineage (NCBI taxonomy): Eukaryota > Metazoa > Chordata > Mammalia > Primates > Cercopithecidae > Theropithecus > Theropithecus gelada. The sequence goes on along the minus strand of NC_037678.1, from coordinate 44,234,676 downwards.
AGAAATGGGGAGATGGTTCTTCGGGTGATACCTTTCCCGTAGGAGGAAATAACAGAAAGTATTTATGACATTTTTCTTTTCCTAGTTGCTGCAAATTAAGAATCATAGGCTTTTACTTAAAAACATGTAAATATTGGAGAAGAGGGAATGTCTTCACAGAGTTCAAAATGATCATGAAGAACCTGTTTTCGGCCGGGCATGGTGGCTCACGTATCATGGTGACTGGTATCATGGTAATACCAGCATTTTGGGAGGCCGAGGTGGGCTGATCACTTGAGGTCAGGAGTTTAAGAGCAGTCTGGCCAACATGGTGAAACACCATCTCTACTAAAACTACAAAAATTAGCCGGGCGTGGTGGTGCACACTTGTAATTCCACCTACTCAGGAGGCTGAGGTGGCAGGATCGCTTGAACCCAGGAGGCAGAGGTTGCAGTAAGCTGAGATTGTGCCACTGCACTCCAGCCTGAGTGACAGTGAGACTCTGTCTCAAAAAAATAAAATAAAAAATAAAGAACCAGTTTTCGGTGCCCCAATTCCTGGATGTACTTGGGGTATTGGTACAAGAGGGGTTTACCAACCCCAACTTCACGATGAACTTACTTCCTTCACCAAGTACCCAAAGACAGACACAGCCAGCTGCAACAACAGTCTCAGAGAACACAAGAGCTCTCGGGCTCACACACCACACAACCCCCAGATTCTGACATAAGAGATCGATTTAGGGACCTCATTGAAATCCCTGGTGATGTGAGACCCCATGAGTGTGCCATCCTCGTGATAAGAGCTAACATCACTGCAGCAAGAACTTTACTTGCATCCATTCACTGAGTCCTCCCCAGATCGAAGAGGCAGGAACTTCCATTATCCCCACCATACAGATGAGGAAGTGGCCGAGGCTCAGACGGTGAAGAATAGATAATCAGCCAGAAGCTGGCCTGGCCCTGGCAGCTGGCCTTGGTATCCTGTCTCCTGTCGAAGAGACGCTGCCATCAACACAAGGCCACAATTTCACAAGACAACTTCAGCAATGTCACAGGACACTGACATCACACAAGGCCACTCTGACCATGGCGGGCCAAAACATAAACAAGACTTCTCCGTCACTCTAGTCCTTGTGGATGCAATTACAGTATGACCCCAAGTCTTGGTCCCGACAGCACCTAATGCAGAGTAAAGCTCACTTCCTGGACCCCTGCCCTGAAATCACCAACGTTATCCCCAATCCCTGAGTCTCTTCTGACCCCTCTTAGGGAACCCCCTCTGCTTCACACTCCCAAAGTACCCAGGCGGTGAATTTATTCCCCCATAGATGTGTCCTGGGGGTCTTTGTCTGGAAGGCATTGCCAGCAGCCTAAGGCCACACATTTGCTGAGTCACAGCGCTGTGAAGGGCAGGTTGGGACCCAGGCCATCGGTCTACAGAGCCCATAATTTCCCTACTGCCTGATCGGCACAGGGAGGGCTCATAGCAAAGACACATTCCTTTCTCAGCACAAAATGGCAGGGCCTGCTGTGATCATTTGGATTTCAGGAGAGCGCTGTGTGTACTTTACCTATTGTAATCACCCTTGTTTGGGGTTTTCCCGCAGATACAAAAGCAAAGTTGTGACAGTCACTTGATAATCTATGGCTCTACGCATTCCTGGGAGTGGGGAGCAGAAAAATGAAAATGGAGAAACCGAAACTTACAACGCCATGCCATGGTCTTCCCTGCACCCCCACATTACATCCCTCTCTCTGTCTCTCTTCCTCCCTCCCTCTCTCTCAGTCTGTCCCCGTCTCTCTCTCCCTCCCTCTCTTTCCCTCTCTCTCTTCTCCCTCTCTCTTCCCCCGTCTCTGCTCCTCCATCTCTCTCTCCCTCCATCGCTCTCTCTCTCCCCACTTATCCCTCCCTCTTCCTCCCTCTCTCTTTCTGTCTCTTCCTCTTCCCTCTCTCTCTTCCTCCCTCTTTCGTCCTCTCTCCTCCCTCCCCATATATATAATATACATCTCCCTCTCTCCCAACTCTCCCTCCGTCTCTCTCCCCCTCCCTCTCTCTCCTTCTTTTTCTCCCCCTTCCTCTCTTTCTCTCCCTCCCTCTCTGTCTCTCTTTCCTTCTGTCTCTCCCATCTCCTTCTCTATCTCTTTCTCTCCCTCCTCCTCCCCTTCCCCCATGCTTCTCTCTGCCCTCCCTAGCTCTGGCATTCAGGGATTCGTATTTGCTTTCTGATGCTGACAACCAGAGGCTGCTGCACAGTTTCTCTTCTCAGACACCCTGGGGTGGCTGAATAGTCGGAAGGACAGTGGAAGAGGGGATTTGAAGCTGCATTTGCAGAGTAAGCACAGTTTCTAATCAGATCAATGAAAATAACAAAGTTTTCCAATGATGCTGTCACTCACTGGTTGCATAATACTTTTTTAATGTTTATGTATTATTGTCATTTCTTTGGGGTGACCTGGGGATAGGCAGACAGAAACAACAGGGAGAGGTCTGAGGCCCTCGTCCCCAGCCACTCCTTGGCAGGGTCACTCAAGGTTCTGTCTTGCTCTGCTTTGTCTCCTAGTTAGACAGTGGGAGACAGGGGTCTGCGTGTCTTTTGTCTCTGGGTCCTCGGTGTTCTGCCCCTGTGCCCCTCCACAAATGTCTGCTCAATGAATGAAGGCCGTGAGGTGGAAAATCACTAGGGCTCGGAGAAAAGAGAGATTTGCAAATTTGACATACACACTAACAAAACGCATCCCCTGCCCCCTCCCAACTGCCTCAACACACTGGAAATGATCTGTGGGGACCCTGTAAAATTTCCTTACAGTTAAGACCATGCTCGCTCACTGCCTCATCAAACATTTATCATACAGTTCTTCTGCCTCACACTGCCATGGGGGAACAATGAGGTAAATACGCCGTTCTTACCCCGAGAAGCGTGGAATCTAATTATCTTCTAGAGATGCTTTGGGGATCTGCTTACTAAATCAATACAAATGATTTGTAATTAGAATATCAATTATTTGTATGCAAATGTGGTCTTCTGGGTGACTGGGGACAAGTTCTAAGGAGCAGAAAAAACTCCTCCCACCGTGCCCCCTCAAGTTCTTACATTATTTCGTTCATTCATCAAACATTGATTGAGCACCTTTTATATGCCAGGCACAGAGATTGGGACCAAGAATCCATCCCCTGGTTGCTCACAGTCCGGAATGAAGAATCAAGGTGTTTGGGACCTTGGGAGAGAGCTTGCTTCTTGGGGGCAAGGAGAGAAAGCATGAACCTTCTTCCATCCATCCTGACTGACAGCCACCTAGTTTACTGAGACCCTCAGCTGAGGAGCCAGCCCTGCCAGACTCCTCCTGCCCGAGTCTGGAGGAGCCTTCCTCAACGTGGGCAAGGGTTAGCAATATGATCGCACCCCTTTTTGCAAAGATATGGGAGTGCCTGGTTCTATGACTACCCCATCCCCCATCCAGGCTGATTCTGAGCTACTGGGTCTGAGTGGGGATTTTTGTTTGTTTGTTTGTTTTTGTTTTTGAGACAGGGTCTCGCTCTGTTGCCCAGGCTGGAGTGGAGTGGCACGATCACAGCTCACTGCAGCCTTGGCCTCCCGGGCTCAAGCAATCCTCCCACCTCAGCCTCCTGAGTAGCTGGGACCAAAGGTGCGGACCACCATACCCAGCTAATTTTCATATTTTTTTGTAGAGATAGGATCTCTCTATGTTCCCCAGGCTGGTCTTGAACCCCTGGACTCAAGCAGTCCTCCCACCTCAGCCTCCCAAAATGTTGGGATTACAGGCATGAGCCACCTGGTCTCTGAGTGGGTTTTTAACAAATCCCGTGTGTCAGCTTGTCCTGAAACTTCAACCCTTGGTGATTCTGAATCTTCATTCATTTCTTCATTCATTCATTTCTTCATTTGTTCACGCATTCTTCCATTTATTGAGACTTTGTTATGCTCCAAGTCCTTGCCAGGTGCTAGAGGGTAGAGTGTTCGGAGATGGATCACTCATGGAGCTGGCTCTCTAGTTGGGAGACAGTAAAAAAAATTAACAAGTAAGCCCATGCCCCCGACTCTCTCACCATGGCCCCCACTTCTGAACAACGTCCCTTCATCTGCCCCATGGTCTATTTCATCCAGGTCCTCCATCTCTGGCTTCTCACTGCTCTGGGGCAAGTTACTAAACCTCTTGGTGCCTCAGTGTCCTCATTTGTACACCAAAGAATATCATAATATTACTACCTCTTTGTTGTGAGACTGTATGAGGAACACACACGCAGCTCTGAGAACAGGGCCTGGCGTGGAGCACTTGACCAGTGGTAGCTGCAATTGTTGTTATTATTAGTGCATTCTCTACCATAAAAAATAAAAATAAAAGCTGGGTGTGATGACATATACCCGTAGTCTCTTGGGAGGCTGAGGTGGGAGGATTGCTTGAGCCTGGGAACAACCAACACTGCAGTGAGCTGTGACGGGGCCACTGCATTCCAGCCTGGACGACAGAACAAGATTCTGTCTCGAAAAAAAGAAAAGAAAACAAAAAACAAAAAAACAAAACAAAACAAAAACACCTACCAAAGATGCTACACTGCTGGATTTGAAGATGGAGGAAGTGGCCATGAGCCAAGGACTGTGCGTAACCTCTAGAAGCTGGAAAAGGCAAGGAATGGGTTTTTCCTAGAGCCTCCAGACAGAACACAGCCCTACCATTACCTTAATTTTAGCCTTATGGGACCCAGTTTTGGATATCTGACCTCCAGAACTGTAAGATCATACATACGTGTTGTTTTCAGCCACTTCATTTGTGGTCATTTGTTACAGCAACCATAGGAAACTAAAACACATGCTAATGAGGTGCTGGACCCAGAACAGGAGAACAGGAGCTCAGTCCATGTGAGTGGCTGTTAATCCCCTTGCATTTCCCCATGCAAGCCCCTGCCGCCCACGGACGCCACGACCTTTGCAGCTGTTGTTCCTCGGCTGGGAGAACCCTTCCTTTTTTTTCTGTCTGGCAAGATCTTTCTTAAGATTTTTTTCCCCAGAACTGTTCTGCAATATCCTCTGAGGTTCTAAGTTTTCTCTCAGTCCCTAGAGCAAAGTCAATTGTCTCTTCATAGCTTTCTTCTCATCTATTTTCATGTTTATCACGGATTGTGAGTATTTTGTTTTTCTTCAACATCCCCCGCTAGACAGTGAGGCTAAATGCATCCAATGCTGGAGGCTCACACAGTAGATGCTGAGGAAATGCAAATAATAAATAACAATTTAAATACATAAATACTATAAGTAAATAAATAAATTCCATTCTAATCTGATTGCAAATTTTATTAAAAACCTGGATGAATGAATGCATGAAAGAGAAAAAGAGAGTGATGAGTAAGTGACTGAGGCCATGAAGGATGGGGGCACTTGGACAACCAGAGGTGGCAGTGTTTCCAAAGGAGGAAAAGGGATGAAGAGGATGACAACAAGGTCACTCATTTCCTTAACACGGTTCAGCATTGTGTGTTCTGGTTGACCAAAGTGTCTGAGTGCCTGAGAGCAACGATCGGAATTTGGCCTACAGAGAACACCACCAACATAGGAGGTTGGAAATTCTATTTAAAAAATGTTGGCCGGGCGCGGTGGCTCACGCCTGTAATCCCAGCACTTTGGGAGGCCGAGGCGGGCGGATCACAAGGTCAGGAGATCGAGACCACAGTGAAACCCCGTCTCTACTAAAAATACAAAAAATTAGCCGGGCGCGGTGGTGGGCGCCTGTAGTCCCAGCTACTCAGGAGGCTGAGGCAGGAGAATGGCGTGAACCCGGGAGGCGGAGCTTGCAGTGAGCCGAGATCGCGCCACTGCACTCCAGCCTGGGCGACAGCGCGAGACTCCGTCTCAAAAAAAAAAAAAAAAAAAAAAAAAAAAAAAA